>NW_026967556.1:0-647500 GCF_028390025.1 Pseudophryne corroboree | reverse complement strand
AAGATAAAAAGAAGAGGCCTGTTAGCCTCCAGAGGTATTATACTATTTTCACTCTGCTGTAAACATCTTGCTGTATTGCTGTTGCCACTAGCAATAGGGAACAGTCTTTTTTAAGACTGGGTGAATAAACATCTGCCTCAAGATGACCGCTTCAGCTTGTGATCTGCAGTGCTATGCCAAACATAGTTCCGTTTTCCGGTTGTCCAGGGTGCACTCAGCGTCTCCAAGCTTCGCCTCCCGCCAGCTACTGTGTAGAGACCAAGTCCAGCGACTAGTGGTGATTCATCGACACCACACAGGTGTGGAAAGATAGCGTGTAGACACATACAGAGCAGTACCATGGTTCCAGACTCCATAGCGACAAGGATTCTGGTGGTGGCAGTGTAGTACCTGCCCATTACGCAGTGGGTGGAGTCAGTAATAGGCGGTTACTAATGGTAATTGGGAATCCCCTAATTGGCCAGATCCCGTGTGACCTAAACATCCATTTTGTGACTGGAGCAGGACGCAAGGCAGGGTGAGGGCTTTCGTACAGAACCATCCAGTCACAGAAATTGCTGGCATAGCGGTGGGATAATCCTAGGTGGCTTTTCGGTCACCTGATTGGAGAAGCCGAGTTAGGAGAGGAGTAACTGCACTGCAGGAGAACGCACAAGATGGCGGTTTTCAGTGGAATGTCAAAGGACGATCTGGAGATCGTGTATCAGGAGAAGGGTGTGGATATCCCTTTCAATGTGTCCAGAAGCATCATGAGGGCGGCACTCGTGAGCTTGGCGGAGTCCCGCTGGGCGGAGGTAGAGTACTAAGGGCGTTGGCATTGAAGAGGGCGGCCTACCAGTGGACCTTTGTACAGAACCGGTGAGACCCACAAGCCCCAGCCTCTCTATTAGCAGCAGCCATGTTTCATACCTAGCAGGGCCGGAGGTCCAACGTCCCAGGTGGGGCGACACGGATACCTTAGCAGATCGGCTAGTGGAATTTGGAGAAAGGGCAACGGAGCAAGAGTGCTTGATCATCACCTCACTTCCCAATATCACTGCCGGGCTCCGGTGACTGTGCGCAGCCTGTTCTGCCCCCAGCAGTAGCGGAAGAGCCAGTGCTCCCACCTGAGGCAAAAGTGCCTCCAAGTCAGCTATCCGGAGCGTGCAGGAAAGACTGGGCACACTTAGCTCCAGAATACAGCCCGTGGCTTCAGCTGCGTCACTAGGCTGCGGCAGTGAACGGTGCCCGGACTGAGCGGCTTTAGGGCAGGAGAAGTGGGGGACTTAATAGATTGTTTCTTGCCTCCAGTGGTGGCCGACAGCTATCAGGTAGGGTAGATAAGAAGCCACGTAGTAATAAAAGCTCCAGAAAGCATGTCTGGATGGACTCAGGCCCCTCTTATTTATTATTTTATATACTAACAGGGGTGACAGGTGTGGTACATCCCTGCAAAGGCAGATCCAATCTCTTTCTCATCAGACTCTGCTGTCTTCCCTGCAATCTCACTCAGATGTTCACTGCTGCCAGTAGCACACGTATGAGAAGCAGAAGTATGGCGGCAGCTGTATAGATCCTGATATGTAATTCTCTATATCATACTTACTGTACACACATCATCCTTATTACTATTGAGAGAATAGAGGTAAGACACTGATGATGGGGGGTGTAAAAGTGGATTATAACCTGGAAGATGATGATGATTACAGGGTATTATATGGTGTATTGCATGTAAGTTACCTTGTTCCACACGTACTCTGCTGTAGCAATATACCTTATATAAGGGTGAGTAACACATGTACAGGCTTATCAGCGTATGCGCACACACATAAAGGAATGCTACCTTACCAATGCTTCCAGGAGTAACGTTAGGAGACATTTCTCTGATCCATCAGCTCATATGACTGATGTTATTATTCATCTAGAATCTCCAATTCATACGATATGTTCCCCATCCATTGTTTTACATTGGTGCTGACATAGGACTTAGCGAGTGACTACATCTCCATTTATACTTCATGGTTAGTTACAAGTACAAGAGAGAGAGATATCTAAGTCTTATTATAATATTACATTTGTTATTGTGTGTTCTCATTTTTGTATTTCCATAATGTATTTTATTTCCAGCAGATGGACACACAAGCAGGAATATCTCAGAAGGACGTCTAATGTTATCCCCGGATTGTGACATAAAAGATGACAGTAGACAGGATTCTCCAGGAGATAACCTCATTACCCCAATTATACATCCAGCTCTATCAGCTGATCCCTCTGATCCTGGGAAATGTTCTCCTGATCACTCTGATATTGGAGCATTTGTTACAGCTCTGAGAGTAGATACAGTGTTTCCCTGTTCTATAGATGCCAAATGTTTTACACAGAACACAAAGCTTATTACCCATCAGCCAGCTAAGGCAGCTGAGAGGCAATTTCCATGTTCTGAGTGTGGAAAATGTTTTACATACAAATCAGCTCTTGTTAGACATCAGAGAAGTCACACAGGTGAGAGGCCATTTCCATGTTCTGACTGTGGAAAATGTTTTACTTGGAAATCATGTCTTGTTACACATCAGCAAAGTCACACAGGTGAGAAGCCATTTCCATGTTCTGAGTGTGGGAAATGTTTTAGCCGGAAATCACAACTTGTTATACATCAGAGAACTCACACAGGTGAGAGGCTATTTCCATGTTCTGACTGTGGAAAATGTTTTACTTGGAGATCAAGTCTTGTTACACATCAGCAAAGTCACACAGGTGAGAAGCCATTTCCATGTTCTGAGTGTGGGAAATGTTTTGCCCGGAAATCACATCTTGTTATACATCAGAGAAGTCACACAGGGGAGAAGCCATTTCTATGTTCTGAGTGTGGGAAATGTTTTGCAGACAAACTAGAGCTTGTTAGACATCAGAGAAGTCACACAGGTGAGAAGCCGTTTCCATGTTCTGAGTGTGGGAAATGTTTTGCAGACAAACCAGGGCTTGTTAGCCATCAGAGAAGTCACACAGGTGAGAAGCCATTTTCTTGCTCTGAGTGTGAGAAATGTTTTGCCCAGAAATCACAACTTGTTAGACATCAGCTAAGTCACACAGGTGAGAGGCCATTTCCATGTTCTGAGTGTGGGAAATGTTTTGCCCTGAAATCAGATCTTGTTAAACATCAGAGAAGTCACACAGGTGAGAAGCCATATTCTTGCTCTGAGTGTGGGAAATGTTTTACACAGAACTCATATCTTGTTATACATCACAGAAGTCACACAGGTGAGAAGCCATTTCCATGTTCTGAGTGTGGGAAATGTTTTAGCCAGAAATCACATCTTGTTACACACCAGAGAAATCACACAGGTGAGAAGCCATTTTAATCTTCTGGAGTATACTTATTATTGCCATGCGTTGTTCTTCAAGGTTCTTATCCTATGTCCTGTGCTTTTTGCAATATACATGCAACCACTGGGTGAAATAATCAGCTGTCATGCCCTCATCTACCACTGCCTACAGATGGTCTGTCTTTTGTTCTGGGTACTGAGAACCCAGTACCAATCCTAAATGTCTAGCTGAGCTCCAGGTGTGGGTGTTGCCAGCGGGCTGTGACTTAATCCAGGTGAAACAGGTCCTTATGCTAGCTCACCAACAAAGGACAGGGCTACAGCTCAGCTTTGTTACCAACCAGACTTACGCTTGGGGGTTCAGGTTTACATAATGCTGATCCTGTGCAGAATCTTGGTGTCCTGGATGGTAGAGTGACACTTAGACATCAGGTATCTGCCACAATCAGATCCTCATCTGAGGAACATAGTCAGACTCCAGCACTTATTTCCCTCAGAAGATCTACCTACAGTCATACATGCACTTGTATCATCACACATAGACTACTGCAATGTCCTCTACCTGGGTCTCCCAGCAAAAGAATTGCACCGCTTGTACAGAATGCAGCAGCCAGGCTGTTACCTAACCAGCCCGTTCCTGCCACATAACACCCATTCTCTACTCCCTTCACCGGCTGCCTGTAAGATGGTGACTCTGGGCCTAATTCAGGTTGGACTACAGTGTGTGATCCAAACGGAATTATTGAGAAAAACTTGCGGACGCATGCGCAGCGCCCGTCCTGCGTATGCACCTGCATTCTCTACAGGGGGCTGTAGGAAATGTGATTGCTTCTTGTTAAACAGGCAGAGGCGGTCACGGGGTGGGGGGTAAAGCTCCATTTCCAGTGAGAAGATGGAGCGTTACAAGTGCGGTGTTGCGAGAAAGGGAGGCGGACAAACGGTCATGTTCACTGTGGCTGCATGACATCACACGCAGCCATCGCAATCTAGAAGAACGTGGTGGGGATCCTGCAGGCACAGCTAAGCTGGCAGGATGCTTCACTAGTTTCTAAGATGAAGCAGAAATTGTGGAGAGATCGCAATTTCTGCTTCATAAAGGGGGGAGGCGCCGGTCCACGTACTAGGCTGCCTCGCCCTGCGATGGGCGGCCCCCAGCACGCTAGAAAAAAGATTGCTAATTAGCAGCATCTGCCTCCTTACTGACTTACTGTAGACCCCTATTACACAATCTTACTGACTCTCCCAGCCCTACATGACCAGGGTCCATGTACCAGAAGCAGCTTCTGCCTCCTTACTGACTTACTGTAGGCCCCTATTACATAATCTTACTGACTCTTCCAGCCCTACATGCCCAGGGTCCATGTACCAGAAGCAGCTTCTGCCTCCTTACTGACTTACTGTAGGCCCCTATCACAGCATCTTACTGACTCTCCTAGCCCTACATGACCAGGGTCCATGTACCAGAAGCAGCTTCTGCCTCCTTACTGACTTACTGTAGGCCCCTATTACACAATCTTACTGACTCTCCCAGCCCTACATGACCAGGGTCCATGTACCAGAAGCAGCTTCTGCCTCCTTACTGACTTACTGTAGGCCCCCTATTACATAATCTTACTGACTCTCCCAGCCCTACATGACCAGGGTCCATGTACCAGAAGCAGCTTCTGCTTCCTTACTGACTTACTGTAGGCCCCTATTACATAATCTTACTGACTCTCCCAGCCCTACATGACCAGGGTCCATGTACCAGAAGCAGCTTCTGCCTCCTTACTGACTTACTGTAGACCCCTATTACATAATCTTACTGACTCTCCCAGCCCTACATGACCAGGGTCCATGTACCAGAAGCAGCTTCTGCCTCCTTACTGACTTACTGTAGGCCCCTATTACATAATCTTACTGACTCTCCCAGCCCTACATGACCAGGGTCCATGTACCAGAAGCAGCTTCTGCCTCCTTACTGACTTACTGTAGACCCCTATTACACAATCTTACTGACTCTCCCAGCCCTACATGACCAGGGTCCATGTACCAGAAGCAGCTTCTGCCTCCTTACTGACTTACTGTAGGCCCCTATTACATAATCTTACTGACTCTCCCAGCCCTACATGACCAGGGTCCATGTACCAGAAGCAGCTTCTGCCTCCTTACTGACTTACTGTAGGCCCCTATTACATAATCTTACTGACTCTCCCAGCCCTACATGACCGGGGTCCATGTACCAGAAGCAGCTTCTGCCTCCTTACTGACTTACTGTAGTCCCCTATTACATAATCTTACTGACTCTCCCAGCCCTACATGACCAGGGTCCATGTACCAGAAGCAGCTTCTGCCTCCTTACTGACTTACTGTAGGCCCCTATTACACAATCTTACTGACTCTCCCAGCCCTACATGACCAGGGTCCATGTACCAGAAGCAGCTTCTGTCTCCTTACTGACTTACTGTAGGAACACTATTACATAATCTTACTGACTCTCCCAGCCCTACATGACCAGGGTCTATGTACCAGAAGCAGCTTCTGCCTCCTTACTGACTTACTGTAGGCCCCTATTACAGAATCTTACTGACTCCCAGCCCTACATGACCAGGGTCCATGTACCAGAAACAGCTTCTGCCTCCTTACTGACTTACTGTAGGCCCCTATTACATAATCTTACTGACTCTCCCAGCCCTACATGACCAGGGTCCATGTACCAGAAGCAGCTTCTGCCTCCGTACTGACTTACTGTAGGCCCCTATTACATAATCTTACTGACTCTCCCAGCCCTACATGACCAGGGTCCATGTACCAGAAGCAGCTTCTGCCTCTGTACTGCCCTGGTTACTTCCATCTGTTGATGAAGGACTGTTAGTACCATGGAGGGAGACAGGTGGGTGGCAGTAGTGGTGGGGAGATGGTGGATGGCAGTAGGGGGGGACAGGGTGGGTGGCAGTAATGGGGGGGAGATGTTGGTGGGAGACGGGGCGGGTGGCAGGTGTGGGGGGAGACAGGGCGTTGGCCGTAGTGGGGGAACACAGGGCAGATGGCAGTAGTGGGGGGAGACATTGTGGGTGGCAGTAGTGGGGGGAGACAGGGCAGATGGCCGCAGTGCAGTACCAGGGAATGCTGGAGGCAGTAAAGAGGTGTATGGGTCCTGCACAGAATCAGCTGATAATTAGACTTAATGATGATTATGCTTCCTTATTTCTAATGAATCCCTTGTATGTGTTACTGTTATTTGCTGTGTCAGCCTTTATGTGTGTTCTGTGTAATAATCCTGAAAGTAGTGCTGCTACCGATCTCATATCATTTGTAGTAACTTGGAAAAGATGAGATATGTGGTGCACTCTGGAAGCTTATAGGGGGTTACTCAGAGATGACCGCAGGTGTGATATCACGCAGCCCCTGGAAAATGGTCCCGGCCCGCCCGCTTTCGCCCCTCAGGGATGCCGCCACAATGTGTGTGTCTGCGCGGCTGCTGCGCATGTGCATTTCGCCACCACAAGCAAACTGCTGAGTAAAGTATTTTTTAAGTTTAAAATATAGACAAAAATATGTGAATTAAAGATATGAAATAAAGTAGTTTAAAATCAAAAGATTTCCGGTGTGATTTTGGCTGTGTCCGATTTTGACAAATCATTTGAATAGTGGGATGATATTACGGGAGGGAAGGGGGGGTCTCTTTCTGTGTAAAGAAAGTTTTATTTGTTAGTTTTAAATTAATTATGTCTGTTCAAATGTTGTTTTTTAACTTGTAGGTGAATTAGGGTTGTTGTATTTGGAAAAATAAACTTACCTGACCCTTGCCTGGAGATGTCCATGTATGAAGGTATGGGAGATACCTGCTGCAGTCCCTTCTACTTACATTTGGGAGGTCCGGTTGTTTTGAGGGAATTAGTAGCAAATAGTAAATTATACATTTGCTCCATAACGTCTCGCTGACACTCTGATTCTACACAAAATGACATTTGCATTAACAACCATTAATTAAACAAGAAAAACACTTTAAAAAAAAAACTTTATATATATATATATAAAAAAATAGAAGAAAATCACCAATTCTGGTCTGGATTCAGTGACTCTATCATGAGAACAAGTGTCTTTTTAGCAAGGACTATACCAACAGTAACCAGGCGTATCCCACAGAATATCAGTGCTGCCACCATACATTGGGTATAGAAGATAAAGGGCAGATTTCTGAACAGTGCTTTTATAAGGAACATAAGAAGTGCATAGATCACAATGATCAGAAGTCCAGGACAATGAGGTCAAGAATCCAACACTGGTACTAATTACATATTTACATATTCATCACAGATAACGAAATGCATACCAACACGTTCAACAAACCAGTGGACGTCCGTAGCTTCATACTAACCTCCAGCTGCCACCACCCAAACTGGTTGAACAGTATCCCAGTAGGCCAATTCAAAAGACTCAGGAGGAACTGCTCCAGAGTCAGCGATTATGAGACACAAGGACAAGAACTAAGTTTAAAATTTAGAGAGAAACAGTACGATACAGAAAAGGTACAGACAGCATATACCATGGGTAAGGGAAATGATAGACCTCCCCCCTACAATACAAAAAGAGACCAGAACAGAAAACAGACAAAGAGATCCCTTTCATAACACAATACACAAAACAAGCAAATCAGATTAAAAAGATCATAAACAAACATTGGCCGATACTTCAAGATGACACACTAGCAGATATCATACCTCCAAAACCAAAAGTAGTGTTCCTGAAAGCACCAGACATTAAGAAGAAGCTGGTACACAGCCACGTACCACCAAAACACAAACTACTATAGATGGAACACATAAGAAGGGGACTTCTACCACTAAGGGACCTGCATGGGCTGCAACACAACAAAAGCTAGAAGCACCACACCTACCCAAACAGTAATGTCTGTTTCACATTCCACAACATTTAACACACAGGACAACTTACCATGCCACAGCAAGGGCATCATATATATGTTAGAATGTCCCTGTCCGCAACAATACATAGGAAGGTGTTAGGGTCTCCTGCCCTGTGCTGCCACGTCATCATGGCAACCGGGAGACAAGTGCTAGTGGAGTAACCTGAGCGCAGCTGATACTCCGGTTCGGGTCTTTTGCTGTGCAGTGGTTATAGGCTCTTTGCACGGCAGGGGATCCGGTGCTGGTTTTTGTGCTCACAGTCTGTGAGGTCTGAGTGGGGCGTGGACAGCACCTGCTTTATAAGGCCTCTTTTCAGGGTAAGCAGATGCTGCTGAATCTTTGTTGGTTAGTCAGTTCATGAAAGTTAGCCAGTACTGTGTAGCTTTGTATTTGTTTGTTGCTTACTGCAAATAGGCCTGGGGATTTGGTATTACACTCTGCCAATCCAGACCTAGCAGTAAGACTGGAGTCAGTCGTTTAGCTTGCTGGGGTTCTGTTACTACTCTGTGAACTTAGCAAGTTTGCGGCTGTATTCTAAGACTTGCCTGTCTAATCCTGTCTCACTGTGCTAGGTGTCAGGGGTCAGTTTAGTGGCAGTAAGCTAAAACCTGTGCACTGCAAGTGAGAATTAGGATTGTGGAGACTCTCCTTGTGTCTATCATTCCATCTCTGACCAAGGAGTTTACTGCCACACCCGTTGGTAACCCTTTAGGGTTTTGCTGTTGCCCTTAGCAACAGCATTTCGGGTTCTCTACGTATTAAAACACAACATCTTGCTTTTTCCATCTGAGCAGTTCTAATACAAGGGAGATACCCAGTTCCTTAGCCTCTGGGCTTCTCTGTTCACTTTGTGTGTATTTTGTTACCCTATCACCTTCTGTGTACGTTATGTCATATTCCCCAGTTTGTCTGTGAGTCCATTTGTTTTGCATAACAGTTCAAACACCAGTACATTCCTGCAGACACTGGAGTGCATAACAGTTCTGACACCAGTACTTTCCTGCAGGCACTGGTGTGCATAACATATTCAGCAGCCTAATACTCCTGTTGAAATTTTGTGGGAATATGGAGCATACCCCTCAAAATACGTTGCAACAGGTGGTCGATCAGGTGCAGGTCCTGACTCGACAATTTAATGATTTGTCCATTAAAATGCACACCTCCCAGGCTGCTGGCGGAGCTCCCGCAGCAGCAGCACCTGCAGGGGTTAAGGAGCCGAAAGTAAATCTCCCGGATCGTTTTTCTGGAGATCGCTCGCAGTTCTTTTGTTTCAAGGAGAGCTGCAAGCTATACTTCCGGCTTAGGCCTCAGTCTTCTGGGTCGGAGATTCAGCGGGTGGGCATAGTGATTTCCTTGCTACAAGGAGACCCACAGGTCTGGGCATATGGGTTGCAGCCTGACTGTCCGTCGCTTAAAAGTGTTGATGCTTTTTTTACGGCACTGGGCATGTTGTATGATGACCCTGACAAGACGGCCTCAGCCGAGGCTCAGATTTCGATCCTTAAGCAAGGGCGAAGGCCAGTTGAGGTTTACTGTATAGAGTTTCGGAGGTTGGCCCATGATACCCAGTGGAATGACCCAGCCCTGAGACACCAGTACCGAAGAGGTCTTTCTAACCAGATAAAGGACCAACTGGTATAATATCCCTTGCCTGATAGCTTGGATCAGCTCATGCAGTTATCCATCCGGGTGGATAGACGGCTGAGAGAACGTAGGCTTGAAAGGGAGACTGAGATTTCCTTCCTTCCCAAGGGAACCTCAGACTCTGAGGAATTTTCTGAGGAGCTTATGCAGATCGGGGCTACCCGCCTCTCCTCGCGTGAGAAGATGCGGAGGAGACAGCAGGGGTTGTGTTTGTACTGTGGGAATAAAGGTCATGTAGTAGTATCATGCCCAGAAAAGCCGGAAAACTTCAGGGCCTGAGGGTGATGGGAAATATCCTGTCAGGCCAGAAGTCAGAATTTCCCAAGAAGACTTTTATCATTCCGGTGACCTTGAATATCCTCGGTCAAACTGTCAAGACTGAGGCCTTTGTGGACAGTGGGGCCGACGGGGTTTTTATGGACCGCCAATTCGCCCTGAAACACTCTGTTCCCTTAGTACCCTTGGCATCGGAAATTGAGATTTGTGGGTTAAACGGGGAACCATTATCCCAAGGTAAAATTACCTCTTGCACTAGCCAGATTTCTTTGTTTATTGGAGCCACACACTCTGAAAAATTGTCCTTTTATGTGACTGTCTGTACTTTTGCCCCATTGGTGTTGGGGTTACCCTGGTTAAGGGCCCACAATCCTCAATTTGACTGGGTCTCTGGGGAGATTCTTAGTTGGGGTACTGATTGTTTCAGGAGTTGCTTGAGCCTTCCAGTCAGGCTCTCGCAGCTAAGTTTGCCAGGATTGCCAGGGTGTTATGCAGATTTTGCGGATGTGTTCTCCAAAAAAGTCGCAGAGGTACTACCTCCCCATCGCCCCTATGACTGTGCCATTGATATGTTGCCAAATGCTAAGCTTCCCAAGAGCAGGTTGTACTCCCTGTCACGTCCTGAGACTCAGGCTATGGCAGAGTACATTCAGGAGAACTTGGCTAAGGGATTTATCAGACCTTCACAGTCTCCAGTTGGGTCGGGGTTCTTCTTCGTGGGTAAAAAGGACGGTTCGTTGCGACCCTGCATCGACTTCAGGGAATTGAACCGTATCACGATTAAAAACTCATACCCACTGCCTCTCATTTCGGTCTTGTTTGACCAGCTTCGTACTGCCACCATTTTTTCTAAGATTGACCTACGCGGTGCGTACAATCTAATCCGAATAAGAGAGGGGGATGAATGGAAGACTGCCTTTAATACCCACTCAGGGCATTATGAATATTTGGTGATGCCTTTTGGGCTCTGTAATGCCCCGGCAGTCTTCCAGGATTTCATGAATGATGTGCTCAGGGAATATTTGGATAGATTCTTAGTTGTATACTTAGATGACATCCTAATCTTCTCCCATTCCCTGGAGGAACATCGGAAGCATGTACGCTTAGTCCTCCAGAAACTCAGAGACCACCGGCTTGGGGCGAAGCTGGAGAAGTGCGAATTTGAAGTTCAGCAAATCGCATTTCTAGGATATATTATCTCCCCAGAAGGTTTCCAAATGGAGGGTTCCAAGGTACAGGCAGTCCTGGATTGGGTGCAGCCCACTAGTTTGAAGGTGCTTCAGCGTTTCCTGGGCTTTGCGAATTTTTATAGACGATTTATCGCTGGATTTTCGTCTATAGTGGCGCCCTTGGTGGCACTCACTAAGAAAGGGGCGGATGTTGCTCACTGGTCTTGTGAGGCATTTGTTTCGGCCAAGGTGCTGCGACACCCAGATCCAGAGCGTCCTTTTGTGGTGGAGGTGGATGCCTCTGAGATGGGTATTGGGGCAGTGCTTTCTCAGATGGGAGTGTCTGATAATCGCCTTCATCCCTGTGCTTACTTTTCCCGTAAATTTTCGCCTGCCGAGATGAATTATGACGTGGGTAACCGGGAATTGTTGGCTATTAAGGATGCACTCGAGGAGTGGAGACACTGGCTTGAGGGGGCTAAGTTTGTGGTCTCAATTCTCACTGACCATAAGAATCTGGCATATTTAGAGTCAGCGAAGCGTCTCAATGCCAGGCAGGCACGATGGGCTTTGTTTTTTGCTCGCTTTCATTTTTTTATAACATATCGCCCTGGGTCAAAAAACATCAAGGCTGATGCGCTCTCGCGGAGTTTTGCTCCAATCCAGGAGACCACCGAGGAGCCGTTGCCCATTGTTTCCCCATCATGTATTAAAGTGGGCATTACCCAGGACCTCTTATCATTAGTCCTTAGAGCACAGGAGCAGGCTCCTCCAGACCTTCTGGTAGGTCTTTTGTTTGTGCCTCCTAGGTTAAGACAGCGAGTGTTCCTGGAATTCCATGCCAAGAAGTCGGCAGGTCACCCGGGTATTGCCAGAACTCGGGAGTTGCTATCTAGGGCGGTGTGGTGGCCCTCGGTGGCTAAGGATGTGGATCAGTGGGTTCGGGCATGTGACATCTGTGCCCGAAATAAGACTCCTAGAGGGGTTCCTGTTGGCCCATTACATCCACTCTCTATCCCATCTAAGCCATGGACCCACATTTCAATGGATTTTGTGGTGGACTTGCCCAAATCCTCGGGGATGACAGCCATCTGGGTTGTCGTTGACAGGTTTTCGAAGATGGCGCACTTCGTTCCACTGGTTGGGCTGCCATCAGCCAGACGCCTGTCTGAATTATTTATGCTGCATGTTGTGCGTCTCCACGGGTTGCCACTTGATGTGGTCTCTGACCGCGGATCCCAGTTTGTGGCCAAATTCTGGAGGGCATTTTGTTCCGATCTCCAGATTTCTGTCAGCTTGTCGTCAGGATACCATCCGCAGTCTAATGGGCAGACTGAAAGGGTGAACCAGTCCTTGGAGCAGTTCCTCAGGTGTTATGTCTCCAAGTGTCAGACTGACTGGGTTGCTCATCTGTCCATGGCGGAGTTTGCCTATAACAACGCAGCTCACTCTGCTACAGGGATCTCTCCCTTCCTTTGTGTGTATGGGCATCATCCTAAGGCCAATTTTTTTGACCCCCTGGACTCCACGCCTGGTGGTTCCTCTGTGGTTTCGGTCCTTAGAGGTATTTGGCGGAAAGTGAAGAAAGCCCTTGTGTCTGTGTCATTAGTGACCAAAAGGGTTTTTGATAAGCGGAAAAGACCCTGCAGCTTCAAATTAGGAGACTTCGTCTGGTTGTCTACCAAGAATTTGAAGTTGAGACAGCCATCTCATAAGTTAGGGCCCCGGTTCATCGGCCCTTATAAGATCACCAGGGTTATCAATCCGGTGGCATTTCAGTTAGATCTGCCCCGTTCTTTGGGTATCAATAAAACATTTCATTGTTCCCTTTTAAAACGGGCGATTAGTAATCCTTCTTCCAGTGGAAGACCTTCCCCTCTTCTGATACGTGGCCAGAGGGAGTTTGTTGTTGAAAGGATTCTTGACTCCAAGGTGGTTCGGGGTCGGCTGTCATTTTTGGTGCACTGGAAGGGGTATGGCCCGGAGGAGCGGTCGTGGGTGCGCAGTTGTGATCTTCATGCCCCCAGACTGATACGCTCTTTCTTCTCGCAGTTCCCCGATAAACCCGGTGGTAGGGGTTCTTTGACCCCTCGTCAGAGGGGGGGTACTGTTAGGGTCTCCTGCCCTGTGCTGCCACGTCGTCATGGCAACCGGGAGACAAGTGCTAGTGGAGTAACCTGAGCGCAGCTGATACTCCGGTTCGGGTCTTTTGCTGTGCAGTGGTTATAGGCTCTGTGCACGGCAGGGGATCCGGTGCTGGTTTTTGTGCTCACAGTCTGTGAGGTCTGAGTGGGGCGTGGACAGCATCTGCTTTATAAGGCCTCTTTTCAGGGTAAGCAGATGCTGCTGAATCTTTGTTGGTTAGTCAGTTCATGAAAGTTAGCCAGTACTGTAGCTTTGTATTTGTTTGTTGCTTACTGCAAATAGGCCTGGGGATTTGGTATTACACTCTGCCAATCCAGACCTAGCAGTAAGACTGGAGTCAGTCGTTTAGCTTGCTGGGGTTCTGTTACTACTCTGTGAACTTAGCAAGTTTGCGGCTGTATTCTAAGACTTGCCTGTCTAATCCTGTCTCACTGTGCTAGGTGTCAGGGGTCAGTTTAGTGGCAGTAAGCTAAAACCTGTGCACTGCAAGTGAGAATTAGGATTGTGGAGACTCTCCTTGTGTCTATCATTCCATCTCTGACCAAGGAGTTTACTGCCACACCCGTTGGTAACCCTTTAGGGTTTTGCTGTTGCCCTTAGCAACAGCATTTCGGGTTCTCTACGTATTAAAACACAACATCTTGCTTTTTCCATCTGAGCAGTTCTAATACAAGGGAGATACCCAGTTCCTTAGCCTCTGGGCTTCTCTGTTCACTTTGTGTGTATTTTGTTACCCTATCACCTTCTGTGTACGTTATGTCATATTCCCCAGTTTGTCTGTGAGTCCATTTGTTTTGCATAACAGTTCAAACACCAGTACATTCCTGCAGACACTGGAGTGCATAACAGTTCTGACACCAGTACTTTCCTGCAGGCACTGGTGTGCATAACAGAAGGACTATACAGCCACTCAAAATGAGAATAAATGAACACATACGGAATATAAAAAAAAGGTTTGGAAGAACATCCACTTTCCTTACATTACAAAGAACATCATGAATCAAATCCCAAACTACTCAAGGTCACAGGACTGAAGGAGGTTAAGAAAACCTGGAGAGGGGGTGACTACATACACACCATCAACAGGGAGGACCTGCGTATGATAATCCACATGGTGACCCAAACACCCAAAGGCCTCAACCAGGACAATGAAGTACGATCCATAATTTGTATATGAAGATAATATCTTTACATCCTGGGATCAAACACTCTCTAAGCCCACTAGTATCCCAGTAACTATATATATAACACCCAGGTAACATCTTTCTGATAGGAATAATACATTATACAGAATACATGCACAAGATGAGACTATTTTATTCCATTCACACTTATTGGAGGAACATAATATAGTCTTCTGTTACATAGTCACATGCAATGTTCAACCCAGACTGCAAGAACAGCGGGGATTTATGTGTAACATGTGACATCTAGTAGCAAACAGATTAAGTCATTTACTTGTATCAAGAAATGTTACTTTTATCAAGAAATCTACAACATTAGACACCGAGGGGCGATAGCGCAGGGAGGATAATAAACCAACCTTATCCCAAGTGTTATCTCACGCACCTCAACAAGAGATTTGTCATTTGTGAATGAGGTAGCATCAAGAACCAGACGCTTGTAGATCTTCTTTTGATCCTCCTTCATCAGTCACATTTCCACCATGATGTAATTGCCAAACGATTGCTCCAAGTCCGGGGGCCTATTAAGAACCTCCTCGGCGAGAGTCAAAAAAACTGTTGTGAGCTGGGCGGGGCAGAAGTGGGTTTCCGGATGACCTCCGCTGTTTCGGGGGTCATGGCTGTGGGGTTGGGTCGTCCACTTCAGTTGTCTCGCTCATGGAAGGCTTCACTTCCAGCTCCGGTGTAATATCCAGCAATATAAAGCAAAAATTAACTCCATGTAAAAATGTGTGGGTACAATACAATAAAAATGTGTATGTACTTACCAGATCCAGAATCTCCGATGCCTCCTCTTCCACAAGAGTGGGAGAATCCGGATCCAGATTACACTGTGACCTTATCCTTGTCTCTTGCTCCAAAGTGGTTTTCATGAGGTCATAATACCACAGCGTTGGCTTGTAAACCTCATCCGTCCCGTCTCCTGAACATTGTGAATACATGTACTTCTTGTAATCCTACAAAAACACTGTTAGCTGTTCCTGGCTCTACTGTATCTGATCATCTGGTCATATGCCCGATTCCTCTGTGTCCTCTTGGCATAGTCCACGCTTATTACACACCACAGGCACTCGTTCTCGTGATACAATTCAATTAATCCAGACTAGAATTTGCGATATTTCTCTGCTGATATATTTGTGGGAAAAATATTACACACAAGTTAACTACAAAGTACTAGTGTAATGTACACACCTGTGTCATACAACCTGTATAGTAACGCACTGTTAGGATCTCCTGCTCTGTGCTGCCACATCGCCATGGCAACCGGGAGGCAAGTGTTAGCGAAGTAACCTGAGCGCAGCTGATACTCCGGTCCGGGTTTTTACTGTGCAGTGGTTACAGGCTCTGCACGGCAGGGAATCCGCGCTGGTTTTGTGCTCACAGTCTGTGAGGTCTGAGTGGGGCGTGGACAGCACCTGCTATATAAACCATCTTCTCAGGCTAGGCAGGTGCTGCTGAATCTTTGTTTGTTAGTCAGTTCCAGAGAGTTCGCTAGTGCTGTGTTACTTTGTATTTACTTGTTGCTTACTACAAATAGGCCTTGGGATTCGGTACATCATTCTGCCAATCCGGACCTAGCAGTAAGACTGGAGTCAGTTGTTTAACCTGCTGGGGTTCTTTTGCTATTCTGTGATCCCAGCAGATTTGCGGCTGTACTCTCAGACCTGCCTGCCTCTCTCACTGTGCAGGGCGTCCAGGTGTCAGTTTAGTGGCAGTAAGCTGAACCTGTGCCCTGCAAGTGGGGGTTAGGATTGTGGATACTGTCCTTGTGTCTATACTTCTATCTCTGACCAAGGAGTTTATTTCCACACCCGTTGGTAACCCTTTAGGGTTCCTTCTGTTGCTCTTAGCAACATCATTTCGGGTGCTCCACATGTTAAATCACTACATCTTGCCTCATTGTCCGCTCTATTCCATCTGAGCATTCCTGACACTAGGGAGACACCCAATTCCTGAGCCTTCAAGCTTCTTTGTTCACTTTGTGTTTATTAGTTATTCCATCACCTTCTGTGTATGTTATGTTATACTCCCATGTCTGTCTGTGAGTTCGTTTGCTTTGCATCCCTCTCTGTTCATACACCGGTATACTCCTGTCAGCACTGGTGTGCTTAACGCGCACAAACAACATGAGCTTCCAGCTGAAAAATAGAAACTTATCTCCAGCACCGTTACACATTATTACACATCATAATGCCCAATATACATTATTACACACCGTTATGCACATTACACATTATTACACACTGTTATGCCCATTACACATTATTACACACTGTATTGCCCATTACACATTATTACACACCGTTATGCCCATTACACATTATTACACACCGTTATGCCCATTACACATTATCACACACCGTTATGCCCATTACACATTATTACACACTGTATTGCCCATTACACATTATTACACACTGTAATGCCCATTACACATTATTGCACACTGTAATGTCCATTACACATTATTACACATCTGTTATGCCCATTACACATTATTACACACTGTAATGCCCATTACACAATATTACACACCGTAATGCCCATTACACATTATTACACACCGTAATGCTTATTACACATTATTACACACCGTAATGCCCATTACACATTATTACACAGCGTGATGCCCATTACACATTATTGCACACCGTAATGCCCATTACACATTATTACACAGCGTAATGTTTATTACACATTATTATTAGATATGAGCGGGTTTGGATCCCTGAGAACTGAACCCCCCGAACTTCACGCTCTGAGCCTGGATCCGAGTCTGGCTCGGGACTTCCAGCCAAACTTGGAAACCAGAATGAGGCAAAACATCATCATCCCACTGTCAGATTCCCGCGGGATTTGGATTCCATATAAACATCCACATGTCTCCGCCATTTTCACTCCAGACTTGGAGAGTGAGGGAGACAGACCCCTGTCTCTCTCTGTGGGTGGTGGCATTGGGTGGGGTCAGTGTGTGCTCTGTAGGGGTGCTGCTGCAGTCACCGTGGTGTACCTGTGCTGTGTTAGGAGTGCTATCCTGTCACTGGTGTTTCATGTGCTGCAGCTGTACATGGGTGTTGCTGTCCTGGCTGTCACTGTGTTGTACAGGGTGTAAGGGCACTGTCCTCCTGTATGCTGGAAAATATAGGGGTGCTGCTGGCCCAGTATGTTATAAAAATTCAGGGGTGCAGTTGTTAAAAATTAAAAGCACACTGCTGAATGCTGTAAAATATAGGGGTGTTGCTGTTCAAGTAACAATACACTGGCTCTCTATACTGTAAGTATACAGGGGTGCTATAAAAATAAAGGGGCACTGTTCTGTGTGTTGTAATAAAGGTGTGCTGTCCTGTGAAATGGAGAACAATTTGGAGGAAAAAATAGTGGAAGATCAGGAACCACTTCCAGTTCCTAGTACTAGTGCTGAAGCTGCTGCTACCATCAGTCATGACATTGACGATTTAATTCCATCAGCGTCGTCTGCTAAGGCCGATGCCCAATGTCATAGAGGGCGTGTATAAAGCAAGCAGCAAAAATTAATAATCAGAAAAAAAAGAAATTATCTGACGAGAAACATAAAATTGGCAATATGCCAATCACGACACGAAGTGGCAAGGAAAGGCTAAGGCCCTGGCTTATGTTCATGACTGGTGGCTCATCTTCTCATGAGGATGGAAGCCCTCCTCTCTCTTGAAAAATGTAAAAAATGAAGCTTGTTAAAACACAGGAAAAAACATTTGTGCGTTCAGAGATATCACAAATCCCCAAGGAGAGTCCAAGTGTGTCCGCGGTTGTGATGTCTAGGACTGAACTTCCCAAGACTATATGGAAAGAGGAGGCTCCTACGACCATTTGCACGCCCCCTGCAAGTGCTGGTAGGAGCACTGCCAGTCCAGTTGCTGATATTGAGATTGAGGATAACACTGTAGACGTACACCAGGATGAGGAGGATGTAGGTGTAGCTGGCTCTGAAGAGGTGTCAGGGACCACTGTTTTTGTCAATCCGTTAACCCTGGACCAACCGAAGGTGTAGGTGCTGGAGTAAGGTGAAAACAGGGAGGACGAGGAAAGTTCAGTTTCATATATTTATTTCAGGAGAATTATTCCAATAATGAGTTAAATGACAATCATGAGTCACCGAATGTAAACTGACGTACTGCAATGAATGGTATAATAATAAGTAGGAACAGTATTATAGATGCATAGAAGAAATGTTCATACAACTGAATTCAAACAGGCTTGAGAATGAATGAAGAATTGTCCAAATGAAGCAATGATTGGTCCCAAACTGTAAGGAGTGTTAACTGGATATTGTAGACATAAATGAATAACTGTAGAGACTTGTACTGAAGCTTAAAGGTTAAACTGGAAGGCTGTGAATAATTGTCCTTGAATGAAGCAACAATGATGATACAATACTGAAAAGAATACTTGCAGGCTGTGAAGATAATACTTGAAGCACTGTGAAGCTGCAGCAGACGACAATGGTGAAGAATGAGTTAAACTGGATGATGAGAGAACTAGGATCAGGATTAGGTAGAAACTTCCACAGACTGTATGAGTGATGCAGGCAGTCACGGAACAAACAGGGAAACTTCTCACAGGACTCCGGGAATCCACTTGTTGCCACTTGGAGAGCGATTTACTGACAGCACAGCAGGGAGCTGGTGGATCTCTTGTGGTGAAGGCTGCAGGCAGACCCCTGGGAGCGGAGGCGATATCAGGACCACTGGTACCACACAGGATATCACAGAGAGAGCACAGAGCTAGGGCATAGAGTACATACAACAAAGCACTGGCTCAGAGTAACATAATCCCAGCCTACTTAAAGGCAGCACAAACACAGGATTGGCTAACACTTACCCACAGGTGTTTCACAAGTGCTCATAGGTACTCATTTGGTCTCCAACATGGCCACCTCCTATACTGCAGACACACAGTGGAGCATTCGGTCCCCGCACTCCCAGCTCCCAGAACCTACATCACCTCTGCTTCTGACCACACCGCATCCCCACACAGCCACACAGCACTGCGAGCAACCGTGCTGGCAACGGACAGACTCCAGAACCCACAGTGGTGAATGATCGGTTCGTGACAGGAGGAAGTTGACGATGAGGATTCTGAGGGTGATGTGGTTTGTTTGAATAAGGCACCAGTGGAAACAGTTGTTGTCCGTGGGATGAGAAAACCCATTATCATACCTGGGCAAAATACCAAAAAAGCCACCTCTTCGGTGTGGAATAATTTCTCCACAAATACGGAAAACAGGTGTCATGCCAAGTGTTGCCTTTGTCAATCCGTAATAAGTAGGGGCAAGTATTTTAACCACCTAGGAACACCCGTATACATCACCTGCAGCACATTCATCAGAAGTCATTGTCAAGTTCAGAAACTTTGGGTAAGAGCATAAGTAGTCCACTGACCCCTAAATCCCTTCTTCCTGTTGTACCCAAGCTCCTGCAAGCCACACCACCAACTCACTCAATGTCAATTTCCTCCTTAGTCAGGAACGTCAGTGTTTCTGCAGGCCATGTCATTGGGATGACTGACGAGTCCTCTCCTAATCGGGATTCTTACAGAGGATCCTTGGGTGGTACGCCTACTGCTGCCGCTGCTGCTGGGAGTCGATCGTCATCCCAGAGGGGAAGTCGAAGGACCACTTGTACTGCTTCAACTAAGCAATTGACTGTCCAACAGTCCTTTGCAAGGAAGATTAAATATGACAGCAATCACCCTGTTATAAAGCAGATAACTGAGGTCATAACAACTATGCTGGTGGTAGACATGCATCCAGTATCCGCCATTAGTGAAGTGGGATTTAGACAGCTGATGGACATTCTGTGTCCCCTGTACCAAATCCCATCTAGATTCCACTTCACTAGGCAAGCGATTCCCGGACTGTACAGGGACATTAAGAAAAGTGTCCTCAGTGTCCTTAAAAATGAGGTTGCATGGTGGTTTGTGGCCTGAACTGAAAGGAAGTGTCCCAGGGGAGCTCCTGCTGAAAAAGCCCTCTTGGACCCCTTTACGTTGAAGCCGGGGCCTGAATTTGGGAGCCCTCCGCCCGCCCTCCGACGACCGCCAGGCGCCGCACAACGCTTTTCGACCTACCCCACTGCAGACATCCTACCTGGGAGCCTTTACTGAGCAAACGAGGTGGCGGTGGGAGCCCCTGGAGCCGTGGTGTGCTGGCTGAGCCGGGCCGAGCCGCGGGGATCCGGTGGCGGCGGCCATTTTGGTTGTGGCGAAGTGTGAAGTGCGGGCGCCGCGCTCGTACGAGCGACCCGTTAGTGGCCTGTGCTTGCCGGAGGGACCTTGCTGGAGTCGGTGGGTGCATGGGCTGGCCTCTGATCCTGCTGATCGTTGACAGAGGTAGACGGTGCAGGGACTCCTGGAGCTGATGGCGGCCATCTTGGAGGTGGCAGAGCAGGCTCCTTTGAATTGTGCTGCTCCTGAGGTGCTTGCTGGACAACAGGCTCTATATTACAGTGAGACACTGCATCATCCCTTGAGCTCTCTGCAGATAACCACCTGCAAGCACTGCACTGAGGCTTCCTACCCCATATTTCTCTCTTTTTGCATGTACAGTGCATTCTCTCAGATTTAACCCTCAAAGCCCCCTGCTGTTAACTCTTATATTGCACCTCACCTACTCCCGACACGGTGTGTAGTGATTCAGGACGCTCTCCTGTGGATTCCTTTCTTAGTTTTAACGAAATGTTGGGACCTAGGTCCTTTCGAATGATGTGAAAACACAAATGCCTGACCACCCCCCTACCCAATTCAACTGATGAGCACGTAACACCCTGGCAGACCTTTATTGTAATCTATCCCTAAGCTGGCACTTCTATTTCACCAGATATTATGAGCAGAGCGAACACCCTAGCAAAGAAAACAGGAGCCTCGCAAGATATTTCACACTTTTTGCGCCAGGAAAAAACGGCTGAAAATTTGTCTCTGTCTTCGCTATTGTCCTCCCCTAACATGGATCCGAAAGATTCACCCTCAACCAAAGAGGATATTCAATCCCTTCAGAGTATGATATTGGACCTTAAAAATTCCTTCACCACCGCTCTCCAATCAGCGATCGGTGAGCTGAAGACCGACTTGGCAGTGTCACAACTGAGGGCCTGAGCTGACGGGAGGCAGCCTCAGTTGTAGGGGCTGAGATGTACCGGAACCTGGGAGGTTGTATCAGACCCCTGGACATGTAAGTAACATGAATAATAACTGCCCGAAGGCGTGACCACGACAACTTAGATAAAAGTCAATGATGTTTATTATAACAACTCCGCATCACAGCAGCAATAAAAGAAAACGTAAAAGTCAGCAAAGAATAAATACAGTTCCTGAGTACTACAGCATGGCAGGAGCCACAGGGCACTGGTAGTGTGAGATAGTTCTTATGATCTTCTAGATGGAAAGTCCTTACCAGGCCCGGCTGTAGCAATGGAGATAACCCAGGATTGTACCAGCTGGTGTTCCAGGAAGAGCTGGGTTGCTGAAGGTAAAACAGCTGCTGTGGATACTGGCTGGAACCAGACTGTTGTTAGCACGGAGTGGATACTGGCTGGAACCAGTTAAATAATAAATGAACTTTGGGAGCGATGAAATGTGAACTGAAATGTAGAACTTGAGAGCGGAGAAATAATAATTCCGGTGGAGAGTGGTAAAGTGTAGAAAGGACACCGGCCCTTTAAGGGAAGCTGTACTCTGCTGGAAGCTGAGGCTGGAAGCAGGTAGTGTTGTAGCTGGAAACAGATGAATCCACAATGGATTGGAGAGTCAGGCTACACCGCAGGTGGAATGCTGGTGCGGGTCTCTATGGTGGAAGTCTTGAGACAGGAGCTGGAACCTGGAAGACAATCATAGAAGAGAGACAAACAGGAACTAGGTTTGACAACCAAAGCACTGACGTCTTCCTTGCTCAGGTACAGCTTACTTATACCTGCAGCAAGGAAGGGGTTGGCTAGGCAATTATGCAAATCAACAACACAGACAGCAGATTGGTGGAAATGATCAGATGACAGAATCCAAGATGGCTGCGCCCATGCAGACACTTGGAGGGAAGTTTGGTTTGTAATCCATGTGGTCTGGGAAACAGTAATGGCGGCGCCGGCCACCGGAGACAGGAGACGCCAGGCTGATAGATGCACATTTAACCACGCGGGCACAGCGGAGGCCGCGGCTGATGAAAAGACCACTCTGCATGTGGAAACTCAGGAACAGCGGAATCCGGTCCTGGAACGCTGAGCCCGCCTTAGGAGGCATCTGAAGGGTAAGTAATGGCGTCCAGATACCCGGATCGTGACAGCACCCCCCCCTTTAGGAGTGGCCCCAGGACACTTCTTAGGCTTTAAAGGAAACTTTGCGTGGAAATTTCGGACCAAGGCAGGAGCATGGACGTCAGAGGCATTGGTCCAAGAGCGTTCTTCAGGACCATAGCCCTTCCAGTCAATGAGATACTGAAGTTGACCGTAACGGTGACGTGAGTCCAGGATCTTGGCCACTTCATACTCAACGCCTCGTTGAGTTTGGACTTTCGGAGTTGGTGGAAGTGAGGAATGAAACCGATTCAAGATTAGCGGTTTCAACAGGGAAACATGGAATGTCCTGGGTATTTTTAAGAAGGGAGGTAACTGGAGTCTGTAAGCAACAGGATTGATGACTTGATCAATTTTAAAAGGACCGATGTAGCGAGGTGCAAACTTCATACTGGGAACTCTTAACCTCAAATTCTTCGTGGATAACCATACCCGATCACCCACCTTGAGAGCAGGAACTGCTCGACGCTTCTTATCCGCAAACTTCTTGTACCTGAACGATGCCTTGAGCAGAGCTGATCGTACGCTCTTCCAGATATTGGCAAACTGATGCAAGGTGATATCCACTGCGGGAACAGAAGTTGCTGGAAGCGGTTGGAACTCAGGGACTTTAGGGTGGAATCCAAAGTTGGTGAAGAATGGTGTTGAGGAAGATGAAGAATGATACTGGTTGTTATGACAGAACTCAGCCCAGGGAAGTAATTGAACCCAGTCATCTTGAGAGGAGGACACATAGATGCGGAGGAAGGCCTCCAAGTCCTGATTCACCCTCTCAGTTTGACCATTGGTCTGAGGATGGTAAGCCGTGGAAAACTTTAACTTGACTTGGAGGACTTGACATAAACTTCGCCAGAATTTGGCTGTGAATTGAACTCCTCGATCTGAGATAATTTCTTCTGGAAGACCGTGGAGTCGGAAGATCTCTTGTATGAATACTTGAGCCAACTTGGAAGCTGACGGAAGACCGGTGAGAGGAATGAAGTGTGCCATCTTGGTGAACCGGTCAACTACCACCCAGATGGTATTGAACTTGTTGCACATGGGCAAATCTGTAATAAAATCCATCGACAAATGGGTCCATGGTCGACGGGGAACAGATAGTGGAACCAGTTGCCCCGCAGGCAACTGGCGGGATACTTTATGTTGAGCACACTTTGGGCAAGATGCAATAAACTCCAAAACGTCCTTTTTCAGAGTTGGCCACCAATAGGACCTAGAGATAAACTCCAGGGTTTTTTGGATACCTGTATGTCCGGCAAAACGGGAAGCATGGGCCCAATGCATGAGCTTCTTCCTTAGTGTCGGCTTCACAAAACTTTTCCCTGATGGGGGCGTAGAGTCCATCCCTACCGTGGAGAATGCCAACGGATTTATAATAGGATGCTTGTCTGAAGACTCTGACTCATTTTCTTGCTCCCATGAGCGGGAAAGGGCATCGGCCTTGCGATTCTGAGAGCCCGGACAGAACTGGAGTTTAAAGTCGAACCTGGAAAAGAAAAGTGCCCATCTGGCCTGACGAGGGTTGAGACATTGTGCGCCTTTTAGATATAGAAGGTTCTTGTGGTCTGTAAGGATGGTGATTGAATGAGAAGCTCCCTCCAACAGATATCTCCACTCCTCTAGAGCGAGCTTGATGGCTAGCAACTCCTGGTCGCCAATGGCATAGTTGCGCTCTGCTGGGGAGAACTTCCGTGAGAAGAAACTGCAAGGATGTAAATGACCATCTTTAGCCCTCTGAGATAACACCGCTCCTACTCCAACGGAGGAGGCATCCACCTCTAAGATGAAAGGAGAGTCGATGTCAGGCTGTTTCAGGACAGGTGCAGAGATGAACCTCTGTTTTAAAAGATGAAAAGCTTGCATGGCTTCTTCAGACCACTTGGACGGGTTAGCACCCTTCTTGGTGAAAGCAGTAATAGGCGCCACAATGGTGGAAAAGTCTCGTATAAACTTTCGGTAATAATTGGCGAACCCTAAGAACCTCTGGACCCCTTTGAGGGTTAAGGGTACCGGCCAATTCTGGATTGCTTGTAGTTTCTCAGGATCCATCTCTAGTCCGGAACCGGACACAATGTACCCTAGAAACGGAATGGACTTGACTTCAAAGACGCATTTCTCTAATTTGCAGTAGAGATGATTGACACGGAGACGGGACAGAACCTCCTTTACCCAGAAACGATGTTCCTCTAAATCGTTGGCAAAAATGAGATTATCATCTAGATAGACCACGACATGACGGTATAGAATGTCTCTGAAGATCTCATTGACGAAATGCTGGAAGACAGCTGGAGCATTGCTCAATCCGAAGGGCATGACGAGGTACTCATAATGTCCGTCACGGGTGTTAAATGCGGTCTTCCACTCGTCACCCTCACGGATCCGGATGAGATTGTATGCACCTCTCAGGTCCAGCTTTGTAAAGATGGTAGCTCCGCTAACTCTGTCAAAGAGCTCAGTAATCAGGGGTAAAGGATAGCGGTTCTTGATGGTAATGTCGTTCAAACCTCTGTAGTCGATGCACGGCCGCAGACCACCATCTTTCTTCTTTACAAAAAAGAAGCCTGCGCCGGCTGGAGAAGAAGAAGGTCGAATGAACCCCTTTGCTAGGTTCTCTTTAATGTATTCCTCCATAGAATGTGTCTCGGGGAGAGACAACGGATAAGTTCGGCCTCGAGGTGGAACCTTCCCTGGAACGAGATCAATCGGGCAGTCCCATTCTCTATGAGGAGGAAGGATATCAGCAGAAGCTTTACTGAACACATCCGTGAAATCTTGATATGGAGGAGGTGGAACATCAGACGACCTGGGGGAGGAAGAACAGACAGGCAACACTTTAAACAAACATGTCTTAGTACAGGAGGAACCCCATGCCAGGATTTGCGTAGTCGTCCAATCAATTGTAGGATTGTGAAGACGGAGCCATGGAAGGCCCAGGACCACAGGATGTGTGGCTCTTGGAATCACTAAAAATGAAATAAGTTCGGAATGAAGAACTCCCACTCTCAGACGAACTGGTAGAGTCCTTAGAGAAATAACTGTATCAAAAATTTTACTGCCATCCACAGCAGTTAAGGAAAAGGACGAAGGAAGTCTCTCGGTGGGTAGGGACCACCGTTTAACATAGGCTTCAGTAATAAAGTTCCCAGCTGCTCCGGAATCCAGGAGGGCAATGACGTTCTGATAACGTTGAGCAACTTGAAGCGAGACTGGGAGGTTACAATCTTGAGGAGATGGAGAGGAGATCATTACTCCTAGCCGGCCCTCTCCTTGGCGAGCTAGGATTTGGAGTTTCCCGGACGTTTGGGACAGGCATTAATGGTGTGAGACGGAGCTGCACAATACAGACAGAGAAACTCGGAGAGACGTCTTCGGCGCTCAGCAGGAGTTAAACGGGAACGGCCAATTTGCATGGGTTCATCTGTAGTTGGTGACAGTTGGCGAGGAGGAGGAGTAGAAGATTTTGGAGCAGATGATCTTCCACGCTCAGTTGCTCTCTCTCTGAAACGTAAGTCAACTTTCGTACAAAGTGAGATTAGCTCATCTAACTTGGAGGGTAAGTCTCTGGTAGCTAACTCATCTTTAATACGCTCGGATAAACCATGCCAGAATGCAGCATACAGGGCCTCGTCGTTCCATGCCAGTTCGGATGCCAGGATCTGGAACTGTATAAGATATTGTCCTACAGTACGTGATTCCTGGCGTAAACGGAGAATCTCAGATGAAGCTGAAGTTACCCGGCCTGGCTCGTCGAAGATGCGCCTGAATGTTGACACAAATGCAGTGTAAGAAGATAGCAGGGTGTCGGACCTCTCCCATAACGGTGATGCCCAATCAAGGGCTGAGCCACTGAGAAGAGAAATAATGTAGGCAATTTTTGTACGGTCACTGGGAAAATTGCCAGGTTGTAGCTCAAACTGAATCTCACACTGGTTGAGAAATCCCCTGCAGAATCTTGGAGATCCGTCAAATTTTGCTGGCGTTGGAAGATGAAGACGTGGAGCAGAAATGGGTAAGGTGGGTGGGGTTATAGCTGGAGTCACTGTGGTTGACGCACCAGACGCGCCTGATCCACGGAGAGTTGTCTGAATCCCATCCAGCCGAGTAGAGAGATCCTGGAGACAGCGGATGATGTGGCCCTGTGCAGCCTCCTGATGTTCTAGTCGGGCTGCCAGTTCTTGCATCGGCCTGGCCGCTTGATCCTGGTCTCCGGCTGGATTCATTAGGTCAGTGCTTACTGTCACAACTGAGGGCCTGAGCTGACGGGAGGCAGCCTCAGTTGTAGGGGCTGAGATGTACCGGAACCTGGGAGGTTGTATCAGACCCCTGGACATGTAAGTAACATGAATAATAACTGCCCGAAGGCGTGACCACGACAACTTAGATAAAAGTCAATGATGTTTATTATAACAACTCCGCATCACAGCAGCAATAAAAGAAAACGTAAAAGTCAGCAAAGAATAAATACAGTTCCTGAGTACTACAGCATGGCAGGAGCCACAGGGCACTGGTAGTGTGAGATAGTTCTTATGATCTTCTAGATGGAAAGTCCTTACCAGGCCCGGCTGTAGCAATGGAGATAACTCAGGATTGTACCAGCTGGTGTTCCAGGAAGAGCTGGGTTGCTGAAGGTAAAACAGCTGCTGTGGATACTGGCTGGAACCAGACTGTTGTTAGCACGGAGTGGATACTGGCTGGAACCAGTTAAATAATAAATGAACTTTGGGAGCGATGAAATGTGAACTGAAATGTAGAACTTGAGAGCGGAGAAATAATAATTCCGGTGGAGAGTGGTAAAGTGTAGAAAGGACACCGGCCCTTTAAGGGAAGCTGTACTCTGCTGGAAGCTGAGGCTGGAAGCAGGTAGTGTTGTAGCTGGAAACAGATGAATCCACAATGGATTGGAGAGTCAGGCTACACCGCAGGTGGAATGCTGGTGCGGGTCTCTATGGTGGAAGTCTTGAGACAGGAGCTGGAACCTGGAAGACAATCATAGAAGAGAGACAAACAGGAACTAGGTTTGACAACCAAAGCACTGACGTCTTCCTTGCTCAGGTACAGCTTACTTATACCTGCAGCAAGGAAGGGGTTGGCTAGGCAATTATGCAAATCAACAACACAGACAGCAGATTGGTGGAAATGATCAGATGACAGAATCCAAGATGGCTGCGCCCATGCAGACACTTGGAGGGAAGTTTGGTTTGTAATCCATGTGGTCTGGGAAACAGTAATGGCGGCGCCGGCCACCGGAGACAGGAGACGCCAGGCTGATAGATGCACATTTAACCACGCGGGCACAGCGGAGGCCGCGGCTGATGAAAAGACCACTCTGCATGTGGAAACTCAGGAACAGCGGAATCCGGTCCTGGAACGCTGAGCCCGCCTTAGGAGGCATCTGAAGGGTAAGTAATGGCGTCCAGATACCCGGATCGTGACAGGAAGCCTTGGACTCTCGCACCAGCTCACTGGAATCACGGGTGGAAAACCAACGGGAATTCCACAAACAAGTGGGCGAGGACATGAGCTACCTATCTGGCGAGTTGGAATTCTTTAAAGATAAAGTTGAGGATAGCGAAAATCGCGAGAGGCGGAATAACTTACGCATTCGCAATGTCCCTGAATCTATTTCGGCCTCCGAACTGGAACCATACCTCAAACGATTGTTTCTGTATTTAGTCCCATCGCTCTCGGAATCTGCCATCCTGATAGAGAGAGCCCACCGCACCCTGCGGCCTAAACCAAGGGACTCTGATCCTCCCCGTGATGTTATTCTTCGGTTTTTGTCATTCAAGACTAAGAACAGCATTACCACGGCATGCAGGAATTCCACTTCAACTCTATTCGAAGAATCACGGATCCAGATTTACCAGGATTTGTCACCAGTGACTATTGCTAAACGGCGTGACCTACGTTCTGTTACCTCTACACTGCGCGACAACGGTTACAAGTATCGTTGGGGTTTTCCTTTTCGTCTGATTGTGGAGATTGATGGCAAAGCTCATATCGTCCGCTCCCCTGAAGACGGAGACAAACTACAACTGTCTCCTACTACTACTTCTCAGAAGTGAAGACCCTTCTGTTTCAATTTATGTTTACATTTGAGTTTTGATACCGTATAGTTTAACTAATCTTTTACATATTCTTACTCAAGTGTTGTGCTGCCTCCATTTTAGATGCTGTTTCAGATATGACTGCTCCTTTACTTAACTTCTGCACAGTTCTTATTGGCTGGATATATGTACTTCTTGTGTTGTTGTACTTTTATCTTGCAGTCCTGACCGGTGGACCGGATACACTGCCCTATAAATGGGCCTTAAGATTGATCCCTGCCCCGATACCCAGGGACCCGTCTCTAGTTACCGGTCAGCTCAGCGACAATGCCATTGCTCTGATATTATTACTACTTTGAGACTGTCTTATGTCTAATATCTGGTTATCTTTTTTTTTCATCTGGTTCTCTCTGTATTGGACTGTCCTGCCTCTACTATAGGTTCCTCTATGGTGCTGGACGGCCCATTCTCTCTATTTACGATTAGTTTTGGGTGGGGGGTGTCAGTGCCTTGGCTTGACACTTCCTCCCCCAGTCTCTAGGGATTAGAGCTATACCTAAGAATATAGGGCTAATACCCTCCTCTATTTCATTGCATTTGTATCCCACCAGTGAGCTCTTTCCTTTTTTTTTAGAGCTCAATCTTAATAGTCGGGTATCCTGCCTTTGGGATACTACGTCTACTTTTTTGTCTTTTCTTTCTCGCCTCCTTATCTAGGTTCTTGTTATAGTTCGTATGTACAATGATATACCTGCATTTATAGATAGTTAGATCTATATATCTTATATAGTTGTTTGTGTATAGGATTAAACACTTCTATTATTTTTTCTTTTTCTTCTCTCTTTTTTTTCTTTTTTCTTCTCTCTCTCACCTATTTTAGCAGAGTTCGGGGCCCCATCAGTTTCCTGTGGATTGCCCCCTTCTCTCTCTTTAGCCATGCCGCTAACATGTCTGTCCATCAATGTAAAGGGGCTGAATACACCCCAGAAACGTTCTCATCTCCACAGATCTCTCAAAACTTTGAAAGGTGACGTGATTTTTCTACAGGAGACACATTTGAAATCAGCCTCCCATCCCTCACTGATGTCTAAATGATTTCCCATGGCCTGGTACTCCAATAATGCAGCGAAAAGAAATGGGGTTGCTATTTTAATCAGAGGATCCGTTACTTTCCAGTTCCTAGACTGTAAATGCAACACTGAAGGCCGTTATGTAATGGTGAGAGGTAAAATTGGACACCAGGAGGTTACATTGGCTAATCTATACTCTCCAAATACGGCCCAATCCAAATTTTTTCGCAAGTTCTTCCAAGACCTCTACTCATATAGGCGGGGTAAGACACTTGTTGGTGGAGATTTCAATATGGCTCTCACATATATGGATAATTCCGGCCCCTTGCGCAGTGGACGAACCCCACACTCTTCTGTACTACACAGAGGCATGGCCGAGGCTGGTCTGTTTGATGTCTGGCGCTTTCTTAATCCGACCACTAGGGACTACACTTTTTACTCCAATCTGCATGTTGAGTATTCTCACATTGATATGTTCCTAAGCTGTGCACCTCTCTCCCAGACGGCACGCGCTTCCTCGATAGTCCCGCTTACTTGGACTGACCACGCGGCTTTGGCTGCGACTTTTGATATATTTGATATCCCTGACGGTAGACCGACATGGAGACTTAACGAAACCCTATTGAAGATCCCTAAATTTCAGGACCTAATTAAAACTAGGATCAGGAATATTTCGATGTCAATGTAGATGGCGAATGCGGTTTAGCCACAATATGGGAGGCCCATAAGGCGGTGATTAGAGGATCCATAATCCAATTTGCGTCCCGCCGTAGGAGAAATCAGGAAACGCAAATTGCTTTATTAACCGACACCATTGCAAAACTAGATAGGGAACACAAACGCACACATTCTAAGAAAATACTAGCCGACCTTTCTTTTGGCTGAGAACATTGAGCGCTCACTTCGCTGGGCTAATCAATCATCTTACGACAAAAGCAACAAGGCTCATACTTTGTTGGCTAAACGCCTACGTGCCAAAAAGCTAATCAAGCCATTCATACTATTAGAGAACCCTCGGGTAGCGCTACCTACGACCCTAAGAAAATAATGGTATTTTCTCTGATTATTACAGAGCACTCTATAATCTTGACCCCCCGACTCTGCTCCCAATGCTGATATTTCTGCTGAAGAAATCGAAGCAGCACTGAAAACCCAAAAACCTTCTAAGGCTCATGGCCCAGACGGCTACCCGATGGTGCATTACAAAACTTCCGCTCCTCAGCTTATCCCTCATATGGTCTCTTTATTTAATAAGATAATGCAGGGCACCCTTTTTCACACTGATTCCACGACCTCTCGTATTATAGTTATTCCGAAACCCGAAAAGGACCCCTCATATTGCTCAAATTATAGAGCCATCTCTTTGATAAATACCGAGCTCAAGCTTTTTGCCAAAGTACTGACATCTCGCCTGAATACTGTGTTGCCGTCATTAATAGACCCTGATCAAGTGGGATTTATTCCCGGCCGCCAGGCCTCAGATAACACCAGACGTATTGTTAACTTAATTCACCAAATTAACGCAACGAAAACACCAGCGATTGCTCTGGCGCTTGACGCCGAGAAGGCGTTTGATCGCATCTCTTGGCCTTTTTGGTTTTCTACATTATCTACGTTTGGTCTTCATGGTCATTTCATCACTGCAGTAGCGATCCTTTATTCTAACCCCTCATCTGTGGTCCTGACTAATGGATTAAGCTCACCCCGCTTTAGTTTAAAGAACGAAACCCGCCAGGGATGCCCTCTCTCACCCCTACTTTTCGCTTTATGTATTGAACCTCTTGCAGCCCGTATTAGACTCAATGCTGACATTAAGAGTATTACTGAGGGGCAGAGCTCGTATAAAATATCTCTGTTTGCAGATGAAGTGCTCGTGACTCTTTCTAACCCTTTGATCTCTCTTCCTAACCTACAGAAATAACTACTTTTGTACGGTTCCCTCTCTGGTTATAAAATAAATCATACCAAATCAGAGGCCTTCGCGTTTAACGTTTCTTCTCATACTAGCTTGACCTTGACCTCTTCTTTCCCTTTTTTCTGGAGGCCCTCGGCCATAAAATACCCGGGCATATATATCACTAAATCCTATACTAGCCTCTATCAGGCTAACTATGTTCCTATAATTAAAACGCTTAAGCATGACTTAGATAAATGGGACCGGTTGTACATCTCATGGATTGGACGGATTAACGCCCTAAAAATTAATTTCCAGAGTAACACTGGCCTCCCTGCAAACAATGTGTCACAAATTAATTTGGTCTCATCGTAAACCTCGTTTAAGATGAACCATATTGACCAAGAGTGCAACCTCAGGCGGTTTGGGATACCCCAATCTTCAGGTTTATTTTAACGCCTGTCAACTTAACCACATAGTGTCCTGGCATTCCCCCCGAGGGATCAGAAAATGGGTTGATATTGAGAACTCTATATTTCAGGGTATCCCCCTTGACTTCCTACTGTGGCTACCCAGGTCCTGCAGACCAGTCTCGGCCTATTCAGTCCCCACGGTTAAATTCACCCTCGGATTGTGGGACAAACTCTGCATCAATTATAATCTTTCTTCATAGCCCTCACCTCTGTCACCTATCTGGGGTCACCCTACCTTCCCTCCAGGCATTGACCGACACATGGCAGCCCCATGGCAATCCCAGGGTGTCACGAGATTTATCCATGTTAAGGGTCACTCTGCACCGGCCTCTTTTGGAGATTTCCAAGAATGCCTTGGTATTCCATCCTCGTGTCATTACCATTACATTCAAATTCTTAGCTTCCTTAAATCACAACTTAAAACTACTCATTTGAGATCGCCCACCGCCTTCGAACATATGTGTCTGCTTTCAATTGGCAAAAAATATCTCCACAATTTATAACTCTGTTTTGGCTCCAGATCCTCCTCCCCGTGAAGCCCACAAATTAGCCTGGGAATCAGATCTTTCCCATCAATTAGAAGACGAACAATGGGAGAAAATTAGATTGCGCACTACTAAAGCCTCCATTAGTGTGGCACTTAGGGAGACATGTTACAAAGTTTATACCAGATGGTATTGATAGGGTATGTTAACCTATTCAGGTCTGATTATGAATTATCTTCAGTCATCAGTCAGAATGCTGTTTCCCTTAGCAACCGGTTGGAGATCAGTGAATGAATAGGTGACACCGGATCATTGTGTAACCTAAGCAGTTCATAGTTGATCTGTTAGGGGGCCATCATGGCTTTATTTTTATAGCAAAAGAACAAAGGATTCATGTGTGCCAATACAATTAGCCAATCAGCATACACCATGTATGTCTTGAAAACTGAAACACGTCATCTGTCAAACAATATTATAAATTGCAATTAAATCATATTTATTGCTTTGCGATTATCAGTTTTCCCGGAACATCCCTTCTGGAGGTCAGGACAGGTCAAAATCCTCCCCAATGTTCAGAACTTTTGGCGATATGCTTGACTGGCCTTGGAATACATCTGGCGTTATAACAATGAGTAATTCATGCTTTGAAATACAATGTTGCTTATAATATATCTGTGAAGCTTCTAAGGAAACACTAACCTAAAGAAGTGAGGAGCAGTAAATATCTTTGTTAAATGTGAAAAAGCTTGAATCAATATATATTTGCCATTTAAAGGAAGCTCATACACCATCATTTCCCCTCTTTTTGATTCCACTTTTTCTCCCTAATATCTACCTACACTATCTAGGCCTGAACTATTTTCTTTCAGTAAACCAGTCCCCTGGACTTATAGTCCAAACCTTGGGGATTACCCCTAACAACAATCAAAGGATAAGCAACTTCATTCTTCTGGCTGGAGAGTCACTGTCAACTTCTTCAAGTGGGATGCATGTAATCAAGTATCACGACCTTTCACCTTAATTTAAGGTAGACATGGTTAGCAGCACTTGATATGGACCATCATATCTTGGTTTAAAGGTCTTTCTCACATGTCTCTTTAAATAGACCCAATCTCCTGGATTTAGCTTATGCGTAGCTGATCCTTCTGGGTCTGGAATGGAAGAAAACACTCGGCCATGGAGGTTAGTCAATGTTTTACAGACCTCCTGTACATAACCTGTTAAATCACCATGATTATGTTGTAACTGTTGTGGATAATAACAACCTGTTCTTAGAGCTGACCCAAACAATATCTCATATGGAGTCAGCTTACTAGGTTTCATGGGTGTGGTCCTAATATTAAACAAGACTATAGGTAGGCATTCTGGACAAGTTCTGTCATTTTCTGTAGTTTTAGCTTAAGGTCAAAGTTCAGATGTCCCCCCTCCCACTCGCCTGGCGCTGGTAAGGCACATGGAAGGCCTGCTGTACCCCCAAAACTTTCATTATATGCTGCATGACTTCTCTTGTGAAATGTGTACCTCTATCTGATTCTATAACCTCAGGTATCCCAAATCTACATACTACTTCTGCTATCAGTTTCTTTGCAGTGGTTTTTGCTTACTGGCCAGGCTTCGGCCCAGTGACTAAACATGTCCATTGCTACTAGTACATATTCATATGGACTGCTTCGTCGCCACTGTATATAGTCAATTTGTAGTCTTTCAAATGGGTAAGAGGCTTTGTGTATAGTTCCTAGAGGTGTCTTGGTTCTTTTTCCTGGATTGCTGATTCCACAGATCCAGCATCCTGCTACAAAGTTTGTTGCAGCTTTATTGAAGCCTGGAGCTATCCAATGCTCTTGTACTCTATTCACCGTGGCTTCCTTTGAATGGTGTACTTGTCCATGAGCTACTTGTAATATAGGTGGAAATAGAGCTGCTGGTAGACAGTACTTCAATTCTCTTGACTTCCAAAGTCCATGTTCATCTTCTTCTGCCCCCAATCGTCTCCATTTCTCCTTTTCTCCTTGTGATGCTTGTTGTTGAATTTTGATCAGCTCCTGTTCACTAGGCATTTGCTTCACGTCTTGAGCTACTAAGACTTGCTCAAGTTCTTTTGATTGTAAGGCAATTCTCTTGGCTTCTGCATCTGCAAATGCATTTCCTTTAGCTTCCATGGTTTGGCTCTTAGTACGTGCTTGTACCTTGATTATTCCAATTCTTTTAGGTAGTTCCAATGCTCTGAAGAGTTCCATAATCAAACTGGCATGTTTGATGAGTTTTCCGTTTGCACTTTTGAAGTCCCTACTTTTCCATATAACAGCGTAATCTTGGGACACCCCCCCCAAGCATAGCGTGAATCCGTATAGATGTTGGCTGTCATATTCTCAGCATGTATGCAGGCTTTGGTCATTGCTATGAGTTCTGCTTCTTGTGCTGACATACTTGGTAGCAATGCTCCAGAGTCTATGACTTCAGTTTCAGTTGTTACTGCATATCCTGTCTTTGGGGATCCATTATCATAATATCTTGATCCATCGACGAACAGGTTCATGTCTGGATTGTCCAATGGTGTATCTTGGACATTAGGGAGAGGTAAAGTCTCTAATTCCATGAGGGCTAGGCAATCACTTCATATTTGGTAAGTCTGGCTGCAGAAAGATGCTTGCTATTTTCTTGACTTAATATTTCTGTTACAGCATGCGGTACTTGTATACACAGTGGATGATCAAACACAATGATGTCTGTCACCTTTTCCTTCATTATTGCTGCTGCTGCCACTGCTCTGATGCCGGTAGGTGCTCTTTGATTACCGCTGTCAAGTTTGCTTAAGTTGTAGGCCACTGGTCTTCACCTCAGTCCATGATTTTGCATAAGGACTTCTATGTATGGCCTCCTTCTTTAATAGTCAGGTAGTTCTAGGGCTTGAGATGAGGCAACTGCTGTTTCCAACTGTTCAATAGCTTAATTCATCTGTTGCTGTATGTAGGATGCGGACCCTCCTCCCTTTCAGTGTTGTCATACAATGCTTGCATGTAGACTGGTGCTAGAGATATCCGTGTTCTGTAGTGTCCTACTAGGCCCAGGAATGATCATCTGACTTGCTTGACACTAGTTGGCATCGTAGCTTGCAGTCTGAATCTTTTCCTTTTCACTTTTGTTAGATGTCTGGTACCTTGAGTGTCCTAGGAAGATTAACTCTTGCTTGACTAGCTGCAATTTCTCCTTCTGAGGCTCTGCAGTCTTGTTCTTCCAGAAACTTCACTAAGGACACTGCCCCTTCTTGGTGCTTCTTTTAGTAGTGGTGGCAATCAGCAGTTCATTCACATCCTGTATTTAGCTGTGTGTTTTGTGGATATATCACTTGGTGATATAGCCCCTCCACAGGGCTATTCTGGTCCAGTAGTATTGCTACCTTTCTTCTACAACTGGTACTGCGGGAATGAGCCAATACTGAACTTCTGTTTTAACTTGCTTCTAAATGGCTTTTTTGTTCTTTCCTTTGATAAGTTGCTGGAAAGTTAAACTTCTGCTGGTGTGTACTGTATTCTCCTTAGATAAGCTTTAGTACATTGTGCTTCAGCAAAGTCACTGGACATGTACTCCAAGGTCAAGAATTGGGCTGGTATTGGTGACTGCATTTCTCTCATCTCCTGTCCCTTTAAGAATTTCTGATATCATCAGTTCTTGTGGTATCTCCCTCTGCTGTCTTCTGCGTGTGCTGGCTCCAGTATTCATTAGGCACAGACGTATTTCTCCAGTGGGCAAGGTGACTGTAATCATACCTTCTGCTGTTTCTTCTGGAGACATTATGTTCACTGGGGAGTACCTGAAGAAGCTTGTACTTCATATTGGCAGCAGAAGCATCATTCATTTGTTTTCTGGAACTTTTTTCTGTCTTGTTCCTTATTATTTGCTTTAAACCCCGGAGCTTCTGTTGCTTTAAATCATGGCATTATCTCTGTAATCTTGCCAGGTAGTACTGACCACTTGTCAGATGTCTTTCTTTGTCCTTCTTAACTTGCATATTCTTTCTCACTGCTGCTGGCATGTCATTTTCTTAGTCCAAGTCCACCCAGGCTGGTGTTTAACATAATGATGTTTATGCTGGGAGTTGTTGTTCCTCTTTGTCTTACTTTTCCTGTGAGAGTTGCTCTTGTATAGCAGCTTGTATTTCAGGTTACATCTTTGCTTTCTTGCAAGGGTAGGGCTTAATCTCCCAATCCAGTCGTTGCAATGGCTTGATCTGTAAGTAAACGTAGAGGAATCTGGTTGTGCATAAAAACAGCTCTTGAAACCCTTGGGTCTCCTGTGGGTAAAGTCACTTTTATCGAACTGCCAGTGGTGACTGAGTACACTGTTGTCGACACAGGAGTTGCACACCTTCATATTCTATCATCTTGTGTGTCGTATAGTAACTTTATCATAGTAAGTTCTGATGGACTCAGTCTTTTCCTGTTTCAAGTCTGGGGCTGCTGGTGCCCTGAGTGTCTGTGCATGACACCATCTCTTAAGTCTTGTCATGTACATCTTTCCACTTTCAAACGTTGTTCTATTTTTTCTCTGTCGGAACGTCCGTTATGGCTGGGCAATCATCTACTGCATCTGCTTTTAACATGGTGCTTACTGTTTGGGCAGTTGCTGGTCCTAGTATAGCCTCACACAACTGGTGGTAGTCGACCCATGCCGGTGTCCATATGGTTTGAATTCTTTCCATATAGGCATAAACTGCTATTGGGTTTTATCTAGGATCTGGGGACTCTGCAACTATATTTGCAAGGTGATTGCCATACCATGGTTTGTGGTGTTGGCTCTGTACGATGTATGGTTCGTTCGTCCTGGCTGCATTATCTGGGTTGCGTATTTTCTGTACTTGTGCTGGATACAGAGAAACAGGCAATGATGACCGTCTTTCAGTATTTCTAGTCGCATAGATATCTTGGCATGGTGGTTCATGGTGTGAAATCCAGTTTCCACAATTTGGGCAATGTTCATATCCTTCTGGAACGCAAAACTGACATACCGGACACAATCTTTCTGGAAAATATGTCAGTTTATTCTGTACATTATGCACCTGGGCATTAAAAACTGTAGAGGCTGTGTCTTGATCCCTTGTTTCTCCTCTCTGCCTGAATTGCACCCTGCTGCCTATAGTCCCTGATTGTGGACAATTGTTTACTGGACTCAGCTTGATTGCAGGTGTCTACCACTCGTTTAAACATAAGGGAAGCATTAGGTAGTAAATTTCTTTGCTTTAACCTTGTTGGGGTTTCTTGTGATGAAGTATCAGGACACTGGGGCATACTCTGTACACATAGCTCAGGTAAATCATTCGGATTTTCAACCACAGATCCCTCTAAGATAGGGCTGATTATTCGTCACTCTTTTCCTTGCTCGTATCTTTTTAATTTCACTTTTAGTGAGTTTGTAGGTAATTGCATTCTGTTCATACTAGGGGTACCTTGGTGTGCATGCATGTCTGGGTATAGGGGTGGGGTATAGTGTGGAGGTGCTGTTGCTGGACTAGGTCTCAGTTATGCTTTAGGTTTTTCTTGCTGGTTTTCACACCATTTCTTGTATTTTCTGCAATTCTTCTTGAAATGTCCTTTTTTTCTTGCAGAAATAACACTTTCTTTCATCTTGCTTGGTTCCTTCTTTTGAGTTCCTTCCTGTGGCCCCTTGCGTTGGGTTTCTGATTTTCCACTTGCTTTGTTCCTGGACAACGTGAACTGTTACCTTCGGTATGGCATTCTTTTTCTTTGGCTTTTCTTATTGTTTCATTTTCTCTTTCTTGTGCTTCAGTGATCCAGATGGATGCTTGATCTCTACTATTATGCTTAATTATCCAACTCTTGTTACAGGAGGCAAATTTTTCCCATTTCTCTAGGTCAAGTGTCCCTTCTGACGGGAAGCCTGTTCTTTTGATTCCTTTCAGAAATTTATTACCCTCCCTGTTATTAACAATATCCACGGGTTTGTCGGGCCCTGACATCTTTACAGACCGCGCTCCCATGCCTGGGTGAACGTGCGCGGAACCCCTCCTGATGTGGTATTTTAATAACTCCTTTTGAGGGACTTAAAATCTCCTTTTAAAGAATCTCTATCTAGGTCAAGTGTCCCCTCTGACGGGAAGCCTGCTCCTTTGAAATTCCTTTCAAAGATTCATTACCCTCCCTGTTATTAACAATATCCACGGGTTTGAACCCATCCTGATGTGGTATTTTAATAACTCCTTTTGAGGGAATTAAAATCTCCTGTTAAAGAATCTCTAAAAGAGCTTCTTCAATCCGTCTGTGGACAAATGACTGGGGTTGTAGTGTTGCCCCTTCCTCCCTGTGTTGGTGGAGAATTTGTTAGTACTGCTCCCCAAGTGAGACCTGCATAATAGATTATTTCTTCTGGATCACTGAGATGCGTCCCTAATATTATTGTTAAGTTACTCCAAGGGTCTATCCCCCTGCCTATATGGACTCCTGCTTGTATCAGTATCCCTGTTGTAGTTTAATGCTTGTTTCTCTTCAGAAAGTAATGGCTAACACCGGGGACTGCTTAGAAATACCTATCAGTGTGTGTAGAAGACTCTAGTTTCATTATTCAGCAGACAACCCGACTCCCCCCCACCTTTTCAAAAGCATATTGACAGAGTACATATAACAGTGCAAGGATACAAAAACAAAGATGACAGTAAATCCTATATCTGTTATCTGCGTGCACGGCAGCTGTTTGAGACTGCACGGCACATGGGTCTTAGACCTGGGATTATGTGATTCCTAGGCCAATAGGTTATGATGTTAAATCAATCATTGTTAATGTAATGTTCCAACAATTCTCTTTTTTTTTAAATGACAACCTTTTGTACAATAAAATTCATCATCATTTTCCACATAACCAAATGAGACTTCAGTGCTTGTAATTGCCAGCAATCTTGGTGCTACAGACCTTTTGTATTTTCTTAACACAACAACACAGGTACAAGATTTGCATATACCTCTTTGGTTATTTATCAATTCAAACTGGTTATCAGCATTAGAACATATCTTGGCCATGCGCCACTTTTATAAAACGGCTCTATTTTCTCAACAAACACGCATCAGTATTTGCACAATTTAAGGTTTTCTGCATACTTGATTAATTCCCCCTGTGCACTTGTGACAAATTATCTGAAATTATTTACCCACAATTCAACAATATAACATAATTCAACTATATAACATAATTCAACAATATAACATACTTCAACTATATAACATACTTCAACTATATAACATAATTCAACAATATAACATACTTCAACTATATAACATACTTCAACTATATAACATAATTCAACAATATAACATACTTCAACTATATAACATAATTCAACAATATAACATACATGTATGGTACCTTAAAAATTTCTTCTGACTGACACTGGGCTCATTAAGATAACCGCTGACCTTTTCAACTGGACTTTCCCCTAGGTTTATACAAGAAGCGCTGATTTCAAGTGAGCAGGTAGAAATCTACACAATAAATCTCACTTACCGGCTTTTTTTTTTTTTTTTTATCAGCGGTTCCTGAAAGATCAGAGGATTTATTGCCAGTGGAGGAGATACTGGAATATCCCGGACGAGATCCCCAAAAATGATAAGGTATGTTAACCTATTCAGGTCTGATTATGAATTCTCTTCAGTCATCAGTCAGAATGCTGTTTCCCTTAGCAACCGGTTGGAGATCAGTGAATGAATAGGTGACACCGGATCATTGTGTAACCTAAGCAGTTCATAGTTGATCTGTTAGGGGACCATCATGGCTTTATTTTTATAGCAAAAGAACAAAGGATTCATGTGTGCCAATACAATTAGCCAATCAGCATACACCATGTATGTCTTGAAAACTGAAACACGTCATCTGTCAAACAATATTATAAATTGCAATTAAAACATATTTATTGCTTTGCGATTATCAGTTTTCCCGGAACATCCCTTCTGGAGGTCAGGACAGGTCAAAATCCTCCCCAATGTTCAGAACTTTTGGCGATATGCTTGACTGGCCTTGGAATACATCTGGCGTTATAACAATGAGTAATTCATGCTTTGAAATACAATGTTGCTTATAATATATCTGTGAAGCTTCTAAGGAAACACTAACCTAAAGAAGTGAGGAGCAGTAAATATCTTTGTTAAATGTGAAAAAGCTTGAATCAATATATATTTGCCATTTAAAGGAAGCTCATACACCATCAGTATCTAGTCCCCTCCAGACTTCATTCCATTTTCCCTGTGACCTCGAATTTATGCTGGAGACTTTGTGGAGAGGCGGGCACTTTTTTCCACGTCTGGTGGACAAGCTCCTCTGTCTTCCCCTTCTGGAACACAGTTGGAGCGCTCCTCGCTCAATCTTGCAGACATAACGGATCTCTCTCCAGAAATTGCTTTACTTCAAGCCCCCATACCGTCACTACCCAAAACCCATGATAAGCTTGTTATGCAATTCTGCATGGCGGCTAAATGTCTGATCGCTAAATGCTGGAAGGATCACAAACCCCCTCCAAGGCATTATTGATGACTAAGATTAATTATATAGCCAATATGGAATATATTACTAGTTTAAGGAACAACACAGTGGGCCAATTCCACAACGTATGGTCCCCGAGGTATCTCACGCGTTCTTTACTCATCCCCGGACTCTGCTAAAGCTCATATTGCTAATACCTCTACCACTCCCTCTGTTATCATCTTTGCTTAGTCTTACAGCCAACCTCCTGTTTCCTTATCTGTGACTTTCTCAACTTTCCCCTCTTGCTCTAACACTTTCTCTCTTTCTTTTACTTTTCTTATCCTTCTTATTTTTATTTCTACCAAGTTTTCTCTCGGTTTTTGTGTAGTTTATATATTATAGCTGAAAAAAAAAAAAAAAAGGGAATGATCACACACACGTTTCAATTTCCACAGGATGAATGTTACTATCCTCTGTTAGCCTATATTTTCATAGAACTGTATATTTCATTCTAACATTAATCGACAATGTCTTAATGTTATAATTCTATAATGCTATGAGGACAAATTCTCATCTGCTAGTTCTTTATCTTGACCTGTACCTGTGTATGTACAATATTACTTTGATTACTTTGGTTATTGATCATTCTCAATAAAAAATACTATCTTAAAAATGAGGTTGCACCCAGTGTCCACTTAACCATGGACATGTAGACAAGTGGAGCAGGGCAAACTAAGGACTACATGACAGACAGCCCACTGGGTAGATAAATTGCCTCCCGCAGCAACAACAGCAGCGGCACCAGTAGCAGCATCTCACAAATGCCAACTTGTTCCTAGGCAGGCTACGCTGTGTATCACCGGTTTCCATAAGAGGCACACAGCTGACAACCTCTTATGGAAATTGAGGGACATCATCGCAGAATGGCTTACCCCACTTAGACTCTCCTGGGGATTTGTGATATCGGACAATGCAGCCAATATTGTGCGTGCATTACATCTGGGCAAATTCCAGCACGTCCCATATTTTGCACATACAATTAATTTGGTGGTGCAGAATTTTTTGAAAAACGACAGGGGCATGTAGGAGATGCTGTTGGTGGCTCAAAAAATTGTGGGGCACTTTCGACATTCAGACACTGTGTGCCAAAGACTGGAGCGCCAGCAAACACTCGTGAACATGCCCTGCCATCAGCTGAAGCAAGAGGTGGTAACGAGGGGAATTCAACACTCTATATGTTTCAGAGGATGGAGGAGCAGCAAAAGGCCAATCCAACACATCCACCTACGATACAGGCAAAGGAGGGGGAATACACCTTACTCAAGCGCAATGGAGAATGATTTCTGTGTTTTGCAAGGTTCTCAAACCCTTCAAACTTGCCACACGTGAAGTCAGTTCAGACACTGCCAGCTTGAGTCAGGTCATTCACCTCATCAGGCTTTTACAGAAGCAGCTGGAGAAATTGAAGTAGGAGCTAAGACGGAGCGATTCCATTAAGTATGTGGGAATTGTGGATGGAGGGTTTATATATAAAGAAGCCTTAATGTGTGGCGCACTCTTTTTTGTTTCAAGAATAAATGAAAACATAACTTATTATTTTTATTTAAGATAGATTTTTTTAATAGGCATGACATAAGGTAATTGATTGTCAGCCTAGGAAAAACAAAAATGTATGAAAGATATAAAATAATTGATATACCAGCACTACCTATGTATGGGTATATGGGTAGAGCAATAATTGATATAAGCAAGTGAAATAGAAAAGGGATTTAAACACAGGTTTTATTTATCAAATTTATGAGATCCTTTCACAATGGGATTGTGAGCTCAGAAAAAAACTCTTTTAAAGCTGCTCCCTGCAGAGCGTTACTACTGTATACAACCTAAGTGCTCCCTGCAGAGCGTTACTACTGTATACAACCTAAGTGCTCCCTGCAGAGCGTTACTACTGCATACAACCTAAGTTCTCCCTGCAGAGCGTTACTACTGCTTACAACCTAAGTGCTCCCTGCAAAGGGTTTTTACTGCTTACAACCTAAGTGCTCCCTGCAGAGCATTACTACTGCTTACAACCTAAGTACTCCCTGCAGAGCGTTACTACTGCATACAACCTAAGTGGCCTTTTCTGGTAACCACTATGTCTTACAATGAGCACTTTGTTACTACCCGTAGCGTATCACACGTTAAGACAGTGTTACTACCTATAATGTATAACAGTGGGATCGTTCTCAAAGGCACAAAGAAACATATATGTTCAATTCAGCACATATGTAATAATATTGGGATTGAGAGGAAATGTTTTCCTATAACAAGTATATCATTTTAAAACCCAGGCACTGATGTGATCAAGCAAACATGAAACGTACACAACAAAATGGTAGTACTTTCAGATGAGCGCAGTAAGGAGTAAGGTGCTGCCCAGGTCCAAAACAAAGGAGACAAACACAAATCTCCAGCAGTAATGTACAAGGAAAAGGTGATAATGGACCCCTGGCGCACAATATTCGTGGATGCTACTTATTACTCCTATAACTGAATAATGGAGCCAACATGTGCTGTTTAACACACAAACTAACAATATTTATTAAAACACAATCCCCAGCCGGGAATAAACAATAGTGTATTAAAAACGTGATAAAACAAATAAACAGAAATACAGTGAATGGATGGGAACCGTGCTCAGAGTCCTTCTTAAATAGAGGGAAAATCTCTCACCATAGTTCATAGCCGCGGTGGGCTAGCTTTCAAGAGATAGCTGGGGTCCTAGGCTGAATTGCCCAGCACCACCACAGCAGGCGTATCAGCTTACAGTCACCGGTTCCCGAGTATCCACCACGTCTGACCTCAACCAATTAACGCGTTTCGGTCTTGTATTGGCCTTTCTCAAAGTTGGATGAGGGATGTCCTCAATGCTGGCTTTTTATTTCATTACTAATTGCTGTATAACAACCGGTAATTCGTTCCTCCTGCTACTTCCGGGTTCATCCACCGGAAGTAAGGCGCATGCGTTCCAAATACCGGGGAAGATATTGTTTGCATTCCACTGGCGATTCGGCTATGTCCTCACACGACTTCCGCATATCCATGCTTCAATGTCACATGTTTGCAGGTCAAACGTCACCGGAAATGACGTGCTTGCGGTGCAAAACATCTCTTCCTCCACACGGAATCTCAATTTGATATGCGTTCCACCTTATATTACTGGATAACCTATCCGTTGTTCCATATGTAGATTGGTAATCTGATTTACCCCATCTATACCAAACTGGGTGGTACTTTATGTTCCCAACCTGTCCATCCCTATTACCAAGATGGGGTAAATTACTTTCGCATGTGTATCCATTCAAAGAGTCCATATATTTAGTGGAGAAAGAAATAAATAGACAAGAGATTAATACATGACAAATCAAATGAATTTAAAATTAAATTTAAAAATATTTTAGAAACAAGAAAATATAAAATTCAAATGGTTAAGAAATTGTTAAAAAATTGTTAAAAATTGAATGTGGTAGGGAGATAATATACAGAAATATTTATACTAGGAGAATGGAACTGAACATAACTCCTAGAAACAGAATGGAAAAAATCATAAAAATCATGAAAATCATTTCAACTCAAAATCAACGTTGAGGCCGTTTGGTTTTATGGTGTTTAACATGTAGATCCACTTCATCTCGCTCTTTGCTAATCTGGTTTCTACATTATTACTTCTCCAATCTGGTTTAATTTGTTGTATACCCAAATACCTCTTAATTTGGCCTTCACATTTACCATGTGCAGTCCTAAAATGTTCTGATAAAGGGTGTGTATCGAGTCCTTTCCGGATATTATACACGTGTTCTGCCGCTCTTATTTTCAATGGTCTAGACGTTTTTCCAATGTACACGTGCCCACATCCACATTCCAGCAGGTAAATAACATTTTTGGAATGGCATGTTATAAAATAATTTATTTTATACACTTTACCCTTATATTCAAATTCTGTTGTTTTTCTTACCACGTCTTTTTTTGTGGTGGACCGACACATGATACAAGACCCACAACGATGGAACCCTTTATTACACGACCTCACTGTGTTTTTTTCTTGCAGGCTACTTTGTACTACATGGTCCTTAATGGACTTTGCTTTCTTGTAGATGAAAACAGGTTTGGGCGGAAGATAACTTCCCAAAACAGGATCATCCAATAGGATGCGCCAATTGTTTTTAAAGATTTTTTCTATCCTTTTGTAGTTTCCACCATACGAGTAATAAAGGCCCATTGATAGGGATTATCTCTACAGGGTTGTGGCTCCTTTACTTTCAGAAGATCTTTTCTTTCAATTTTTTCCACTCTCTTCTTTGCTGCTTCTAATAATGACGGGTCATATCCTTTTTCCAAGAACCTATTCGACATTTCATCCATTTGTGAATTTAAAATAACAGGGTCTGTGCAGTTCCTCTTCAGTCGTTTGTATTGACCCACTGGAATATTATTTAACCATCTAAAATGATGTTCACTATTTATATGAAGGTAAGCATTAGAATCTGTGGGTTTACGATGCATCTTTGTGCAAATTATCTGATCTTGAATATATACCCTTAGATCCAAAAACACCAAATCTTTTTTGCTTTGGGTGTATGTTAAAACAATGTTGAACTGGTTGTTATTTAAAATTTCTTTAAAAGCTTCCAAATATTAATTATCTCCATTCAAAATACAGAAAATGTCATCAATGAACCGCCACCAGCAAACCAGGCCCGCTCCCTGCCCCCTCACCTGATCTATGGTAAGGCTCTCCCAATAGGCCATGTAGAGGTTTGCATAGCTGGGAGCGAACCTGGTGCCCATGGCGGTCCCCCTAGTAAATATATGGACTCTTTGAATGGATACACATGCAAAAGTAATTTACCCCATCTTGGTAATAGGGATGGACAGGTTGGGAACATAAAGTACCACCCAGTTTGGTATAGATGGGGTAAATCAGATTACCAATCTACATATGGAACAACGGATAGGTTAATCAGTAATATAAGGTGGAACGCATATCAAATTGAGATTCCGTGTGGAGGAAGAGAGGTTTTGCACCGCAAGCACATCATTTCCGGTGACGTTTGACCCGCAAACATGTGACATTGAAGCATGGATATGCGGAAGTCGTGTGAGGACATAGCCGAATCGCCAGTGGAACGCAAACAATATCTTCCCCGGTATTTGGAACGCATGCGCCTTACTTCCGGTGGATGAACCCGGAAGTAGCAGGAGGAACGAATTACTGGTTGTTATACAGCAATTAGTAATGAAATAAAAAGCCAGCATTGAGGACATCCCTCATCCAACTTTAAGAAAGGCCAATACAAGACCGAAACGCGTTAATTGGTTGAGGACAGACGTGGTGGATACTCGGGAACCGGTGACTGTAAGCTGATACGCCTGCTGTGGTGGTGCTGGGCAATTCAGCCTAGGACCCCAGCTATCTCTTTAAAGCTAGCCCACCGCAGCTATGAACTATGGTGAGAGATTTTCCCTCTATTTAAGAAGGACTCTGAGCACGGAAAGCACTTCATGAAAGCACTCGGTTCCCATCCATTCACTGTATTTCTGTTTATTTGTTTTATCACGTTTTTAATACACTATTGTTTATTCCCGGCTGGGGATTGTGTTTTAATAAATATTGTTAGTTTGTGTGTTAAACAGCACATGTTGGCCCCATTATTCAGTTATAGGAGTAATAAGTAGCATCCACGAATATTGTGCGCCAGGGGTCCATTATCACCTTTTCCTTAAACATGAAACGTACGTCATCGGAAGCTCAGACGTACACTGTCTCCGGGTGTGTGGCTTTCAAACCCGACCCGGCATCTGTGTTCTCGAGCGGCTCCCAGCGCAGCGTTACAGGTCTCCTAGCGGTACTGACACCGCTCTCTCCGCAGCGCTACAGATTTCCCAGCGGCATTGACACCGCAGCCACCATTTCAGGCAGGTACTCAGAGCGGCTCTCTCATTCCCGGGACACCGCTCACCTCCTCTGCAATGTGTACCCGCAACAGGGGAGGGAGCGACTGATCCCGGGGACAGCAGAAGCTGCTCGCACTTTATCTTTCCTTCTGCTCTGGTGCTGGTGCTTTCCCTGCTCTCATTGTTCCCAGTCACTGCCCCACGTCACATGGGATAAAAGTAAAAGGGGGATTCAGCCTATATACACCAGAGCTTCTTTATATCTATCAGAGGAAGGATCTCTATCAGAAGAATGGTTATAGCACTGTTTATATAACAGCATATATTATCATTATTACAGGCTGCTACTCTCTCCCCAGCCTCATTCATTCTTCAGATGTTATATTTCTGTAGCGGGTGCTGGAGATACAGAAAGGTGGTTCTCCTGATTTGTGGACTCATTGCACACAGACGTCATTACTAGTCACTGGTCACTACTCGTTATCTGACTGATTTATATTTATATCAGGCGTCACTCAGTGATTGGCAACAGTATTGTGTAGATACATGTTGGGACAACTTAGCAGGCCTTTGGAATGAAACAGGCAGAAAGCTGGATATTATCTATGCACTAACCTTGGGATAATATAATGTATACCTCGCTCTGTGACAGGGTTTCATATTGTATACCTTGTTACAGGGAATATCCCTTCTCAATAACAATATTGTCACAGAAGTGATACAAATGTGTAGAATTGGATATGCATGCCTTAGAGAACTGTGCTGTGTTACAGGGTTACACATGATATGCTCAGTCACAGGAGAACACCTTTTATTACCAACAATATTGTTTTCTTCAATGTGCAGATCTTTGTGATGTGGTCAATTATCAATTTATATATGTACTGAATGGGTAACACATGTGATTGAGGATTCTGCTCTGGTACAGGGTTTTACAATGATATACTTGTTATAGGAAAACATTTCCTCTCAATACCAATATTATTACATATGTGCTGAATTGAACATATATGTTTCTTTGTGCTTGTGAGAATGATCCCACTGTTATACATTATAGGTAGTAACACTGTCTTAACGTGTGATATGCTACGGGCAGTAACAATGTGGTCATTATAAGACAAAGGGGTGTCAAAGTCAAAAAAATATTACATAAAGAGAACATACAAACTACACACATTTAAGTCTCTACAGTTGCAAATATGTGCAGCGAGCACAGCAATATATGGTAACACACGCATTTACACGGACATGCCACAGAGATGAATTCGACACTTATTTCATACAGTACATAATTATAATAATATCAAGCGCCAGACATCATGATGATTTAGAATTGTATATGATGGAGTGTTGTCATGTATGTGTATTATTTGAACGAAACCAGATACACCTGTCATATTTACTATTAAAAAAACCAGCTTAATGTGTAGATTAATTTGATACTTGTTATTAAGTTGTAGGACATTGCAGCGAATAATTATGATTGAATATATAAAAGCTAAAATCACTTTTATTAGAACAACAGATATTCCAAACAGGAAACTCAGGCCAGCCCTTTGGATGTCTTCAAGGCTGAATCTGATTACCATATACAAAGGAACTGGTGACTCATCATGAGTCCCCTCCCCCAGAAACTAGATGAGACATAAGCTGACCACACAGGAGGTCAGTTTACTTGCTTTTTGGTCTCAGAGGATGATGGAGGAGTTGCTGGCAGTTCAGTTCCTGTATTTATTTACAGAGAGAGGGAGACATAAGCTGCATTGGAGGGAATGGTAATTGTATCGCTGGCATGTAACTAAAACTGTATGTAATGGCATGTAACTGAAGCTGTATGTAATGGCATATAACTGTATGTAATTGTATGTTCTAACTGCTTACTGTGTGAGTGTAACCATGTAACTATAGGTATACTGTACTTTGTAATATATATTGAATCCATATCCTTTTTAATAAAAAATATATACATCAATGAGCTTTGGAACTCAGATGTGTGGGTGTATTGTTTTCTCTTATGGGATGCAGTGTTTTGCGATGTTTAGCGCACATTCATGGGATATGGCAATAAGAGGTGCAGGCATTTACAATATATATTAGAGCGGGCATTTTAAATATTTGTGAGAAATCAATTTGGCATTCTTAGATGGAGCTCTTACGGGATATCACGTTCTTAATGATGCACTCTACATTACAAACGCGGCTGTAATTGACCGGCTCCAATGGACGCATTGAGAAGCTGATGAAAATAACATCCACATTAATGTATTGTTGTGGTATCAGTAAACCGCTGGTATGAAATTCAAGGGACAATGCGTTTCTCATAATATTTAAGATGCTAAAATGTATTTTTATTGTTGCAAAACAAGGTTCAAATAAGTCATATTGTGTTTGATTCAGATTGGATTGCTTATCTGTTAAGTAGGGTTAAAAGTACATTTAAAAGTTGCTGCATAGCCTTGATATAGTTTTTATTTTTAACTCAGGCCTAAAATAACTTCTGGTGCTTGTATGAAGTGTGATTTCTTTGTGACAAAGAAAGCCGCATGTCTGTCCTCCATTTTGGACTAACCACATGGCCTATCCACCATTTTGTGTAACCCTCATGGATGCAGAAGGGGGAGGAGCAGCGGTCGTTTTGGGATGGTCATTTTCTAAATGGCTGATTTTCACTGCTCAGAATAATCAGCTTTCCTTGGTCACATCAAAACACCATTTATGAGTTACCAATGCATTTATTTAACCCATGCCATAGTCAATTACAAATAGTTTCAGCTGGGCCTAGTGAGAGTTAAGAGATGAATACTTGATGTAAGAATTACACAGATATTAAAAAAAAAAAATATTTTACCTCTAGGATTCAGTTAACTCTGCTTGCTAGTTTAGGATAGCCATTGAAATGTTAATTAACCTGTCCCACTACCCTCTTGAACAGGCATATGAACCTCTGTTGATATGCAAAGTAGAGACTTTAAAGGAAATGCATTCATTCAGTAGGTGTGTAGTATGTGGGGTTTCTATGAGAGTCAAGTGATATATATTATATGAATATATATTATATATAATTATTATAATTATGTGTATATTTATATCGGTGTATGTTCTGCAAGATAGCTATCCAATCTGAATCATATCATTTAAATTATTGATTATTGCTAGAGTCATTATAGATCTGTGTGAAATAGGATACATTTGTTGCTATATAGGTAAATTTATAGGTAAATGTGAAATAACAGTATTTTAAGGAAGTAAGTGTAAAGACACAAACGCAGGTCTGCATAAAAGTTTATACAGAACAAGTTGTGTCTAGTGGGCAATAGTAATTAGTATTGTTCACATTTATAGAGCTGTGTGCTTTATTGCGGACGCAGGGTTTTGCACACGTCTCGGACAAAGCACACGACTGCGCACGCAGCGTAAGAGACACGCATGGTCACGTGTTTGCACAAAGTGCGTAAGAATGCGGGCGCTAAGTACAAATTATACAATAGTGTCATTTAGTTCAAAGGTGGGATAGTAGACATTTAATACAATAGCACATAACTATCAAATTTCATAAGCAGGTTACTCTAAATTTAGTTTAACAACTGTTTTGCCTCTGGGGTAAAGCTGCCTATCTGAATGAATTAACATTTTCTGTATAGAAAAACAAAGTGTATTTGAGTGAGCGAACGCAGGAGTGAGTGGATACTGAACCCAAGAACTGAAGTGGTCTGGAGTGGTCTAGGCTAGGTGGTCTACACCAATCGTAGGGCATATAGATAACTAGTATCTATAGGCTGTGCCATTGCATCGCATGTCCGTGTGTTCTGCACAGCACAACGTGATACCATTGTGTCATATGCGCTGTGGGAGAGCATACGCAGATGTGATTGCATAGACAAAATGGTTTGTTTTTTTTACAAAGTCGGGAAATCTCCCTGGTGGGCTTCACTGGAAAGGGTGAAGAATAGTTATCTAATTTCTCTGTTTTTCACCCTACAAACAATTCCAGTTGAAAGATACCGAAAAGGAATTTTTTGCTGCTTCTCTCAGGAAACTTCCACCGAAACAAATTACGGTGTTGTAAGGTCTGATAGGGGCTCTAGGTTGGGTACATTGCCTTCGCTATCGACAGTGTATGGTAGTACTGGCCAACGTGGGAGAGTGTTTTGGTGTTTGGGGGGAAAGGCCCACAATTATGGGAGCCAGTTGCTCAAGTAAGGGACGTTTAACCAGGGTTCAGGTTGAAGAGCCATGGCCCAGGGGGTCAGCGAAGTTTAAAGGAAAAAGTATTATGTGTGGGAAATATGGTCCACACACTGAAGACTTTTTGTCTGAATGGGAACGTATGACTGACAAAGATAGGGAACCATTCCCTAAGGTGGGCAGCTTTGAACCAGAGGTATTGCAGAACTTAAGGATAAGAATATGTCTGATAAAATCCAGAAAACAAAGGGTCAGACATACAAATTGTTTAAACCTGTGACAGCAAGAGGGGTTGGTGAGTTTGATCCTAAGGTATTGCAGGTGGTATGTCTAACAAAAGTCATATAAGACAAGAATGGAAATATAAGAACTGTTTGAACTTGTAGCAACAATAAACAAGTAGGAAGAAAAAGAGAATGCAAGTACACCGCCATATGTAGATGTGGAAGCAGTTATGGCCAGCATACAAACTATAGAAATAATAAAAATATGAAAAATATGACTGTAACCTATATATGTACTAATGAATGTTGAAGTTTTATTTAGGAGGAGAAGGTGACCTGATCGTTTTCAGCCATTTCTCATGCACCCAGAGGAGTATCCAACTGGTAAAAGAAGTGCAGTAGCCTGTGGGGAGGTGGCTGAGATCAGCTGAACAGGTAAGTATGGTATCATTTGTGTAAATATATAAAACTAAAAAAAATCAAGAAAGTAACGTCAGAGATGGAGAAAAACCTGTCCGCACATTAGTATTTGCCAGTAGGAAAGTGGACAGAGACAAGGTAACCCCAGGGTATTTCTTTCAGTTACCATATAAGGAGTATTCATTCCTAGTAATGCCCCTAGTAAAGATGAGCTTGGAAATGTTTCTTGGACCACGTGCAGACCCTTAGTACGGAATGAGAAGGATTGAATTAAATACTTTGCATGACCTAGAAGCTTGTTAAACTTTTTTTTGTTTTTGTCTCTTGCAGAAATAGAAAATTCTCCATCTGGATAAGATCACTGGTAAACACTAATTCGGCAAATGGGAGGTGGCTGTCTCTGTGCAAATGGACGGGCTCAATAAGGCATTGAGTGTCAGGGTGCAGACTTCTTTGCAAAACTGGAAAGGGGTCACATTAGCTAATCTTAGAGAGTGTGCTATTAAACATCACAAGAATAGTGTTAGATGCAGAGAACAACAGGTGGAGAGGTTGAGGATGGTAAGTATACTGGCACATACAGGAAAGACCCATCAGTCCAAACCCCAGATCCCTAATGGTCAATAATATGTTACACTTGTAGGTAGGAAGGGCATTTTGCCAGAGATTGTAGGAGTAGTAGGACACATAGTCAATATAGATCCACTAGACAGAAAACACAAGCCACATTATTAAACACATAGACGGGACCAAGGGACATATAGTAAGGAATCATAAGCCATATAGAAAACACAGATTCGGTTAATGGGAAGAACAGAATAATGCAACTTACTAATGTTACATTTCACTGTTCTAGATGCATGTCCATCACAGGTAGAGGAAATTAACTCACAGATACCGGGTTCCCTATGAACTTAGGATGGACAGGACACTGGATTGATGGCTGGGATAGTCCCAGTAGAGATAAGACACACAGATTTTTTTAAGGGGAGTAGACCAAGTAGAGAATCACTTCCCTGTAGTGCCCAATCCAGTTGTCAAATTTTTATAAAATCTTCTTCACCTCTACAAACTCATCTATCACCAACCTCTATTCTGTTTCTCTACAGTTTTCCTCTTCATCTTTTGCGTTCACACTGGGTGGTACAATACATGGACCCAAGTACAGTTCAAACTCCACATGCCTAGGTCCTTCAGAGTTCTGCCCAAACCCAGTATATCTCAACAGCACGATGACACCAGTATTAGGGTGGAGAATGGGAATACTGGTGAAGGGAAATTTTGTATAGACACTGATATGTCTGTTGGTGAATGGCAAACCTGACATTTTCTTTTTCATTTTCTTCTTCCTTCTCTCCTCTAGAGATGTTTTTTTTTTTTGAGTTATGCTCATGGTATTCCACATTGCAAACACACGATAGTTAAATTAAGATACAAAAATTTGTGTCCCCTGCAGGAACAGGCAGTCTGGAGGACAAAGGGGTATGGCCAGGAGTCCTCAGGACTGTGGGCAGGTGGACACGGTAAGCCAGTAGCCCCCTGAGCATACCTTCCAAGTCTAGCTGAGGTGGCACACGGTCTGACTCATCTAGGCAAAGAGGGTAGGTGCAGGCTGATGAGAGCCTACTGGTGTGCGCCAGGATTCTATTCTCATGCAGGTAAGAGAGCAATGGCCTGCTTTGCTTGCTTGAGGAAGAATATTGGTAAAGCAGTACCAACAGAGCCATCCCATATCCCTCCTGCAGACAGATCTTTTCAGGAAATACAAATCGACTTCGTACAGTTAACACCCTTTAGGAATTATTGTTATGTATTGGTGTGCACTGATGTTTTCTCAAACTGGGTAGAGGCATTTCCTGCCACCACGGATGCTGCTGTGTTTACCGCCAAGAAAAATTGTGCAGAAATTTGTGTGTAGATAATGGTACCCCTAGAAGTAGGAGCAAAGCTTGAAATTGTACTATTGTGATCATAGATACTGCCACTAGTATTATGTAGCTTCGGAACCACTCCCAGATCTTCACTTAACGAAACACCCTCTTTGAAATTTGTTTTTGTTTTGGTTTAGGTATTTGTGTCTTTTTGGTTGTTTTTGGAAGACAACCTCATGTCATGATTGGTCCGCACAATGATCAGAAATACACCAATGAGGTGACAGTACAGTACTTTATCGAGATGAGCCAGCATTTGAGAACTTGACAAAAGAACTTGAAACTGTTGATTGCTGGTATGCCAAATGCTAACTCTCTTGATTATGAACCATGAGATTGTGTGATTGTCCTTACGCTCAGGTTGCCTAATAGACAGGTGGGAAGGACCATACCAAGATTTGTTGACAGCACTAAAGGTCGCCGAAAGAAAGACTTGGGTCCACTCATCCCACTGCAAGAAGGTTGCTGATCCAGAGAGAACTCGTGACAAAGTAGTTTATTGCTCACATTCATCGAGTTTGTGTGTTCCAAGTGAACTGTGTGTTCCAAGTGAACTGTGTGTTCCAAGTGAACTGTGTGTTCAAAGAGCAAGGTGGAGAGCAAAGTGAACTGTGTGTTCCAAGTGAACTGTGTGTCCAAAGAGCAAGATAAAGAGAACCTCGTATCACCAGAGACTCTGTTCCGTGAAGACTGAGAGGCGGCACTGTTGAACACTACCTGAGCGTACTAAAGGACTGCAGAAAGACCAGTCATTGTAATTGATTTGTTATGAACAAGAGTTGTTTTGTTCTATTTCTCTTTTCTCTCTTTCCCGCTGACAAACATTTTCTTTCAGGATATTCTATTTTTGCAAAGGTTTTTTTATGAGGAGTCGAGTGTGGGACTGGAACTGGTTCTGTAGGAAGGAGTGATTTCCTTATACGATCCTAGGATTAGCCGATCAGTTTGTTAAAGTCAGAGAAAAAATCAAAGGTCTAGTAGTTATGGAGTTCAGAGGTAATCAGGAACAGTCAGACAATGGCTATTCACACATTGCAGATAAAGAGCTCATTAATATATGTGGAAGAAAGGTTTATGAGTGGCTCTCCCTGAACTCCGAAGGTTTATGTTATTTAGGAAGGACACTACTTATAACCCTTGTTCAATCATTAAACAGACCTAGCATACGTTCCAGAAATGGAAACAATGTTCAGAAAATGATAGAAATATGCAGATCATGAAAATTTTATGTCACTGTCACGATTTGTTTGTGCCTTCTTCACCTACCCAACAGAACCTCAATCGAATCCAAACATCAGTGTACAAAGATGTAGGTACATGTATGTGTGAAATGTTCGTCGCTAATCAGACATTATAGGCCAAAGCACTGTCCCAGCATACTCTATAGGTTGAATTTTGTCCCACACCCAACCAGTGGTCTTGTGACCGCCGAGTGCATATAGAGGATGTCTCGTCCTCCTCCCTGTCTTCCCCAAATATAGTCAAGCATCTGATTTGCGAAATGCATACATACTTGTGTCTAGGTCACCGATTATTGTATGAAATATTTTTTCTTATGTTAATAATTGATGGCAGTTATTGTTTACTGCCAAAGGGTGGACTGTCTAAGTAAAAAAAATATTACATAAAGAGAACATACAAACTACACACCATTAAGTCGCTATACTTGCAAATATGCGCAGCGAGCACAGCAATGTATGGTAACACACGCATTTACACGGACATGCCACAGAGATGGATTCGACACTTATTTCATACAGTACATAATTATAATAATATCAAGTGCCAGACATCATGATGATTTAGAATTGTATATGATGGAGTGGTGTCATGTATGTGTATTATTTGAACGAAACCAGATACACCTGTCATATTTACTATTAAAACAACCAGCTTAATGTGTAGATTCATTTGATACTTGTTATTACGTTGTAGGACATTGCAGCCGATAATTATGATTGAATGTATAAAAGCTAAAATCACTTTTATTAGAACAATAGATATTCCAAACAGGAAATGTAGGCCAGCCCTTTGGATGTCTTCAAGGCTGAATCTGATTACCATATACAAAGGGACTGGTGACTCATCATGAGTCCCCTCCCCCAGAAACTAGATGAGACATAAGTTGACCACACAGGAGGTCAGTTTACTTACTTTTTGGTCTCAGAGGATGATGGAGGAGTTGCTGGCAGTTCAGTTTTTGTATTTATTTACAGAGAGAGGGAGACATACGCTGCATTGGAGGGAATGGTAATTGTATCGCTGGCATGTAACTGAAACTGCATGTAATGGCATGTAACTGAAACTGTATGTAATGGCATATAACTGTATGTAATTGTATGTTCTAACTGCTTACTGTGTGAGTGTAACCATGTAACTATAGGTATACTGTACTTTGTAATATATATTGAATCCATATCCTTTTTGATAACAAATACATACATCAATGAGCTTGGAACTCAGATAATGTGTGGGTGTATTGTTTTCTCTTATGGGATGCAGTGTTTTGCGATGTTTAGCGCACATTCATTGGATATTGCAATAAGAGGGGCAGGCGTTTACAATATATATTACAGCGGGCATTTCAAATATTTGTGAGAAATCAATTTGGCATTCTTAGGGGCTACCAGAAAAGGCCACTTAGGTTGTATGCAGTAGTAACACTCTGCAGGGAGCACTTAGATTGTAAGCAGTAGTAACACTCTGCAGGGAGCACTTAGGTTGTATGCATTAGTAACGTTCTGCAGGGGGCACTTAGGTTGTATGCATTAGTAACGCCCTGCAGGGAGCACTTAGGTTGTATGCAGTAGTAACGCTCTGCAGGGCGCAGCTGTAAAACATTTTTTTTCTGAGATCACAATCCAGTTGTGAAAGGATCTCATAAATTTGATAAATAAAACCTGTGCTTAAATTCCTTTTATATTTCACTTGCTTATATCAATTATTGCTTTACACATATACCCATACATAGGTAGTGCTGGTATATACATTATTTTATATCTTTCACTCATTTTCTGTCTTTCCAGGCTGACAATCAATTGCCTTATGTCATGCCTATTGAAAAATCTATTTTACATAAAAATAATAAGTTATGGTTTAATTTATTCATGAAACATAAAGACAAAAAGTGTGTGCCACACATTAAGGCTTCTTTAGCTATAAGCCCACTAGTGTTTTTCCTAAACCTCTTAACCAGTCTTTGCAATTTGCTTAATGGCACACCTCCAACCAGATTAGCTAATCTTTGGTATTAACACTTTCGGATTATTCCCTCTATCGGTTGGTTCATACATAGGCCCTCGTTCCGAGTTGCTCGCTCGCAAGCTGCTTTAGCAGCATTGCACATGCTAAGCCGCCGCCCTCTGGGAGTGTATCTTAGCATAGCAAAATTGCGAACGAAAGATTCGCAAAATTGCGAGTAGAAATTTCTTAGCAGTTTCTGAGTAGCTCGACACTTATTCTGCCATTGCGATCAGTTCAGTCAGTTACGTTCCTTGTTTGACATCACAAACACACCCCGCGTTCGCCCAGACACTCCCTCGTTTCTCCAGCCACTCCCGCGTTTTTCCCAGAAACGGTAGCGTTTTTACACACACACCCATAAAACGGCCAGTTTCCGCCCAGAAACACCCACTTCCTGACAATCACACTCCGATCACCAGAACGAAGAAAAAACCTTGTAATGCCGTGAGTAAAATTCCTAACTGCATAGCAAATTTACTTGGCGCAGTCGCACTGCGGACATTGCGCATGCGCATTAGCGACTAATCGCTCCGTTGCGAAAAAAAAATAACGAGCGAACAACTCGGAATGACCAACATAGAAGGATCATAAAACAATTATCATTTGGGCCTGTGCATAATCCCTCAGACTTAACGTCTTCCCTGTAAATACTTGTGGATGGAGCCCTTCATTCGCTTTGCCAGGATTCAAGAGTGGTCAATCAGATCACTACATTTTGGCCACCATGCTCGATTCTAGGTTTAAAGCCTACGTTGTATCTCTCTTTCCGGACACAAGTCTGTAGAGGTGGAAAGACCTGCTGGTGAGAAAATTGTCAGCTCAAGCGGAACATGACCCGTCAACAGTTCCTCCTTCATTTTCTCCAGCAACTGGGGCTGCGAGGAAAAGGATAACATTCCCGAGCCCACCCGCTGGACACAAAAGTAATAATGCAAGTGACACATTAACAGGAAATTGTTTCTGTCACCATAGCGACAATTATCTGGAACTTAGATAATACACAGACACATAAAAAGACACAACGGAAATCTTTTGTTTTTAAACAACTTTATTTCATATCTTTAATACACAGATTTTCTCTATATTTTAAACTTAAAAAATACTTTACTCTGCACAACATGGATAAAATATCCTTTAAATCACAGAAACTATTCAAGTTACATTATAGTATTGCAGGCAAGTAAAACAGATGCATATCAGGAGAGCCAAAACCCTATGGGGGTCATTCAGACCCAGCCGCAATAGCGGTCCACAGCAGTTTACTGGTGGTAACAAAATGCACATGCGCAGCGGCCGCGCAGACACACACATTGTGGTCGCATCCCTGAGGGGTGAATGCGGGCGGGCCGGGACTATTTTCCGGGGGCTGCATGATGTCACATCTGTGTTCATCTCTGATTAACCCCCTATAAGCTTCCAGAGTGCACCTCATATCTCATCTTTTCCAAGTTACTACAAATGATATAAGATCGGTAGCAGCACTACTTTCAGGATTATTACACAGAACACACATAAAGGCTGACACAGCAAATAACAGTAACACATACAAGGGATCAATTAGAAATAAGGAAACATAATCATCATTAGGTCTAATTATCAACTGGTTCTGTGCAGGACCCATACACCTCTTTATTGCCTCCAGCATTCCCTGGTACTGCACTGTGACTATCCGCCCCGTCTCCCCCCACTACTGCCACCCACCCTGTCTCCCCCCACTACTGCCACCCGCCCGGTCTCCTCCCACTACTGACACCACCCTGTCTCCTCCCAGTACTGCCATCCACCCTGTATCCCCCCACTACTGCCACCGCCCTGTCTCCCTCTACTATTGCCACCGCCCTCTCTCCCCCCACTACTGCCATCCGCCCTGTCTCCCCCTACTACTGCCACTCGCCTCGTCTCCCTCTACTACTGCCACCTCCCCCACTACTGCCACTGCCCCATCTCCCTCCACAAATGCCACCCACCCTGTCTCCCCCCACTACTGCCACCCACCCTGTTCCCCCTCTGACACCTTAGCACTGCTTGGGGACAATATTACCCAAAGACAGTGCCTCTGGCAGCCCCCGCTACAGCACTAGTGCCACCATCCTGTCTCACCTCTGACATCTCAGAACTTCTTGGGGATTCTTGGTACTGCTGGTAACAGTCCATCTACAGGTAGAAGTAAGCAAGCTGGGCAGTAAAGAGGCAGAAGCTGCTTCTGGTACCATGGACCGTGCTCATGTAGGGCTGGGAGAGTCAGTAAGATTATGAAAGAGTCACCATCTTCCAGGCAGCCGGTGAAGGGAGCAGAGAATAGGTGTTATGTGGCAGGAACGGGCTGGTTAGGTAACAGTCTGGCTGCTGCATTCTGTACAAGCTACAAGCGGTGCAATTCTTTTGCTGGGAGACCCAGGTAGAGGACATTGCAGTTGTCTATGCGTGATGATACAAGTACATGTATGACTGTAGGTAGATCTTCTGAGGGAATTAAGTGCTGGAGTCTGGCTATGTTCCTCAGATGAAGATCTGATTGTGGTTGATACCTGATGTGTAAGTGTCACTCCACCATCCAGGACACCAAGATTCCGCACATGATCAGCATTATGTAACTCTGAACCCCTAAGCGTAAGTCTGGTTGGTTTGCAAAGCTGAGCTGTAGTCCTGCCCTTTGTTGGTGAGCTTCTACCATAAAGACCTGTTTCACCAGGACTGAGTCACAGCCAACTGGCATCACCCACACCTGGAGCTCAGCTAGACAACCATTTAGGATTGGTACTGGGTTCTCAGTACCTGGAGCAACAGACAGGTCATCTGCATAGCAGTGGTGGATGATGGCATGACATCTGATTATTTCACCCAGTGGTAACATGTATACTGCAAAAAGCATAGAAGATAGGATAAGAACCATGAAGAACAACGCATGGCAATGATGAGTATACGCCATCAGATTAAAATGGTTCCTCACCTGAGTGATGTCTATTGTCAGCAACAAAAGCTGATTTATTTCTCAGGGTATAGAAATGGCTTCTCACCTGTGTGACTTCTGTGATGTCTAACAAGAACTGATTTGTGTGCAAAACATTTCCCACACTCAGAGCAAGAAAATGGCTTCTCACCTGTGTGACTTCTGTAATGTATAACAAGATGTGATTTGTGTGCAAAACATTTCCCACACTCAGTACATGGAAATGGCTTCTCACCTGTGTGACTTATGTTATGTCTAACAAGAGCTGATTTGTGTGCAAAACATTTCCCACACTCAGAACATGGATTGGCTTCTCAGATGTGTGACTTCTCTGATGTATAACAAGATGTGTTTTTTGTGTAAAACATTTTCCACACTCAGAACATGAAAATGGCTTCTCACCTGTGTGACTTCTCTGATGTATAACAAGATGTGATTTGTGTGCAAAACATTTCCTACACTCAGAACATGGAAATGCCTGCTCACCTGTGCGACTTCGCTGATGTGTAACAAGTTGTGATTTTTGTGTAAAACATTTCCCACACTCAGAACATGGAAAAGGCTTCTCACCTGTGTGACTTCTGTAGTGTATAACAAGATATGATTTGTGTGCAAAACATTTCCCACACTCAGAACATGGAAATGGCTTCTCACCTATGTGAGTTCGCTGATGTGTAATAAGATCTGATTTCTGTGTAAAAAATTTCCCACACTCAGAACATATCAGTGGCCATTCACTTGCCTTACCTGTGTGTGGGTTAATAGGCTTTGTGTTCTGTGTAAAACATTTGGCATTTACAGAACACTGAAACACTGTATCTACTGTCAGAGCTGTAACAGATGCACCAATATCAGAGTGATCAGGAGAACATTTCCCAGGATCAGGAGGATCAGATGATAGAGCTGGATGTATAATTGGGGTAATAGGGTGATCTCCTGGAGAATCCTGTCTACGGTCATTATCTTTTATGTCACAATCCGGGGATAACATTAGATGTCCTTCTGAGATATTCCTGCTCGTGTGTCCATATGCTGGAAATAAAATACATTATGGAAATGTGACTTTTCTGAAACAATATTAATCTTGTAAACAATAGAAGACAACTCTCTGGGACGCTAGGGGAATAGCGGCTCCGCAGGAGACAGGGCACAAAATAAAAGCTTAAGGATCAGGTGGTGTGCACTGGCTCCTCCCCCTATGACCCTCCTCCAAGCCTCAGTTAGGATACTGTGCCCGGACGAGCGTACATAATAAGGAAGGATATTGAATCCCGGGTAAGACTCATACCAGCCACACCAATCACACCGTACAACTCGTGATCTGAACCCAGTTAACAGTATGATAAATGCAAAGGAGCCTCTGAAAAGATGGCTCAACAATAATAACCCGAATTTTTTTGTAACAATAACTATATACAAGTATTGCAGACAATCCGCACTAGGGATGGGCGCCCAGCATCCACTACGGACTATGAGAAATAGATTTATCGGGGAATAGCGGCTCCGCAGGAGACAGGGCACATCTAAAGAAAGCTTTAGGATCAGGTGGTGTGTACTGGCTCCTCCCCCTATGACCCTCCTCCAAGCCTCAGTTAGGATACTGTGCCCGGACGAGCGTACACAATAAGGAAGGATTTTGAATCCCGGGTAAGACTCATACCAGCCACACCAATCACACTGTACAACATGTGATCTGAACCCAGTTAACAGCATGATAATAGAGAAGCCTCTAGAAAAGATGGCTCACTACAACAATAACCCGAATTTTTTGGTAACAATAATTATGTACCAGTATTGCAGACAATCCGCACTTGGGATGGGCGCCCAGCATCCACTACGGACTACGAGAAATAGAATTATCGGTAAGTAAATTCTTATTTTCTCTGACGTCCTAGTGGATGCTGGGAACTCCGTAAGGACCATGGGGATTATACCAAAGCTCCCAAACAGGCGGGAGAGTGCGGATGACTCTGGAAATAAAATACATTATGGAAATGTGACATTTTCTGTAACAATATTAATCTTGTAAACAATAGAAGATGACTCTCTGGGACAATTAACTGTAAATGTGTGTGTATAATAAAACATAACTTTTAATAAAGGCTTTATAATATTGTGTCTCATACTATCATTGTGTCCACCCTCCTGAGAACACTCACAATAACAAATGTATTATAATAAGACTTAGATATATCTCTCTCTTGTACTGGTAACTAACCATGAAGTATAAATGGAGATGTAGTCACTCGCCAAGTCCTATGTCAGCACCAATGTAAAACAATGGATGGGGAATATATTGTATGAACTGGAGATTCTAGATGAATAATAACATCAGTCATATGAGCTGATGGATCAGAGAAATGTCTCCTAACGTTACTCCTGGAAGCATTGGTAAGGTAGCATTCCTTTATGTGTGTTCTCATACGCTGGTAAGCCTGTACAAGTGTTACTCACCCTTATATAAGGAATATTGCTACAGCAGAGTAGGTGTGGAACAAGGTATTTTACATACAATACACCATATGATACCCTGTAATCATCAACATCTGCTAGGTTATAATCTACTTTCTCTTACATCCTAGGGGATGCTGGGGTCCATTTAGTACCATGGGGTATAGATGGGTCCTTTGAAACCACTGGCACTTTAAGAGTTTAATAGTGTGGGCTGGCTCCTCCCTCTATGCCCCTCCTACCAGACTTAGTTTAGAAAATGTGCCCAGAGGAGCTGGTCACAGCTAGGGGAGCTCCAAGGACTTTTCTTAGTTTTTTTAATTTTATAGAGTTTGTGAAGTTTTTACGTTACATACAGGATTCTGCAGGTTTCATGGTGGAGGCCATGAAGGACATTGGCCTGCTACTTCCATGGCTGTCTCGGCACGCAGAGGACTCTGGCTACGCCAATGGACTGCGGATGCAGAATCCAAGAAAATTGTGGAGAACCTGCCATTCACAGGTCAGGCACTATTTGGGGACGCATTGGATGCGTGGATTTCAACGGCGATTGCGGGTAAGTCGACATTTCTTCCCTCCGCAGCAGCCCCAGCTAGGAAATCTTATCCTACACCTACACTGTAGTCCTTTTGGACCGCAAAATTTAAAAAATCAAAACCCCCTCCCACCTTCTTTAGAGGAGGTTGGGGAAGATCATAAAAACCTCACCAACAGGTTCCCAGGAACAGAAACCAGGTTCTGCTTCCTCCAAATATTCAGCATGACTGTGTACCTCTCAGCCTGGAGATCAGGCAGGTGGGAGCTCGACTAAAAGATTTCAGTCACGTCTGGGCGTCATCATGCCTAGACCCCTGGGTGACGGATATTGTTACCCAGGGGTACAGACTGGAGTTCAGGAACTCCCACCTCACAGATTCTTCAACTCAGGCTTACCAGCTCGCTGACAGAAAGTGCTATCCTACAGGAAGCCATTCAAATGTCATTGTTCTAGTTCCACCTCACCCAAAAACCAAGGGTTATTACTCAAACCTGTTTATGGCACCAAAAGCAGACGGTTCGGTAAGGCCCATATTGAACCTGAAGTAATTGAACCACTACTTGAGGGTTTTCCATTTCAAGATGGAATCTCTGAGAGCGGTGATCTCAGGTCTGGAGGAGGGGGAATTCCAAGTATCCCTGGATATCAAGGATGCGTACCTTCACATTCTGATCTGGCCACCTCACCAGGCCTATCTACGGTTTGCTCTACAGGACTGTCACTATCAGTTCCAGACGTTGCCATTTGGCTTCTCCACAGCACCGAGGGTGTTCACCAACGTCATGGCGGAGATGATGCTCCTCCTACGCAAACAGGGAGTGAACATAATTCCATAACTGGATGATCTGCTGATAGAGGCATCTTCCAAGGAGCTGTTGCAGAGTAATGCGCTCTCAACTCAACTACTCTGGGACCATGGGTGGATCCTGTACCTTCCAAAGTCACATTTGGAATGGACAAGGAGACTGCCCTTTTTGGGGATGAAATTCGACACGGAAGTGCAGAGGGTGTTTCTACCAGTGGAGAAAGCGTTGGTGATCCTATTAATGGTCCGGGATGTCTTGAAACCTCCCCAGATATCAGTTTATCAGTGCATTCGCCTTCTGGGGAAGATGGTATCCTCATACGAGGCTCTACAATACAGAAGATTCCATGTACGGTTTTTCCAGCTGGATCTCCTGGACAAGTGGTCGGGATCGCATCTTAACATGCACCAGCAGATATTCCTATCACCAAAGGCCCAAACTTCACTACTCTGGTAGCTGCAAACTTCTCACCTGCTCGAGGGCCGCAGGTTCGGGATTCAGAATTGGATTCTTCTAACCACGGATACAAGCCTCAAAGGTTGGGGAGTAGTCACCCAGGGGCAAAACTTCCACGGAAAGTGGTCAAGCCAGGAATCGGTCCTTCCAATAAACATTCTGGAACTAAGGGCCATATACAATGGCCTTCTACAAGCGGCTTATCTTCTGCAAGATCGAGCCATTCAGGTTTAGTCGGACAACGTCACAGCGGTGTCCTACATAAACAGGCAAGGTGGAACGAAGAGCAGGGCTGCAATGTCAGAGGTAACAAGAATCCTCCTCTGGGCAGAAAGACACACACTGGCACTGTCGGCGATCTTCATTCCGGGAGAGGACAACTGGGAAGCGGACTTCCTCAGCAGACATGATCTCCATCCAGGAGAATGGGGCCTCCACCCGGAAGTATTCACAGAGGTAACACGCCGATGGGGTATAACTCAGATAGACATGATGGCCTCTTGCCTCAACAAGAAGCTTCGGAGGTACTGTTCCAGGTCACGAGACCCACAAGCAGTGGCGGTTGATGCCGTGGTGACTCCGTTGGTGTTCCAGCCAGTGTATGTGTTCCCTCCACTTCCAATCATCCCAAGGATTCTCAAACTAATAAAAAGATCAAGAGTTCCGGCGATCCTCATTGCTCTGGACTGGCCACGGTGGGCTTGGTACGCGGATCTTCTGGCATTACTGCAGGAGGTTCCGAGGCCTCTTCCTCTTCGCGAGGACCTTCTACTGCAACAGGGGCCGTCTGCCTATCCAGACTTACCGCGGCTACGTTTGACGGTATGGAGGTTGAACGCCAGATCTTAGCTCGGAAGGGCATTCCAAATAAGGGTTATTCGTACTCTGATCCAAGCTAGGAAGGGGGTAATGTTTAAGCATTACCATCGGATTTGGAAAAAGTATGTGTCTTGGTGTGAATCCAAAAAGTTTCCTACGGTGGAGTTTCACCTGGGACATTTTCTCCTCTTTCTGCAAGCAGGTGTGGATGTTGGCCTACGCTTGGGTGGGCTCCATCAAGGTCCAGATTTTGGCCTTGTTTATTTTCTTCCAGAAACAATTGGCTGCTATCCCTGAGGTTCAGACTTTCTTGAAAGGAGTTCTGCACATCCAACCACCCTTTGTGCCTCCTATGGCACCTTGGGATCTTAATGTGGTGCTGCAGTTCCTGCAATCGGATTGGTTCGAACATTTACAGGAGGTGGACGTAAAATTTCTTACTTGGAAGGCGGTCACATTGTTGGCCTTGGCTTCTGCCAGATGTGTGTCAGAATTGGGGGCATTGTCGCACAAGAGCCCCTACTTGATTTTCCATGAGGATAGAGCTGAGCTCAGAACGCGTCAGCAATTTCTCCCTAAGGTTGTGCCGGCTTTTCATATCAACCAACCTATAGTGGTGCCAGTGGCTACTGACAACTCAATTACCTCAAAGTCCTTGGATGTCGTGCTGGCTTTGAAAATCTATGTGAAGAGAACTACTCATCACAGGAAGTCGGACGCACTATTTGTACTTTATCATCCCAACAAGATTGGGTGTCCTGCTTCTAAGCAGACAATTTCACGCTGGATCAGGCTTACTATCCAGAATGCTTATTCCACGGCAGGATTGCCAGCTCCAAAATCTGTTCAGGTGCACTCTACCCGTAAAGTGGGTTCTTCCTGTGCGTCTGCCCAGGGGGTCTCGGCTATTCAGCTTTGCTGAGCGGCTACTTGGTCAGGGTCGAAAACGTTTGCTAAGTTTTACAAGTTCTATACTTTGGCCTCTGAGGACCTCAAGTTTGGTCAGTCAGTTCTGCAATTACCTCAGCACTCTCCCTCCTGTACTGGGAGCTTATGTACATCCCCATGGTACTAAATGGATCCCAGCATCCTCTAGGACGCAAGAGAAAATAGCATTTTAATTACCTACCGGTAAATCCTTTTCTCGTAGTTCATAGAGGATGCTGGGCGCCCGGCCTGTGCTTCGTATTACTGCATTATTACATGGTTCAGTATTGTTGGTTTAGCCGTCGCTGAATTGTTCCAAGTTGGTTAGTTTGGCTTTCCTTTTTGTTATGTGTGAGCTGGTGTGAATCTCACCACTATCTGTGTATTTCCTTCTCTCAAAGTATGTCCGTCTCTTCTGGCACAGTTTCTAGACTGAGTCTGGTAGGAGGGGCATAGAGGGAAACCAGCCCACACTATTAAACTCTTAAAGTGCCAGTGGCTCCCAAAGGATCTGTCTATACCCCATGGTACTAAATGGACCCCAGCATCCTCTACAGACTACGAGAAAAGGATTTACCGGTAGATAATTAAAATCCTATTATTACATCCCCATCATCAGTGTTTTACCTCTATTCTCAATAGTAATAAGGATGATGTGTGTACGGTAAGTATGATACAGAGAATTACATATCAGAATCTATACAGCTGCCACCATACTTCTGCTTCTCACACGTGTGCTACTGGCAGCAGTGAACATCTGAGTGAGAGTGCAGGGAAGACAGCAGAGTCTGATGAGAAAGAGATTGGATCTGCCTTTGCAGGGATGTACCACACCTGTCACCTCTGTTAGTATATAAAATAATAAATAAGAGGGGCCTGAGTCCATCCAGACGTGCTTTCTGGAGCTCTCCTCACTAAGTGGCTTCTTATCTACCCTACCTGATAGCTCTCAGCCACCGCTGGGACCAAGACCCAATCTATTAAGTCCCCCACTCCTCCTGCCCTAAAGCTGCTCGCTCCACTTACTCCGGACACCATTCACTGCCGCAGCCTAGTGACGCCTATGAAGCCATGGGCTGTATTCTGGGGCTAAGTGCGCCCAGACTTTCCTGCACGCTCCGGATACCTGACTTGGAGGCGCTTTTGGCTCAGGCGGGAGCACTTGCTCTCCATATAACACTGGTGCGCAGCTCCCGCTACTGATGGGAACAGAACGGGCTGTACACAGTCACCGGAGCCCGGCGGTGATATTGGGAGCTGAGGTGGCTGCCATTTTGGATCCTGGTCCTTGCCCATTGCATGGTTTGCCTTCTGCCTTCAATAAGGTTTAATATAAGTAAGTGTCCTGGCGGCTGGACCGGGGTCACTACACTAAACTGAAGCATTTGCCTGGAGGTGAAACTACCTTCTATTTATATGGTACCACTATCATCTACTTCCTCTCAGTCTACATGCAGAGCCCAGTAACAAGTATCGTCTGAGTACAGCTCATTACACTCTGATTACAACCTCACAGTATATTATTTTGTGGATTTATTCTCTGAATATATTTAGCCATTTGTGTTTCTCTGTGCTGAGTACTTCACGTCTGTGATCACGCTGTCCTCTAGTGGAATTTCTCGGTCATTACTGTGTTATTTGAGTTGCATTACATCATGTTTACTTGAAACTTTAGCTCGGATTACCCCGTCACCCCGACTAAGAATGTAATTTTGAATGGAGTTATCTTGATGTAACCTGCTGACAGCGTACTACTGCTCCTTTTATTTATAGATCGTTTGTATTTTCCTATCTCTGAGAGGTCAGTCTCTTTGTAGCCGGCTTACCATGCCTCCAAAAATTTTTCAAAGGTACCAAATCGGCCCCGCCTGTTCATCTCTTTGGTACCTCGAATTCAGTTGGTCCTTCTGAGAGCGCTACAACATCATCTGCTTCTTCTTGTCAGACGCACAGCCCAGCTGTAATGGCTGCAGACATCTTAAGACACTCTAGATGGTCCTGTTACTCTACTGAAATAATCTCAGAATTTAACTCTAATATTCAAGTTTTTGAGGTCCAGTATCAGTGAGATTGGCACTCGTACAGACTAAGATGAAAGAGATTGTTGCGTCTCACAAAGATCTGATTTCAGCACATGACACCCTTCAGGAAGACCTGGTCTCTATTCGTGATAAAGTCATTGATTTAGTATACTGCTCTCAGAGAAATAATATCAGAATAATGGGGGTCATTCCGAGTTGTTCGCTCGTTATTTTTCTTTCGCAACGGAGCGATTAGTCGCTAATGCGCATGCGCAATGTCTGCAGTGCGACTGCGCCAAGTAAATTTGCTATGCAGTTAGGTATTTTACTCATGGCATTACGAGGTTTTTTCTTCGTTCTGGTGATCGCAATGTGATTGACAGGAAGTGGGTGTTTCTGGGCGGAAACTGGCTGTTTTATGGGTGTGTGTGAAAAAACGCTAAAGTTTCTGGAAAAAACGCGGGAGTGGCCGGAGAAACGGAGGAGTGTCTGTGCGGACGCTGGGTGTGTTTGTGACGTCAAACCAGGAACGACAAGCACTGAACTGATCGCAGATGCCGAGTAAGTCTGGAGCTACTCAGAAACTGCTAAGAAGCGTCTATTCGCAATTTTGCTAATCTTTCGTTCGCAATTTTGATAAGCGAAGATTCACTCCCAGTAGGCGGCGGCTTAGCGTGTACAAAGCTGCTAAAAGCAGCTTGCGAGCGAACAACTCGGAATGAGGGCCAGTGGGCGTTCCGGATTCTGCTACAAATACTGAGCTTTGTGATTATGCCACGGTTCTCTTTTCAGAAACTTTCACAGAAGGCTTCTGCCACAGACCTTCTTATTGATAGGATCCATAGACTCCCAAAGTCCAAACAGGCCTCTATCCAAACACCGAGGGACACTCTGCTCAGGGTCCACTTTTTTCATATTAAAGAACACATTCTATAGGCTGCTTTGCCTTCCTCATCCACAGCTGAGTGCCTGGATAATCTGTAGATATTTCCGGATATTTCTCCTGTGACGCTGGCCAAAAGGCGTCTATTCCACCCAAGGAAATGTAGAATACAAATGGGGCTTTCCTACTAAGCTTATTGTAATGCGAAACTGAGCCCTCACAGTGATACCATCAACCGAGGATTTTAATACCTACCGGTAAATCCTTTTCTTGTAGTCTGTAGGGGATACTGGGATGGTCTTAGTACCATGGGGTATAGATGGGGTCCATTGGAGCCTGGCAATTTAAAACTTCTTCAGAGTGTGCTGGCTCCACCCTTCTATGCCCCTCCTGTAGACTCAGTCCAGGAAAACGGTGCCCGAGGAGACGGACATACTTTGAAAGGCGGAAAAGAGACAGGAAAGTGGTGAGAGAACGAACCAGCACACAACATAACAAAAGGATAGCAACACTAACCACAACTTGAAAATAGGGACAGCAAAAGCAGACCCAAACTACAACACACAAGAACTCTTGCTGGAAAATATCAAAGCACAGAGGCGGGATGCCCAGTATCCCCTATGGACTACGAGAAAGGATTTACCGGTAGGTATTAAAATCCTATTTTCTCTCATGTCCAAGGGGATACTGGGATGGTCTTAGTACCATGGGCAAGTTCCAAAACTCCAAACTGGGTGGAAGAGTGCTGAGACCCCATCAAAACTGATTGACCAAACTGAAGGTCCTCAGTAGCCAAGGTGTTGAACCTTTAAAACTTTACAGCGTGTTCGAATCCAACCAAGTAGCTGCCCAGCATAACTGCAAAGCCAAGACACCCCGGGCAGCCACCTAGGAAGAACCCACTGACCGTGTGGAGTGGGCCTGAACAGACCTCGGAAGCGGCAAAGCTGCCGAAGAGTGAGCCTGTTGGATCATAAGCCTGATCCAACACACAATAGACTACTTCGAAGCAGGACAACCAATCTTTGAAGCATCATAGAGAACAAAAAGCGAGTCTGATTTTCTGAGACGAGCTGGACTCTTGACATAAATCTCCAAAGCCTGAACACCGTCCAAGGACATTGGTGTAACAGACGTGCCAGTGACAACCAGAACCACCATTGGCCAATTGATATGAAATGCTGACACCACCTTAGGCAAGAATGTCTAGCGAGTTTTAAGCAATGCTCTATCCTCATGAAACACCACAGATGGACTCTTACAGAATAAGGCCTCTAATTCCAAAACACGCCTCACTGAGGCCAAGGACAACATGATAGCCTGCCATGTCAAATACTCCATGTCCACCTTGTGTAAATGTTCAATCAAACCGATTGGAGAAAGGCCAGAACCAAATTGAGAACTCATGGCGCTGTGGGAGGAACAAAGGGTGGTCGAATATAAAGGACACCCGTCAAGAACATCTGGACCACTGGGAGAACAGCCAATTGTTCCCTGGAAGAAAAAGACAAGGCTGAGATTTGAACTTTTATGGAGCCTAAACATAGGCCCACATCCACAACAGCCTGCAGGAAGTGCAAGAAATGTCCCAGATGAAAATCCATAGCAGAATACTGTTGACCCTCACACCAAGAGACACATTTCTTCCATATGCAATGGTAATGTTTCGATGCAACCATCTGGCCGGTTTGGAGCATAGTCGAGATAACCTTGCCCGGAATCTCTTTCCTGGCAAAAATCCTCCCAATATACTTCCATTGCATCAAACGTAGCCGTGGTAAGTCTGGATAGATGAACGGCCCTTGTGTAAGACGATCATTCTGAATTGGCAGAGGCCAGGGGCCTATAAGTAATAAGGATAGAATGTCTACATACCAGGACCTGCGGTGCCAGTCTGGGGCAATCAGAATTGCCTGAACCCTGTCCCTTTAAGTCCTTTGAGAACTCTTGGAATTAGAGGAACTGGAGGGAACAAGTACACTAACCGGTAAATCCACGGTGTCGCCAGAGCGTCTACTGCTGCGGCCTGTGGATCCCTCATCCCAGAACAGTAACACAGAAACTTCTTGGTGAGCTGAGAAACCAACAAGTTGATTTGCGGGTAGCCCGACCGATTAAATATCTGCTGAAACACTTGCGGGTAGAGGCCCCATTCCCCCAGGTGCAGATCGTGTCTACTGAGGAAGTCTGATCACCAATTGTCTACTCCCGGAATGAATATGGCGGAAATGGCCTTGGGATTCCGCTCCACACAGAGGAGTATCTGTGACACCTCCCTCATTGCAGCTCTGCTCTTTGGACCTCCTTGTTGGTTTATGTACGTCACAGTTGGTGCGTTTTCCGACCATACCTGTATGGCCTAATACTGAAGGAAATAAAGAGGTCAGCAGAAGGGCATTGTAAATCGCCCTGAGTTCCAAAACATTTATCGGAAGGGAAGCCTCTTGATCAGACCACCTTCATTGGAACCGAGCCCCTAGGGTCACTGCACCACAACCATGGAGGCTTGCATCCATTGTCAGCAGAATCCAATGATGAATTCCAAAGTGTAGACCCTCTGGAAGGGAGATCAGCAACCACCACAATTGGGAAATCCTGGCGTTTGGTGAAAGGCATATCATCTGGCGCATGTGCAGATGTGACCCAGACCATTTTTCCAGCAGATCCAGCTGGAATGGTCATGCATGGAATCTTCCGTACCGAATTGCGTCGTAGGAGGCCATCATCTTTCCCAGTAAGCGTATGCAAAGATGTACCGAAACTTTGTTCAGCTTCAAAATGGAACATACCATTATCTGAATTATCTTTGCCTTGTCCACAGGAAGGAGCACCTTCTGAGAAACCGTGTCCAGTATCATTACCAGGAACTGAAGCCTCTGCGTAGGTTCTAAGTGGGATTTCTGCAGATTGAGAATTCACCCATGATCCCTGAGTAGTCTGTGCTCTGAATATAGCCATTATGAGGAGATCGTCCAGGTATGCAACAATGTTCACTTCCTGCTTGCGGAGTTGTAGCAACATCTCTGTCATCACCCCTGATAACACCCTCTGTGCCGTTGAGAGACTGAAAGGCAAGGCCTGGACCTGGTAGTGACTGTCCTGCAATGCAAACTTGAGGTAAGCCTGAAGAGGTGGCCATATTGGGATGTGAAGATACGCATCCTTAATATCCAGAGAAACCAGGAATTCCCCTTCTTCCATGTCATGCTTGGTTTGAGTTGGGGATCGGACGACTGATAATTGACTGAGGGAGCAGCTATCGGCAAAGGCAGGAAACGAGGTGGCTGAATGTAGTTCTTACTCATGGATTGAAGACTTAGGCCTGAAGATGTAGAGGGGTAGGCAATGAGGACAATGACAAAGAATGATACACTGAAGAAAGAGGAATTCAGTTTTAATGAGACCTCAATCATACACAACGACTAGGAGAGAAGTCTGAGAGAATTCTGAAAGATGGAAGGTTAGTGATTTGTAAATGATGCTGAAGAACATGGAATGAAGAAGTGACTTGTGATTTGTAAGCGATGCTGAAGAGAGGATCGCTGTGAGCACCATCAGCAAACGGAGACCCTCTAGCAGATAGAGGGACCAGTGGTTAAACCACAAGAGCAGGTGGACTGGGAGCAAAGGACTGCAATAACAGAACTGACCACCAGGCGGACACAACAGAGCCAGGATACCAGGGGTTAACCTGGGAGCGCAGGGCATTTTACAGCAGCAAGTAACTTGAAGTACTGGCAACATAGCTAAGCATCAACCCCTTTTTATAAGGGAAGCCTGTACCAGATTGGCTGGACGCGAACTGGGACACCTATTGACTTGGATTGGTCTCCAACATGGTGGCTCCCTGCACAGAGGACACATGTGGAACCAGCACACAGCCACTACCTCTGGCCTCAGCCTCCCAGACGCCGCACTCCAGCAACAGGACACTTGGAAACAGACACCTCCGGCTGCCATGCTTCCCTCCCCAGGACCCGGACCTCGGCCTCCAGACACCTGGCAGCCGCACCAGAGGACCTCGCTGCTGTAGCTCCTATCCATCGCAGCGACACCAGCAGGTTAAGAGGAAGCTAAGAGGAAGGCCGCAGGGACCAGAACCGGTGGTAAGACTCCGGATGCTGACAGTACCCCCCCTTTTTAGGGTGGTCTCCGAACACCCACGCTGCTTAGTGGGATTCTTGGCATGAAAGGCACAACCTAGTCTTGGAGCATGAACATCCTCTGCAGCCACCCAAGATCTTTCCTCCGGACCATATCCTCTCCAATCTATGAGATACTGGAGACGACCATACCTCTTGCGGAAGTCAAGAAACATGAACCTCGAATTCCTCATTTTGAGCAGCTTGAACCTTGGGAGGTTAAGGGAAAGATGCCCGAAAATGATTTAGTACAAGAGGCTTTAGCAGAGAAATGTGAAAGGCATTGGGAATCTTCAAATAGGGAGGCAGTTTCACCTTGTAAGAAACAGGATTCAACACTCGTAATAGGATACGGACCGATGAATCTTGGAGCAAACTTTTTGGTAGGAACTTTGAGTCTGAGGTCTCTGGTGGATATCCAAACACGATCTCCCACTTTGAGACTAGGAACAGCCCTACGTTTCCGATCAGCGTAGGTCTTTTATTTCTGGGAAGTCTTAAGTAGCGCCTTTTGAATTTGTCTCCAAATCTTAGTGAACTGACGAAGAACGGATTCAGCAGCAGGAACCTCAAGAGGTGGGAGAGGAAGGAACTCGTGGATGAAAACTATAGTTAATTAAGAAAGGAGTGGAATTGGTAGAAGAATGATATAGGTTATTGTATGCAAACTCAGTGTCACGATCCGGGTATCTGGACGCCATTACTTACCCTTCAGATGCCTCCTAAGGCTGGCTCAGCGTTCCAGGACCGGATCCCATCTGTTACACTGATGTGAACATTCCTGCCTCCTCTCCTGTCACTCTGAGACGCGGTCACTGCAACGCCTGTTACATCCGGAATGGCGTCTCCCGCGGCCTCCGCCGCTGTTCCTGAGTTTCTACATGCAGAATGTCAGAGTGGTGATTACGTCAGCTGCGGCCTCCACTGTGCCCGCGTGGTTAAATGTGCACTTATCAGTCTGGCGTCTCCTGTCTCCTGTGGCCGGCGCCGCCATTACTGTTTTAATTCCCACATGGATTACAAACCAAACTTCCCTCCAAGTGTCTGCATGGGCGCAGCCATCTTGGATTCTGTCATCTGTTAATTTCCACCAATCTGTTGTTTGCAATGTTAATCTGCATAATTGCCTAGCCAATCCCTTCCTTGCTGCAGATATAAGTAATCTGTGCCTGAGCAAGGAAGGCGTCAGTGTTTTGGTTGTCAAACCTAGTTCCAGTTTGTCTCTCTCCTGTGGTTGTTTTCCAGGTTCAAGCTCCTATCTCCACACTTCCACTTAAGAGACCCGCACCAGCATTCCACCTGCGGTGTAGCCTGACTCTCCTATCTTCTTGGATTCATCTGTTTCCAGCTACAGATCTACCTGCTTTCAGTATCCAGCTTCCAGCAGAGGTCAGCTCTTCTTAAAGTGCCGGTACCCTTTTCTGCAGATTATCATTTATCACCGGCATTATAATTTCACCGCTCCCAAGCTCCAAACATCACTTCATATTTCATCGCTCTCAAGCTACATTTATTATTTAACTGGTTCCAGCCAGTATCCACTCCGTGCCAACATCAGTCTGGTTCCAGCCAGTACCCACAGCAGCCGTTTTATCCATAGCAGCCCAGCTTTTCCTGGAACACCAGCTGGTACGATCCTGGGCCATCTCCATTGCTACAGTCGGGCCTGGTAAGGACTTTCCAACTAGAAGATTATAAGAACTATCTCACACTACCAGAGCCCTGTGGCTCTTGCCACCCTGTAGTACCCAGGAACTGTATTTATCCTCTGCTGATTTTTATGTTTTCTTTTTACTGCTGCTGTGTTACAGAGTTTGTCATAAATAAACATCATTGACTTTTACCCTGGTTGTCGTGGTCACGCCTTCGGGCAGTTCTTCTACATGTTACTTACTAGGGGCCTGATACAACCTCCCAGGTTCCGTTACATCTCAGCCCCTACAACTGAGGCTGCCTCCCGTCAGCTCAGGCCCTCAGTTGTGACACTCAGCAAATGGGAGGTAATCCATCCAGTCTTCCTGAGCAGGGGACATGAACATCCGTAAGAAAGTTTCCAGATCTTGGTCGACTCTTTCAGTCTGTCCGTCAGTCTGGGGATGGTAGGCTGAAGAGAAGTTCAACTTGATTCCTAGGACAGAGCTGAGAGCTTTCCAGAACTTGGCGACGAATTGAGGACCCTGATCAGAAACTAGTTCCTGTGGAAGGCCATGCAAATGAAAATTGTATGAGAAAAACAATTTGGATAGCTGAGGAGCAAAGGGAAGACCAGTGAGGAGTATGAAGTAAGCCATCTTCGAAAATCATTCCACAATGACCCAAATGGTGTTGTGCCCTCTGGAGACTGGCAAATTGGTTATGAAATCCATGGAGATGTGAGTCCAAGGCTTTTGAGGTGTTGGAAGTGGATGAATAAGACCCGAGGGAGATGTTCGTGGACTTTTATGTTGAACACACTTGGAACAGGCAGCTACAAATTCAAAGACATCCGTTGTAAGATGAAGCCACCAGTAGAATCGCTGAATGAACCTGAGAGTCTTAAGACCACCAACATGACCCAAGAAAGATGAAGGGTGAGCCCACGTAAGCAATTTCCTGCAAAATTTTGGTGCTACAAAAGTTCTCGGAGGAGGAGGTAGAGGAACAGTACGAGTTGAAGCACATGAAGCCGGATTCAGAATAAATTGTTTCTCAGAGGAGAGTGAATCATCCATTTGAAAAGAACGAGAAAGTGCATCTGTTCTTCGATTTAAGGTTCCTAGGTGGTTAAAGACTTTGAAGGAGAATCGAGAGAAGAAGAGAGCCCACCTGGCTTGCCATGGGTTTAAACAATAGGTTTAAGCCATCATAGAAGGACTTAGAGACGGGATGGGAGAAGATTCTGAATGATCAGGACTGGGGCTCAATGTTAGTTGATTAGGAAGAATAAAAGGTCTCAAATCAGTTTGAGAGGTTTCCTGTTGAGGACGAGGTTTAGCTTTCTTATGAGTTAATATTCCAGTTCTGCCCATTCTTCAGCATAACATTATGGAGATCAGAGAACAAGGTCAGGAGGCCAGAAGCGACATAGCAGAAGTATTGAAGTGTGGAAATAGGGAGACATCAGTGAGCATAGACCCACAGTGGCCATCGGTTACAGAAACATTGTGAGGTCAGTTGTTTATAGGTAATAGCAAGAAGATGCCATCCTTGAGCGGTAAAGTAATTTATATGAGCCAGCAACTGGAGCCTGCTACTGTCCTGGACACATGGACTGTTACTGTCCCGATCCGGGTATCTGGATGCCATTACCTGCCGTTCAGGTGTCTTCTGAGACTGGCCCAGCGTTCCAAGTCCGGATCTCATCTGTGTCAACACTCGGCACATCCCTCCTGTCATTCTGAGACACTACCACAGCGGCGCCATGTTTGAATCCAACATGGCGTCTCCCGTCCTCCGCCGCCGTTCCTGTGTTATTGCTGCAGGTTCTCAGTATAGTGTATCATGCCTGCCGCGGCCTCTGCTGCCCTCCAAGTGTCTCAGCATATAACTGTCATCTGGTGTCTCCTGTCCTCCGCGGCCGGCGCTGCCATTATCACTATATCTGCACATTTCATTTCAAACCAGTTTTCCCTCCAGGTTCCAGCATGGGCGCAGCCATGTTGGATTTGATCACATGCTCCAATTCCTCCAATCCACCGTCTCTGGAATCTGCATAATTGCCCAGCCAATGCCTGCATTACAGCAGGTATAAGTATCCTGTGTCTGGGCCAGATAGATGTCAGTGCTTTGAATGTCATACCTTGTTCCAGTCTCTCTCTCCTGTGGCTTGTTTCTCCAGGTTCCAGTTCCTGTCTCCAGCATCCACAAAGAGACCCGCACCTGCTTTCCATCCTGCGGTGCAGCCTGACTCTACAGTCCTCCGTGGCTGTCCAGTTTCCAGCTATCTACTATCTGCTTCCAGCAGCCAGCTTTCAACTGATTCCAGTTTCTACAAAACACCGGTGCTGATCCAGCGGATCCTATCTTACCAGCAGTATCCACTACCACCGGTAATCATCTATCAGCTATTCTGTTTCTACGCTCCTTAGCATCTCACATCATCCACTCTGTGTTTCATCACCTGGCTGGTTCCATCCAGCATCCACTCCGTGTCTTACCACCTGGCTGGTTCCATCCAGCTGATACAGCAGCTTACTCAAGTTACAGATTCACCTGTTACAACTACTGGCATGTTCCTCGGCTATCTCCACTACTACAACAAGGCCTGGTAAGGTTTTTCCATCATAGGACTTTAACATCTGTTCTAACCTACCAGTGCTCTGAGATACCTCCTATGGTTACGTGTTCCAGGAACTGTGTTATTTGCCTCTGTCAATTGCTAAACCTTGAATGCTGTTTGTTGCTTCACGGAGTCTGTTAATAAACTTTTATTTTGAATTTTAACTTGGTTGTCATGGTCACACCTTCGGGTAATCATTCTGCACTTACATGTCCAGGGGTCTGATGAAATCTCCCAAGTTTAATTTCATCTCAGCCCCTACAACTGAGGCTTCCTCCCGTCAGCCTAAACCCTCAGTTGTGACAGTTACGCCATAGCTATACTGATGCCCCAAGAGCTCTTATTGGATCTTGCGGGGATTGAGGGGAGCAGGAGGGAAAAAAACAGCAGCAGTCATACAGTATGGAGGATGTAGTCAGCACAGTCTGCCACTAGAAGGAGTTGACAGAGCAGGAGTGGAGGCCAGGCAATAATAATAATAAAAGCAGTTCAGGCGACCACTTACTGCCCAGGTAGGGCCGCAGTGGCAGAAGTCCTTGCAGGAAATCACTGAGGCTGTAGTGAAGGGCACTGATCATGGGCTGGCAGTGTCTGTAGCTCCCAGAGAAGCGGCTGGTTTCAGGAGGGCATGCGGCTATATTGCCAGTTTTCAAGATAGCCACTTCTGGCAGGGAAGCCCAAATCAGAAAAAAACTGGCCGGCTATGGCGGGTGAACCAGGTCAGTAATAAGACAGGAGAGGAGAGGGTACTAGGATGCAGTGGCACAGGGTAGCGTATCTGGCTGCATAGGAACCCCACGTGTATGTCCTCTATAATTCACAGCTCTGCCAGATTCCTCCGTAGCACCATGGGTAAGAAGGAGAGGGGGAGATGCCGGGACACTGTTGGAGTGATGACAGGCAATTGCTCCGTGTATTCCCCGCTGCCACGACTCAGGGCTTCAACGGACGGAAAGTAGAAGGCAGGCTGCAGGCAGGTGAGCTGACTAACCTGACGCGTCCCTGCTGAGACAACCAATCCCCGTAGTATGCGCCCCATCAGATGCCGGGATAGCAACTCCACTCCATGTCTCCAGCAGTGGTCACCGCTGATCCCCAGTCAGACTCTCCACACGACTACAACAGCACGGCTAGGCACAAGAGTGGACAGGGCGCACAGCCCTTGGTGAGTAGCAGTGTTACCTCGCTGAGGTCCGGTCCGCGGTGGGATCACTGCACAACTTCAGTCCGCGGCTTCAGATCCGGGTGTAGGCCGCAACCTGCAAAAGCCAAATGAATGGCTCCCCGGCTCCGCAACCTTCACACCAGGGTGTCAAAACACACACAGGGGCAAGAAAGGGCCCGAAAGAGCCCGTAGGACAGCTGTAAAAGGCAGAAAGGACCTATATAAGCAGGAATTCCTTTATCCTGCTTCCTGCTGCCTTTCCAGTCAGGCCACACCCCCCGTGACATCATTTATTGATGTTAAAAACAAAAGTAATGTAGATTTTCGCTCCAATCTAAGACCTAAGAATCTACTTTGGGAGCCACCTCCCTTTTTTTTTAAACAGTCCCCAGCTGGACGAGGATAATTGGAATTCCATTTCTTGGAATTCTAACTTCCTACTGGGCGTAACCCAAAATTTCCATCAGCTGTTTTGGGATGTTTAAACACAGTTGCCTTAGTTTTTATACTTTTTAACACAGGCTCTGCTGCCTCTTCTAAGGATAGAATGGCTTACATAGCACTAATTAGCTCAGATGATATGTCCACGGAGCTGAGACCTTCTGAAGTGCAATGAGTCCTCATCCTCCAACGAATCCTCATCTAAAACATGTGTAGACTGTGAAGATGTTGTATCATGTCTATGTGATTTACTTACCACCAACCTTTCAGCCTGCTTTTTTGAGAGGCTGACAACTCCCTAGGTGTATAAACCTCAGAATGAATGTTGCATGTAAAGGTTAATAGGGAAACCTATCACTGGTATAGGAGCTGGTATAAACTGCTCAGCTATATAGGATAATGTCTGTGCAAAGTAGCCCAAGAAGGTTCACCAGAACCTGTGCCTGCCTCATTGTACATGTGGGTAAGCGTTGTCGCGACCCGGCGGGGAGTTGTTGGAGTGACTCTAAGGTGCGTATAAGATGCTTTATAGAAAGATCACTCAAAAAAAAAAATAGTAATACAATAAAATAAAATAAGAAAACTTATGGCTGCTAAAAAAACAGCAGCCCTCTGATCATGGTCCGGCTCCTGCCGCACCAAAGAACTGATTTGCCTGAGTCAGGAGGCGGGGATATATGGACAGGCCCGTTGCATGCTGGGAGGCCGAATGCTTTGACCGTTTTTTGCAAATCTGCTGTCACGTCATCATATCCCAATGTTATCCTGTGGATAACCTGTGGACCCTGGCAGAGAAAGATATATATATTTAAGAGGATAGAATTTGATCGGTGTTGTTACACTGTTTTGTTGGCAGGTTACTTGATACTTTTGTCCTCATTGGTTACTATAGGTCACGTGGACGGGGTTCTCTCCATGTCCCCGGACATAGCGTGTGTTAGATGACGTCACTTTGATGCGCTGGAGTGCGCGACGGATGGCGACATGGACGATTCCACTGGGTATATTAGGAGAGTGGTTGTATGTCTCTTGTGTTCTGCACCCTGATGAAAATGCAGCGAATAGAGCATTGAAACGTTGGTACACTAAACCTGCCTGGTCTATTTATTCTGAGTGCCGCCTTGTATGGATTCTACATTACGTTACACCAACTGATGCAGCCTGGTTTGGAGGGCACCGGCTATTGAGTCTTTAATATGTTCTTTAGGTTTCTTTTTCAGATGGAACCATGGTTCGTGCACGTGATGCAACTGCCAAAAGGGAGCCATTGGTTTTGTCCGAGATCGGCATTTGTTTGTTGGTGATCCCTTGTAGACAGTGAGTAGTATCCATCTACAGTGGAAGAAGCATGGACACCAAGAATCTCAGCGGCGGAACAGTGGGTGAAGTAGATCATGACAAATCGGGACCACAGGCATTTAGGACCCCTAGCAACCACCAATCGTTACAAACGCATCAGGAACTGCACCAACAGTACAATGCCGGACCCAGCCAAACAGTCCCACAGTCCCAGATCTGGTGAATTGGAGGGCCACGTGAGATGTGGTGGCAGGTCAGACTGGTGCTCTGAAAACCAATCCAAGCCTTTCAGCCACTGTTCCCGCCGCTGAGAGCATACCTAAAGTTTAACACTAATGTGATAGCTGTTTTTATGGTAATTATTTTGGGCAATAGAGTAGGACCTGCAGTATAGTGGGGTCCCTTGTCGGGAGCTGCAGGCTTAAATGCACTGAGCAATACATGAACTAAAACTCCACTGTTTATTATTGTTAGTTAAAATACTGAGTGTAAGACACATTTATGTATGTAGTAAGGCTACCGGGAGACCTTAGATTGAGCAATATTGGATCTGACCATTACATTCCCTAAAGTCATAACCTCAGAACTGCACAGAGCAGGAACTATTATTCACAAGTAATTAGGAATGTGTTCATCATGAACAAGTCCACAATTACCGTCTGAAGGTTACACAATTATTTCAAGTCTACACAACTGATATTTAAGGCTAAAGCTTTAACAGAAAACACCCCTGAAGAACTCACTATTGATGAAACGCATTGGTGACATGTAATTTGGATTCAGAGTGAATTGGAGTGGATAAGAACAAGCCCGCCCATGCAAGGGTGACAATAAGTGCAAAACGCTTGTCTTATGATTATACAGATATGTACTTGTGATAAGCTTTTAACCTGTTTTACTTGAAGTTCTAGATTCAAATGTATTTTTATACAAATTGTACTTGGTGAGCTCAGGTCTACTGTATAGCAGGAAATATTTCATATTCCACAAAAAACAATACTACTTATATTATATACATACATATATACACATTTATATATAATCACTAATAATAAACTTATGCTTGTTACTTTTAATAACATTATAGTGTTGTGTGTAATAACTCTCTACGTGTGATATTTGTCATGGATAGCCTTGTGTTAGAGACACCCAACTGAGAACAGGGCTGATGGCGGAGGAGGGTGTAGGATAAGAGATTGCTGTAGTGACTGAGGAAGGAGAATATGTGACTTCTGTAATAAGTGTTTATTACTCACCTGTGCTGATATCTGTAGGGATCTCCTCCTCCTTACACTGCTGATCACCCCTCACATACGTCTCTTCTTCTGCCTTCATATCAGTCACATACGTCTCTTCTTCTCCCTTTATATCAGTCACATACGTCTCTTCTTCTCCCTCTATATCTTCTTCCTTTATATCAGTCACATACGTCTCTTCTTCTCCCGCTATATCTTCTACCTTCATATCAGTCACATACGTATCTTTTTCTCCCTCTATATCTTCTGCCTTTATATCAGTCACATACGTCTCTTCTCCCTCTATATCTTCTGCCTTTATATCAGTCACATACGTCTCTTCTTCTCCCTCTATATGTTCTGCCTTTATATCAGTCACATACGCCTCTTCTTCTCCCTCTATATCTTCTGCCTTTATATCAGTCACATACGTCTCTTCTTCTCCCGCTATATCTTCTGCCTTTATATCAGTCACATACGTATCTTCTTCTCCCTCTATATCTTCTGCCTTTATATCAGTCACATACGTCTCTTCCTCTCCCTTTATATCTTCTGTTTTAATATCAGACAGACGTTGCACCTAAAAAACAAAAAACACTATAATGACATTTGCATACAGTCAGATTAAACTGAGGTGAAACAGTATAATATCAGTGTATAAGACACACAGCTCCTCTACAGATCATATAGTGACAGTCACTTTGGTATATTGGGGAGACCCTAAATCCCACCTACCTGATCCTCCTGTGGGATCCTGTGATTCTCCTCTGTACAATCCTGGGAATACAGAGGACGGGGACATCTCTCTGGGGTATCTCTGTTACTGGGCCCATCTGTAGGAGACACACAGTGACTGAGTACAGTGTATATATGTGATTATCAGATGATGTGTGTATATAGGGGGTCCCCATACCTGCTCTCCCCTGTACAATACAAGATAGTCTCCTCTTACCCAGTGATGTGAGGGGCCGGTGATTCTCCGTCATCATGTCCTTGTACAGACCCCTGTGTTCCTCTATATACTCCCCCTCCTGCATGGAGACATAGACAGTGACATCCTGACAGCTTATAGGAACCTGACACACACAGTGATACAATCATCACCCAGACACATCCCCCGGTGTTACTGAATAATGTCCCATTCCCAGCAGTCACCTCTCCAGTCATCACCCAGATACATCCCCTGGTGTTACTGTATAATGCACCATTCCCAGCAGTCACCTCTCCAGTCATCACCCAGACACATCCCCCGGTGTAACCGTATAATGTCCCATTCCCAGCAGTCACCTCTCCAGTCATCACCCAGACACGTCCCCTGGTGTTACTGTATAATGTCCCATTCCCAGCAGTCACCTCTCCAGTCATCACCCAGATACATCCCCTGGTGTTCATGCATAATGCCCCATTCCCAGCAGTCACCTCTCCAGACATCACCCAGCCACGTCCCCTGGTGTTACAGTATAATGCCCGATTCCCAGCAGTCACCTCTCCAGTAATCACCCAGACACGTCCCCTGGTGTTACTGTATAATGCCCCACTCCCAGCAGTCACCTCTCCAGTCATCACCCAGACACATCCCCTGGTGTTACTGTATAATGCCCCATTCCCAGCAGTCACCTCTCCAGACATCACCCAGCCACGTCCCCTGGTGTTACAGTATAATGCCCGATTCCCAGCAGTCACCTCTCCAGTAATCACCCAGACACGTCCCCTGGTGTTACTGTATAATGCCCCACTCCCAGCAGTCACCTCTCCAGTAATCACCCAGACACGTCCCTTGGTGTTACTGTATAATGTCCCATTCCCAGCAGTCACCTCTCCAGTCATCACCCAAACACATCCAATGGTGTTACTGTATAATGTCCCATTCCCAGCAGTCACCTCTCCAGTCATCACCCAGACACATCCCCCGGTATTACTGTATAATGTCCAATTCCCGGCAGTCACCTCTTCAGTCATCACCCAGACACATCCCCTGGTGTTACTGTACAATGTACCATTCCCAGCAGTCACCTCTCCAGTAATCACCCAGACACGTCCCTTGGTGTTACTGTATAATGTCCCATTCCCAGCAGTCACCTCTCCAGTCATCACCCAAACACATCCAATGGTGTTACTGTATAATGTCCCATTCCCAGCAGTCACCTCTCCAGTCATCACCCAGACACATCCCCCGGTATTACTGTATAATGTCCCATTCCCAGCAGTCACCTCTCCTGTCATCAACCAGACACATCCCCCGGTATTACTGTATAATGTCCAATTCCCGGCAGTCACCTCTTCAGTCATCACCCAGACACATCCCCTGGTGTTACTGTACAATGTACCATTCCCAGCAGTCACCTCTTCAGTCATCACCCAGACACATCCCCTGGTGTTACTGTATAATGTACCATTCCCAGCAGTCACCTCTCCAGTCATCACCCAGACACATCCCCTGGTGTTACTGTATAATGCCCCATTCCCAGCAGTCACCTCTCCAGTCATCACCCAGACACGGCCCCTGGTGTTACTGTATAATGTACCATTCCCAGCAGTCACCTCTCTAGCCATCACCAAGACACATACACTGGTGTTACAGTATAATGCCCGATTCCCAGCAGTCACCTCTCCAGTCATCACCCAGACACTTCCCCTGGTGTTACTGTATAATGCCCCATTCCCAGCAGTCACCTCTCCAGTCATCACCCAGACACTTCCCCTGGTGTTACTGTATAATGTCCCATTCCCAGCAGTCACCTCTCATGTCTTCACCCAGACACAACCCCTGGTGTTACTGTATAATGTCCCATTCCCAGCAGTCACCTCTCCAGTCATCACCCAGACACGTCCCCTGGTGTTACTGTATAATGCCCCATTCCCAGCAGTCACCTCTCCAATCATCACCCAGACACGTCCCCTGGTGTTACTGTATAATGTCCAATTCCCGGCAGTCACCTCTCCAGTCATCCTTAAGACACATCCCCCGGTGTTACTGTATAATGCCCCATTCCCAGCAGTCACCTCTCCAGTCATCACCTAGACACATCCCCTGGTGTTACTGTATAATGTCCCAATCCCAGCAGTCACCTCTCCAGTCATCACCCAGACACATCCTGTGGAGTTACTGTATAATGTCCCATTCCCAGCAGTCACCTCTCCAGTCATCACCAGACACATCCCCTGGTGTTACTGTACAATGCCCCATTCCCAGCAGTCACCTCTCCCGTCATCACCTAGACACATCCCCTGGTGTTACTGTATAATGTCCCATTCCCAGCAGTCACCTCTCCAGTCATCACCCAGACACATCCCCTGGTGCTACTGTATAATGCCCCATTCCCAGCAGTCACCTCTCCAGTCATCACCCAGACACATCCCCCCCGGTGTTACTGAATAATGCCCCATTCCCAGCAGTCACCTCTCCAGTCATCACCCAGACACATCCCCCGGTGTTACTGTACAATGTTCCATTCCCAGCAGTCACCACCCAGACACATCTCCTGGTGTTACTGTATAATTCCCCATTCCCAGCAGTCACCTCTCCAGTCATCACCTAGACACATCCCCTGGTGTTACTGTATAATGTCCCATTCCCAGCAGTCACCTCTCCAGTCATCACCCAGACACATCCCCTGGTGTTACTGTATAATGCCCCATTCCCAGCAGTCACCTCTCCAGTCATCACCCAGACACATCCCCCCCGGTGTTACTGAATAATGCCCCATTCCCAGCAGTCACCTCTCCAGTCATCACCAAGACACATCCCCTGGTGTTACTGTACAATGTTCCATTCCCAGCAGTCACCACCCAGACACATCCCCTGGTGTTATTGTATAATGCCCCATTCCCAGCAGTCACCTCTCCAGTCATCACCCAGATACATCCCCTGGTGTTCATGCATAATGCCCCATTCCCAGCAGTCACCTCTCCAGACATCACCCAGCCACGTCCCCTGGTGTTACAGTATAATGCCCGATTCCCAGCAGTCACCTCTCCAGTAATCACCCAGACACGTCCCCTGGTGTTACTGTATAATGCCCCATTCCCAGCAGTCACCTCTCCAGTCATCACCCAGACACATCCCCTGGTGTTACTGTATAATGCCCCATTCCCAGCAGTCACCTCTCCAGTCATCACCCAGCCACGTCCCCTGGTGTTACAGTATAATGCCCGATTCCCAGCAGTCACCTCTCCAGTAATCACCCAGACACGTCCCCTGGTGTTACTGTATAATGCCCCACTCCCAGCAGTCACCTCTCCAGTAATCACCCAGACACGTCCCTTGGTGTTACTGTATAATGTCCCATTCCCAGCAGTCACCTCTCCAGTCATCACCCAAACACATCCAATGGTGTTACTGTATAATGTCCCATTCCCAGCAGTCACCTCTCCAGTCATCACCCAGACACATCCCCCGGTGTTACTGTATAATGTCCCATTCCCAGCAGTCACCTCTCCTGTCATCACCCAGACACATCCCCCGGTATTACTGTATAATGTCCCATTCCCGGTAGTCACCTCTTCAGTCATCACCCAGACACATCCCCTGGTGTTACTGTACAATGTACCATTCCCAGCAGTCACCTCTCCAGTAATCACCCAGACACGTCCCTTGGTGTTACTGTATAATGTCCCATTCCCAGCAGTCACCTCTCCAGTCATCACCCAAACACATCCAATGGTGTTACTGTATAATGTCCCATTCCCAGCAGTCACCTCTCCAGTCATCACCCAGACACATCCCCCGGTGTTACTGTATAATGTCCCATTCCCAGCAGTCACCTCTCCTGTCATCACCCAGACACATCCCCCGGTATTACTGTATAATGTCCAATTCCCGGCATTCCCCTCTTCAGTCATCACCCAGACACATCCCCTGGTGTTACTGTACAATGTACCATTCCCAGCAGTCACCTCTTCAGTCATCACCCAGACACATCCCCTGGTGCTACTGTACAATGTACCATTCCCAGCAGTCACCTCTCCAGTCATCACCCAGACACATCCCCTGGTGTTACTGTACAATGCCCCATTCCCAGCAGTCACCTCTCCCGTCATCACCTAGACACATCCCCTGGTGTTACTGTATAATGTCCCATTCCCAGCAGTCACCTCTCCAGTCATCACCCAGACACATCCCCTGGTGCTACTGTATAATGCCCCATTCCCAGCAGTCACCTCTCCAGTCATCACCCAGACACATCCCCCCCGGTGTTACTGAATAATGCCCCATTCCCAGCAGTCACCTCTCCAGTCATCACCCAGACACATCCCCCGGTGTTACTGTATAATGTCCCATTCCCAGCAGTCACCTCTCCAGTCATCACCGAGACACATCCACTGGTGTTACTGTACAATGTTCCATTCCCAGCAGTCACCACCCAGACACATCCCCTGGTGTTATTGTATAATGCCCCATTCCCAGCAGTCACCTCTCCAGTCATCACCTAGACACATCCCCTGGTGTTACTGTATAATGTCCCATTCCCAGCAGTCACCTCTCCAGACACATCTCCTGGTGTTACTGTATAATTCCCCATTCCCAGCAGTCACCTCTCCAGTCATCACCTAGACACATCCCCTGGTGTTACTGTATAATGTCCCATTCCCAGCAGTCACCTCTCCAGTCATCACCCAGACACATCCCCTGGTGTTACTGTATAATGCCCCATTCCCAGCAGTCACCTCTCCAGTCATCACCCAGACACATCCCCCCCGGTGTTACTGAATAATGCCCCATTCCCAGCAGTCACCTCTCCAGTCATCACCGAGACACATCCACTGGTGTTACTGTACAATGTTCCATTCCCAGCAGTCACCACCCAGACACATCCCCTGGTGTTATTGTATAATGCCCCATTCCCAGCAGTCACCTCTCCAGTCATCACCCAGACACATCCCTAAGTGTTACTGTATAATGCCCCATTCCCAGCAGTCACCTCTCCAGTCATCACCCAGATACATCCCTTGGTGTTCATGCATAATGCCCCATTCCCAGCAGTCACCTCTCCAGACATCACCCAGCCACGTCCCCTGGTGTTACAGTATAATGCCCGATTCCCAGCAGTCACCTCTCCAGTAATCACCCAGACACGTCCCCTGGTGTTACTGTATAATGCCCCACTCCCAGCAGTCACCTCTCCAGTCATCACCCAGACACATCCCCTGGTGTTACTGTATAATGCCCCATTCCCAGCAGTCACCTCTCCAGTCATCACCCAGCCACGTCCCCTGGTGTTACAGTATAATGCCCGATTCCCAGCAGTCACCTCTCCAGTAATCACCCAGACACGTCCCCTGGTGTTACTGTATAATGCCCCACTCCCAGCAGTCACCTCTCCAGTAATCACCCAGACACGTCCCTTGGTGTTACTGTATAATGTCCCATTCCCAGCAGTCACCTCTCCAGTCATCACCCAAACACATCCAATGGTGTTACTGTATAATGTCCCATTCCCAGCAGTCACCTCTCCACTCATCACCCAGACACATCCCCCGGTGTTACTGTATAATGTCCCATTCCCAGCAGTCACCTCTCCTGTCATCACCCAGACACATCCCCCGGTATTACTGTATAATGTCCAATTCCCGGCATTCCCCTCTTCAGTCATCACCCAGACACATCCCCTGGTGTTACTGTACAATGTACCATTCCCAGCAGTCACCTCTTCAGTCATCACCCAGACACATCCCCTGGTGCTACTGTACAATGTACCATTCCCAGCAGTCACCTCTCCAGTCATCACCCAGACACATCCCCTGGTGTTACTGTATAATGCCCCATTCCCAGCAGTCACCTCTCCAGTCATCACCCAGACACGTCCCCTGGTGTTACTGTATAATGTACCATTCCCAGCAGTCACCTCTCTAGCCATCACCAAGACACATACACTGGTGTTACAGTATAATGCCCGATTCCCAGCAGTCACCTCTCCAGTAATCACCCAGACACATCCCCCGGTGTTACTGTATAATGTCCAATGCCCGGCAGTCAACTCTCCAGTCATCCTTAAGACACATCCCCCGGTGTTACTGTATAATGCCCCATTCCCAGCAGTCACCTCTCCAGTCATCACCTAGACACATCCCCTGGTGTTACTGTATAATGTCCCAATCCCAGCAGTCACCTCTCCAGTCATCACCCAGACACATCCTGTGGAGTTACTGTATAATGTCCTATTCCCAGCAGTCACCTCTCCAGTAATCACCCAGACACGTCCCCTGGTGTTACTGTATAATGCCCCACTCCCAGCAGTCACCTCTCCAGTCATCACCCAGACACATCCCCTGGTGTTACTGTATAATGCCCCATTCCCAGCAGTCACCTCTCCAGTCATCACCCAGCCACGTCCCCTGGTGTTACAGTATAATGCCCGATTCCCAGCAGTCACCTCTCCAGTAATCACCCAGACACGTCCCCTGGTGTTACTGTATAATGCCCCACTCCCAGCAGTCACCTCTCCAGTAATCACCCAGACACGTCCCTTGGTGTTACTGTATAATGTCCCATTCCCAGCAGTCACCTCTCCAGTCATCACCCAAACACATCCAATGGTGTTACTGTATAATGTCCCATTCCCAGCAGTCACCTCTCCACTCATCACCCAGACACATCCCCCGGTGTTACTGTATAATGTCCCATTCCCAGCAGTCACCTCTCCTGTCATCACCCAGACACATCCCCCGGTATTACTGTATAATGTCCAATTCCCGGCATTCCCCTCTTCAGTCATCACCCAGACACATCCCCTGGTGTTACTGTACAATGTACCATTCCCAGCAGTCACCTCTTCAGTCATCACCCAGACACATCCCCTGGTGCTACTGTACAATGTACCATTCCCAGCAGTCACCTCTCCAGTCATCACCCAGACACATCCCCTGGTGTTACTGTATAATGCCCCATTCCCAGCAGTCACCTCTCCAGTCATCACCCAGACACGTCCCCTGGTGTTACTGTATAATGTACCATTCCCAGCAGTCACCTCTCTAGCCATCACCAAGACACATACACTGGTGTTACAGTATAATGCCCGATTCCCAGCAGTCACCTCTCCAGTAATCACCCAGACACATCCCCCGGTGTTACTGTATAATGTCCAATGCCCGGCAGTCAACTCTCCAGTCATCCTTAAGACACATCCCCCGGTGTTACTGTATAATGCCCCATTCCCAGCAGTCACCTCTCCAGTCATCACCTAGACACATCCCCTGGTGTTACTGTATAATGTCCCAATCCCAGCAGTCACCTCTCCAGTCATCACCCAGACACATCCTGTGGAGTTACTGTATAATGTCCTATTCCCAGCAGTCACCTCTCCAGTCATCACCAGACACATCCCCTGGTGTTACTGTATAATGCCCCATTCCCAGCAGTCACCTCTCCCGTCATTACCTAGACACATCCCCTGGTGTTACTGTATAATGTCCCATTCCCAGCAGTCACCTCTCCAGTCATCACCCAGACACATCCCCTGGTGTTACTGTATAATGCCCCATTCCCAGCAGTCACCTCTCCAGTCATCACCCAGACACATCCCCCCCGGTGTTACTGAATAATGCCCCATTCCCAGCAGTCACCTCTCCAGCCATCACCCAGACACATCCCCCGGTGTTACTGTACAATGTTCCATTCCCAGCAGTCACCACCCAGACACATCTCCTGGTGTTACTACTGTATAATTTCCCATTCCCAGCAGTCACCTCTCCAGTCATCACCTAGACACATCCCCTGGTGTTACTGTATAATGTCCTATTCCCAGCAGTCACCTCTCCAGTCATCACCCAGACACATCCCCTGGTGTTACTGTATAATGCCCCATTCCCAGCAGTCACCTCTCCAGTCATCACCCAGACACATCCCCTGGTGATACTGTATAATGTCCCATTCCCAGCAGTCACCTCTCCAGTCATCACCCAGACACATCCCCTGGTGTTACTGTATAATGTCCTATTCCCAGCAGTCACCTCTCCAGTCGTCACCCAGACACATCCCCTGGAGTTACTGTATAATGCCCCATTCCCAGCAGTCACCTCTCCAGTCATCACCCAGACACATCCCCTGGTGATACTGTATAATGTCCCATTCCCAGCAGTCACCTCTCCAGTCATCACCCAGACACATCCCCTGGTGATACTGTATAATGCCCCATTCCCAGCAGTCACCTCTCCAGTCATCACCCAGACACATCCCCTGGTGTTACTGTATAATGTCCCATTCCCAGCAGTCACCTCTCCAGTCATCACCCAGACACATCCCCCGGTATTACTGTATAATGTCCAATTCCCGGCAGTCACCTCTTCAGTCATCACCCAGACACATCCCCTGGTGTTACTGTACAATGTACCATTCCCAGCAGTCACCTCTCCAGTAATCACCCAGACACGTCCCTTGGTGTTACTGTATAATGTCCCATTCCCAGCAGTCACCTCTCCAGTCATCACCCAAACACATCCAATGGTGTTACTGTATAATGTCCCATTCCCAGCAGTCACCTCTCCAGTCATCACCCAGACACATCCCCCGGTGTTACTGTATAATGTCCCATTCCCAGCAGTCACCTCTCCTGTCATCACCCAGACACATCCCCCGGTATTACTGTATAATGTCCAATTCCCGGCATTCCCCTCTTCAGTCATCACCCAGACACATCCCCTGGTGTTACTGTACAATGTACCATTCCCAGCAGTCACCTCTTCAGTCATCACCCAGACACATCCCCTGGTGCTACTGTACAATGTACCATTCCCAGCAGTCACCTCTTCAGTCATCACCCAGACACATCCCCTGGTGCTACTGTACAATGTACCATTCCCAGCAGTCACCTCTCCAATCATCACCCAGACACATCCCCTGGTGTTACTGTATAATGCCCCATTCCCAGCAGTCACCTCTCCAGTAATCACCCAGACACATCCCCCGGTGTTACTGTATAATGTCCAATGCCCGGCAGTCACCTCTCCAGTCATCCTTAAGACACATCCCCCGGTGTTACTGTATAATGCCCCATTCCCAGCAGTCACCTCTCCAGTCATCACCTAGACACATCCCCTGGTGTTACTGTATAATGTCCCAATCCCAGCAGTCACCTCTCCAGTCATCACCCAGACACATCCTGTGGAGTTACTGTATAATGTCCTATTCCCAGCAGTCACCTCTCCAGTCATCACCAGACACATCCCCTGGTGTTACTGTATAATGCCCCATTCCCAGCAGTCACCTCTCCAGTCATCACCCAGACACATCCCCTGGTGTGACTGTATAATGCCCCATTCCCAGCAGTCACCTCTCCCGTCATCACCTAGACACATCCCCTGGTGTTACTGTATAATGTCCCATTCCCAGCAGTCACCTCTCCAGTCATCACCCAGACACATCCCCTGGTGTTACTGTATAATGCCCCATTCCCAGCAGTCACCTCTCCAGTCATCACCCAGACACATCCCCCCCGGTGTTACTGAATAATGCCCCATTCCCAGCAGTCACCTCTCCAGTCATCACCCAGACACATCCCCCGGTGTTACTGTACAATGTTCCATTCCCAGCAGTCACCACCCAGACACATCTCCTGGTGTTACTGTATAATTTCCCATTCCCAGCAGTCACCTCTCCAGTCATCACCTAGACACATCCCCTGGTGTTACTGTATAATGTCCCATTCCCAGCAGTCACCTCTCCAGTCATCACCCAGACACATCCCCTGGTGTTACTGTATAATGCCCCATTACCAGCAGTCACCTCTCCAGTCATCACCCAGACACATCCCCCCCGGTGTTACTGAATAATGCCCCATTCCCAGCAGTCACCTCTCCAGTCATCACCCAGACACATCCCCCGGTGTTACTGTACAATGTTCCATTCCCAGCAGTCACCACCCAGACACATCTCCTGGTGTTACTGTATAATTTCCCATTCCCAGCAGTCACCTCTCCAGTCATCACCTAGACACATCCCCTGGTGTTACTGTATAATGTCCCATTCCCAGCAGTCACCTCTCCAGTCATCACCCAGACACATCCCCTGGTGTTACTGTATAATGTCCTATTCCCAGCAGTCACCTCTCCAGTCGTCACCCAGACACATCCCCTGGAGTTACTGTATAATGCCCCATTCCCAGCAGTCACCTCTCCAGTCATCACCCAGACACATCCCCTGGTGATACTGTATAATGTCCCATTCCCAGCAGTCACCTCTCCAGTCATCACCCAGACACATCCCCTGGTGATACTGTATAATGCCCCATTCCCAGCAGTCACCTCTCCAGTCATCACCCAGACACATCCCCTGGTGTTACTGTATAATGTCCCATTCCCAGCAGTCACCTCTCCAGTCATCACCCAGACACACCCCCTGGTGTTACTGTATAATGCCCCATTCCCAGCAGTCACCTCTCCAGTCATCACCCAGACACATCCCCTGGTGTTACTGTATAATGTCCCATTCCCAGCAGTCACCTCTCCAGTCATCACCCAGACACATCCCCTGGTGTTACTGTACAATGCCCCATTCCCAGCAGTCACCTCTCCAGTCATCACCCAGACACATCCCCTGGTGATACTGTATAATGTCCCATTCCCAGCAGTCACCTCTCCAGTCATCACCCAGACACATCCCCTGGTGATACTGTATAATGCCCCATTCCCAGCAGTCACCTCTCCAGTCATCACCCAGACACATCCCCTGGAGTTACTGTATAATGCCCCATTCCCAGCAGTCACCTCTCCAGTCATCACCCAGACACATCCCCTGGTGTTACTGTATAATGCCCCATTCCCAGCAGTCACCTCTCCAGTCATCACCCAGACACATCCCCTGGTGATACTGTATAATGCCCCATTCCCAGCAGTCACCTCTCCAGTCATCACCCAGACACATCCCCTGGTGTTACTGTATAATGTCCCATTCCCAGCAGTCACCTCTCCAGTCATCACCCAGACACATCCCCTGGTGTTACTGTATAATGCCCCATTCCCAGCAGTCACCTCTCCAGTCATCATCCAGACACATCCCCTGGTGATACTGTATAATGTCCCATTCCCAGCAGTCACCTCTCCAGTCATCACCCAGACACATCCCCTGGTGATACTGTATAATGTCCCATTCCCAGCAGTCACCTCTCCAGTCATCACCCAGACACATCCCCTGGTGTTACTGTATAATGTCCTATTCCCAGCAGTCACCTCTCCAGTCATCACCCAGACACATTCCCTGGTGTTACTGTATAATGCCCCATTCCCAGCAGTCGCCTCTCCAGTCATCACCCAGACACATCCCCTGGTGTTACTGTACAATGTTCCATTCCCAGCAGTCACCACCCAGACACATCCCCTGGTGTTATTGTATAATGCCCCATTCCCAGCAGTCACCTCTCCAGTCATCACCCAGACACATCCCCTGGTGATACTGTATAATGTCCCATTCCCAGCAGTCACCTCTCCAGTCATCACCCAGACACATCCCCTGGTGATACTGTATAATGTCCCATTCCCAGCAGTCACCTCTCCAGTCATCACCCAGACACATCCCCTGGTGTTACTGTATAATGTCCTATTCCCAGCAGTCACCTCTCCAGTCATCACCCAGACACATTCCCTGGTGTTACTGTATAATGCCCCATTCCCAGCAGTCGCCTCTCCAGTCATCACCCAGACACATCCCCTGGTGTTACTGTATAATGCCCCATTCCCAGCAGTCACCTCTCCAGTCAGCAGCTGAATGATCCTGTTGGTGAGTTCCTGGATCTTCTGGTCACTGTGTCTCTCATGTATCAGTGAGTGAGGTGGAGGCACCGTGATGGGGCTCTGGGACCTGCTCAGTCCTCCTGACACATGAGGATGGCTGCTGGGTGTCTCACGCTCACCAGATGTCTTGTTCACACCTCTGTGAAATGAGAAGACATAAATATCACTGTAAATACGCCCAGATCCCCTCACCTCCACAGTCATGTCCCTGCATTATTACTATAGATAATAGGATTTTGGTACTTACCAGATAAATCCTTTTCTTTGAATCCACAGGGGGCACTGGAGTACTCTTGGGATATGGACGGTGCGATAGCAGGGATAGGCACATTTAAAAATTTAAATGTGTAACCATCCTTCCTCCTCCATTCTCCCAAGATGCCTTAGTGTTTTTCTGCTGAGCCAAATAGGAGCGAAAAAGAGGATGAACAACGGAGAATTACATATAACATTATAACATAACGGACAACTATAAAGTTGACACATAACATAATGGACAATTAGAAAGTTGACACGACAATAGATAACAATCACCTTAACATTAGTGAAAATGTGTTACCATAAGAACTATTGTACTTACCACCAGCCAGGTGAAACTGCTCTGGGTGGGTGTCCAGTGCCCCCTATGGGTGCAACGAAAAGTATTTATCTGGTATCAAAATCCTGTTTTCTTTCTAATCCACTAGGGGTCACTGGAGTACTCTTGGGACGTACCAAAGTTTCCCCCTTGGGCGGAAGAGCTGTTTGGCACCAGTAACACTAGACGGCCAAAGCTAGAAGCTGATGCCGCAGAATTATCAAACTTGTAAAAGCGCACAAACGTGTGCACTGATGGCCATGTAACTGCACGGCAAGGTTGCGTCATAGAAGCTCCACGACCTGCTGCCCATGACGTTCCCATCGACTAGCATGAAAGTGCACCTGACGAATGGTCAGGTTAATCTATCTGGCCGAGGTCTGTTTGGAAGCTGGACAACCTATCTTGACTGCATCACACAAAGAACAAAGTATCGTTATATGTACAGTTGATGTTCGGGCTACATAAACGCGGAGTGCGCGTACCACATCCAAAGTAGCTGGAGTACCTGAATCTTCTGAAAAACAGGAACTGTGATTGGTTGATTGATGTGAAAGAAGATACTACCTGTGGTAGAAAAGCGGGATTTGTCCAAAGTTCCGCTCTGTCAGTATGAAATACCAGATACAGCGGCTTGCATGACAAGGCACCCAATTGTGCAACACGCCCTGCCGAAGCTAAGGCTAAGAGAAATACTGTTTTCCAAGTTATACTACAGCAGGGGTCGTTCTTTTACCCCGATTTAGCGCGACTGCGGTTTATGGGGTGGCTGTTGAGACCCCTTTCAAGACGAGAGGGCATTCCACAGTTGGTTATACCATCCATGTTACGTGCTAGGAAGCCAGTTTCAGCAGCTCATTATCACAGGATTACTGGCAATCAGTGTCCTGGAACTCAGGGCAATTTACAACACTCTGCGTCAGGCAGTTCACTTGCTCGTGTTTCAGTAATAATTGTAGGGATGTAGTCTCTCAATAACTGTATACAATACAGATATAACATTATAGACTGGTGCTACCCACTGATCCTAAAACATGTACAAGAAGGGTGAAGAAAGGGGATCAGTTTCTCTGGGTGCACTCTCTCCCAGGACCAACAAGAATTCCTGATATTAGGTCTGTGTCTTTATACTTTTTTTATATATATGTATTAATACTTAATTCATAGTACATACCAATACCCATATGGAACGTATCAACTTTATTAGTATCCCATATGAAGTATTAAGACCCTTAAATAGGCCATAAACAGTGAAATATAAAAACAATAGAAGAAAATTAGACGTGAATCAGAAAAATGGACAAAAAAAAGAAAAAAAAGAAAGAATTTATTTTGTCCTGGTGTCAAATAATAAAGAAAATTAAAAACAAAGCCGTGTGCCGCCTGTCATTTATTTATATTTTATGTACAGATCGTATTCCACTGCTGTATTCCTCAGAGGAATAAGATTGGGATATATATGTATATTCTTTATGATTGGTATAGCAATCCCTAATTAATAATATAATTCTTCATGAACCTGTAACAACCTTATTCTGTTAATATTAACAATACTTGCTCCTGATTATATTTGAGCCTTATATTGTTTAGTGGGGACAAAAATTCCCAATATAAACATTACCTCTGTGTTTCTATCCTGCCAAAAGTCACAGTTACTTCTAGGTGATACATTTAATATCATTTGATACACAGCAGAATGTTGTAACTGATACAATTGTTACTTTATTAAAACAGAGTATCTTGCTGTGTTATAACTGTACCACCATATCAATGGAGGTCTGCAGTAACTCCTTCCAGATGGGATACAGTGTGAAAGTTTCTTATTATAGGCAGAAAAACACAGTGGAAGTCTTTCCTATATACAGTCCGTCATATGTATATATACATGCGTGTAACGTTATTAATTGTATGCAACCTTTTCAACTAATAGCAAAATTGCACGTTGATCATACATAAACCATTCAGAAAGGGATCAGATCTATTTATTATGTGTTTATGTATTATATGCCCCTCAAAAGAGGTAATGCGTCCGTACTCAGCTGATATCAAATTATATCTGTATTATGCTCATACCAATATTACGTTCCACATCCCTCATGTCTATATAGATTATAGGGCAATACAAGAGCTATTACATAGGTGTAGTGATAGCATAGGACAATTATATGCTCCTCTGTACTGACAGTACTGGCATTTAGTGTCCTGTAATACACAGCAGGCATGATCCTAGTCTCTGTTACCAGACGCCGCGGACATATGTCAGAAAGCTAGTGCTGTCTGTATTGCGTGCTGCCGCATATCACAGCACCGCACTGCACTGACTGATATCTGTCTCACACTGTTCAGGTTCAGCTGGACAACGCAGCAGAAGTCGCATACATCAACAAAAAGGGGATGGACTCAAAGTCGCATGGCCATGCGAGAGGTTGCTCGAATCCTCAATTGGGCCGAACATCACCACATGATATTGTCCTGGAGACAAGCGCACCATCTGATGAATTTATAGATGAGAGCCGGATCACTATGCGAGAAGATCCAGCTGAAAGGGACCTGAGTGAAATCTTCCGAACTGGAGTGTGATGAAAGATGCTCCCATCTGTCTTACCAGTCAAATGCACAAATGCACCGAGACTGTCCGTGGTTTGAGCACTAGCAGTACTAGATGACGAATAGCATGTACTTTCTGTTGTGACAGGTAAATGCATTGATCCACCATAATTAGAATCATTCCTAAAATTGGATTCTTTGACACAGGACGCAACTTGATTTTTTTTTTTTTAAAGTTGACAATCCAACCGTACTGAACTAGTACACTGTACAACAGTAAGGCATGTTTAAGAAGTATTTGTTGAGACGAAGCCTTGATGAGAAGGTCATCTAAGTACGGAACGATTATCACTCCCAGGGATCTGAGATGAACTATCACCACAGACATCACCTTTGTGAATACCCGAAGCACTTGTTGAACTGCAAACTTAAGTACGCCTGATGCGGTAGCCAAATTGGAAAGCAAAATCATGAATTGCTGTGGTTCTAAACCTGCAATCACTGACCGTAGGGATTCCATCTTGCATGTGTAGTAAGTGCCGTACCGATTGAACCCCTTTAGGTTCCATATCTGTGTGACTGAGCCATCCGGATTTGGTACTACAAAAAGATTGGAATAAAACCCTTGACCTTGTTGGTGTACTGGAACCTGAACCAAAACTGCTAAATATACGACAGACTGAATAGCGGTCTGCAGACCTGCTCACTTGTTTGCTGACACAGGCAGACCTGTCTTGAAAAACCGCATCGGTGGTAGACAGTCAAACTCATTGAAACCTCTTAAAACAAAACTGCGGATCCACCCATCTGTGATGTCTGAAACCATGCGAAGGGAAACTTCTGAAGGTGTGCTCCCACAACTGAAGAGCGAAGATAGGCTGGAAGCCCGTCATGCCACTGGCTTGAGTCCTGACGACGGTTAGTGGTTTGCTGACAAACAACGTCCCTCTGCATGGTTGGCAGGTAAACAGATCCCCCCCTCATTTACCAAGAATTCCATTTGTCCAATTCAGGACCATATAACATCAGTAGAAGGCAACGCCTCTATTCCTCGTTTTGATTCTGCCTCGGCCTGTCAGGAACGCAACCACAGCAGCTGTTGGGCTGCAAGCCGAGAACAAACTTGTCCAACGTCCAATGAAGCCGTACCTAAATACTCAACCAATTCACAAATGTGATCGGTAAGAAATATAAGCTGGTCTGAGGGAAAACCCTGTTGTAGGCCTAACCTGAGCTGTTTCACCCATGCAACTACAGCCTTGTTAACCCAAACTCCAACTCAAACAGGTGTAAGCATCACCCCTGTTGCTGTATACATGGACTTTAGCATGGCCTCCAGCTTACTCTCCGAGGGGTCTTTAAGCGTAGCTGCACCCGGGACTGGAATAGTTAATTTTAGTGAAAGTTTATAAACTGAAGACTCCACCGATGGCGATTTAGTTGTCATAGCCTGTGGAAAAAGATATTTAGACAGAAATCGTGTTGTCCCAGAAAAGTGTTTAACTGTATTTAGCCATGCTTCTATTAAATGCTTATTAAGAGATATGAATAAGAAAAACACACAGTCGCCCATAGTCTGCTAGCAATAAAACCTCATATGTTTCAGTACAACCTAGCAGCTGGCGTACCGCACTAATGAGATCATCATAGCTCGGGCTATTAGTGACCTCACTATCTGACTCCTGACCCAATGCTGAGATATCAGATGTGGCATTGAATCGTCAGAATGTAATTATGAGACAAACGATGACCATTCTTAGAAATTGAACTATACATGGACTTTGTAACCCAGCAAAGTTCTAGAAACATCCTGAGCCCACATTGGCTGCTCACACAGTATTACCCGTGAATCAGACTTAGCCGCCTCATGGTCTTTTCGTGCAGCGGACAACTCTGACTGCAAATCAGGCATTCTCACAATTATCACAGACATGCTGCTGTTTCTCATATTGTCATGAAGACAGACAGACAATAATACAGTGAGACAACGTCCGCAAAACTCAGTGAAAATAACTGTAGTGTCTATAATACCGCGTGCACCGCACTGTGTTATAGAGGAAATCTATGATGGCCACTGTGCCACCTACTAAACACCCCTGCCCCCTCCAGTGGCCGTGTGTTGTAGGACTGACATATTGCTGTAGGAAGAAGCAGGAAGTAGGTGTGTAACCTTTGTGTGAAAATGGCGTCCCAGCATGTTTTAATAAACCTATAGACATCTGACTATACCCTAGATGTAAAACCTATGTACCCCCAAAAGCACTAATAACCTAGGCTTAATAGCCTGTTCTGTCCCTTATAGCCCTGGCCACCATCCCTTATATTTAGGGGGAACTGCTGAACTAGGGACCGCCATGACCTCCCCCAATGCTTAAAGCAGTGAGCCGCACCTAGCTTCTTCCACCCATCCCCCCCCCCCCGCATTGTATACCGTGCGCCAGCTCTGAGTGACGGCGCCCTGCAGCAGCCTTAGCTACCCACCATGGTCTGTGCGCTGGTGGAAGCCGGAGAGCGGGGTAGATGTGTAATGTGACGGGCGTCCAGCGGCGGCAGTGTGATCTGTCCGCTGCTGGGAGCCGTGCTGCCGGGAGCCGCTTCTCTGGAGCAGTGAGGTGTCGCCTGACAGGTGCCCAGCGGCAGCATTATTTGACCACTGCTGGAAGCCGCTTCCCAGTTGTCTAGAGGGGCAGATTGTAGAGGCCAGCAGCAGCGCTGTTTGGAGCTGCGCTACCGGGAGCCGGGCAGGTGTGGAGCGACACAGGCGCCCAGTGGCAGTATGTGTCTGACCGCTGGTGGGAGCCGGGAAGAGGGGGAGTTTGATCCAGTAAAGCTATACCTTAGTAAGCAGCTTGTGGAAAACACGTTCCCCGCACATGGAGGGGCGGCAGCAGGACCTGACTGCCCCACTATCACAGCAACAAACAGGCCCAATGGGGTGGCGGCATAAGCTGACTGCCCGCTCCTTACCTCAGTGTAATGGGGAGGCTCCGACGTGGCTTCTCTCTAAGCTCCGTCCAGCTCCTGCAGCCATGTCTGAATCAGCTAACGCTGATGAAGGTCTATAGCGGGTCTTCTCTGTCTAAGCACCAACAAGCCTATGCTGCACAACAGCAGCACACACTCACGGACCCACGCTTCTTAATAAGCTGGGAAGGGAGTGTGATTGATACAAGAAAAAATATTTAGAAAAATTAAAAGTCAACCCTGGAATGACTCCAGGATGCGACCTTCCCTGGTGAAGGCACAAAAAACACTGAGGCATCTTGGGTGTATGGAGGGGGGAAGAGGGTTACACATTTAAATATTGAAATGTGCCTATCCCTGCTATCGCACCGTCCATATCCCAAGAGTACTACAGTGCCCCCTAGTGGATGAAAAATAAATAAGTGATGTCACTGTGACACTCCCAGATCCCCTAACCTCCCCAGTCATGTCCCTGTATTATTACTATAGATACAAGTGATTTCACTGTGAAGCTCCCAGATCTCCTCACCTCGCCCTCACGTCCCTGTATTAATACTATAGATATGTGATGTTACTGTGATGCTCCCAGATCACCCTCACCTCCCCAGTCATGTCCCTGTATTATTACTATAGATACAAGTGATTTCACTGTGAAGCTCCCAGATCTCCTCACCTCGCCCTCACGTCCCTGTATTATTACTATAGATATGTGATGTTACTGTGATGCTCCCAGATCACTCTCACCTCCCGTCATGTCCCTGTATTATTACTACAGATATAAGTGACGTCACTGTGACACCCCCAGATCCCCTCACCTCCCCAGTCATGGCCCTGTATTATTACTATAGCTATTAGTGATGTCACTGTGAAACTCCCAGATCCCCTCACTTCCCCAGTCATGTCCCTGTATTATTACTATAGATATTTGATGTCACTGTAACACTCCCAGACCCCCTCACCCCCCAGTCATGTCCCTGTATTATTATTATTATTATTATAATTATTATTTAAGAAATAAGTGATGTCACTATGATGCTCCCAGATCCCCTTACCTCTACAGTCATGTCCCTGTTTTATTAGTGGAGATATAAGTGATGTCACTGTGATGATCTCAGATCCCCTCACCTTCCCAGTCATGTCCCTATATTCTTACTAGAGACATACGTGGTGTCACTGTGACGCTCCCAGATCCCCTTACCTCTCCAGTCACGTCCCTGTATTATTAGTAGAGATATAAGTGATGTCACTCTGATGCTCCCAGATCCCCTCACCTCCCCAGTCATGTCCCTATATTAATACTATAGATATAAGTGATGTCACTGTGACATTTCCAGATTCCCATACCTCCCCAGTCATGTCCCATTATTATTACTATAGATATAAGTGACGTCATTGTTATGCTCTCATATCCCCTCACCTCTCCAGTCATGTCCCTGTATTATTTTTATAGATATGTGAAATCACTGTGACATTCCAAGATCCCCTCATTTCCCAGTCATGTCCCTTTATTATTACTATAGATGTAAGTGATGTCACTGATGTCCTCACCTTCCCAGTCATGTCCCAGTATTATTACTATAGATATAAGTGATGTCACTGTGAAGCTCCCAGATCCCCCGCACCTGCCCAGTCATGTCCCTGTATTATTACTATAGATATTAGTGATGTCACTGTGACACTACCAGATCCCCTCACTTCCCCAGTCATGTTCCTGTAATATTACTATAGATATGTAATGTAACTGTAACACTCCCAGACCCCATCACCCCCCAGTCATGTCCCTGTATTATTATTATTATTAAACATATAAATGATGTCACTGTGATGTTCTCATATCCCCTCACCCCCCCAATCATGTCCCTGTATTATTACTATAGATATAAGTGATGTCACTGTGACTTTCCCAGACCTCCTCACCTCCCCATTCATGACCTTGTATAATTACTATAGCTATAAGTGATGTCACTGTGATGTTCCCAGACCCCTTCACCCCCCAGTCATGTCCCTGAATTATTATTACAATTATAAATATAAGTAATGTCACTATGATGCTCCCAGATCCCCTCACCTCCCCAGTCATGTCCCTGTATTATTAGTATAGATATAAGTAATGTAAATCTGACGCTTCCCCATCCCCCTCACTTCCCCAGTCATGTCCCTTTATTATTGCTATAGATAAGTGATGTAACTGTGACGCTCCCAGACCACCTCACCTCCCCAGTCATGCCCCTGTATTATTACTATAGAAACATAGAATTTGACGGCAGATAAGAACCACTTGGCCCATCTAGTCTGCCCCTTTTTTTTAATCCTTTAGGTAATCTCAACCCTTTTTGAACCTTAATTCTTTGTAAGGATATCCTTATGTCTATCTCATGCATGTTTAAATTGCTCTACAGTCTTAGTCTCTACCACCTCTGATAGGAGACTATTCCACTTATCCACTACCCTTTCTGTGAAGTAATGTTTCCTTAAATTTCCCCTGAACTTTAAGGAAAAATTACTTATAGATATGAGTGATGTCACTGTGACATCATTACCACTCCCAATGTATAATAATAATAATAATAATAATAATACCTGGACACCACAAGCTGCTGTCCCTGTATAATAATAACCATACACAAAAACCTGCTCCCCCCGTATTATACTAATTACAACAGGACACCCCATTCTGCTCTCCCTTTACAGTAATAATAAAATGACACCACAGGCTGCTCCCTCTGCAAAATAATAATAATAATAATAATAATAATAATAATAATAATAATAAGACACAACAGGCTGTTCCCAATGTATAATAATAATAATAATAATAATAAAAATAAAAGGAAACCACAGGCTGCTTCTCCTGTATAATAATAATAATAATAATAATAATAATAATAATAATAACAACAACAACAACAGGACACCACAGCCCGCTCCCTTCTGTATACTAATAATAACAGGACACCACAGCCTGCTGCCCCTGTATAATAATAATAATAAGTGGACACCAATAGCTACTCCTTTATAATATTAATAATAGGACAACAAAGGCTGCTCCTCCTGTATAATAATAACAATAATAATAATAACAACAACAACAGGACACCACAGGCTACTCCCCCTATTGAAATAATAATAATTCTTCCTCTGTATAATATTAACAGGACACCACAGGATGCTCCTACTGTATAATAATAATAACTGAACACCACAGGCTGCTCCCTCTGTATAACAATAACAGGACACGACAGGCTGCTCCTCCTGTATAATAATAATAATAATAACAGGACACCACAGGCTGCTCCCTCTGTATAACAATAACAGGACACGACAGGCTGCTCCTCCTGTATAATAATAATAACATCAGGACACCACAGGCTGCTCCCTCTGTATAACAACAGGACACGACAGGCTGCTCCTCCTGTATAATAATAATAACATCAGGACACCACAGGCTGCTCCACCTGTAGAGCAGGATGCCATAGGCTGCTCCTCCTGTCTATTATGACAACACATGATGCTACCCCTGTATATTATTGCAACACAGGCTGCTCCCCCTGTATATTATGACAACACAGGCCACTCCCCCTGTATACTATGACAGCACAAGATGTTACCCCTGTATATTATGACAACACAGGCTGCTCCCCCTGTATATTATGACAACACAGGCCACTCCCCGTGTATACTATGACAACACAGGCCACTCCCCTGTATACTATGACAACACAGGCCACTCCCCTGTATACTATGACAGCAGAGGATGCTACCTCTGTATACTATGACAACACAGGCCACTCCTCCTGTATTCTATGACAACACAGGATGCTACCCATGTATATTATGACAACACAGGCCGCTCCCCCTGTATACTATGACAGCACAGGATGCTATCCCTGTATATTATGACAACACAGGATGCTCCTCCTGTATATTATGACAACACAGGTTGCTCCTCCTGTATAATATGACAACACAGGTCGCTCCCCCTGTACAGCACAATGCCACAGGACACAACACCTGTAATGTCCCGGGTATAGAATTACGGTAAGGGTGGGTTCTGCGCCACCTGTATTACGGTAACAGCGGGGTCTGCGCCACATGTATTCCTGTAATGACGGGGTCTGCGCCACCTGTATTACGGTAACGGCGGGGTCTGCGTCACCTGTATTACGGTAACAGCGGGGTCTGCGCCACATGTATTACTGTAATGGCGGGGTCTGCGCCACCTGTATTACGGTAACAGCGGGTTCTGCGTCACCTGCATTACGGTAACGGCGGGGTCTGCACCACCTGTATTACGGTAACGGCGGGGTCTGCGCAACCTGTATTACAGTAATGGCGGGATCTGCGCGACATGTATTACGGTAACGGCGGGGTATGCGCCACCTGTATTACGGTAACGGCGGGATCTGCGCAACATGTATTACGGTAACTGCGGGATCTGCGACACCTGTATTACGGTAACGGCGGGGTCTGCGCCACCTGTATTACGGTAACGACGGGGTCTGCACCACCTGTATTACGGTAACGGCGGGGTCTGCGCCACCTGTATTACAGTAATAGGACACTAGAGTGTCAGCCACCTGTACAGGGATAATGCAGCACCAGAGGCTGCTCCAGCTGCACTATAACAAGGCACCAGAGGCTGCTCCCCCTGTAGTACAGAACCTGACACCAGAGCTGCTCAGCCTATAGAATAATAATAATAATATCATTACCTGCTGCCAGACACAGCAATGGCTGCTCTCTGCTCCTGCTGCCTTGTGGGAATGATAGAAGGAAGGCGGAGCTCAGACCAGGGGAAAATGGCCGCCGCTCCTGACGTCACTACACGGCCAGGGAAGCTATTGCTGCTGCCGGACTGGTCTACAAGAAAATGGCCGCCGGCCTCCTGCACTAAGGACATGTATGTTAATATTTATTAGCAGAGAGCGGGGCTGTGGGCGGGTTGAAGGAGGGGAGGGGCCAGTAACCAATAAGCAACCTGTGCCAATCATGCCCTACTTCCGGACTGTGCGTTCCAGCTTACTTCCGTATTGTGCGGTCCACATACAGGAAGTGAGTTTTCATCGACTGTTGCAGCCACCCAGTGTCCGTGGAGATCAGGTAATGGCGTCTTACTATACAGGGGGAGCAGCCTGTGGTGTCCTGTTATTAATATTATACAGGGAAGCAGCCTGTGGTGTCCTAATATTATTATTATACAGGGAGGAGCAGCCTGTGGTGTCCTGTTATTATTACTATACAGGGGGAGCAGCCTGTGGTGTCCTGTTATTATTACTATACAGGGGGAGCAGCCTGTGGTGTCCTGTTGTTATTATTATTATACAGGGGGAGCAGCCTGTGGTGTCCTGTTATTATTACTATACAGGGGAGCAGACTGTGGTGTCCTGTTATTATTATTATTATTATTATTATTATTATTATTATTATACAGGGGGAGTGGCCTAAGGTGTCCTATTATTATTATACAGAGGGAGCAGCCTGTGGTGTCCTGTTATTATTATTATTATTATTATTATTATTATACAGAGGGAGCAGCCTGTGGTTTCCTGTTATTATTATTATTATTATTATACAGGGGGAGCGGCCTAAGGTGTCCTGTTGTTATTATTATTATTATACAGAGGGAGCAGCCTGTGGTGTCCTGTTATCGTTATTATACAGGGGGAGCAGCCTGTGGTGTCCTGTTGTTATTATTTTTATACATGGGGAGTGGCCTGTGGTGCCCTGTTGTTATTACTGTTATACAGAGGGAGCAGATGTTTGTGTACGGTTATTATTATACAGGAACAGCAGCTTGTGGTGTCCTGGTATTATTATTATACATTGGGAGTGGTGGTGATGTCCTACAATACTGGATGAATGGCCTGAGGTGTCCTGCTTTTAAAGACATCTGTTATTATTTTTATACTGGGGTGCAGCCTTTAGTGTCATTATTATAAAATGTATTAAATGTAATTGTGGGGATTGAAAATATTGCTCAGTATGAAGCAAATGTATATCACACACCTGGGAGTGTCACAGTGACATCACTTATATCTATAGTTATAATACAGAGACATGACTGGGGAGGTGAGGGGGATCTGGGAGCGTCACAGTGGCATCACTTATATCTATAGTAATAATACAGAGACATGACTGGGGAGGTGAGGGGATCTGGGAGCGTCACAGTGGCATTACTTATATCTGTAGTAATAATACAGAGACAAGACTGGGGAGGTGAGAGGATCTGCGGTTGTCACAGTGAGATCACATATCTATAGTAATAATATAGGGACATGACTGACGAGGTGAGGGGATCTCGGAGCGTCACAGTGACATCACATATATTTAGTAATGTAACTCCTCTTTACCTGGGGGTACAGTGTATATGTGCAATGTGCCTCCACCCAAGCTATTTAGAGCCCAATACTCTAATCGCTTAGGAAATAACCTACCCCTGCCTATAACATTAGTATGTGATGTAAGCAGATAGGACTATGCACATTTACCTATCGTACCTTTCCTTTGTGATTTCAGGCTCTTCCACAGATACGGAGACAGTTCCACCCTTAAGTATACTAGTTTTAATATGTAAGAAGTTATAGGCCACCTTATACAGTTATATCATATAATACTCAAACCATGAACCGTTCTTCTAATATACCCCACCTATACATAATAATATACCCCACCTATACATAATAATATACCCCACCTATACATAATAATATACTCCACCTATACATAATAATATACCCCTCCTATCCATAATAATATACCCCACCTATACATAATAATATACCCCACCTATACATAAGATAATGCATGCAATACAGAGCATACGATTCCATAAGAAAGTTGTGGGGCTGCGTTTGAAAAACCACCCGGGTTCTCTTACTATAATCGTGCACGGTTGGGGCCCTTTCGTGTCTATGTATAAGAAGTCCTCTGGGTTATATGGGTCTCCACTTGTAGCAATTGTCCTCACGATTGTTGAGCAATCCCTACTTCATGGCAATGAATAGCATGGTTTCCATGGAAGATCTAATTGTAGCGCTCCTAGACAACCTGAAACAGGAAGGTAGTACGTGGAGCTGTCCACCCTGGAATCCCTGACACCCGTGGTCTACTCGTTACATATAGTGGGGTGATGATCTGTGTTACCTGTCCCAGTATAAGCATAGCCCCACTGTAGATCCGTGGGGGTGGCTCCAGAACATACAGAAGTCCTGGTTATTGGGACCTGTCTCTGATAGGTAAGGGGTGCTTAGTCTCTGTAATGTATAATTTCCAAGTTTAGGTGACCCTGCGCCCTCTCCGAGCTGCTTTCATCATTATACACCACCGCACTCTATGACTGCTACCCGGCTGGTCATTATCTAATGGATATGGAGTCTCTAGAGGTGCTATTTGTACTCCTCAGATCCACCGATGCTGCTGGTCCCTGTGCTACTGTGCTGGGGGCTGGTACTTTAATAGTTAAAGGCTGATAGGGGAGTATGCAGATTAGCAGTATTTATATGGGGGCATCCTGCACTTACAATGATAGTGTGCCCGGTCTGGACCTCCCCCGACTCCGCCTCCTCCAACAACTGGACTCTCCCTGCGGGTTGGATGGGAGGAGGGACACAGCTCTGCTTCGGGGATAAACTGTCTGCTACTGCTGGACTCCTGGTACCTGCTGGCCGCACTGTGGTCTCCTCCCATGTACTAGCCTGCCCCACCAGCGCTCCGCCTCCCAGCACTCTCCATGACAACCAGGCACCGGGACGTCCCTGCTCGGATCCACCAGGGGAAATTAACACAGCGCTTCTCACCCGCAACGGGAGACATCCAATTCCTTTCCCCCACAGGGGCTCTCTCACTCACGGGGAACCGCCTTCCTGTAAGCTCCCTCGTCTCACCCGCCAGCCTTTTTCTCTCCCCTTAGTCACCCCACCAACAAAACCACCACTACACGCGCCCAGCCACCTCTCTCAGCACACGGGACCTCTGGAAGCTTCTCCATGATCTCCCCCGCGCACTGCGCGCTTCCCAGAGTCCCCTCACTTTCAGCAGGCACAGAATAATAACATGCATAAACACACTATACATTATTGGATCACTAGAAAGATCCAAGTTATTATCACATATATGGTATACATCAGTTGGCAGCATCTCTATTACCTTATAGAGCTACACATTCAATAATTGATTTGCCCCCTCATAGTGTCCCAAGGCCTTCAGATCACTAGAGTACTACAGTAATAATACAGGGACATGACTGGGGAGGTTAGGGGACCGGGAGTGTCACAGTGATATCACTTATATCTATAGTAATAATACAGGGACATGACTGGGGTCTGAGGAGACTTGGGAGTACAGTAGCACCGGGGATGTGTCTGGGTGAGGACTGGAGAGGTGACTGCTGGGAATGGGACATTATACAATAACACCGGGGGATATGTCTGTGTGATGACTGGAGAGGTGACTGCTGGGAATGGGGCATTATACAGTAACACCAGTGGACGTGTCTGGGTGATGACTGGAGTGGTGACTGCTGGGAATGGGACATTATACAGTAACACCAGGGGATGTGTCTGGGTGATGACTGGAGAGGTGACTGCTGGGAATGGAGCATTATACAGTAACACCGGGGGACGTGTCTGGGTGATGACTGGAAAGGTGACTGCTGGGATTGGGACATTATACAGTAACACCAGGGGATGTGTCTGGGTGACGACTGAAGATGTGACTGCTGGGAATGGGGCATTATACAGTAACACCAGGGGATGTGTCTGGGTGATGACTGGAGAGGTGACTGCTGGGAATGGGGCATTATGCAGTAACACCAGGGGACGTGTATGGGTGATGACTGGAGAGGTGACTGCTGGGAATGGGGCATTATACAGTAACACCAGGTGAAGTGTCTGGGTGATGACTGTATCACTGTGTGTGTCAGGTTCCTATAAGGTGTCAGGATGTCACTGTCTATGTCTCCATGCAGGAGGGGGAGTATATAGAGGAACACAGGGGTCTGTACAAGGGCATGATGATGGAGAATCACCGGCCCCTCACATCACTGGGTAAGAGGAGACTGTCATGTATTGTATAGGGGAGAGCAGGTATGGGGGCCCCCTATATACACACATCACCTGATAATCACATATACACACTGTACTCAGTCATTGTGTGTCTCCTACAGATGGACCCAGTAACAGAGATACCCCAGAGAGATGTCCCCGTCCTCTGTATTCCCAGGATTGTACAGAGAATAATCACAGGACCCCACAGGAGGATCAGGTAGGTGGGATTTAGGGTATCATCCAATACACCAAAGTGACTGTCACTATATGATGTTTAGAGAAGCTGTGTGTCTTATAGTACACTGATATTATACTGTTTCACCTCAATTTAATCAAACAGTATGCAAATGCCATTGTATTTTTTGGGTTATTTAGGTAGAACGTCTTTCTCGTATAAAGGCAGAAGATATAAGGAGAGAAGAAGAGACGTGTGTGACTGATATGAAGGCAGAAGATATACAGAGGGAAGAAGAGACGTATGTGACTGATATGAAGGCAGAAGATACAGAGGGAGAAGAAGAGACGTATGTGACTGATATAAAGGCAGAAGATATAGAGGGAGAAGAAGAGACGTATGTGACTGATATAAAGGCAGAAGATATAGCGGAAGAAGAAGAGACGTATGTGACTGATATAAAGGCAGAAGATATAGAGGGAGAAGAAGAGACGTATGTGACTGATATGAAGGCAGAAGATATAGAGGGAGAAGAAGAGACGTATGTGACTGATATAAAGGCAGAAGATATAGAGGGAGAAGAAGAGACGTATGTGACTGATATGAAGGCAGAAGATATAGAGGGAGAAGAAGAGACGTATGTGACTGATATAAAGGCAGAAGATATAGAGGGAGAAGAAGAGACGTATGTGAGGGGTGATCAGCAGTGTAAGGAGGAGGAGATCCCTACAGATATCAGCACAGGTGAGTAATAAACACTTATTACAGAAGTCACATATTCTCATTGCTCAGTCACTACAGCAATCTCTTATTCTACACCCTCCTCCGCCACCAGCCCTGTTCTCAGTTGGGTGTTTATAACACAAGGTTATCCATGACAAACATCAGATGAAGAGAGTTATTACACACATCACTATAGTGTTATTAAAAGTAACAAGCAGAAGTTTATTTTTAGGGATCATATATAAGTAGTAGTGTGTTTTTTGTGGAGCATCTAATTTGTATGGGATCTAAATTTCTCAGTTTAGCAACCTTTTATTAAATAACCTTCATTTTGTTAGATGATGCAGGTATTAAATAACTTCTTGTATATAGTAGACCTATTTGGCCATTTGTGGTCAGGTTTACTATAGCTTTACATTTAGCGAGGTGTAGTCGTGGTGTAAAGGACAGAGTGTGATTCCTGATTAGTTAAAAAAACAAATACCAAATACAGAGCAACATCACCAAACAGGTAATTTCAACTTTAAACTTGTCATTTATTTTGTACTGTCTGGACATGGCTACTACTAACAGATGCACAGACATAATTCTTAAAGCTATGTGTGCAAATGCTAGGAGCTTAGGAGACAAAATTCCAGAGCTAATTGTGATAATGACCAGGGATAACCTGGATATTGTGGCAATTACAGAGTCATGGTGCAATGAGAATCATGACTGGGACATAGCTATAGCAGGATACACTTTATTTAGGAAGGATAGAATGGTCAGTATAGGAGGAAGGGTAACCATGTATGTGGGGGAAAAGCATAAATGCTACTTCAATTAATACAAAACATTGAAGACAATTCTGAGGCCCTTTGGGTCACCACAGAAACCGGGGAGAAGGACATTATTCGCATTGGGGTGATCTCTAGACCACCTGGCCAGGGGCAGGATTTGGACAGGAATCTATTGTTGGACATCACTAAAATGGCTTTAAAGGGAGAAGGCATAATCATGGGAGACGTTTAGTTTAACTGATGCAAATTGGGAGGGGTATTTTGCAAGTTCCGGCTACAAGTGGCAAATTTCTATATTCCTTACAGGGAGCATCTCTCAATAAACAGCAGATATTTCCCTTCTGCATAGAAGAGCGGTCGGGAAAGAAAGAAGTAAACCTCCTTTCTCTTTCATCCACTAGGGGACACTGGAGTCTTATACAGTAGGGGTGTGAAGCTTGCAACCGGAGGTGTGGCACAATCTAAAAATTAGCATTGTCTGCACAGCTGGCTCCTCCCCCTTCACATCCCTCAGTTTGAAAAATTGTGCCAAGGAGGTACAAGCACAAGAAGGGAGCTCCTCCTCCATTTCAGTACCGAGACTGAGTTATCCTAATGTAAAGGGGGACGAAAGTCTTAAGAATAGAGAGACAATGATCCCTACTAAAGGGGATCTGCATCTCTCCTCAGAAAATCCGGATCGCACAGTCAGCAGTGAGTACTGGTTGTAAAGGGGCCCTAGTTACAGTTACACTTACGGTAACCATAGCTTCTTCATGGATCCAGGAGACAGTTTGACAGACTTCCTCCCATGGACCGCACACAACGCTGCTACCTTCTGGCTCTAAGCCCTGGGACTCAGCAGCACAGCTTCCCCTCCTTCCGCTGGCGCTGTGACAGAACAAACGGTCTAAAACACTCCCTGGCCGGCTATACACTCCCGCTTCATGTCAGCTCCCCCGCCCGCCCCTCCTTCCTCTACAGACAGAGGGCTGAGGGAGACGCAGCGCGGATGTCAGCGGCAGCGTATACCGCCGCCTCTTAAACACACAGCAGGGCGCTTGAAAAGAGCATCCCCGCCCGCTGAAACAACATATCTCTCATGGCTGCAGCCGCAGCTTCCCCTGCACTCGCCGGGACCCGGGCTATATCCCCCGCACACTTCCTCCCGCCGTCGGTGCTAGTACGAGGGCGCGGAGGGCTGGGAAAGATGACGGGGGAACGAGCAGCAGCGGCTTCTCATACGCTGCTGCCTTATAACTTAAGCCCTGGTAGCTAGCAGCGCAGCTCCTCCGCCGGTCCCCTTCTTTTATAGAGAGTAGAGGCTATTCCATTTGGGGGTTAGATGATGTTTGATGAGTTAGACAAGTGGATTTCGCAGGCAACTGCATTGACATCTACCTTTCTACCTACTTGTTACTCGAGCACCACGTCACACGTTACGGAAGGTTGCTCGGGACCAGTGTTTAAATTCATTCGATCGCTGTCGTACCGAGCCAGAAGAGGTTTTGGAGCAATAGACTCGTGGAACCAGAGGTAGAGGTCATTCATAGTCGACACCAGAAAATAGCGTCCACACAGTCCATTTATTTGCAGCATGAGGGCCTAGGTGCCCATTGCGAGCAGGAGTGTTACAGGAGGCAACTTCAAAGACTCCTGCATACAAAGGGTTAAGTCACCAGTCCCAGATCCTCAATGAGGAACGGGATTTTATTCAAAACTTTTGGTAGTGCAAAATACCTTCATATCCCGATTTGAACCCCTCATCAGCCCCAAGAATATTTATAAAGATCATAGCAATAGTGGTGACAAGATTGAGACAGGGGTCACGATTATACCTTATCTAGACGATCTACTGATCAAGGCCTCATCTCAGAAACAGCTGATAAAGGATGCTCCGACATCTCATCAATTTCTCATTCAACATGGGTGGATTGTGAACTTCCAGAAATCCAACCTCATGCCAACTCAATGCATTTCCTCGATCTCATCTTGGACACGATACAATTAAGAGTATTCCTACCAGAGAACTAGATCCAGGATCCACCTACACCTCTGTGCTACTTCTCAAGAAGAGGGTGGCGTCATTCGCAGCTCTCCAGTATGGAGGACTTCATTCCTGACCATTCCAGATGAAACTCATTGCTCAGGGAGCAGGTTCGCACTGGCTTCTACATTGAAGAATCCAGCTTCCACCACGCATACGAACCTACTTCATTTGGTGGTCATTGCACAAGAATCTCGCAGCAGGCAAGAGATTCAGCATTTGGGATTGGAGGATCCTGACAACGGACGCCAGTCTCAGAGGTTTGGGTGCCGTCCTAGTGGAACAAATTCCTAACGGTTTGCAGATTCAAGATGGAATAAATCCAGTCAGTTATTGTGGGTTTAGAACATGGAGGGGTCATGGTATCCATGGACAAAAAGGATGGACGTTACAGGAGTGCAGCCTACCGATAAATATTCTCGAACTGAGAGTAGTTTACAATGTGCTTCTCTTAGCTGCAGACCTAGTCATGGGTCAACATTTAAAGATACAGTCGAGCAATGTCACGATGACTGCTTACATAAACCATCAAGGAGGAACAAAGAGCAGGATGGCATTAAAGGAAGCCACAAAGATCTTTTTGTGGGCAGAAAGGCGAAACATCATCCTCTCGGCAGTGTTCATTCCAGGTGTGGAAAACTGGGAAGCAGATTATCTCAGCGCCAGGACATGCATCCGGGAGAGTGGTGCCTACATTCACGGATTTTCGAAATGGTGGTGAGGAGATGTGGTCTATCTCAAGTCGATCTAATGGCGTCTTGGCAAAACCATCAGCTGCCTAGATATGTGTCCAGGACAAAAGATCCAGCAGCAGAAGGAGTGGACGCATTAACACTTCCTTGGTGTTACAGGAGGGTTTACATTTTTCCACCTTTCCCACTCATACACAGGGTTCTGAAACGGTTGAAACGAGAACGAGTGTGGGCATTTCTAATCGCACTAGATTAGCCCCACAAGAGTTGGTACTCAGACCTGCGAGGGTTACTAGTGGAAGATCCTTGGCGGTTACCTCAGAGGTAGGACCTGCTATCTCAGGGACTGTTCCAACACCCACACCTGCACAGGCTGCATTTAACGGCGTGGCTATTGAAACCCGGATCTTAAGAAACAGAAGGATACCAAGAACGGCCATTCCTACAATGTTTGCCGCTAGGAAGCCGGTCACAGCCATGCACTACTACAGGATTTGGAAGGGGTACATAGACTAATGTCAAGAATGTGGGTGGAATTCGACGATCTTCCACTTATCCAGACTTCTACTTTTCCTTCAGGCCGGTCTAGATGTAGGACTGAGGCTGGGCCCTCTGAAGGTTCAAATTTCGTTTCTCTCTATACTATTTCAACAAGCGGTTAGCATTCTTGCCAGAGCTTCAAACTCTTTTACAGGGGGTTCTGAGGATACAACCCCCTTTTCGTCCTACCACTGTGCCATGGGACTTAAATTTGGTGTTGGAATTTTTGAGATCTCCAACTTTTGAGCCGTTAGCAAGAACAGACCGGAAATATCTCTTTTGGAAGGTCACGTTATTGCTTGCCTTGGTCTCGGCCAGGCGGGTTTCTGAGTTGGGAGCCTTATCGTGTAAGAGTCCTTTGAATGTTTCATGAGGATAGGGCAGAACTCCGTACAAGAGCAGGTTTCCTTCCTAAGGTTGGTTTCGTGTAAGTCAGCCAATTGTGGTCCCATCTTTTCAGGGTCTCGCAGATGGGGAAGTGTCCTTGGATGTTGTCCGAGCTTTAAGGGTATATGTACAAGTTACGTCGTCCTTCAGAAAGTCGGACCATTGTTTGTTCTTTATGATGGGCCAAAGAAGGGGTGCCAGCATCTAAGCAGCCTTTGTCTAGATGGATTCGACTTGCCATTCGGCAAGCTTATATTTCCTGTGGCAAACAGGTTACGGTTCAGACGGGTGCTTATACCACCAGATCAGTGGGTGCCTCATGGGCGGCTGCCAGACGTGTTTCCACTACTCAACAGACAAAGAGGAGTGGGTGCAAATCCCCTCCCCTAAATTCCCTTCCGCACACTGAAAATTACCCTGTAACCATACCTGAACCTATCTGTTAATAAAATTCAGAGAATTAGTCACAAATGTTTGCAAACACATGTTTAGCTGCTGAGCCACATCACGCCTTCTCTGATACAGCAGTCCTAACCTACATAATAGCAGTGCCCACATAGGGCCATGTAATTTGTCACAGTAGGCCTCATGATAAAGGCTATTACTAAAACACTTCCAGACAGATAGCTAACTTACCCTGGAGTCACCCCCAGGATCTCCCATTGGCACTACAAGGAACAGCATGCCTTCCAAATGCTGCTCCCATTCATTTCCACTACTCAACTTTGCAGAGCGGCGACGTGGTCCTCAGCCCACACGTTCGTGAAATTTGACAAGTTTGATACCTTTGGGTCCGTAGACTGTAAGTTCGGACGTTTTTTTGGGAGCACTCTTGTTAATTTAATTGCAAATAAAATATAACCTTTAGGAAATATTCACTAAAAATTCATATAAATTGATCCTACTTAATTAAAAGAAAGATTACTATTGACTGAATTGTCTTACTATCAGTATTATATCAATCAGGGAGAAAAATATTTTATTTAGAAGAAATATATTCATATGTGTAATACTTTACCATCTAGAACACTGCCAGACAGCCGTGGGCTCTCCCTATTGTTTCCTGTATATAGAATCAGTTACATGTGCATGGTATCCACACACACACCTTATTCATTATCATTTTCATAAGGGAGAGGCTGAGGCTTATATATACTGTCTATGTATGGTAGGTATCCCTTCCATACCTACCATACATAGACAGGAAAACTATGTATATAGGAAACTATAGGTCTGTAAGACAATACAGAAGAAACTATAGGTCAGCAAGACAATAGAGAAGGAAACTATAGGTCAGTAAAACAATACAGAATAAACTATAGGTCAGCAAGACAATACAGAAGGAAACTATAGGTCAGAAAGACTACAGTAAGCCACTATACGTCAGTAAGACAAACTATAGGTCATTAAGACAATACAGAAGAAACTATAGGTCAGTAAGACAATACAGAAGAAACTAGGTCAGTAAGTCAATACAGTAGGAAACTATAGGTCAGTAAGACAATACAGAAGAAACTAGGTCAGTAAGTCAATACAGTAGGAAACTATAGGTCAGTAAGACAATACAGTAGGAAACTATAGGTCAGTAAGACAATACACTAAGAAACTAGGTCAGTAAGACAATACAGTAGGAAACTAGGTCAGTAAAACAATACAGAAGAAACTAGGTCAGCAAGACAATACAGTAGGAAACTATAGGTCAGTAAGACAATACAGTAGGAAACTATAGGTCAGTAAGACAATACAGTAGGAAACTATAGGTCAGTAAGACAATACAGTAAGAAATAATAGGTCAGTTAGACAATACAGTAAGAAACTATAGGTCAGTAAGACATTACAGAAGGAAACTAAGTCAATAAAACAATACAGAAGAAACTATAGGTCAGTAAAACAATACAGAAGAAACTATAGGTCAGTAAGACAATACAGTAGTAAACTATAGGTCAGTAAGACAATATGGAAGGAAACTATAGGTCAGTAAGTGTTAGGGTCTCCTGCCCTGTGCTGCCACGTCGTCATGGCAACCGGGAGACAAGTGCTAGTGGAGTAACCTGAGCGCAGCTGATACTCCGGTTCGGGTCTTTTGCTGTGCAGTGGTTATAGGCTCTGTGCACGGCAGGGGATCCGGTGCTGGTTTTTGTGCTCACAGTCTGTGAGGTCTGAGTGGGGCGTGGACAGCACCTGCTTTATAAGGCCTCTTTTCAGGGTAAGCAGATGCTGCTGAATCTTTGTTGGTTAGTCAGTTCATGAAAGTTAGCCAGTACTGTGTAGCTTTGTATTTGTTTGTTGCTTACTGCAAATAGGCCTGGGGATTTGGTATTACACTCTGCCAATCCAGACCTAGCAGTAAGACTGGAGTCAGTCATTTAGCTTGCTGGGATTCTGTTACTACTCTGTGAACTTAGCAAGTTTGCGGCTGTATTCTAAGACTTGCCTGTCTCATCCTGTCTCACTGTGCTAGGTGTCAGGGGTCAGTTTAGTGGCAGTAAGCTAAAACCTGTGCACTGCAAGTGAGAATTAGGATTGTGGAGATTCTCCTTGTGTCTATCATTCCATCTCTGACCAAGGAGTTTACTGCCACACCCGTTGGTAACCCTTTAGGGTTTTGCTGTTGCCCTTAGCAACAGCATTTCGGGTTCTCTACGTATTAAAACACAACATCTTGCTTTTCCATCTGAGCAGTTCTAATGCAAGGGAGATACTCAGTTCCTTAGCCTCTGGGCTTCTCTGTTCACTTTGTGTGTATTTTGTTACCCTATCACCTTCTGTGTACATTATGTCATATCCCCCAGTTTGTCTGTGAGTCCATCTGTTTTGCATAACAGTTCAAACACCAGTACATTCCTGCAGACACTGGAGTGCATAACAGTTCTGACACCAGTGCTTTCCTGCAGGCACTGGTGTGCATAACATATTCAGCAGCCTAATACTCCTGTTGAAATTTTGTGGGAATATGGAGCATACCCCTCAAAATACGTTGCAACAGGTGGTCGATCAGGTACAGGTCCTGACTCCACAATTTAATGATTTGTCCATTAAAATGCACACCTCCCAGGCTGCTGGCGGAGCTCCCGCAGCAGCAGCACCTGCAGGGGTTAAGGAGCCGAAAGTAAATCTCCCGGATCGTTTTTCTGGAGATCGCTCGCAGTTCTTTTGTTTCAAGGAGAGCTGCAAGCTATACTTCCGGCTTAGGCCTCAGTCTTCTGGGTCGGAGATTCAGCGGGTGGGCATAGTGATTTCCTTGCTACAAGGAGACCCACAGGTCTGGGCATATGGGTTGCAGCCTGACTGTCCGTCGCTTAAAAGTGTTGATGCTTTTTTTACGGCACTGGGCATGTTGTATGATGACCCTGACAAGACGGCCTCAGCCGAGGCTCAGATTTCGATCCTTAAGCAAGGGCAAAGGCCAGTTGAGGTTTACTGTACGGAGTTTCGGAGGTTGGCCCATGATACCCAGTGGAATGACCCAGCCCTGAGACACCAGTACAGAAGAGGTCTTTCTAACCAGATAAAGGACCAACTGGTACAATATCCCTTGCCTGATAGCTTGGATCAGCTCATGCAGTTATCCATCCGGGTGGATAGACGGCTGAGAGAGCGTAGGCTTGAAAGGGAGACTGAGATTTCCTTCCTTCCCAAGGGAACCTCAGACTCTGAGGAATTTTCTGAGGAGCCTATGCAGATTGGGGCTACCCGCCTCTCCTCGCGTGAGAAGACGCGGAGGAGACAGCAGGGGTTGTGTTTGTACTGTGGGAATAAAGGTCATGTGGTAGTATCATGCCCAGAAAAGCCGGAAAACTTCAGGGCCTGAGGGTGATGGGAAATATCCTGTCAGGCCAGAAGTCAGAATTTCCCAAGAAGACTTTTATCATTCCGGTGACCTTGAAGATCCTCGGTCAAACTGTCAAGACTGAGGCCTTTGTGGACAGTGGGGCCGACGGGGTTTTTATGGACCGCCAATTCGCCCTGAAACACTCTGTTCCCTTAGTACCCTTGGCATCGGAAATTGAGATTTGTGGGTTAAACGGGGAACCATTATCCCAAGGTAAAATTACCTCTTGCACTAGCCAGATTTCTTTGTTTATTGGAGCCACACACTCTGAAAAATTGTCCTTTTATGTGACTGTCTGTACTTTTGCCCCATTGGTGTTGGGGTTACCCTGGTTAAGGGCCCACAATCCTCAATTTGACTGGGTCTCTGGGGAGATTCTTAGTTGGGGTACTGATTGTTTCTGGAGTTGCTTGAGCCTTCCAGTCAGGCTCTCGCAGCTAAGTTTGCCAGGATTGCCAGGGTGTTATGCAGATTTTGCGGACGTGTTCTCCAAAAAAGTTGCAGAGGTACTACCTCCCCATCGCCCCTATGACTGTGCCATTGATTTGTTGCCAAATGCTAAGCTTCCCAAGAGCAGGTTGTACTCCCTGTCACGTCCTGAGACTCAGGCTATGGCAGAGTACATTCAGGAGAACTTGGCTAAGGGATTTATCAGACCTTCACAGTCTCCAGTTGGGTCGGGGTTCTTCTTCGTGGGTAAAAAGGACGGTTCGTTGCGACCCTGCATCGACTTCAGGGAATTGAACCGTATCACGATTAAAAACTCATACCCACTGCCTCTCATTTCGGTCTTGTTTGACCAGCTTCGTACTGCCACCATTTTTTCTAAGATTGACCTACGCGGTGCGTACAATCTAATCCGAATAAGAGAGGGGGATGAATGGAAGACTGCCTTTAATACCCACTCAGGGCATTATGAATATTTGGTGATGCCTTTTGGGCTCTGTAATGCCCCCAGACTGATACGCTCTTTCTTCTCGCAGTTCCCCGATAAACCCGGTGGTAGGGGTTCTTTGACCCCTCGTCAGAGGGGGGGTACTGTTAGGGTCTCCTGCCCTGTGCTGCCACGTCGTCATGGCAACCGGGAGACAAGTGCTAGTGGAGTAACCTAAGCACAGCTGATACTCCGGTTCGGGTCTTTTGCTGTGCAGTTGTTATAGGCTCTGTGCACGGCAGGGGATCCAGTGCTGGTTTTTGTGCTCACAGTCTGTGAGGTCTGAGTGGGGCGTGGACAGCACCTGCTTTATAAGGCCTCTTTTCAGGGTAAGCAGATGCTGCTGAATCTTTGTTGGTTAGTCAGTTCATGAAAGTTAGCCAGTACTGTGTAGCTTTGTATTTGTTTGTTGCTTACTGCAAATAGGCCTGGGGATTTGGTATTACACTCTGCCAATCCAGACCTAGCAGTAAGACTGGAGTCAGTCATTTAGCTTGCTGGGATTCTGTTACTACTCTGTGAACTTAGCAAGTTTGCGGCTGTATTCTAAGACTTGCCTGTCTCATCCTGTCTCACTGTGCTAGGTGTCAGGGGTCAGTTTAGTGGCAGTAAGCTAAAACCTGTGCACTGCAAGTGAGAATTAGGATTGTGGAGACTCTCCTTGTGTCTATCATTCCATCTCTGACCAAGGAGTTTACTGCCACACCCGTTGGTAACCCTTTAGGGCAGGGATGGGGAACCTTCGGCCCTCCAGCTGTTGTTGAACTACACATCCCAGCATGCCTTGCAACCGTTTTAGCATGGCCAAATAGCAAAACTGTAGCAAGGCATGCTGGTATATGTAGTTCAACAACAGCTGGAGGGCCGAAGGTTCCCCATCCCTGCTTTAGGGTTTTGCTGTTGCCCTTAGCAACAGCATTTCGGGTTCTCTACGTATTAAAACACAACATCTTGCTTTTCCATCTGAGCAGTTCTAATACAAGGGAGATACTCAGTTCCTTAGCCTCTGGGCTTCTCTGTTCACTTTGTGTGTATTTTGTTACCCTATCACCTTCTGTGTACATTATGTCATATCCCCCAGTTTGTCTGTGAGTCCATCTGTTTTGCATAACAGTTCAAACACCAGTACATTCCTGCAGGCACTGGAGTGCATAACAGTTCTGACACCAGTGCTTTCCTGCAGGCACTGGTGTGCATAACAGTAAGACAATACAGAAGGAAACTATAGATCAGTAAGACAATGCAGAAGGAAACTATAGGTCACTTAGACAATACTGAAGGAAACTATAGGTCAGTAAGACAATACTGTAGGAAACTATAGGTCAGTAAGACAATAAAGAAGGAAACTATGGTCAGTAAGACAATGCAGTGAGAATAGTGTGGATGGCGGTAGTGAATGAAAGGGAGGAGGAGTAGGGGGTAGGGAAAGAGCAGCCGGCAAGAGTATTAACTTGGGTATTAAAGTTTTTACCAAAACACTAATAACGATTATGGGTCACCGTTGCTGCATAAAGAGAATGATGTCCCTAGCACCGGGGGAAATACTGATCTTAATTGTATGTATGTAAACGCTAGAAGATTTACAGGAAAAAGGGGGAACTAGAAATCCTTGCAGCAAGCAAACAGTATGATACTATAGGCATTACTGAAACTTGGTGCGAAGAATCTCATTATTGGACAGTCAATCTAGAGGGTTATACGCTGTTCAGGAGAGACAGATAAATAAACGGGGTGGAGGGGTATGTCTTTATGTAAAGCCGTTATTAAAACCTCATATACGGGAAGATATTCAAGAGGGGACTGTAAATACTATTGAGACGTTATGGTTAGAAATTGCATGTGGGGGTAAAGCAATAAAAAAGTTATTGGTGTTATGCTACAGGCCGCCTGGTATTAATGTGTCTGATGTGGAATTGTTGCTGAAGCAAAGTGAAAGATCAGCAGGAGTAGGAGACATAGTAGTGATGGGAGACTTTAACTATCCAGAGATAAACTGAAAAATCCATTCATGTGATACTGCTAGGGGTAATATGTTTTTACACACACTAATGATATCTACTTCATTCAATTAATCGAGGAACCAACTGGTACAATGCAATCTTAGTCCTGGTATTAACAAACAATGGGGAATTGGTATCAAATATTATAGTAGGGGAGCCCATAGGAAACAGCGACCACGATATGGTCTCATTCAATATCAGCGTTCATAAGCAGTCCTATACTGGCTCAAGGATTGTAACAAAATATGCAAAAAAGAAATAAGAGAGGCTAAAGTAGAAACTGAAAATCTAGTAGCGAAGGAAAGCAACGCAAATCCCATTTTTTTTTTTTAAGTATATCAACAGCAAGATATTAAAGGAGAGTATAGACCAGTGTTTCCCAACCACAGTCCTCAAGGCACACTAAAGGTGGGTACACACTAATAGATATATCTGCAGATCAGTTGATCTGCAGATATATCTATGGACGGATCGGGCAGTGTGTTCAGCATACACACTGCCCGATCCGTCGGGGACTGACGTCATGAACTGGGCGGGCATGTACACACGCCCGCCCAGTCCAGCTGTCAATCACCGCCGGCCGCCGCAGCATGTGTACGGGCGGTTGGCCAACCGCCCCGTACACACACAGCGACGCGTCAATATATCAGTAGATATATTGGCTGTCGGCTGTACTGCGCGGCCGACACGATATGTCTGTGAACGACGGAGTTCACAGACGTATCGGCCGTACACACTGGCCGACGGTCGCGCGATATATCGGCCATTCAAGAGAACGGCCGATATATCGACCAGTGTGTACGGGCCTTAACAGTCCTGGTTTTAGTGATATCCAGGCTTGAACACAGGTGACTTAATTAGTAGCTCAGTTATTTTGATGTAACCATCTGTGCTGAAGCCTGGATATCACTAAAACCTGCACTGTTGGTGTGCCTTGAGGACCGCGTTTGGGAATGCCTGATATAGACCCTTTAAAAGACAAATTGGGAGTCTTAATCAAAAATGATAATGACAAAGCAGACAAAATAAATTCGTTTTTTTTTTCAACTGTATGTACAAGAGAAGACCAAATGCTGGGACTAACACACAATGTCAACAAAGATAATGTCCCACTGCTAAGTGCTTATTTATGTGAGGAGGTAGTCTGTGACCGATTAATAAATGTAAAGATTAATAAGTCACCGGGTCCCGATGGAATTCACCCAAGGGTTCTTATGGAGCTTCACTCTGAACTTGCCAGACCGCTATTTTTGATCTTTAAAGATTCAGTTATATCAGGTATGGTTCCCAAAGACTGGCGTATAGCGGAAGTACAGATGGGTCTACGGTTATCTTGACTAGTTTTCTGGGCCTAGGTACAACATGACTTATTAGCATAAACCCTTCATCTATTGTTCTCAGCAGCAATACAATACAGAGAACAATACAGCAGGGGATTAAGTCCGACTGGCCAGTCTCAGTTACTCCTATTAAAGGTCAAGATAAACGTGGACCCATCTGTAGTGCCAATATTCAAAAAGGGGAGTAAAGCTGAACCGGGTAATTATAGACCAGTTAGTCTTACATCTATAATGGGGAAAGTATTGGGAGATATTCTAAGGGATTCAGAAGTTCAGTAAGGTCATTAAAAGGAATCAACATGGATTTGTTAAGGACAGATCATGTCAAACCAACTTACTTGGCTTTTATGAAACAGTAAGTGCGATCCTTGATCAAGGTAAGGAGGTGGATGTCATCTTTTTAGACTTTGCCAAAGCTTTTGACACAGTACCACACATGCGTCTTATCTATAAGCTACAAGGAATAGGGCTAGGGAGCACAATATGCACTTGGGTCAGTAATTGGTTATATAATAGGGAGCAGTGCATTGTGGTTAATGGATCATTTTCAAATTGGACTGAAGTGCTAAGTGGTGTGCCACAAGGGTCTGTACCAGGATCACTATTGTTCACGACCTGTCAGAAGGTCTATGGAGCATGGTGTCAATTTTTGCAGACGATACCAAATTGTGTAAGGTTATAAATAACGGAGGGGGGTGCTGAGTCTTCAGAACGACTTGGTTAAACTAGAAGCATGGGCAGCCAATCGAGAATGAGCGTCAACACAGACAATTGTAAAGTAATGCACTGTGGTAGCAAGAACAAAAATAACACCTACCTACTAAATGGGGTAAAATTAGGGGATTCTGTACTGGAAAAGGACTTAGGTGTCCTCATAGATAGCAAGCTAAGCAGCAGTACCCAAAGTAGGAGTGCAGCAAAGAAGGCTAATAAGATATTAGCATGCATAAAACAGGGAATTGATGCTAGGGACGAGAGTATTATACTCCCGTTATATAAATAACTAGTGAGGACACATCTTGAATACTGTGTACAATTGTGGGCACCATACTACAAAAAGGATATCCTGGAGCTAGAAAAGGTACAGAGGAGGGCGACCAAACTAATCAAGGGCATGGAGACTCTGGAATATGAGGAAAGGCTTGCAAGACTAGACATGTTTATACTGGGAAAGAGGAGACTAAGGGGGTAATTCTGAGTTGATCGCAGCAGAAAGTTTGTTAGCAATTGGGCAAAACCATGTGCACTGCAGGTGGGGCGGATGTAACATGTGCAGAGAGAGTTCGATTTGGGTGGGTTGTATTGTTTCTGTGCAGGGTAAATACTGGCTGCTTTATTTTTACACTGCAATTTAGATTTCAGTTTTAATACACCCCATCCAAATCTAACTCTCTCTGCACATGTTATATCTGCCCCCCCCCCCCCCTGCAGTGCACATGGTTTTGCCCAATTGCTAACAAACTTTCTGCTGCGATCAACTCAGAATTAGGCCCTAAGAGGGGACATGATCAACATCTACAAATATATAAGGGGACAATACACAGAGCTTGCGTGGGACCTGGGTTTGGTAAGATCAGCACAGAGGACACGTGGGCACTTTCTTAGGTTAGAGGAGAGAAGATTCCGCACAAAGCGGCAAAATTTTTTTTTCCGCGGTAAGGACAATACGTGTTTGGAATTCCCTGCCTGAGAGTTATAATGGCGGACTCAGTCATCACCTTTAAGAATGGGTTGGATAAATTCCTAATGGATACGAATATCCAGGATTATGGTATGTAGTCACTCACTATAGTTATTATAAAAAAAAAGGAATAAACACAACGGCTGACATCAGCATCAGACAAAATTTAGTCCAAAAATAATACTGCACAGGAAACCACAAATAGGTTGAACTCGATGGACAAATTGTCTTTTCTCTTACGTCCTAGAGGATGCTGGGGTCCATATTACTACCATGGGGTATAGACAGGTCCAGCAGGAGCCACTGGCACTGTAAGAGTTTAATAGTGTGGGCTGGCTCCTCCCTCTATGCCCCTCCTACCAGACTCAGTTTAGAAAATGTGCCCGGAGGAGCCGGTCACAGCTAGGGGAGCTCTACAGAGCTTTCTTAGTAAAAGTTTTTCTTAGAGTTTTTATTTTACAGGGAGGCTGCTGGCAACAGTCTCCCTGCATCGAGGGACTGAGGGGGGGAGCAGTGTCCGCCCTGCGGGGTCTGAGCCACTGTCTCCGCTGACTGGACACTGAGCTCCAGAGGGGATAGATCGCTCCCCGCCACAGGGGAACGCTCACCCCAGCAGCATGCCGCCACCCCCTTGCAGATGTGAAGGGTGGCGAGTGAGTCACTGCCCCCCTAACAAGCGGGGGGTCGGTGTGAAGATGGCTACAGGGTAGGAGCGCAGTATTAACCGCTCCCGGACGGCTCAGCGGTACCTAGGTGTGGCGCTGTGAGGGGCGCCCTGAGCCAGCGCCTGACCCTACACTGACCATTCCAGCCTGTCGGGGTCTGCGGATCTCAGCCAGCACACAAAACCTCAGGCCAGTATAATCTATCAAGAGCGGGAAGACGGCGCCATTAAGGGGGCGGAGCTTCTCAGAGTGGACCCAGCAGCGTTTCAGCGCCATTTTCCTGCTTGCAAGTGGAAGATCAGTCCCTCCAGTGCAACTCCAGCTATCTGTACGGTACCAGGGGGTTGTAGAAGGGAGGGGAGGCTGTGTAAGACTCTGTCACCTATTAAGGGACACAGTCAGCGCTGGTTTAGGATCTCCCTATACCTGTAATAGCGCTGTGTGTGCGTTGGCTCCAATCTCTGCGTCTCTCTGCCATTCTTGGGGGGGGGGGGGGGACTGCCCAGTACCCTGTGTGTATGTGTGATGAGTAGTGTGTAACAGCAAACATGTCTAGAGACTCTGTCTCATATGCTGCAGAGGATTAATCTTCTCAGGAAGATCCCATCCCATGTAATCAGGATTGCACTGTTGTAGCGCAGATCCCAGCTAGAGAACCAGAGTGGTTAGCCTCTCTTAGGGGAACTATTTCTCAAATTTCTGAGAGGGTTACAAGAACTGAGCATGTCACTCAGGTATTACAATCCTCTATGGTTGTATGGTCTGATACTGCCTCCTCAGGGTCCCCTGCGGTACATTCTCACAAACGTGCGCTTGCCAAGATTACGCAGGATGACACGGACACCGATTCTGACACTGCAGACAGTGATGGAAATGTGTCGAGGTGGACAGCGTCACTTGCAAACGAGGCGCAGTTGATGATTGAGACCGTACAGGATGTGTTGCGTATTTCGGACACTCCTCCTGAGCAGGTTGAGGAGGCCTTTTTCACGGACAGTAAGAAGGCCCCTCTTACCTTTCCAGCATCTGAGGAATTAAATGCTATATTTGAAAAGGCCTGGGAAAATCCAGTGAAAAAATTACAGATCCCTAAGAAGGGTCTTGGTTGTTTTTCCATTCCCAGAGGATGATAGAATGAAATGGTAGTCTCCACCTATAGTGGACGCCTCTGTTTCCAGGCTGTCAAAATAAGTGGTTTTACCAGTCCCGGGATCTACCGCGTTGAAGGACCCGGCTGATCGCAAGGTGGATGCTACGCTCAAATCCATATATACGGCTTCAGGGCTATACTGCGATCTACTATTGCCTGTGCATGGATTTCTAAAGCTATAGCCAGATGGTCAATCACTCTGCAGGAGGACTTGACTATGATGGATAAAGGTGATGTTGATTTATTCTTACGTAACATTCAGTATTCTGCGAGGCCTACAAAGAACAAACCTCACACCTTCTTTAGAGGTGGTCGTGCTAAAGCAAAAAAGCCTGCTCCCGCAGGTTCCCAAGACCAGAAGCCTGCTTCTTATACCCACAAGTCCTCCGCATGACGGTGGACCACACAGCCTGGAGGAAAGTCAGATGGGACCAAGACACCGGCATTTCAGCCACGTCTGGGTGTCGTCTGGCCTGGACCCTTGGATATAGGATATGGTGTCCTGGGGGTACAGTCTGGAGTTTCAAACTCTCCCACCTCACCGTTTCTTCAAATCAGGCTTGCCGGCTTTGCAGGCATATAGAACAATTCTTCTGGAAGATATCTAATAATTGGTAGTGTCTGAGGTCATTGTTCCAGTTCTGCCTCATCAGTGGAACAAGGGTTACTATTCGAACCTTCTCATGGTACCGAAGCCGGATGGTTCTGTACTGCCAATTCTGAACTTAAAGTATTTGAACCCTTATCTCAGGGAGTTTAAGTTCAAGATGGAGTCTCTGAGAGCTGTCATCTCAGGACTGATGGAGGGGGAATTCTTGGTGTCCCTGGACATCAAGGATGCGTACCTCCACATTCCCATTTGGTCGACGCATCAGGCTTATCTCAAGTTTGCACTCTTTAGACGATCACTATCCGTTTCAACCGAGGGTCTTCACCAAGGTGATGGCAGAGATGATGGTTCTCCTCCGCAAGCAGGGTGTGAACACAATTCCGTATCTGGATGATCTCCTGATCAAGGCAACATCCAGGGAGAAGTTATTAAGATCCAGTGCTCTCATGACACATCTGCTCAAGGAGCACGGTTGGATCCTGAACCTTCCAAAGTCTCATCTGGAGCTGACAAGGAGGCTGCCTTTCCTGGGAATGATCCTCAACATGGAGGTGCAGAGGGTGTTTCTACCGGTAGAGAAAGCACTAGTGATTCAAACAATGGTCCGGGATGTCTTGAAGCCTTCATGGGTATCGGTTCATCAGTGCATCCACCTTCTGGGGAAGATGGTTGCCTCCTACGAGGCTCTGCAGTATGGAGGAATCAATGCTCGCTCCTTTAGCTGGATCTCTTGGACCAGTGGTTGGGATCTCACCTACATATGCATCAGAGGATACATCTGTCACCAAAGCCAGGATTTCACTCCTCTGGTGGCTACAACTACCACACCTTCTAGAAGGCCGAAGGTTCAGGGTTCAGGACTGGGTCCTTCTAACCACGGATGCAAGTCTAAGAGGTTGGAGAGCAGTCGCTCAGGGAGAAACCTTCCAAGGAAGGTGGTCGTATCAAGAATCCCTTCTCCCAATAAACATCCTGGAGCTAAGGGCAATGTACAACGGCCTTCTTCAAGCAGCACACCTACAGGATTGAGCTGTTCTGGTGCAGTCGGACAACGTGACCACAGTGGCCTACATAAACCAACAAGGCGGAACGAAGAGCAGGGCTGCAATGTCAGAGGTGTCAAGAATCCTCCTCTGGGCAGAAAGGCACGCAGTGGCGATGTCAGCAATCTTCATTCCGGGATTAGAAAGATGGGAAGCAGACTTCTTCAGCAGACACTATCTCCATCCAGGAGAGTGGGGCCTTCACCCAGAGATGTTTGAGGAGGTAACCTGTTGGTGGGGGGTTCCTCACATAGAGATGATGGCCTCCCGTCCCAACAAGAAGCTGCGGAGGTACTTTTCCAGGTCGAGAGACCCGCAGGCAGTGGCGGTGGACGCACTGGTAACACTGTGGGTGTTCACGTCAGTGTATGTGTTCCCTCCACTTCCTCTGATTCCAAGAGTTCTTCAACTTGTAAGAAGAACAAAGGTTCTGGCAATCCTCATTGCTCCAGACAGGCCAAGGAGGGCTTGGTACGTGGATCTGCTGGATCTTCTGCAAGATCCACAGCCCTTACCTCTTCGGGAGGATCTGCTGCTGCAGGGGCTGTTCGCCTATCAAGACTTACCAAGGCTACGTTTGATGTCATGGTGGTTGAGCACCAGATCTTAGCTCGAAAGGGTATCCCAAGTGAGGTGATTCCTACCCTGATACAGGCTAGGCATGGGGTAACATCTAAATATTACCATCGAATTTGGAAATAATATGTGTCTTGGGGTGAATCCAAGAAATTTCCTGCTGTGGAGTTTCAACTTGGACGTTTGCTCCTTTTCCTGCAAGCAGGTGTGGATTTGGGCCTGAGATTGGGATCTATCAAGGTTCAGATCTCGGCTTTATCCATTTTCTTACAAAAGCAATTGGCTGTCCTCCCTGAGGTTTAGACCTTTTTGAAGAGGTTCTGCACATCCAGCTTCCCTTTGTGGCGCCAATGGCACCCTGGGATCTTGGTGTGGTATTAGTTCCTGCAGTCGGATTGGTTTGAGCCTCTACAGGAGGCTAAAATCAAGTTTCTCACGTGGAAGGCGGTCACTTTGTTGGCCTTAGCTATCTGCTCGACGCGTGTCAGAATTGGGAGCTTTTTCCTGTAAAAGCCCCTATCTGATCTTCCATGAAGATAGGGCGGAACTCAGGACTTGTCCGCAGTTCCTACCTAAGGTTGTATCAGCTTTTCATATCAACCAACCTATTGTGGTGCCAGTGGCTACTGACACCTCAATTGCTTCAAAGGCCTTGGATGTTGTAAGGGCTTTGAAGATTTATGTGAAGAGGACAGCTCATCATAGGAAAACTGACTCTGTCCTCTATGATCCCAAGAAAATTGGGTGTCCTGCTTCTAAGCAGTCGATTTCACGCTGGATCAGGTTCACCATCCTGCATGCATATGCTATGGCAGGATTGCCGTGTCCAAAATCTGTAAAGGTCCACTCTACTCGTAAGGTGGGCTCTTCCTGGGCGGCTGCCCGGGGTGTCTCGTCTGTACAGCTTTGCTGAGCAGCTACTTGGTCTGTGTCAAACATGTTTGCTAAGTTTTCCAAGTTCGATACCTTGGCCTCTGATGACCTCAAGTTTGGTCAAGCAGTTTTGCAAGAGCCTTCGCACTCTCCCTCCCATACTGGGAGCTTTGGTACATCCCCATGGTACTAATATGGACCCCAGCATCATCTAGGACATAAGAGAAAATAGGATTTTAATTACCTACTGGTAAATCCTTTTCTCATAGTCTGTAGAGGATGCTGGCCGCTCGCCCAGCGCTTTGTTTTCCTGCTTTGGTTTTATAGTTCAGTACTGCCTGGTTCCTAGGTAAGTTCTGCGTTTTTACTGTTTCAGCTGTTGCTGAGTTTTTCGGCATGTTAGCCGGATTTGCCTGTTGTGTGAGCTGGTATGAATCTTGCCACTATCTGTGTATTTCCTTCTCTCGAAGTATGTCATCTCCTTGGGCACAGTTTCTAGAGTCTGGTAGGAGGGGCATAGAGGGAGGAGCCAGCCCACACTATTAAACTCTTAAAGTGCTCATGGCTTCTAGTGGACCCGTCTATACCCCCATGGTACTAATATGGAGAAAAGGATTTACCGGTAGGTAATTAAAATTCTATTTTTTATACCTTAGATACTATGTTACTATGTAATTCAGAAGGAAACTATAGGTCAGTAAGGCAATACAGTAGGAAACTATAGGTCAGTAAGACAATACAGTAGAAAAGTGTAGGTCATTAAGGCAATACAGTGGGAAACTGTAGGTCAGTAAGACAATATAGTGGAAAACTATAGGTCAGTAAGACAATACAATAGGAAACTGCAGGTCAGTAAGACAATACAGTAGAAAACTGTAGGCCAGTAAGGCAATACAGTGGGAAACTGTAGGTCAGTAAGACAATACAGTGGGAAACTATAGGTCAGTAAGACAATACAATAGGAAACTATAGGTCAGTAAGACAATACAGTAGGAAACAGTAGGTCAGTTTGACAATACAGTAGGAAACTGCAGGTCAGTAAGACAATACAAAAGGAAACTAGGTCAGTTAGACAATACAGTAAGAAACTGTATTTCAGTAAAACAATATAGTAAGACACCATAGGTCAGTAAAAAACTATAGGTCAGTAAGACAATACAATAAGAAACTATAGATCAGTTAGACAATACAGTAAACTATAGGTCAGTAAGACAATACAGTTAGAAACTATAGGCCAGTAAGACAATACAGTAGGAAACTATTGGTCAGTAAGACCATACAATAGGAAACTATAGGTCAGTAAGACAATACAGTAAGAAACTATAGGTCAGTAAGACAATACAGTAGGAAACTATAGGTCAGTAAGACAATACAGTAGGAAACTATTGGTCAGTAAGACAATACAGTAGGAAACTATAGGTCAGTAAGACAATACAGTAAGAAACTATAGGTCAGTAAGACAATACAGTAGGAAACTATAGGTCAGTAAGACAATACAGTAGGAAACATCTAAAAAGGCTTTTTAAATGAGTTCCTCCTAACACCGCAGAACTGCTCAGTGCGCAGACATTTGTGAGCATAATAAAAAACCTATGGAGAATTATCAGCAATAACTTTTTGCGGCTAATTGGATAGGGAGTTTTTGCGATGAACTGAATCCCCCCCATAAAATGTTTATACATACAGTATGATTTCACATTGAGATTACCGCTGGAGGAAACTCTGCCACAATATTATTCAATGTGTAATTTATCCCATCCTCGTATGGGTGTAATATATTAATATATTCTTACTGAACAGGATTACCAGCACTGAATCAGTTATCACCCAATATAATATATATGCCGATGTTTAACAACAAATACACTTGTTTCTTTATTATTTAATTCACCTTTATACATTTACCTTTGTGTTTAATATATCACTGATTTATCTTACATACTTTATTGTACTTAATAAAGGTTATATATTATTTATTAGTGCACAAACAGGACAGCACTTTCTCTTCTTTGCTGTTTTATTATTGCAAAGCCCATGTCACCTCTAGTAATCCCACATGAGCGTCCATGTCACCTCTAGTAATCCCACACGAGCGTCCGTGTCACCTCCAGTAATCCCACATGAGCGTCCATATCACCTCTAGTAATCCCACATGAGCGTCTATGTCACCTCTAGTGATCCGACATGAGCGTCCGTGTCACCTCTAGTGATCGCCCGTGTCACCTCTAGTAATCCCACGTGATCGCCCGTGACACCTCTAGTAATCCCACGTGAACGTCCGTGACACCTCTAGTAATCCCACGTGAGCGTCCACGTCACCTCTAGTAATCCCACGTGAGCGTCCACGTCACCTCTTGTAATCCCACGTGAGCGTCCACGTCACCTCTTGTAATCCCACATGAGCGTCCACGTCACCTCTAGTAATCCCACATGAGCGTCCACGTCCCCTCTAGTAATCTCACATGAGCGTTCAGTGTTGATCAAGGTCCAGTCTAAGCATCCTAGCTTTTTTTGTTTTTTAATAAACATAAAAGCAATGATTACAGGTAAAAATGTCAGTTATAGAATTATTTATTGTATGCTGCAACACCCTGGGTCTTGTCTACTCATTATATATATTAATGTATTTTATTTCCAGCAGATGGACACACAAGCAGGAATATCTCAGAAGGACATCTAATGCTATCCCTGGATTCTGAAATAACAGATAATGACAGTAGACAGGATTCTCCAGGAGCTAACCCCATTACCCCAATTATTCATCCAGCTCTATCAGCTGATCCCTCTGATCCTGGGAAATGTTCTCCTGATCACTCTGATATTGGTGCATCTGTTACAGCTCTGAGAGTAGATACAGTGTTTCCCTGTTCTATAGATGCCATATGTTTTACACAGAACACAAACCTTATTACTCATCAGCCATCTAAGGCAGGTGAGAGGCCATTTCCATGTTCTGAGTGTGGGAAATGTTTTACATATAAATCATATCTTGTTAGACATGAGAGAAGTCACACAGGTGAGAAGCCGTATTCCTGTTCTGAGTGTGGGAAATGTTTTGCAACAAAATCATTTCTTGCTACACATCAGAGAATTCACACAGGTGAGAAGCCGTATTCCTGTTCTGAGTGTGGGAAATGTTTTGCACAGAGATCACATTTTGTTATTCATCAGCATGCTCACACAGGTGAAATGCCATTTTCCTGTTCTGAGTGTGGTAAATGTTTTGCATGTAAATCAGTTCTTGTTACACATCAGAGAAGTCACACAGGTGACATGCCATATTCCTGTTCTGAGTGTGGGAAATGTTTTGCACAGAATTTACATTTTGTTACACATCAGAGAAGTCACACAGGTGAGAAGCCGTATTCCTGTTCTGAGTGTGGGAAATGTTTTTCATCGAAATACCATCTTGTTAGTCATCAGAGAAGTCACACAGGTGAGAAGCCATATTCCTGTTCTGAGTGTAGGAAATGTTTTGCACGGAAATCAGCTCTTGTTATACATCAGAGAAGTCACACAGGTGAGAAGCTGTATTCCTGTTCTGAGTGTGGGAAATGTTTTGCACACAAATCACATTTTGTTATACATCAGAGAAGTCACACAGGTGATAAGCCGTATTCCTGTTCTGAGTGTGGGAAATGTTTTTCATCGAAACCAGATCTTGTTATACATCAGAGAAGTCACACAGGTGAGAAGCCATATTCCTGTTCTGAGTGTAGGAAATGTTTTGCACGGAAATCACATCTTGTTATACATCAGAGAAGTCACACAGGTGAGAAGCCGTATTCCTGTTCTGAGTGTGGGAAATGTTTTGCACACAAATCACATTTTGTTATACATCAGAGAAGTCACACAGGTGAGAAGCCGTATTCCTGTTCTGAGTGTGGGAAATGTTTTTCATCGAAACCAGATCTTGTTAGTCATCAGAGAAGTCACACAGGTGAGAAGCCGTATTCCTGTTCTGAGTGTGGGAAATGTTTTGCACACAAATCACAATTTGTTATTCATCAGCATGCTCACACAGGTGAGATGCCATTTTCCTGTTCTGAGTGTGGGAAATGTTTTGCACAGAAATCCGCTCTTGTTACACATCAGAGAATTCACACAGGTGAGAAGCCGTATTCCTGTTCTGAGTGTGGGAAATGTTTCGCACAGAAATCAGCTCTTGTTACACATCAGAGAATTCACACAGGTGAGAAGCCATATTCCTGTTCTGGGTGTGGGAAATAAGCTCTTTTTTATTTTTAAATTGTGTATTCTTTATTGTAAGTTTTTTAAACCCCCCCCCCCAAAAAAAAAAAAATACAACAAACAATCATTAAATAGTTGTAACGAGCGCTAAAAATTATGAGAATTATAAGAAAGTGGCACCTGTAAGAAAAAATTGTTAATACAAAACGTGTTTACAGCTCCTTTTGGAGAATTTGAGCTCAGTCTGTCCCGATTTCAAAAAATGTGGAAGTTCTAACTTTCCCTAACTACTAACCGGTACCATGCCAGGGCTCCAAGATGTAGTATGGTAAGTCCTCTTCTCCCGTGCCACTGCGTCCAGTGGTGGGAGATCGCGGTTAGTTAAGTCGCGGCTCGGCGTCGGGGAATTCGGGCCGGTCAGATGGTAAACTGTAGCTCTGTGCCTCCAACGCGTTTTGTGCGTCACAATCATGGCAGATACAGTAGAGCATGCAATATGCAGACAGGAGTACTGTCAGACAATGTATACCAAATAAAATTACAATACATGCCCAACAAAAACAGGATATATAAAGCACTCATCAGTCTAACATTAAGCAATAGGAGCACACAGGCGCCATGTGAGCTCACATATCTAGGATAAAGTGAGAGTAACCTATAGCTGAGGAATATAGAGATACAGAGATAACTATATTGCAGGCCATGAATAGAATAGGCATAGAGTGAAGGAATATTGAAAAAAATATATATAATTCCAGACATCTGCCATAAATCTAAACAGAATAAAACAAAACCCTACAGTCTCTAACTAAATCAAAACAACCCCCGCACCCTGTATAACCTAACCCCAACCTAGGTATACCTGGATCCCCATAACCCCCCCACCTAAGCTACTTAACTTGTCTAAATCCCCCCCACCCCATACCCAAAACGAGGATAAATAAAATAGATATATGACTGGGGCAACTGAAAAGATAATATCAAAGGATCTAAATCTAGTAGAATTTCCACGTATAAACTTACATATGTGAACATAAAATATGAAGGATAGTGTTTGCTATACCAAATAGATATTCCAATGCGTATCTAGATACATAAGCTCTTAAATGAAAAATGTTCAAATTAAACATAGTGTGTAACTATGTAATAAAGTTATGCCAATAATAAGACATACAAAAAACATGAGAATGGACAATATTTTACAGAGAATCAGTGAGAATAAAACATAGCGAGGGTCCTGGCAACAGTGAATCAGTACACAGACTTGGAAAGAAACAAATTCAGTCTGGGGGACGGGCCCATTCCGGAACCATATAGCCCCACAATTCACAAACAGTAACCAGCAAACAAATGGAGTCATCAGCCATTTTGTACAGCATTATCCAAGTAGAGAAGAGTAAAGGCCTCAGGTCCACAAAAATTACAGAATGGAAATCCATCCCCCTCCCTAGCACCTCAACGGACTGCAATGTGATACAGTACAGTTCTCCAGTGTCCAAAAAGTCACATTTTGAGGCCCTGAATGAGATTACAGTGTGGGTCCACACAGTCACTAATGACGAGATGGAGGCTGCCGCTGACATCCCATGCACCATCGCCAACCAGGAATAACGGCGAATACGCATGGGATTAATCCGCAACTCCCCCAATTTATTTATAACTTGTGTAGCGGAACCCACAGGCTCACCCAAGGGCTCCGAGGGCATCAACACAGGTAGGCAGGCAGACTGTCCAGGAGAAACGGGCACCGCAACAGTCTCTTCTCCAAACATAGCAAGAATCCTTTTCTCAGATTCCATAGCAGCCTTCAGGATAGAGGAGGTTAGATGTTCAGAGGTACTAGCAGGGTTAAACATGGCTGCAGGGGGTGCCTCACCAAAGCCAGTAATATGTAAAGAAGCACAGAATAGCAGATAGAAATATTAGAAAGGTTCAGTCTCAAACAGTCAATATCAGAGGTATGAAACGCAGAATAAATGGCAGTTCCGTGTGTTCATGATGAAGGAGACCTCAGTGTTCAGCAGAGAGCTATAGTGAAAAAAAGGTGTGCACTCACTAGGGAAGCATAGGAGAGAAGTAATGAAGTGCCCAGGTTTCCTAGGGGCCCGGTCAAAAGATGGCATCTACGCGGCGGGAAAGCACTCTTAATAAGCTGCTCCCAGGGTCGGCCAAAATGCAAGTATTCCGCTCGCAATATAAGGCGACAGCAGCGGCACAGACACGGAGTTAAAAGCACCACTCAGAAGAAGCCGCCCCGCATTCAGCTTGGGTAAACAGTCGGGTAGGAGAAGTGGCGGATCCGCAGCAGGTAAGTTTGGCCACAGTAAACATGCGGTCAATCCCGGTGATGTAGTAGTCTCCCACCGCCGCCAGTCAGCGCCAGCAGTCCGCCAGCCGGAGCGGTCAAAGGAGAGGAAAGCCGTAGCCGGAAGTGAACCTGCGCACAGCACAATGTAAGGCAGCGAGGCCGGCAGCGACACCCAGGATGTAGGCCGCACTACGCAGCTCCGCAATGCCAAGGAATTTCTGCAGCTAGAGACACAGCACAGACACCAAAAGATGCAGCACACTGGAACACCCCTGTGGAGCAATTTCCAATGAGAACGTAGCAGGGAGCAGGATAAATCAGCAGGATGTTGGTGAGGCGCTACAACCTGCAGCTGCTACTCCATGCCGAGCCAAGCCACGCCCCCCTTGTGGGAAAATACTTAGCGAGTGCGCCCTGTGGTGCATGCGTAGATCTGCCGGATTTTAGCCTATTAGCAATTCTGCTAAAAATAGCAACGAGCGAACAACTCGGAATGACCCCCATAGTCAGACTCCAGCACTTATTTCCCTAGAAGATCTACCTACAGTCATACATACACTTGTATCATCACACATAGGGGGAAATTTACTAAGGTGGGAGATTTTTAGAACTAGTGATGTTGCCCATAGCAACCAATCAGATTATATCTATTATCTGCTAGAAGCAGCTAGATAAATGGTAAGTAGAATCTGATTGGTTGCCATGGGCAACATCACCAGTTCTAAAAATCTCCCACCTTAGTAAATTTACCCCATAGACTACTGCAATGTCCTCTACCTGGATCGCCTAGCAAAAGAATTGCACCGCTTGTAGCTTGTACAGAATGCAGCAGCCAGGCTGTTACCTAACCAGCCCGTTCCTGCCACATAACACCCATTCTCTGCTCCCTTCACCGGCTGCCTTTAACATGGTGACTCTATTACATAATCTTACTGACTCTCCCAGCCCTACATGACCAGTGTCCATGGTACCAGAAGCAGCTTCTGCCTCCTTACTGCCCTGCTTACTTCCACCTGCAGATGATGGACTGTTACCAGCAGTACCAAGAATCCCCAAGCAGTGCTGAGATGTCAGGGGGAAGACATGGTGGTGGCACTAGTGCTGTAGTGGGGGCTGCCGGAGGCACTGTCTGTAGGTAATATTGTCCCCAAACAGCGCTGAGCTGGCAGAGGCGGATACATGGTGGCTGGCAGCAGTAAGGGGGAAACAGGATGTGTGCCAGTAGTGGGGGGAGACAGGGAGGGTGGTAGTAGTGGGGGGAGATGGCAGGTGTCAGTAGTGGGGAGAGACAGGGCGGTAGTGAGGGAGACAGGGTGGGTGGCAGTGGTGGGGGGAGACAGGGCGGGTGGCAGTAGTGGGGGGAGACAGTTTGGGTGGCAGTAGTGAAAGTAGACAGGGCAGGTGGCAGTACTGGGGGGAGACAGGGCGGGTGGCAGTAGTGGAAGGAGACAGGGCGGCAGTAGTAGTGAAAGGAGACAGTGCGGATGGCAGTAGTGGGGGAGACAGTTCGGGTGGCAGTAGTGAAAGTAGACAGGGCGGGTGGCAGTAGTGAAAGGAGATAGGGTGGGTGGCAGCAGTGGAAGGAGACAGGGCGGCAGTAGTAGTGAAAGGAGACAGTGCGGGTGGCAGTAGTGAAAGGAGACTGGGTGGCAGTAGTGGGGGGAGATAGGGTGGTGGCAGTAGTGGGGGGAGACTGGGCAGATGGCCGCAGTGCAGTACCAGGGGCTGCTGGAGGCAGTAAAGAGGTGTATGGGTCCCGCACAGAACCAGTTGATAATTAGACTTAATGATGATTATGCTTCCTTATTTCTAATTAATCCCGTGTATGTGTTACTGTTATTTGCTGTGTCAGCCTTTATGTGTGTTCTGTGTAATAATCCTGAAAGTAGTGCTGCTACCGATCTCATATCATTTGTAGTAACTTGGAAAAGATGAGATATGAGGTGCACTCTGGAAGCTTATAGGGGGTTAATCAGAGATGAACGCAGATGTGACCACACAGCCCCCCAGGAAATGGTCCCGGTCCTCCCACATATAGATATACAAAAATGTGTATTAAAGATATGAAATAAAGTTGTTTAAAAACAAAAGATTTCTGTTGAGTCTTTTTATTTCTCTTATGTCCTAGAGGATGCTGGGGTCCACATTAGTACCATGGGGTATATACTGGTCCCTTAGGAGCCATGGGCACTTTAAAAGTTTAATAGTGTGGGCTGGCTCCTCCCTCTATGCCTCTCCTACCAGACTCCGTTTAGAAAATGTGCCCGGTGGAGTCGGTCACAGCTAGGGGAGCTCCTAGGACTTTTTCTAGTTTTTTATTGTTATTTTAAAGAGTTAGGGACAGGGAGGCTGCTGGCAACACCCTCCCTGCTTCGTGGGACTTAGGGGGGGGAGTAGGATCCAACCCTAGAGGTTAATGGCTCCTATATCCGCTGATAGGACACTGAGCTCCTGAGGGTGCTGATCACAAGCCCACGAGGCGACTGCTCACTCCCGCAGCATGGCCGCCACCCCCTAACAGAGCCAGAAGATGGAGTGGTATGATGCCGGTGCGCGGGTCACCGGCGAGAATGGCGGCATAAGGGTTGGAGCGTAGCCCTGTGAAGCTGCGCTCCGGAGGGCTCAGCAGTACAATGTGTGGCACCCTGAGCCAGCGCATGGACCCTACACTGGTATACAGAGGCTAATGGGCTAATCTCACTGTTAGCAACCACATTTACCTCTGGCCAGTATAATCTCAGCAGCGGGGAGACGCGCCATTACAGGAGGCGGGACTTCTTCCTCAGAGCGGATCCAGCACTCACCGGCGCCATTTTCTCCCTGCAGATCGCACTACAGAGACGCTGACAAGGAGTGCTGCCCTCTTCACTCCAGATATCCTCTGCGGTACCAGGGTGTATTAGACAAGGGGGCAGAGTGTTATATCTCACTGTGTAATATATTCAGTCAGCGCCGGGCTGTTATCATAATACCTGCCTACGGGGGCGCGGTGTGGCCGGGTCCTTATACTCTGTGACTCTACAGGGGGCGCTGTGTGGCCGGCTCCTTATACTCTGTGACTCTACAGGGGCGCTGTGTGGCTGGGTCCTTATACTCTGTGACTCTACAGGGGGCGCTGTGTGGCCGTCTCCTTATACTCTGTGACTCTACAGGGGCGCTGTGTGGCCGGCTCCTTATACTCTGTGACTCTACAGGGGGCGCTGTGTGGCCGGCTCCTTATACTCTGTGACTCTACAGGGGCGCTGTGAGGCCGGCTCCTTATACTCTGTGACTCTACAGGGGCGCTGTGTGGCCGGCTCCTTATACTCTGTGACTCTACAGGTGGCGCTGTGTGGCCGGCTCCTTATACTCTGTGACTCTACAGGGGGCGCTGTGTGGCCGGCTCCTTATACTCTGTGACTCTACAGGGGGCGCTGTGTGGCCAGGTCCTTATACTCTGTGACTCTACAGGGGCGCTGTGTGGCCGGCTCCTTATACTCTGTGACTCTACAGGGGCGCTGTGTGGCCGGCTCCTTATACTCTGTGACTCTACAGGGGGCGCTGTGTGGCCGGCTCCTTATACTCTGTGACTCTACAGGGGGCGCTGTGTGGCCGGCTCCTTATACTCTGTGACTCTACAGGGGGCGCTGTGTGGCCGGCTCCTTATACTCTGTGACTCTACAGGGGGCGCTGTGTGGCCGGCTCCTTATACTCTGTGACTCTACAGGGGCGCTGTGTGGCCGGCTTCTTATCCTCTGTGACTCTACAGGGGCGCTGTGTGGCCGGCTCCTTATACTCTGTGACTCTACAGGGGCGCTGTGTGGCCGGCTCCTTATACTCTGTGACTCTACAGGGGGCGCTGTGTGGCCGGCTCCTTATACTCTGTGACTCTACAGGGGGCGCTGTGTGGCCGGCTCCTTATACTCTGTGACTCTACAGGGGGCGCTGTGTGGCCGGCTCCTTATACTCTGTGACTCTACAGGGGCGCTGTGTGGCTAGGTCCTTATACTCTGTGACTCTACAGGGGGCGCTGTGTGGCCGGCTCCTTATACTCTGTGACTCTACAGGGGCGCTGTGTGGCCGGCTTCTTATCTTCTGTGACTCTACAGGGGGCGCTGTGTGGCCGGCTCCTTATACTCTGTGACTCTACAGGGGGCGCTGTGTGGCCGGGTCCTTATACTCTGTGACTCTACAGGGGCGCTGTGTGGCCGGCTCCTTATACTCTGTGACTCTACAGGGGGCGCTGTGTGGCCGGCTCCTTATACTCTGTGACTCTACAGGGGCGCTGTGAGGCCGGCTCCTTATACTCTGTGACTCTACAGGGGCGCTGTGTGGCCAGGTCCTTATACTCTGTGACTCTACAGGGGGCGCTGTGTGGCCGGCTCCTTATACTCTGTGACTCTACAGGGGGCGCTGTGTGGCCGGCTCCTTATACTCTGTGACTCTACAGGGGGCGCTGTGTGGCCGGCTCCTTATACTCTGTGACTCTACAGGGGGCGCTGTGTGGCCGGCTCCTTATACTCTGTGACTCTACAGGGGGCGCTGTGTGGCCGGCTCCTTATACTCTGTGACTCTACAGGGGCGCTGTGTGGCTGGGTCCTTATACTCTGTGACTCTACAGGGGGCGCTGTGTGGCCGGCTCCTTATACTCTGTGACTCTACAGGGGCGCTGTGTGGCTGGGTCCTTATACTATGTGACTCTACAGGGGGCGCTGTGTGGCCGTCTCCTTATACTCTGTGACTCTACAGGGGCGCTGTGTGGCCGGCTCCTTATACTCTGTGACTCTACAGGGGGCGCTGTGTGGCCGGCTCCTTATACTCTGTGACTCTACAGGGGCGCTGTGAGGCCGGCTCCTTATACTCTGTGACTCTACAGGGGCGCTGTGTTGCCGGCTCCTTATACTCTGTGACTCTACAGGGGGCGCTGTGTGGCCGGCTCCTTATACTCTGTGACTCTACAGGGGGCGCTGTGTGGCCGGCTCCTTATACTCTGTGACTCTACAGGGGGCGCTGTGTGGCCGGCTCCTTATACTCTGTGACTCTACAGGGGGCGCTGTGTGGCTGGCTCCTTATACTCTGTGACTCTACAGGGGGCGCTGTGTGGCCGGCTCCTTATACTCTGTGACTCTACAGGGGCGCTGTGTGGCCGGCTCCTTATACTCTGTGACTCTACAGGGGGCGCTGTGTGGCCGGCTCCTTATACTCTGTGACTCTACAGGGGCGCTGTGTGGCCGGCTCCTTATACTCTGTGACTCTACAGGGGCGCTGTGTAGCCGGCTCCTTATACTCTGTGACTCTACAGGGGGCGCTGTGTGGCCGGCTCCTTATCCTCTGTGACTCTACAGGGGGCGCTGTGTGGCCGGCTCCTTATACTCTGTGACTCTACAGGGGCGCTGTGTGGCTGGCTCCTTATACTCTGTGACTCTGTGAAAGTATTCTGGGGGGAACTGTGCTGACATTTTCCTGTGTGTGTGTGTAATCCCCTTTACCATATGTAAGGGACTTTGTCCTGTACTACAGAATGTATTTCTTCTCCTGGAGAGACTATACCATGCTCAGACCTGTACAGATTCTCAGGCTTCTGTGGCAGATTCCCTGGGGTGGCCTCCACAAGGTGTACTTTCATTTATTCTTAAATATATCCCATACTGGGAAGAAGCCGCAGTTTTGGAGTAGTCCGGGGATTAAAATCCACAGCTGTACCTCTGGCCCCATTTACGTACCCTAACAAGCGTACACTTGCCCATATAATGCGTAACATGTGAGGGGGCAACATATGTTTGAGGCTATTAGGGATGTGGAACATTATATATATATATATATATATATATGCAGCAGATAAACTCCAGCACTCCAGTCCTCCCCCTCAGGGTGTACCTTGCTCAGGTGCCTTCCCCAGGGAACTAGTCCCTGACATGTGCAACTTGCAAAAATGAAAGGCGGCACTCAGAGGCTTTGAAATCAGTGAAAAACGTATATTCGTGAGGTCAAGTTTCGGGGACCACCTCCCCGTCTTCAGGACAAATACACAGTGCAACAGTGAAACTTAAATACACACTTGCCTCAAACTGAAAGGGGCGCCATGTTTTCACATGGGACCCCTTTCCCCGAATGCCAGGAACCCCCTCTGACTTATGTCTAAGAGGGTTCCATCAGCCAATCAGGGAGCGCCACATTGTGGCACCCTCCTGATTGGCTGTGTGCTCCTGTACTGTATGACAGGCAGCACGCGGCAGTGTTACAATGTAGCGCCTATGCGCTCCATTGTAACCAATGCTGGGAACCTTGTGGTCAGCGGTTGACCAAAAGTAACCTCAATGCTGACCGCAAAATTCGGGGAAAGGGGTCCCATGTGAAAACATGGGGCCCCTTTCAGTTCGAGGTCGGGTCTCCGTTTTATTATTTTTACAAGTACGTGGATTACAAATGGATTACAAGAAGAGGACCGATCTACCCTGGCTTTTGTGAGTATAATTTTTTCAACAGGTACACCATGGATTCTACATGGAGAAGAGGACCGACCCTCGTGTGAACATAAGATAAGTATGTGTATTTGGTGGTGTGGATGTATGTATTAAAGTTATACTTTCAAGGTGTGTGTCTTATGTCTTTATTTGGGTATTTTTCTAGTAGTAGTACTACAGGTACCAGCGGGCCCGGTTTTCCGCCACATGCTGGTACTTGTGGTTCTCCAAGTACCAGCTTGCGGGGGAGGCTAGCTGGGACTTGTAGTACTGCTACTAAAAACAATATTCAACACTTTTATCAAAGGCTATCAGCCCCCCATCCGCAGCCCTTGGATGGGGGGGGGGACAGCCTCGGGCTTCACCCTTGGGTGGCTGGAGGGGGGACCCCATGATTTAAGGGGTTCCCACTCCTCCAGGGTATCCCGGCCAGGGGTGACTAGTTGGGTATTTAATGCCACGGCCACAGGGCGCTGTATAAAAGTGACCCCCGGCTGTGGCATTATCTGTCCAGCTAGTGGAGCCCGGTGCTGGTTTCAAAAATACAGGGGACCCCTACGCATTTGTCCCCACGTATTTTTGGAACCAGGACCAGGCGCAGAGCCCGGTGCTGGTTGTTTAAATATGGGGGAACCTCACTCAATTTTTTCCCCATATTTTTGCAACCAGGACCGGCTCAAAGAGCCCGAGGCTGGTTTGGCTTAGGAGGGGGGACCCCCGCGCATTTTTTTTTTTAAATAAAACATTTCCCACCCCTTCCCACAGAAAAACATGCACGGATCTCCTTTTTTTAGCACTTTTTCACGATTTGTATTTCAGCAAGGCAGTGTTTGGCTATTGTCGGCAGTGTTTGTGATTTGCACTTTTTAGTAAATGACCGATTTCTACCAAATTGCAGGCGTATTTGACCGATGGCGTATTGATTCGTGATTTTTTCCTAGGACTTCCAAAATATTACGAATGCCCTCACCACTGCCATGATTTTTGCTTAGTAAATTCCCGAGATGACACTTTGAAGAAAAAACGGCATCTCGGTCAAAATCGGGACCTTAGTAAATATACCCCAGCATGTCTAAGTATAGACATGTCTAAGTACAGACATGTGGACAATGTGCTGGAATAGGAGGAGGGGGTGGACTGTAAGGGGCACGCCGGAAAACAGCTCATCTGTTGAGGAGGGTTTCTTGGTGCATACTGCATGCGTTGGGGATGTGGGTAGGTGGGGAGGGCACACTTGGGAGACAGCGCCTAGCAGGTGGAATCTCACATGCCTCGACAAGAGATTCGTCATTTGCGCGTGAGGTAGCATCAAGAACCAGATGCTTGTAGATCTTCTTTTGATCCTCCTTCATCAGTTGCATCTCCGTCATGATGTAATTGCCAAAATTTGGCTCCAAGTCCGGGGACCAATGAAGAACCTCATCGTGTGAGTAAAAAACTGTTGTGAGCTGGGCAGGGCAAAAGTGGGTTTCTGGACAACCTCTGCTGTTTCAGGGGTCGTGGCTGTGGGGTTGGATCATCCACTTTAGTTGCCTCACTCATGGAAGGATCCACTTCCAACTCCGGTGTAATATCCTGCAAAATAAAACAAAAATTAACTGCATGCAAAAATGTGTGGGTACAATACAATACAAATGTGTGTGTACTTACCAGATCTAGACTCTCCGATGCCTCCTCTTCCACAGGAGTGTGAGAATCCGGATCCAGTAACACTGTGACCGTATCCTTGGCTCTTGCTCCAAAGTGAATTTCATGAGGTCATAGTACCACAGCGTTGGCTTGTAAACCTCATCCATTCCGGCTCCTGAACGTTGCAATTCCATGTGCCAATTGTGCACCTACAAAAACACTGAAAATTTGCGATGTTCTTTTTTACACAATTTAGGTCTCCAGCGCTGTTCCTGGCTCTACTGTATCAGCTGGTCATATGCCTGATTCCTCTGTGTCCTGTTGCATATTCCACACTTATTACACACCACAGGCGCTCGTTCTCGTGATACAATTCAATGAATCCAGAACAGAATTTGTGATTTCCCTCTGCTGACATATCTGTGGGAAAAATATTATACACAATTTGACTACATAGTACAAGTGCAATGTACACACCTGTGTCATACAACCTGTATAGTAACGCACAAACAGCTTGAATTATGAGCACCCAGCTGAAAACTGAAACCAATCTGGAGCACTGTTACACATTATTACACACCATAATGCCCATTACACATTATTACACACTGTAATGCCCATTACACATAATTACACACCATTATGCCCATTACACATTATTACACACCGTAATGCCCATCACACATTATTACATACCGTAATGCCCATTACACATTATTACACACTGTAATGCCCATTACACATAATTACACACCGTTATGCCCATTACACATTATTATACACCGTAATGCCCATTACACATTATTACATACCGTAATGCCCATTACACATTATTACACACTGTAATGCCCATTACACATTATACCACACAGCGTAATGCCCATTATACATTATTACGCACCGTAATGCCCATTAAACATTATTACACACCCATAATGCCCATTACACATTATTACACACCGTAATGTCCATTACACATTGGGGGTAATTCCAAGTTGATCGCAGCAGGAATTTTGTTAGCAGTTGGGCAAAACCATGTGCAGTGCAGGTGGGGAAGGTGTAACATGTGCACTGCAGGAGGAGCAGATTTAACATGTGCAGAGAGAGTTAGATTTGGGTGTGGTGTGTTCAATCTGCAATCTAATTTGCAGTGTAAAAATAAAGCAGCCAGTATTTACCCTGCACAGAAACAATATAACCCACCCAAATCTAACTCTTTCTGCACATGTTATATCTGCCTCCCTTGCACTCCACATGGTTTTGCCAAACTGCTAACAAAATTCCTGCTGCGATTAACTTGGAAATGCCCCCATTCTTACACACCGTAATGTCCAGTACACATTATACCACACAGCGTAATGCCCATTATACATTACACACCATAATGCCCATTACACATTATTACACATCCGTAATGCCCATTACACATTATTACACACCGTAAAGCCCATTACACATTAATATACACCATAATGCCCATTACACATTATTACACACAGTAATGCCCATTACAAATTATTACACACAGTAATGCCCATTGCACATTATTATACATCGGTGATGCACATTACACATTATTACACACCCTGATGCCCTTTACACATTATTATAAATCTGAGATGCAGATTACACGTTATTACACACCGTAATACCCATTACACATTATTATACATCAGTAATGCCCATTACACATTATGAAATACTGTTATGCCACACACCTTAAAGCCCATTACACATTATTACACACTGTAAAACACATTACACATTATGCCATAAACCGTAATGCCCATTACACATTATACTACACAGCATAATGCCCATTACACATTATTACACACTGTAATGCCCATTACACATTATGCCACACACTGTAAAGCCAATTACACATTGTTACACACTGTAATGCACATTACACATTTTGCCACACACCGTAATGCCCTTTTCACATTATTATACATCCGTAATGCACATTACACATTATTGCACACCGTAATGTCCATTACACATTATTATACACCATAATGCCTTTTGCACATTATGCCACATACTGTAAAGCCCATAACACATTATTACACACCGTAATGCCCATTACACATTATGCTACACACCGTAATGCCCATTACACATTATTACACACCATAATGCCCATTACACATTATTTCACACCGTAATGCCCATTACACATTATTACACACCATAATGCACATTACACATTATGCCACACACCGTAATGCCCATTGCACATTATACCACACAGCGTAATGCCCATTATACATTATTACACACAATAATGCCCATTACACATAATGCCACACACCGTAAAGCCCATTACACACCGTAATGCACATTACACATTATATCACACAGTAATGCCCATTACACATTACTACACACCATAATGCCCATTACACATTATTACACACCGTAATACCCATTACAAATCGTAATGCCCATTACAAATTATTACAAACAGTAATGCCCATTGCACATTATTATAAATCCGTGAGGCATATTACACATTATTACACACCATAATACCCATTACACATTCTTATATTACACACCGTAATGGCCATTACAAATCGTAATGCCCATTACAAATTATTACAAACAGTAATGCCCATTGCACATTATTATAAATCCGTGATGCATATTACACATTATTACACACCATAATACCCATTACACATTCTTATACATCCGTAATGCCCATTACACATTATGACACACTGTTATGCCACACACTGTAAAGCCCACTACACATTATTACACACTGTAAAAAACATTACACATTATGCCATACACCTTAATGCCCATTACACATTATACCACACAGCATAATGCACATTACACATTATTACACACCATAATGCCCATTACACATTATGCCACACAACATAAAGCCCATTACACATTATGCCACACACCATAAAGCCCATTACACCTTCTTACACACCATAATGCCCATTACACATTATTATACACTGTTATGCCCTTTACACACCGTAATGCCCATTACACATTACTACACACCATAATGCCCATTACACATTATTACACACCGTAATGCCCCTTACACACTATTATACATTCATAGTGCACATTACACACTCTAATGTACATTACACATTATTATATAGCCGTAATGCCCATTACACATTATTACACACCATAATGCCCATTACACACATAATGCCTATTACACATTATGCCACACACCGTAATGCCCAATACACATTATGCCACACACTATAATGCCCTACACACATTATTCTACATCTGTAATGCACATAACACATTATTCTACACGCGTAATGTCCATTACACATTATTACACACCGTAATACCCATTACACATTATTACACACCATAATGCCCATAACACACTATTCTACACACCGTAATTCCCATTACACATTATTACACACCGTAATGCCCATTACACATTATTGCTCACCATAATGCCCATTACACATTATTACACACCATAATGTCCATTACACATTATTACACACCGTAATGCCCATTACACATTATTACACACCGTAATGCCCATTACACAATATTACACATCAGTAATGCACATTACACATTATTTTACATCCGTAATGCCCCTTACACATTATTACACACCATAATGCCTGATATAGATAAGTACAAAATGGAAGCTGGATGTCAGTTTGTCTATTGTTCATAAAATAAACTGTTGCTTTAAAAGTGATTTTTATTTGTTTGCAGAAACTGCGATTTTAGTGAAAACAAGAAGTAAGGCAGCTGCGCATTGTATCATGAGACTGTGGTTAGCTAGTGTTCTGCAGAATAGGGAATTGTATTTTGCAGAATAAAGATAATTAAAAGTAGGTGAAAGGTAAAATGTATTTTTATATTAAACAGTCATAATCATAAGATGTTGAGCTAATTAATTGGAAATCCTCTATAAGGGGAATATATGAATTAATAATATATTCTGATAAATGAATTATGATTGGCCTGTTAATTTAATTGGATCATGTAATGCTGTAATGAGAAGTATATAAGATGAAATCAGGACTTCCGGTTCCGGCGAGCTGATGAGCGGACGCTGAGCTAAAGAGCTCCACTACACCGGCCACCACAGCTTCATTTTACAAGGCTATTAAGCCTCTCAAAGATGGCTCCCGCTGCAGGAGGACACAGGTGACGTGTACCGTTGTATGGAACGGTAGCTGTCGGTGATGCCGGGGGGAAATTCACAGAACAGGAGGGAGTAGGAGCTGCACAGAGCCCAGTCAAAGATGGCGCTGAGTGCTGTCTCCTCACAGGCACAGTGAGATCAAGCTTCCCTGGGCGAGGAGGAAGACTGTCACACTACAGCCTTGGATGATTCCTCAGAAAAGGAGCCGCTTCCAGCCCAGCAGACAAAATCCCAAGGTGGGAAAGCTAAACCCCCAGCAGTGAAGGTAACAATGCCTGATAAACTGCAGCAGCAGCCCTCAGAGAAGCAGACAGCCCATGCAGAAATGGTGACAGCCATTAAACAGGCTATCAGCCCCTTGTTTAAAGCTAGCTGACATGAATAATCAGCTAGTGCAGCTCACACACAGAGTATTGGGCATAGAACAATGCTTAGGAGAGGCTTTTACAGATGCAGCAAACCTTAAAAAATCCACATCTAGGAATACTAAAGATATATTGCAATTACACAACAAAATTGAAGACTTAGAAAATAGATCCCGTAGAGGGAATCTCAGGATTATAGGATTACCGGAAACTGTGAAAGGTCAAGATCTATTTGTTTTCATAAAAAAGTCACTGCCTGAAATGCTTCGTGTGCAAGACAGATGCTCCGATCCCATTATAGAGAGAACACACAGATTAGGCCCGGTCCGACCACAGGATGACGCCAGAACCCGGTCGGGGATATCTAAACCCCTGAATTTTCTTCACAAGGAATTATTATGGTCAGCATCTCATAAGATAAAACAGCTTGTATGGGATGGTCATAAAATGTTGTTATTTCAAGACTATTCAGCTGAACTGTCTAAGGATAGGCGTGACTTTGCCCCGTTATGTTCTCGTCTTATCCAGGAAAATAGGAAGTTTACCCTCCTTTACCCAGCGCAGCTGCACTTGTACAATGGTTCACAATTTGTTGACTTCCTTTTCCCCTTGGACGCTGAGGCATATCTCAAGGAAGCATCTGCTGCCAAAAATAATTATTCAAGACTGTCTGACTGTGGTTGATCGTTGATGAGATTCCTTTTACAGATGTTCATTATTATCGTCCCTTTTTTGGACCTTGTTTGATGCTCGGTTCTGATACTACAGGCCAGCGATGCAATTCTTGGATCAGGAACTCACAGCTGGTTTCTTCCATTATATGAAATCTTTCTACCTCTCTTTTACATGATCACTTTTAGGAGATTTCTGCAACGTGCCCATACTCCTGATGTCAGGTTTCTCATATTAACCTTCGCTGCAGCTGTTACATAATTATTCATATTTTCTATGTCTGGAAGATAACAAATTTCAGATGAGCTGCAGATACTGGGGTATCTAATGTCTGATAACTGCAAGCGTATACGGATCATTACGATCCCCCTTAATATGCGGATCTGATTACATAACCCAAAGGAACACTTCAGATTGATGCCCAGAGACCCCAGAGTCAGAAAATGACAGAAAGGTTCTAGATTAAATTTCTGCTTGCTTAAATGGTCAGATAATCCTAAGTGAAGCTGTCTGTATTATGTAATACTTTATTTTACAGGTTTTTTCTTCCCTGGCTTAGCCCAATGCTCTCCCCCCAATAGTGAGATTCCTGATATGTACGGAGACCTACCCCCCCATCCCCCCACCCAATGGGATACAAGACTGATTGGTTAACAAGTTTGAACAACTAAAATATGTTCCCCTGCTATATTGTATTTTGTGTCTTCACTGGTTACACAATGGTTTTATGCTGCCTTCATATAGCTATTATTAAGCAGATGGCAGGCCGGTGCGGTTTCCTCCCTAAGCGGCTAGTGCTGCTTTCTGTATATGGAAGTATCCCCGATGTTGTTACAATTGTTATTTTTTCTTGTTCTCTCTGTTCGTATCTTGGAACACCACTGGGCTATCTCTCTCCTATCGTCTCCTATGTATCCCTGTAACTCTGATGTTATCTCCAATGAAGAAGGGAATTATGCATTGAGTGAACTGTCCCCTGATATGAGGAAAGAAGTGGTATGGCCTTACATGTAGGTAGCTGGAATGTAGGACTAACTTCCCCTAAAAAGCACAAATGTTTCCTCATGTATCTGAAAATGTTGTTTAGACATTGTATGTCTGCAAGAGACGCACCTCTTACAGTGATACACATAGGCTGGAGAGTCCTGTTGTCTGCCTCTTATAATTCAAAGGCGCAGGGTGTTGCACTTATAGCAAGATCCTCTTTATCGATTGAGACTTCAGATATGAAATTGACCCTGTGGGTCGGTATGTAATAGGCAAATTGATGTATGAAAAGATGCTGTTTATGTATATGCACCGAATGTGTACTCTTTACAATTCCTGACGAAACTTGTCAATATTTCATTACCTCACTCACACTTACCCTTGTTAATTGGTGGGGACCTGAATCGAATCTCCATTCCCCATCTTGACAGACAATCCCTCACCTCCTCTAATGTTAAAATTACAAAATTTGGTGTGCCAGAATTTGCTCGGAAACTCCAGATGTTAGACTCTTACCTATCGGCTGCTATGGACTGACTGTCTAGGATAGATTATATATTGACATCAATAGCTCTCATCCCAAAGATTTCTAAAGAAGTGATGGAACCAATAATGATTTCAGATCATGTGGTTATTTGGATTGAGTTCCAAGCGGCTCCTGATAGAGGTAGCTCAATACGTTGGAGGTGTCTCTCATTCACTAATAGGTCACAATCCCTGAAAGAGGTAGTGTTCCGAACTTGGGATGGTTTTGATATTGATAACGGACAAAATTAACAAATCCTACGCTGTATTGGCAGGCCTTTAAAGCAACGCTCAGTGGTCCCATATTATCACATACTGTTTCCCAGAAAAAAGCGCCATTTTACAGTTCACCCAAGCGCAAGATATGCTGAATTCCTCCACTCAATTTTATAAATCCAACCCCTCAACTACTACTAACGCCTCTTATAAAAGGCCAGACAACAATTTGAAAACTTGTTTATTAAAATGGAGGCGTCTTACACTTTTACAAAAGGCTGTAAAATTCATAGATTTGCCAATAAATCTAGTAAATTACTATCCAACCTGCTGAGCGGACAGCGTAAGCCATCAACGATTTACCCTTTAAAAAAAGGGAGATGGGTCTACTACCTCATCAAATGCCCAGATAGCGGAGGTACTGAGGAATTATTATACTACCCTGTACTCAGATCCGCACATACACAAGGCTGGGGAGGCCTCATTTTGGGAGGGTTTGCCTATACCGCAACTGTCAGATTCTATGGGAGACACTCTAATTTCTAAGATTTCTGACGAGGAGGTTGCCTCGGCAATCTCTCATATAATAATGGTCAAGGCACCGGGCCCAGACGGATTTACCCCTGAACTTTATAAAATCTTGAATCCCCGCATTATTCCTATTTTACTGCTGGTTTTTAATTCTATATTAGACTCAGGGGACCGTTACATTATAACACAGCGCACATCAGGGTTCTTCTTAAGCCTGGCAGGAATCCCTCTGAGCCTGGATCATATAGGCCAATTTCATTATTGAATATCGAATACAAAATGTTGACCAAAATTTTAGCAAATCGCTTGAAGTTGGCTCTTCCTAATATTATTATTATTAATATTATTATTCCTGAGGATCAGATGGGATTTGTGCAGGGGAGAAGCTCTGCGATCAGTGTGCGGAGGGTGTTAGCGGTGGGAGGCTCTGAGGGCACCGTGTCGAGTGCTCCACAGGCTATACTCTCTTTGGATGCGGAAAAGGCATTCGGACATGGTGCTCTGGGACCACCTGTATGATGTACTGCTGTGTTTCTCCATCCCTAGATTTGTGGGTTTTCTGCAGACTCTTTACACACAGCCCAAGTCACAATTTATATGTAACAGTTTACTCTCTGACCCCTTCCCGATAATGAGGGGCATCCATCAAGGATGCCCCCTCTCCCCTCTATTATTTATACTAGCACTGGAGCCTTTGGCTATTGCTATACGACAACTTCTGACATATTAAGGAATTAAGATAGGTAACAGGGACCTTAGAGTATCTCTATTTGCAGATGATATGCTCCTTTATATGTCTAACCCGGCCCATTCTATACCAGTTATTTTGGATTTAATTTCTCAGTTTGGTAGTATATCAGGTTATAAGATAAATGTGAGCAAATCAGAGCTACTGTTTATAAATAAGATGGACCAACATATGAGAGCGGACGATGGAGCGTGGAATATAAAAATGATGCCTTCTCACCTGAAGTATCTTGGTATCCTCATATCTAGAGAATAGGGTTATATCTGCACACACTCAATTATTTGATACAAGATTTGGAGTATAAAGCTCCGAAATTGACCCCAATTTGTTTTTACAGGTATTTACCTTTAATAATGGGGGTGCTATCAACTACAGCTAAAGTGAATACATATGGAGAAAGAGAGAGAGGCTGTATTGTCGATGCACAAAGAAGGGAGTAATCTGGTTGTCACACCCGTCTGAAAAATTCCTAAAATATAACTTTTATTCATATAAGGTTTAAAATAGTGTGACAATAACTAACACACAAACTATGAGTGTAGACGAAACATAGAGGTTAAAATCAAGACATATACAACATATACCACAAGTGCAATAAAGATAATAAATGTAATTAAAGATTAAAAGTGTATCCGCATATTTGTTCCTATGTCCTATTATCTATTATTGCTCTTAATTGTACACCAGTCTGATAATTCTTGTCAACATTTAATCTATATATATATATATATATATATATGACTAGTTATTAATACGTGCAGTGTCGGGATTATCTCGCTCTTATGATTACGTTATAGCTGCTGATCTAATCCCACTAGCATGTACATTATGTGATGCAGATATGTACCATATCAATCATACAGGAAGATCACTCTGTTTTTTCCAATCTCAATGGGGTTCTTTAATGTCGGATATGTAGATCTTATTCAATCACATTCGTTCTCATATCAGGTTATGTTCTTTGTTATATGTCATCAATGGTAAATAGTGTAAATAAAGCATGCAGGTATTATTCTTCTGCCTGGGAATTGGCACATTGTTAGGCGCCGGGGTCCGCTCGGCCGTGCGGCCCGGCGCCTAGCAACCAGGGACGCCGTGCGCGTTCAGCCGCCGGCTCCCTGGCAACGCTAAGACGCCGGGCGCACGGAGCCGCCTCTGGCCTTAGCAACGGGGACGCCACGTGCAGCCGCGTTCCCCGTTGCTGGGGCTATCCTCATTACCCTGATTATGTGCTGGCCGTGCAGCATGCAAGCTGCACGGCATTTCTATTTGATTGTCCTGTCTGGATCTTGATTGGAGGGTGCCTGAATAAAGGCACCCTCAGGACTTCTTACAGACGCCGGTGATAGCTTCCTGTTTGCCTGTGTCTGCTGCAGAGAGTTCCCAGTCCCGGTCTATTTGGTTGTTCCTGACCTCGGAGATCCTGTACTCGGAAGTTTACTATCTGTTCCTGGAGTCTGACCGAGCACCTTTAACATCTGGTGGTGTTCGTGAGTCGCGGCGCAGCCGTGTGTTGCGGCTTGTCCGCTTACTATTTATTATTTTGTTTAATTGTGTTCTGGAGCTTTTGCGGAGGATTCCGCTTCCACAGATCCACTCTGGTGTCCTGCGGTGCCGGATAGGAGTGTCGGATCAGTGGATCTTTGGTTGTCCTTTTCCCTGGCGGCTAGTCCGCACATACCTTTTGATTTAGTTAGTTAGCTTGTAACCCCTGGCCTGGTTGCTTAGTCAGAGGGCCCCTTGTTATCACCCTGTCTCGGACTTCCCCTTGTCTCCCATTAAGACCTGCGGGGGCATCGGGGTTGGGCAGACATAATCCGCCCTTCGAACGCGGCTGCCATGGGCTCAAGCAACCATAGTCTCGCAGGGGATTTCTGATAACACGGGCGAGACAACGGAGTTAGGGCGCCAGGGGTTACTAGGCTATCCAGCTCCCACAACCAGCTTATTTTCCTGTACTCAGATCCCTGCCATAAGATCTCCTTCGGTCTGGAGTACAGGAATCATAACATTATCACCGGCCACAAAAGAAAAGATTTAACTTACAGTAAATTTTTTCACTTTTTAGTTGGGAGATTTTTGTCGGCCTTATGAATCCCACCGGTGTTGGGCCAAACCCTGGCCAGCTTCTTGTTAGTCAGATTCAGGAACTTACTCAGATGGTTCAGGATCTGTCCCTCCGGGTGAGGTCACAGGAAGATCTGTTACGGACTTCCCCGAGGGTCATCCCTGAACCAAAAATGCATCTGCCTGACCGTTTTTCTGGGGATAGAAAACAGTTTTTTAATTTTAAAGAATCTTGCAAACTGTATTTTCGTTTAAGACCAGTTACCTCAGGTACAGAGGCTCAGCGGGTTGGGATTATTATTTCTCTACTTCAGGGGGATCCTCAGACCTGGGCTTTTGGTTTAAAGACAGACGATCCGGCCTTATCGTCTGTAGACGCCTTTTTAAAATCTTTAGGGCTATTGTATGACGACCCTGATAGAGAGGCGTCCGCAGAAAGTCAGTTGCGTGCTCTTAAACAGGGTAGGAATCCTGCAGAGAATTATTGTACGGAGTTTCGCCGTTGGTCGAACGACTGTGGCTGGAATGACCCAGCCCTGCGCAGTCAGTTTCGCCTCGGCTTATCTGAAGCTATAAAAGACAGTCTCCTCCAGTATCCCGCTCCTGAGACCCTTGATAACCTCATGGAGCTATCTATTAAAATAGATCGTCGGCTCAGAGAGCGGAGGGCTGAAAAAGGGGCGTCTGTCGGGTCCTCTCCCTGGGTTCCTTCCATTCCTGTAGACATAGAGGAGCCTATGCAGATTGGTCACTCCAAATTGTCTCCGGAAGAAAGAACCAGGAGGCAAAATTATGGTCTGTGTTTATACTGCGGAGGTAAGGGACATTTTGCCCGTAGTTGTCCAAACAAGTTGGGAAACTCCCTGACCAAGTGAGTTGTGAGGGAGTTCACTTTGGTCTGCAGCTCATCTCCTCAAATAATTCACTGTTGGTTCCTGCTAAAGTTTCCTATGGCAGCCTCTGTTCCTCGGTCTCTGCTTTTGTGGACAGTGGAGCTGCAGGAAACTTTATGGATTTAACATGGGCCAAGGCCTTAGGTATTCCTCAGCTAACCTTGGGTAGGTGTATCACCATGCATGGTTTAGATGGGAGTCCTTTATCCAATGGGGTTATTTCTCTATGTACACCTCCTGTTTTGCTCTCGGTGGGAGCTCTGCATTCTGAAAAAATTGAGTTTTTCCTTACCCATTGTCCAGCAGTTCCTGTGGTTCTGGGTCATCCTTGGCTGGCCTTTCATAATCGCATCATTGATTGGCAGTCTGGGGAGATCCTACAATGGGGTACCATCTGTGATAAAGAATGTATTACGCTTCCTATCCGAGTAGCTGCCGCCAGTTCCGCACATATTCCTGGGGAATACCAGGATTTCGTTGACGTGTTTTCCAAGGGCAATGCGGATATTTTGCCTCCCCATAGGCCTTATGATTGTGCCATTGAGTTAATTCCTGGTGCCACGTTGCCTAAAGGAAGGTTATATGCATTGTCTGGTCCTGAGACTGTGGCCATGAATGAGTATGTGAAAGAAAGCCTTGGGAAAGGGTTTATCAGGCCATCTAAATCCCCTTTAAGTGCAGGTTTTTTCTTCGTAGAGAAGAAGGATGGTTCACTCAGACCCTGCATTGACTTTAGAGCTTTGAATAAAATCTCAGTAAAGAATACTTACCCTCTGCCGCTGATCTCTGTCCTCTTTGATCAGCTACGTTCGGCTGTTATTTTTTCTAAAATTGATCTTAGAGGAGCATATAACCTCATCAGAATCAGGTCAGGGGATGAGTGGAAAACGGCATTTAGTACTCAGTCGGGCCACTATGAGTATCTGGTCATGCCATTCGGCCTATCTAACGCTCCGGCAGTTTTCCAGGATCTCATTAATGATGTGCTCCGTGAGTTTCTGGGAAGATTCGTCGTGGTCTATTTAGACGATATTTTGATATATTCTAACTCCGTGGAACAACATGTTACCCAGGTGCGTCAGGTGCTAAAGAGATTACGTGAAAATCACTTATATGCTAAGCTGGAGAAGTGTGAATTTCATGTCACGGAAGTATCCTTTTTAGGGTACATTATTTCCCCTCGGGGATTCCGAATGGAACCAAAAAAGCTCCAAGCCATCCTTAGTTGGGCGCAACCCACCAATTTAAAAGCAATTCAGCGCTTTTTAGGGTTTGCAAACTACTATAGAAGATTTATTCACTCTTTCTCTGACCTAGTTGCTCCCATTGTGGCACTTACTAAGAAGGGAGCAGATCCTACCAATTGGTCATGTGAAGCGGAGTTATCTTTTCAGGCCTTAAAACAAGCCTTTGTCTCAGCCCCTGTCCTTAGACATCCCAACCCAGAATTACCTTTCATTGTTGAGGTGGATGCCTCGGAGGTTGGAGTAGGGGCTATCCTTTCTCAGAAGGATCCAGATTCCCTTGAGTTACATCCTTGTGCCTTTATGTCCAGGAAATTCTCATCTGCAGAATCCAACTACGATGTTGGTAACCGGGAATTGCTGGCTATTAAATGGGCTTTCGAGGAGTGGAGACATTGGCTTGAAGGAGCTACCCACACCATTTCAGTTTTGACTGATCACAAAAATCTTCAATACATTGAATCGGCTAAACGACTGAATGCCCGACAGGCTCGTTGGGCTTTATTTTTTACTCGTTTCAAATTCATTATCACCTTCAGACCAGGTTCCAAGAATACCAAGGCAGATGCCCTGTCACGCAGTTTCCTTCCGGTTCAAGACAACAGTCCTGTTACTCCCATACTTCCGCCTTCAGTCATTCAGGCAGGTCTCACACAGGATGTATTTTCCCAATTAAAGTTGCTTCAACATCAAGCTCCGGGAAATACTCCTGATGGTCGTCTTTTTGTTCCTGAGTTTTTGAGAGCAACTGTTTTGGCGGAATTTCATGATAGCAAAGTTGCAGGGCATCCGGGAATCGCTAAGACTTTGGAATTAGTATCCCGCTCAGTATGGTGGCCTGGTCTTTCCAAAGACATTAAAGAGTTTGTTTTTTCGTGTCAGGTCTGTGCACAGCATAAAGTTCCCCGTTCTTTGCCTATTGGTCAACTTATGCCCTTGAAAGTTCCTCTTAGGCCATGGTCGCATATCTCCATGGATTTTGTGGTGGATCTCCCTCTGTCAGCCGGATGTCGAGTCATATGGGTGGTAGTGGACCGTTTTAGCAAGATGGCCCATTTTATTGCTCTTCCCCGATTGCCATCTGCCCAGGGATTGGCAGTCGTGTTCCTCCGTCATGTTTTCAGACTCCATGGGTTACCCACTGATATTGTTTCTGACAGGGGTCCACAATTCATTGCGCAATTTTGGAAGTCTTTTTGTGCTTCGTTAAAGATGAAATTATCATTAACCTCCGGCTATCATCCACAATCCAATGGACAGACTGAGCGAGTTAACCAATCTCTAAAACAATATTTGCGTCTGTACTCGGCCAAACTCCAAAATGACTGGTCTGAGTTTCTTCCATTGGCGGAGTTTGCTTATAATAATGCCTGTCATTCCTCCACCAATGTGTCTCCATTTTTTGCAGTTTTTGGTTTCCACCCCAGAGCTAATTCATTTTTTCAACATTCCTCTGTCTCCTCTCTGGCCCTGACCTCTCATCTTAAACTTATTTGGAAAAAAGTGCACCTGGCTCTCAGAAAAGCAGCTTTCCGGGAAAAGAAATTTTCTGACAGGCTCCGGCGGCCGTGCACTTTTAAAGTAGGAGACAGGGTGTGGTTGTCGACTCGTAACATCAAACTTCGACAAACCTCAGCCAGATTGGGTCCTAGATTTATTGGACCATTTCTCATTATCAAAAAAGTCAATCCAGTTGCTTTCCGGTTACGTTTACCAAAAACTTTACGGATCGGAAATACCTTCCATTGCTCATTGCTTAAACCATATGTTTCGTCCAGCAGATTTCCTCGTAAAAAATCTCAGGGGAGATCACCAGTTAATGTACAGGGTCAGCAAGAGTTCTTGGTTGAGAAGGTTCTCGATTCCAAGTTGTCCCGGGGTCGGCTTTATTTTTTGGTGCATTGGAGAGGTTATGGGCCAGAGGAAAGGTCGTGGGTCCTGGATGAAGACCTTCATGCCCCAAAGCTCAAAAGGGCATTTTTTCGTGAATTTCCTCGGAAACCTGGCTTTAGGGGTTCCTTGACCCCTCCTCAAGGGGGGGTACTGTTAGGCGCCGGGGTCCGCTCGGCCGTGCGGCCCGGCGCCTAGCAACCAGGGACGCCGTGCGCGTTCAGCCGCCGGCTCCCTGGCAACGCTAAGACGCCGGGCGCACGGAGCCGCCTCTGGCCTTAGCAACGGGGACGCCACGTGCAGCCGCGTTCCCCGTTGCTGGGGCTATCCTCATTACCCTGATTATGTGCTGGCCGTGCAGCATGCAAGCTGCACGGCATTTCTATTTGATTGTCCTGTCTGGATCTTGATTGGAGGGTGCCTGAATAAAGGCACCCTCAGGACTTCTTACAGACGCCGGTGATAGCTTCCTGTTTGCCTGTGTCTGCTGCAGAGAGTTCCCAGTCCCGGTCTATTTGGTTGTTCCTGACCTCGGAGATCCTGTACTCGGAAGTTTACTATCTGTTCCTGGAGTCTGACCGAGCACCTTTAACATCTGGTGGTGTTCGTGAGTCGCGGCGCAGCCGTGTGTTGCGGCTTGTCCGCTTACTATTTATTATTTTGTTTAATTGTGTTCTGGAGCTTTTGCGGAGGATTCCGCTTCCACAGATCCACTCTGGTGTCCTGCGGTGCCGGATAGGAGTGTCGGATCAGTGGATCTTTGGTTGTCCTTTTCCCTGGCGGCTAGTCCGCACATACCTTTTGATTTAGTTAGTTAGCTTGTAACCCCTGGCCTGGTTGCTTAGTCAGAGGGCCCCTTGTTATCACCCTGTCTCGGACTTCCCCTTGTCTCCCATTAAGACCTGCGGGGGCATCGGGGTTGGGCAGACATAATCCGCCCTTCGAACGCGGCTGCCATGGGCTCAAGCAACCATAGTCTCGCAGGGGATTTCTGATAACACGGGCGAGACAACGGAGTTAGGGCGCCAGGGGTTACTAGGCTATCCAGCTCCCACAACCAGCTTATTTTCCTGTACTCAGATCCCTGCCATAAGATCTCCTTCGGTCTGGAGTACAGGAATCATAACACACATTCAATATACTGGTTAGTACTTATAGGCTTGTTATACTTCATGTCAATGCTTAGTAGAATGTAGTACAGAGGTGTGCTTGTAGCTTTAATAAGACTTTAATGAGACTCCCTATAGTCACATGAGGCATCTGTATTCAGGATCATATCTTATTCAATCAGTGGGGATGAATATCTTCCTCATTATTATACTTATAGACAATACTTAGTAGAATGTAGTACAGAGGTGTGCTTGTAGCTTTAATAAGACTTTAATGAGACTCCCTATAGTCGCATGAGGCATCTGTATTCAGGATCATATCTTATTCAGTCAGTGAGGATGAATATCTTCCTCATTATTATACTTATAGACAATACTTAGTAGAATGCAGTACAGAGGTGTGCTTGTAGCTTTAATAAGACTTTAATGAGACTCCCTGTAGTCACATGAGGCATCTGTATTCAGGATCATATCTTATTCAATCAGTGGGGATGAATATCTTCCTCACTCATTAATGTCTATATATTGAGTATTCATCAACTATGCAGGATGCTAATACGCCACTTAGGGGTGGCACCTTTGGTAATGAGGGAATAAGTATATCTAAATCGGAAAGGAAGTGTTTTCATTTTATAAATGCATCTCTCTTTGAATTTTTGAATTACGAGACCTTGCATATTGATAGATTCCTTGCTGCCCTTAGAGATATAAGCATGCCCCTTTAATTGTGTCGACTATTCTTAAATGGCACAGCCTGTCAACTGCTCTCTATAATATTCCTATATCTGTTGCACTGGTTAATGCCAAGATACTCAGTCTATTTGCACTGGTTAACTTGTATCTTGTATGTCTCTAAATGACTGCCAGGCAGCCTCGGGAATTAGCTGTGAAACAATGTTGCATTCCTGTCTATTTGTTAAATTCCAACCCTCAGAATCACTGCTGGCTTACTGACTTGAGTACACAGCACTTGTCTGCTACGTTCAGGCAATCACTGTCTATCTGTTACACTGCAGCAGAACATTTGTTAGTTAATCTGATACTGTTTGAACTAAACATTGAAAGAAGTGTAGTTAGCTGTAGCTTAATCTCCTGTCTATCTGCTAGCTAGTACCATAAATGCTAGTGGAATTTACTAGTCACATTAAACAGAACTGGTTAAACATTTCATTAATATTAGAGCAAGGACATAGACAAATCGCGGACAAACGCTGCCCACACGCGTGTTCCGACGTTACTCTGACAGCTTCGTCAGCCCTTGATGAAGTCCTGTTGATGACGGACGAAACGCGTTGGAACTACCTGCTGACACTTCCTCTTATGGACAGATAAGCCATATATATTTCTGAATTCTGTACGCATGCATTACAGATATTTTATGGACAGATAAGCTTGATATAATCTTTTATTCTGTACGCATGATATACAGCTATTCTTGTACTTTTATGTATTTTTATGTTCTTTTACGTCATCTCGTGTATTAAATATTTATATCTTTTATATATACACTGCCCAGGCTATTTATTGATTGTACCTTGGGAATATGCTGGTTCCCTAATTGAGCCTAATGACTCTCGGCAGTGATATGATTTTGAAATTTTAAAACGGTACACACTATGTTTGCTCTTCTTTGTTTTTTCTACATGTATTAAGGGACAAAGAAGTACCCCTTGAACTAAGCTTCTCTGGTTTTAAGATAAGTTGTCTAAACTGGCTTTACCATAGCCTTTCTTGATACCTTCATTATTTTCACCTTGTTATACAAATTACACTCTTGGGCGCTTGTATTCACCAATTCTTTTAAATACTTATGTGTGCATACTGTCAAAGTCGAACAATATTATAATCCACCATGCCTAGCACTAACCCCATGCACATGCCCGCTGCGCGTACACATGCTCTCCCGTGCGTGCGCATATTCGCAGTTGCGTGACGGCGCTTCCACAGCCGTGCGCTTTGGCGCGTGGTATGCGCATTTATGGTAGAGTTTGTGTGCGTCTAGCGAGCGACTCGATCGCTACATAGTTAAACAAAATAGTGTGTTTTATAGGTAATATTCCCCTTAACAATATCAGCAAGTTTTTTCAGTGTAAACGGTTCGTGGACAAGGGAATTCCTCTTTGCATCATACAAAGGGTCAGATAGAGTTTGAGCGGTGGTGTTTAGTATCCAGCTGTAGATTATTTTACTAGTAATATTTTGGTGTTGGTTAGGAAGAGATCGGTCGCTCCAGCGTATAGCTATGTATAAAAGTAGTTTATGGACTTTAAATGTATTTGCTGTTTTATTACACATGCGGTGGGAATCCTGAGGATACCTCCCACCTGAGCGGTTGGAGAGAGACACATCCCCCCTGTATGAACCCACCTATGACCTTTTGTAATAATGCAGAGAAACATTCCTGTGTCCAATGAACAATGAGATTGTAGGGACCATTGTATTGTTACTGTATGTTGTAAATATAAGGACCACCATTGCTGGGGCAGTCTCACACTCTCTGCAAAGTTTTCACACTGAAGGCTGGTTTCCAGGACTGCGATTTATTCCCATGTATGTAAGTTCACTATAGCCATTCTTTCTCTTTGTGTATGCCATTCATTCTATATATGTGTGCTTGTATTTGCGATCGCATTGCTAATGTTTATATCTTATTTCTTGTTATTCTGTTTAGATATTGATGTTAGGTTTGTAGTGTATAAGCTGTAATTGTTTTTCCCTTATATATATATTTATATATATATACTAAAGAATCTTCTAAGAAGGTGTTGGATCCTCACTAAGTGTTGTGTGTTTCACCATTTATTACTAAGGGTTTCTGTGCATCTCAATCGCTCAAATGGCTTGCTTAATAAGAAGGTTAACCAGTGTTACATCATTACAGTATCTCAGTACTAAGGTTTACAGTATAAGAATATTCTGTGTTTAAGGTTTAAAAGGTTATTGACTGTGTGTGCGCTCGCTGTGTGTATTCCGTACACCCAGCGCAGCGCGTACGTTACTTGCGTACCACGTGCAAAGTCTTTGTACGCAAATAGCGTACAAAGTGCGTAGCACGTGCACATGGTTTAGCGGCCATAACGGCTTCACGGTATTAGTACATAGCTTACTGTTTTTAGGATATATTTGACTCTGGCAATACCAAGCACATGTGTATGTACTATAAGCTGCCGCTCATATAATATATTGAGAAGTGTTTTTTATTCTGTTACACAAGGTTACTCTCACTTAAGGTATAGATAACACAAAGCTGCACCTAAGCGCCGTAGTCTTCATTTATATCTATATATATATATATATATATATATATTAAATGTTGACAAGAATTATCAGACTGGTGTACAATTAAGAGCAATAATAGATAATAGGACATAGGAACAAATACGCGGATACACTTTTAATCTTTAATCACATTTATTATCTTTATTGCACTTGTGGTATATGTTGTATATGTCTTGATTTTAACCTCTATGTTTCGTCTACACTCATAGTTTGTGTGTTAGTTATTGTCACACTATTTTAAACCTTATATGAATAAAAGTTATATTTTAGGAATTTTTCAGACGGGTGTGACAACCAGGTTACTCCCTTCTTTGTGCATCGACAATACAGCCTCTCTCTCTTTCTCCATATGTATCCTCATATCTAACAATTTAGCTGTGATATATACTTTGACTTTTAGCTCCGTCATTTCAAAAATGGAAAAATCTTTGGAACAGTGGCACGATTTACCTTTTCATTGTTAGGCAGGTTGGAGGTGGTCAAGTCTATTCTCCTACCCAAACTGATGTACCCAATGCAAATGCTGCCACTTAAATTGACTAAGAAAGACATTAAACATATTGATAAGATTTGCTCCAAATGTATTTGGAAATCTAAGAAACCTAGAATTGCCTCATGGAAAATGAGATGCCCAAAATCAAATGGAGGATTGGGCTTACTGGATCTTCCGCATTACTCCAGAGCACTTTTAGTTAGATTCGCACTAGATTGGCTGACAGAGGGTAGCTTGTTCACGGATTATGAACTAGAACGAGGTTACTTTTATCCATACTCTCCGGGAGCTCTTCTACTTACCCAGAGACGTCTTCTTCCTAAACATATTAGTACTAACCTGCTATAGATGAAGCATGGGGCGCAGTGAACGTCACATTGCATAGAAATACGACCAGAAGGGAGTGGATACCCATTTGGGGTAACCCCTCCTTTACACCAGGAATGGAGAACTTGGCCTGTTTGAGACTGAGCTCGAAGGAGCTTCGAGACGTATCGCAAGTGTTTGACCCTGGAGGTAATATAAAATCTTATAGGGTTTTACAATGTGAATTTAATCTTCATAGTAGTAGCCTATTTTCCCTGATGCAAGTCACACAATTCACCATGTCTATACCCTCTAGCTCTGTGACAGAATTGACTTTAGACCCTTTAAACCATGTCCTCTCTAGGTTTTCAGAAAAAAAGTATAAAACCAGAATACTGTATGGGATACTAATGAAAACCAACACACCCAAATGAATTGATCATTTTCGGAAGCCCTGGTTTAAGGATATACCATCTTTATTAAAGGACAATACCTTATTTAAATATTATGACAGAACCCTTAGGACACTAAGAGCCTCCGTCTTACAGGAGGTTCATGTCAAAATGCTTTTTAGAGCATATGTGGCCCAAGGTCAGAGAAAGCACTACATGGAGGACGTATCTGGACGATGTCCAAAGTGTGGTGCTCCCTCAGCGACAATATTTCATAATATATGGAACTGCAGAAAAATTAAAAAGTTTTGGTATAAAGTAGTTTCTTATATAAACTCCACTCTAGCACTACATGTAAATTTGGACCCTAGTCCCCTACTTTTCGATCATTTGACAATTGGAAATTGGGGGTGTCTAACTCTCGATTCCTTTTCTGATGAACCTTGTGACAGTGGCAAAAAAAGTGATTATGAATTCTTGGATCTCTAGTCACACTCCATCACTGAGAGAGGTAGATGATCTCCTTATGAGGTATATGTATTATGATCGATATGAGACGACTCAAGACAACCCGGAGAAAGATTTGAACTTTCTCCGGAAGTGGGGAGTTTTCATTTCATCAAAATCAATAGAGATGCAAGCCTACATCTATGTCTCCCTAGATACGTCTAGATAACCTTAGCTATAGGTCACAAGTATTTCTGAGATGTTTCAGGTGGATAGCTGCTCCCCCTTTAAGTATTTGCTGAAACAATGGAGATGCAAGCCCACATCTATGTCTCCCTAGATACGTCTAGATAACCTTAGCTATAGGTCACAAGTATTTCTGAGATGTTTAGGTGGATAGCTGCTCCCCCTTTAAGTATTTACTGAATCAATACAATTGCTGAATAGTTTGAAGTTAAGTCAGTTACGATATATCGATGGATCCTGGCAGATTTAGGAGACAAACCCCAAACTACCCCTCATCCAACCCCCTCAAATCCCCCCTCTCTATTCTTTCTTTCTTTCCTTCTTATGTTCTTTGTTAGTTTGTCTATATATTTTTACTGTTATACAGAATCTGTACGATAAATACGTCAAAGGCGTACTGCCGGCTGAAAAATACAGTATCACTATGCCTATTTAGTTTAACCCCTAATGAGAGCTTATTGCTATATACAACACACTTCTGGAAAAGATGTTTTCCCTTTATTTTGGAAATTTCTATGCTAGATGTAAATCATGTGTCGGTCGTGCTAAATTTTTCTAATATGACTTTGTCTTTTATGTCTTATTTTGTTCATGTAAATTGAAAAAAAAAAAAATGTAAAAAAAAAAATGACATCTGCTGTTATCCCACTGAATGAGGTAGACCGATTACAAGTAGCGCAATAATAATAATGTATAATGGGCATAGGTGTGTAATAATGTGTAATGGGCATAACGGTTTGCAGCATAATATGTTAATGGTATTACGGATGTGTAATACTGTGCAATGGGCATTACACTGTGTAATAATGTGCAATGGGCATTACGCTGTGTAATAATGTGTAACGGATGTATAATAATGTGTAATGGGCATTACACTGTGTAATAATGTGTAACGGATGTATAATAATGTGTAATGGGCATAACGGTGTGTAGCATTAGGTGTAATGGGCATTACGGTGTGTAATAATGTGTAATGGGCATAACAGTGTGTAGCATTAGGTGTAATGGGCATTACGGTGTGTAATAATGTGTAATGAGCATTACGGTGTGTAGCATTAGATGTAATGGGCATAACAGTGTGTAATAATGTGTAACGGTGCTGGAGATGGGTTTCTATTTTCAGCTGGGTGCTCATAAATGAAGTTGCTATTTGTGCGTTACTATACAGGTTGTATGACATAGGTGTGTACATTACACTTGTACTTTGTAGATAAATTGTGTATAATATTTTTCCCACAGATGTGTCAGCAGAGGAAAATCACAAATTCTGGTCTGAATTCATTGAATTGTATCACGAGAACGAGTTCCTGTGCCGTGTGATAAGCGTGGACTATGCCAACAGGACACAGAGGAATCGGGCATATGACCAGCTGATCAGATACAATAGAGACAGGAACAGCTAACAGTGTTTTTATAGGAGCACAAGAAGTACATGTATTCACAACGTTCAGGAGACGGGACGGATGAGGTTTACAAGCCAACGCTGTGGTTTTATGACCTCATGAAAATCACTTTGGAGCAAGAGCCAAGGATAAGGTCACAGTGTAATCTGGATCCGGATTCTCCCACTCTTGTGGAAGAGGAGACATCGGAGAGTCTGGATCTGGTAAATACACACACATTTGTATTGTATTGTACACACACATTTTTACATGGAGTTCAGTTTTGTTTTATATTGCAGGATATTACACCGGAGTTGGAAGTGGAGTCTACCATGAGTGAGGCAACTGAAGTGGACAACCCAACCCCACAGCCACGACCCCTGAAACAGCGGAGTTCATCTGGAAACCAACTTCTGCCCCGCCCAGATCACAACAGTTGTTTACTCACGTTGAGGAGGTTCTTAATAGGGCCCTGGACTGGAGCAAACTTGGCAATTACATCGCGGCGGAGATGCGACTGATGAATGAGGGTCAAAAGAAGATCTACAAGCATCTGGTACTTGATGCTATCTGACATGCAAATGATGAGTGTCTTGTCAAGGCATGTGAGATAACACCACCTGCCAGATGCTGTCCCCCAAATGTGACCCCACCCACCTACCCACATCACCAACCCATGCAGTATGCACCAGGAAACCCTCAACAATCGAGCTGTTTTCAGCCAGGACCCACACAGCCCACCCCCTCCTCCCACTCCAGCGCGTCGTCCAGTGGTACGTATTTAGACATGCTGAGTACACAGTCCTCTGTACTGGACGATACTCATTTTTTAAATTATTAGATTTTTTTCAAACTGGTTTTTTAGTTGTTTCAAAAATTGTTGTTGCCCTTACCCTAGTCTCTTGCTCCAAGTGTCCTGTATTGAGGTGATTAGTACCCCAGCGTTGGTTTCTTGACCTCATTGTCCCGGACTTGTGATCATTGTGATCTATGCACTTCTTAAGTTCTTTCTAAAAGCAATGTTCAGAAATCTGCACTTTATCTTCTCTCCCCAATGTATGGTGGTAGCAAAGATATTCTGTGGGATACGCCTGATTCCTCTACTGGCTACTGTTGGCACAGTCCTTGCAAAAAAGGCTCTTGTTCTCCTGATAGAGTCAATGAAGGAAGACCAGAATTGGCAATTTTTTTATATATTTTTTTTATAGATAAAGTTTTTTGGGGAAAAATTGCGTTGTGTTTTTGTTTAATTAATGGTTGTTAATGCAAATGTCATTTTGTGTAACATGCCTTTGTAAAAATCAGAGGGTCAGCGAGACGTTATGGAGCCAATGTATCATTTACTATTTGCTGTACTTCCCACAAAACAACCGTACCTCCCAAATGTAAGTAGAAGGGACTGCAGCAGGTATCTCCCATACCTTCATACATGGACGTTTCCAGGCAAGGGTCAGGTAAGTTTATTATGAGTGATGTCTATTGTGTGCAACATGAGATGATTTATTTCTCAGAGCAAGAAAATGGCTTCTCACCTGTGTGACTTCTCTCATGATGAATAAGATGTGATTTCTGTGCAAAACATTTCCCACACTCAGTGCAAGAAAATGGCTTCTCACCTGTGTGAGTTTGCTGATGTCTTAAAAGAACTGATTTCCGTGCAAAACATTTCCCACACTCAGTGCAAGAAAATGGCCTCTCACCTGTGTGACTTCTCTCATGATTAATAAGATTTGATTTCTGTGCAAAAAATTTCCCACACTCAGAGCAAGAAAATGGCTTCTCACCTGTGTGACTTCTCTGATGTCTAACAAGATCTGATTTGATTGCAAAACATTTCCCACACTCAGAACATGGAAATGGATTCTCACCTGTGTGACTTCTCTGATGTATAACAAGATCTGATTTCCGTGCAAAACATTTCCCACACTCAGAGCAAGAAAATGGCTTCTCACCTGTGTGACTTCTCTGATGTCTAACAAGATCTGATTTGAGTGCAAAACATTTCCCACACTCAGAGCAAGAAAATGGATTCTCACCTGTATGACTTCTCTGATGTCTAACAAGATCTGATTTCCGTGCAAAACATTTCCCACACTCAGAGCAGAAAAATGGCTTCTCACCTGTGTGACTTCTCTGGTGTATAACAAGATGTGATTTCTGCGCAAAACATTTCCCACACTCAGAACAAGAAATTGGCTTCTCGCCTGTGTGACGTTTCTGATGTATAACAAGATGTGATTTGTGCGTAAAACATTTCCCACACTCAGAGCATATCAGTGGCCTCTCACCTGCCTTACCTGTCTGTTGGTTAATAAGCTTTGTGTTCTGTGTAAAACATTTGGCATCTACAGAACAGGGAAACACTGTATCTACTCTCAGAGCTGTAACAGATGCACCAATATCAGAGTGATCAGGAGAACATTTCCCAGGATCAGAGAGATCAGCTGATATAGTTGGATGTATAATTGGGGTAATGGGGTTATCTCCCGGAGAATCCTGTCTACTGTCATTATCTTTTATGTCACAATCCGGGGATAACATTAGATGTCCTTCTGAGATGTTCCTGCTTGTGTGTCCATCTGCTGGAAATAAAATACATTATGGAAATGTGACATTTTCTGTAACAATATTAATCTTGTAAACAATAGGAGAAGACGACTCTCTGGGACAGTTAATTGTAAATGTGTGTGTATAATAAAACATAACTTTTAATGAAGGCTTTATAATAATGTCTCCTAATGTTACTCCTGGAAGCATTGGTAAGGTAGCATTCCTTTATGTGTGTGCTCATACGCTGGTAAGCCTGTACATGTGTTACTCATCCTTATATAAGGTATATTGCTACAGCAGAGTAGGTGTGGAACAAGGTATTTTACATGCAATACACTATATAATACCCTGTAATCATCATCTGCTAGGTTATAATTCACTTTTACACCCCCATCATCAGTGTCTTACATCTATTCTCTCAATAGTAATAAGGATGATGTGTGTATGGTAAGTATGACACAGAGAATTACATATCAGAATCTATACAGCTGCCGCCATACTTCTGCTTCTCATACGTGTGCTACTGGCAGCAGTGAACATCTGAGTGAGAGTGCAGGGAAGACAGCAGAGTCTGATGAGAAAGAGATTGGATCTGCCTTTGTAGGGCTGTACCACACCTGTCACCCCTGTTAGTATATAAACTAATAAATAAGAGGAGTGTGGTCCATCCAGACGTGCTTTCTGGAGCTCTCCTCACTAAGTGGCTTCTTATCTACCCTACCTGATAGCACTCAGCCGCCGCTGGGACCAAGACCCAATCTATTAAGTCCCCCACTCCTCCTGCCCTAAAGCTGATTGCTCTGCACACTCCAGTCACTGTTCACTGCCGCAGCCTAGCGACGCCGCTGAAGCCATGGGCTGAATTCTGGGGCTAAGTGTGCCCAGTGTTTCCTGCATGCTCTATCCACCTGACTTGGAGTCGCTTTTGCCTTAGGTGGGAGCAAATGCTCTCCCGCTACTGCTGGGGACAGAACAGGCTGCCCACAGTCACCGGAACCCGGCAGAGATATTGGGAAGTGACATGGCTGCCATTTTGGATCATGGTGCCCAACCATCGCATACTTTGCCTTCAATAAGGTTTAAAATTGATATAAGCTGCTACCTGATGGCTGGACCGGGGTCACTACACTAAATTGAGGCATTTGCATGGAGGTGAAACTACCTTCTATTTATATGGTACCACTATAATCTACTTCCTCTCAATCTACATGCAGAGCCCAGTATCAAGTATCGTCTGAGTACAGCTCGTTACACTCTGATTACAACCTCACAGTATATTATTTTGTGGATTTATCCACTGAATATATTTTGCCATTTCTGTCTCTCTGTGCTGAGTACTTCACGTCTGTGATCACGCTGACCTCTAGTGGAATTTCTCGGTCATTACTGTGTTATTTGAGTTGCATTACATCATGTTTACTTGAAATTTTGGCTCAGATACCCCTGTCACCACGACTAAGAAAGTCATTTTGAACGGAGTCATCTTGATGTAACCTCCTGACAGCGTACTACTGCTCCTTTTATTTATAGATTGTTTGAATTTTCCTATCTCTGAAATGTTAGTCTCTTTGGAGCTGGTATACCATGCTTTCAAAAAAGGTTAAAAAGGTACCAAATCACCCCCACCTGTCCATCTCTTTGGTACCTCAAATTCAGGTGGTCCTTCTGAGACTGCTATATCATCATCTGCTTCTTCTTGCACAGCCCAGCAGTAATGGCTCAAGATGTCTTAAGACACTCTAGATAGTTCTGTTACTTTATGCTCTATACATTCTATGTTATCTACATTTAAGGACTGAAATAACCTCAAAACTGAACTCTAATATTCAAGCTTTGAGGTCAGATATCCGTGAGATTGGCACACGTACAGACTGAGATGAAAGAGATTGTTGTGTCTCACAAAGATCTGATTTCAGCACATGACACCCTTCAGGAAGACCCGGTCTCTATTCGTGATAAAGTCATTGATTTAGAAGACAGGTCTCGGAGAAATAATATCAGAATAATGGGCGTTCCGGATTCTGTTACAAATGCTAAGATTTATGATTATGCCACGGTCCTCTTTTCAGAAACTTTCACCGAAGGCTTCTGCCGCGGACCTTCTTATTAATAGGATCCAGACTCCCAAAGTCAAAACAGGCCCCTATCCAAGCACCGAGGGACACTCTGCTCAGGGTCCACTTTTTCATATTAAGGAATGCATTCTACAGGCTGCTTTGTCTTCCTCATCCACAGCTGAGTGCCTGGATAATCTGCAGATATTTTCGGATATTTCTCCTGTGACGCTGGCCCAAAGGCTTCTATTCCACACAAGGAACTGTACAATACAAATAGGGTTTTCCTACTAAGCTTATTGTAATGCGAAATAGCGCCTTCACAGTGATACCTTCACCCGAGGATGGCCCTGCTATTCTGAAAAAGTGGAACATTCGTGTTGACAGTCCTTCTTGACACTTCACCTAAACCAATCCCGGAGGAGTTGTCTTCAGTGTCTAAGTAATATGATAAAGGAGTAAGACTGTTAGAGACACTCAGAGTTTGTTTCCTACTGTAACATGTGCCAACTGGGACTAAGTTACTGGGCATGGATCTCTATTTGGCCCAGATTTATTTACTCGTTATAGGTTTAAAAACGTATCTTTTTATCTTTATTTCCTGACCTACTTAATTGCTATATGGTCTGATAATCTTTCCACTGTTATGTTTCATAATACCTTTCTAGAATATTTGGTTGTTCAGGCAAAGCATGACTGATCCGTCTAACATCCTGTTGCCCTTATACCTGTGTTGGTAGTACCTAAATTGGATATCTGGCCATGTTCTTAGCCTTTACCTTCTTTGGATACATTGAGATTTGATATTTCTTTGTACAATTGTTACTATGATGACTAGATTTTGCACTCTCGTATGGCTACTTGGGGTAGTCGGTGGGTTTTCCTTTTAGGCCCGACCGCCACCTTTTTCTACCTTTCTGTCACGGTACCCTAGTGACGGAATCTCTAGCTCCTTTATGGACACTATTTCTGTTTGTCTCCCATATTTGTTCCCTATTTAATTTTTTGGGTTATTTGATAGTTTGAAGTATGCACACGTCCTACAGACTCTATTGGACTTTATACAGATGATCTTAGATGTTTCATACCATGATCTGATCCCTATCATGGTGAAGTTTTTAAGTCTTAATGTAAAAGGTCTTAATTCTCCCAGTAAGAGATGTCTTGCAATAACATATTTCACTGACCAGAAGGAGGCGGTGGTAGACATTCAGGAATCACATGTTCCATTGCAGTCTTACCCTCAGTTTACCAATAACTACCCAACATGCTATATCTCCTGTGGTGTAGCCATCCTTTCTAATAGATCCTGCCCCATTCATCTGGAAAGCAAGTGGGTGGATTGCAATGGTAGATATTGGATTCTTGTTGGGAAGATTCATAATAAATATGTCACCCTCACTTCTCTCTATGCCCCTCATGCCAGACAGCCCCGATTTCTTAAATATTTCTTTGCAAAAGCTACCAGAAATTGCACTTCTCCTTATGGGAAATTTTATTCTTGCTCCAGACCCTCATCTTGATAGACCCTCCACTACTGATGAACAGACCAGTAATGTCGCCCGTTCCGTAGCTTCCTCATGCCCCCATTTATTAGCTGAATTTGACCTTTGACCTAGTGTGAAGGACATAGTGAGTGGAAAGAATATACACAACTTTTAGGCTGGATGCTTATAATAAATATATCTTCCTATTATCAGCATCTCAGATGGAAACGGTCCAGTAAGATGTTTGGGGTATTGTATTCATAAGTAGGTGAAAGGAGACAGTTGTCCATGATAAGATGAATGATGTTATACTGAATGACTACTGCACCCAGCATCACAGACCATGAATGTAATATCTGGTAAGACAATGTTAGCGTATCCTTGCAGGGTATAAAGCCTAGAGACTTACACATAGCAGGTTAGTTCTGATTGAAGCTAGTTCTGTCTGCAGCGGATATAGACTTCTATAAACCCACCTCAGTTTAATAAATTCAGACAGGGTTATTAAAGAGGGACCCTGAGGGCGACTGAACTATATTGTTTAAACTACGTAATCGATGACCATCATCTGGGACAGATCATGAAACATCTGAGATAAGAGCGGAGTATTCTAATTTGTTCTTCTTATTACTGTAACTGAGTATAACTTGTTATTTGCAGGTTCTCATTGTTGTAACTTAGAGAAATAAATGCTTATCCTTTATAATATGTCCTGTGTCAGTCTCCATATTTATCACATTGTATCCCAGAACCTGGTCATTTGAATTTTTCAAACAACATGGTCTGATCACACCCCTCTGATAGGGTCCTGGTCGCCTTTTCCCGCTACTCCTCCTTTACCACCTTGGAGATTACAGGATTATATATTAATGGATGCTGAAGGCACCAGAAGTTTGCAAGAGGCACTGTCCTCCTACTTAGACATGAACGCTCCTGAATATACTTCCATTAGGAACCATAGGTGTGCTCTTAAGGCCATGGATCAGAAGCCAGAGAAGGCCGTCATCCTAGTGCCAGGGGACAGGTAATCAGCAGGGAATGTGCAGGATTGGTTCCCATACACAAGCTCAATAAATGTATTATATACCTAAGACGACGGTAGCAAGACTCTGGTGCTGCCAACTCAGTAACAGGAGCCGTTCATTAGCCAATTCCCTGAGGCCGGCTGCTACAGGAGCATGTGGATACATGACAGGGGCTGCGCCAGATTTTTCCTAAGCATTGTGTCACGTGGCATGAGGAACCCCGAGCCTGTGCCCCAGCAAGCAGCCGCACCATGCCAGAAATAAGTGATTTATATATAGACCGGCGTGTGCTAATAGTGACACTCTCAGGGCATGTAATACCATAGGCAGGGGTACTGCTAGCACACAGTATGGCTGCTGGTAACACACAGTGACACGATGTGAGGGGGAGAGCAGGAGTATAATAGGGGCTGATGGCTCCTGATGTATGAGATACACCAGAGAGTGTGGGGAAGAGACTGCTCAGATCTCTGGGCTGGTAACACACAGTGACATGATGTGAGGAGGAGAGCAGGAGTATAATAGGGGCTGATGGCTCCTGATGTATGAGATACACCAGAGAGTGTGGGGAAGAGACTGCTCAGATCTCTGGGCTGGTAACACACAGTGACATGATGTGAGGGGGAGAGCAGGAGTATAATAGGGGCTGATGGCTCCTGATGTATGAGATACACCAGAGAGTGTGGGGAGAAGACTGGTCAGATCTCTGTGCTGGTAACACACAGTGACATAATGTGAGGGGGAGAGCATGAGTATAATAGGGGCTGATGTCTCCTGATGTATGAGATACACCAGAGAGTGTGGGGAGGAGACTGGTCAGATCTCTGGGCTGGTAACACACAGTGACATGATGTGAGGGAGAGAACAGGAGTATAATAGGGGCTGATGGCTCCTGATTTATGATATACACCAGAGAGTGTGGGGAGGAGACTGGTCAGATCTCTGGGCTGGTAACACACAGTGACATGATGTAAGGGGGAGAGCAGGAGTATAATAGGGGCTGAAGGCTCCTGATGTATGAGATACACCAGAGAGAGTGGGGAGGAGACTGGTCAGATCTCTGGGCTGGTAACACACAGTGACATGATGTGAGGAGGAGAGCAGGAGTATAATAGGGGCTGCTGGCCCCTGATGTATGAGATACACCAGGGATTGTGGGGAGGAGACTGGTCAGATCTCTGGGCTGGTAACACACAGTGACATGATGTGAGGGGGAGAGCAGGAGTATAATAGGGGCTGATGTCTCCTTATGTATGATATACACCAGAGAGTGTGGGGAGGAGACTGGTCAGATCTCTGGGCTGGTAACACACAGTGACATGATGTGAGGGGGAGAGCAGGAGTATAATAGGGGCTGAAGGCTCCTGATGTATGAGATACACCAGAGAGTGTGGGGAGGAGACTGGTCAGATCTCTGGGCTGGTAACACACAGTGAAATGATGTGAGGAGGAGAGCAGGAGTATAATGGGGGCTGATGTCTCCTGATGTATGAGATACACCAGAGAGTGTGGGAGGAGACTGGTCAGATCTCTGGGCTGATAACACACAGTGACATGATGTGAAGAGGAGAGCAGGAGTATAATAGGGGCTGATGGCTCCTGATGTATGATATACACCAGAGAGTGTGGGGAGGAGACTGGTCAGATCTCTGGGCTGGTAACACACAGTAACATGATATGAGGAGGAGAGCAGGAGTATAATAGGAGCTGATGGCTCCTGATGTATGAGATACACCAGAGAGTGTGGAGAGGAGACTGGTCAGATCTCTGGGCTGGTAACACACAGTGACATGATGTGAGGGGGAGAGCAGGAGTATAATAGGGGCTGATGTCTCCTGATGTATGAGATACACCAGAGAGTGTGGGGAGGAGACTGGTCAGATCTCTGGGCTGGTAACACACAGTGACATGATGTGAGGGGGAGAGCAGGAGTATAATAGGGGCTGATGTCTCCTGATGTATGAGATACACCAGAGAGTATGGGGAGGAGACTGGTCAGATCTCTGGGCTGGTAACACACAGTGACATGATGTGAGGGGGAGAGCAGGACTATAATAGGGGCTGATGGCTCCTGATGTATGAGATACACCAGAGAGTTTGGAGAGGAGACTGGTCAGATCTCTGGGCTGGTAACACAGTGACATGATGTGAGGGGGAGAGCAGGAGTAAAATAGGGGCTGATGGCTCCTGACTCCACACTTGGAAAATGCATATTCCGCATTAGTCTGTACTGACAGAGGAGGGTGTAGGATAAGAGATTGTTGTAGTGACTGAGCAAGGAGAATATGTGACTCTTTTCTGTAATAATTGTTTATTACTCACCTGTGCTGATATCTGTAGGGATCTCCTTCTCCTTACACTGCTGATCACCCCTCACATACGTCTCTTCTTCTCCCTCTATATCTTCTGCCTTCATATCAGTCACATACGTCTCTTCTTCTCCCTCTATATCTTCTGCCTTTATATCAGTCACATACGTCTCTTCTTCTCCCTCTGTATCTTCTGCCTTTATATCAGTCACATACGTCTCTTCTTCTCCCTCTGTATCTTCTGCCTTTATATCAGTCACATACGTCTCTTCTTCTCCCTCTATATCTTCTGCCTTTATATCAGTCACATACGTCTCTTCTTCTCCCTCTATATCTTCTGCCTTTATATCAGTCACACACGTCTCTTCTTCTCCCTCTATATCTTCAGCCTTTATATCAGTCACACACGTCTCTTCTTCTCCCTCTGTATCTTTGACTTTAATATTATTTAATTGGGCTTCACCCTATGTAAACCATTAATAAAAGATTGTAAAATTGTTTATTTCAGTAATAGATTAAACAATACAAATATAATAACACACACAGCTGCTCTACAGATCATATAGTGACAGTCACTTTGGTATATTGGATGAGACCCTAAATCCCACCTACCTGATCCTCCTGTGGGATCCTGTGATTCTCCTCTGTACAATCCTGGGAATACAGAGGACGGGGACATCTCTCTGGGGTATCTCTGTTACTGGGTCCATCTGTAGGAGACACACAGTGACTGAGAACAGTGTATAAATGTGATTATCAGATGATGTGTGTATATAGGGGGCCCCCATACCTGCTCTCCCCTGTACAATACATGACAGTCTCCTCTTACCCAGTGATGTGAGGGGCCGGTGATTCTCCATCATCATGTCCTTGTACAGACCCCTGTGTTCCTCTATATACTCCCCCTCCTGCATGGAGACATAGACAGTGACATCCTGAAACCTTATAGGAACCTGACACACACAGTGATACAGTCATCACCCAGACACATCCCCTGGTGTTACTGTATAATGTCCCATTCCCAGCAGTCACCTCTCCAGTCATCACCCAGACACATCCCCTGGTGTTACTGTATAATGCCCCATTCCCAGCAGTCACCTCTCCAGTCATCACCCAGACATGTCCCCTGGTGTTACTGTAGAATGACCCATTCCCAGCAGTCACCTCTCCATTCATCACCCAGACACGTCCCCTGGTGTTACTGTATAATGCCCCATTCCCAACAGTCACCTCTCCAGTCATCACCCAGACACATTCCCTGGTGTTACTGTATAATGCCCCATTCCCAGCAGTCACCTCTCCAGTCATCGTCCAGACACGTCCCCTGTTGTTACTGTATAATGCCCCATTCCCAGCAGTCACCTTTCCAGTCAGCAACTGAATGATCTTGTTGGTGAGTTCCAGGATCTTCTGGTCATTGTGTCTCTCATGTGTCAGTGAGTGAGGTGGAGGCACCGTGATTGGGCTCTGGGTTCTACTCAGTCCTCCTGATACACGGGGATGGCTGCTGGGTGTCTCATACTCATTGGATGTCTTCTTCACTATTGTGTAATCCTGTGTAATGGTGGAGACATCATATATCAATATATAAACTCCAAGATCCCCTCACCTCCCCAGTCATGTCACTGTATTATTACTATAGATATGTGATGTCACTGTGACGCTCACAGATCCCCTTACCTGCCCAGTCATGTCCCTGTATTATTACTATAGAAATAAGTGACGTCACTGTGAAACTCCCAGATTCCCACACCTCCACAGTTATTTCCCTGTATTATTACTATAGATATGTGATGTCACTGTGACACTCCCAGATCCCCTCACCTCCCCAGTCATGTCTCTATATTATTACGATAGATGTAAGTGATGTCACTGTGACATTCACAGATCCTCTCACCTCCCCAGTCATGTCCCTGTATTATTACTATAGATAAAAGTGATGTCACTGTGACACTCCCAGATCACGTCACCTCCCCATTCATATCCCTGTATTATTACTATAGATCTAAGTGATGTCACTGTGACACTCCCAGATCCCCTCACCTCCCCAGTCATGTCCCGGAATTATTACTATAGATATAAGTGATGTCACTGTGACGCACCCAGATCGCCTCACCTCCCCAGTCATGTCCCTGAATTATTACTATAGATATGTGATGTCACTGTGACACTCCCAGATTCCCTCACATTCCCAATCATGTCTTTGTATTATTACTATAGACAAAAGTGATATCACTGTGACGCTCCAAAATCCCCTCACCTCCCCAGTCATGTCACTGTATTATTGCTATAGATAAATGTGACGTCAAAGTGATGCTCCCAGATCCCTTCACCTCCCCAGTCATGTCACTGTATTATTAGTATAGATATGTGATGTCACTGTGACACTCCCAGATCCCTTTTCTCCCCAGTTATGTCCCTGTATAATTACTACAGATATAAGTGACATCACTGTACTGCTCGCAGATCCCCATACCTCCCCAGTCACGTCCCTGTATTATTACTATAAATATAAGTGATGCCACTGTGACACTCCCAGATCCCCTCACTTCCCCAGTCATGTCTCTGTATTATTACTATAGATATGTGATGTCACTGTGACGTTCCCAGATCCCCTTTCCTCCCCAGTCATGACTCTGTATTATTACTGTTGATATAAGTGATGTCACTGTGACGATCCCAAATCCCCCCACTTCCACAGTCAAGTCCCTGTATTATTAATATAGATATAAGTTACTTATCAGTAACGCTTCAAAATCCCCTCACCTCCCCAGTCATGTCCCTGTATTATTACTATAGATATAAGTGATGTCCCTGTGATGCTCTAAGACCCCTCACCTCCCCAGTGACATCCCTGTATTATTACTATAGATATGTTACCTCACGGTGATGCTTCGATTCCCTCACCTCCCCAGTCATATTCCTGTATTATGACTATAGATATTAGTGATGTCACAGTGACGCACCCAGATACCCTCACCTCCCCAGTCATGTCCCTGTTTTATTACTATAGATATAAGTGACATCACTGTGACACTCCCAGATCCGCCACACCTCCCCAGTCATGTCCTTGTATTATTAATTTAGATATAAGTGATGCCACAGTGATGCTCCCAGATTCCCTCACCTCCCCAGTCATGTCCCTGAATTATTACTATAGATATAAGGTCACAGTGATGCTCACAGATCCTATCACCTCCCCAGTCATGTCTCTGTATTATTACTATAGATATGTGATGTCACTGTGACGTTCCCAGATCCCCTCACCTCCCCAGTCATGACTCTGTATTATTACTGTTGATATAAGTGATGTCACTGTGACGATCCCAAATCCCCCCACTTCCACAGTCAAGTCCCTGTATTATTAATATAGATATAAGTTACTTATCAGTAACGCTTCAAAATCCCCTCACCTCCCCAGTCATGTCCCTGTATTATTACTATAGATATAAGTGATGTCCCTGTGATGCTCTAAGACCCCTCACCTCCCCAGTGACATCCCTGTATTATTACTATAGATATGTTACCTCACAGTGATGCTTCGATTCCCTCACCTCCCCAGTCATATTCCTGTATTATGACTATAGATATTAGTGATGTCACAGTGACGCACCCAGATACCCTCACCTCCCCAGTCATGTCCCTGTTTTATTACTATAGATATAAGTGACATCACTGTGACACTCCCAGATCCGCCACACCTCCCCAGTCATGTCCTTGTATTATTAATTTAGATAAAAGTGATGCCACAGTGATGCTCCCAGATTCCCTCACCTCCCCAGTCATGTCCCTGAATTATTACTATAGATATAAGGTCACAGTGATGCTCACAGATCCTATCACCTCCCCAGTCATGTCTCTGTATTATTACTATAGATATAAGGTCACTGTTATGCTCCCAGATCCACTCACCACCCCAGTCATATCCCTGTATTATTACTATAGATATAAGGTCACTGTTACGCTCCCAGATCCACTCACCATCCCAGTCGTGTCCCTGTATTATTACTATAGATATAAGTGATGTCACTGTGACACTCCCAGATCTTCTCACCTCCCCAGTCATGTCCCTGTATTATTACCATAGATATGAGGTCACTGTGATGCTCCCAGATCCACTCACCTCCCCAGTCAGCAGGTAGATGATCTCCAGGGTGATATTTATTATCCTCTCTGTCCTGTGACTCCTGTGCTTGTCCATCCTCTGTGAATCAGAGAGAATACAGAACATGTGATGTGTAATAAAGACTCCGTTCCTCACAGCTGGAGTTCCTTAGAATAAATATAATACATAAAACATATTGCACATGTAACATAGTAAATGTGGAATAGAGTGGTCATTAAGTCTCCTATTTCCCCACAGCCATAGAGTCCTGGTCAGTGTCTCTGAGGTTCCGGTGACCCAGCCCCATAAGGCTGTACTGCATAGTGGGCCTGATCTAGAGTGTAGCGCTATTGTGGGTGGAGTCACAATGAGCTGATGTTCGGTACAACGCTCATGGGCACGACCCGTATGGAGCATGTGCTCTATGTGTCCTGAGTTGTCAGACGAGTATGGCTGCAGCCATGAAGTGGTGTAAGGGTGAGAATTGGTTGTGAAGAGCAGGGTCTCCTGAGGGAAATTTCATGGCCTCATTCATGAAGCTGCAGCGTACAGTCACCGTGACGTCAGGTTCCACACATCCAGCCGATGGTGTAGCAAAGGCGGCAGGAGACAGGCAGGGAAAGGTTGCAGGAGACAGGCAAGGGAAAGGTGGCAGGAGACAGGCAAGGGAAAGGTGGCAGGAGACAGGCAAGGGAAAGGTGGCAGGAGACAGGCAAGGGAAAGGTGGCAGGAGACAGGCAAGGGAAAGGTTGCTGGAGACAGGCAGAAGGTTGCAGGCGACAGGCAGGGAAAAGGTTGCAGGCGACAGGCAGGGAAAAGGTTGCAGGCGACAGGCAGGGAAAAGGTTGCAGGAGACAGGCAGGGGAAAGGTGGCAGGAGACAGGCAGGGGAAAGGTGGCAGGAGACAAGCAGGGGAAAGGCGGCAGGAGACAGGTAGGGGAAAGGCGGCAGGAGACAGGCAGGGGAAAGGCGGCAGGAGACAGGCAAGGGAAAGGCGGCAGGAGACAGGAAGTGGAAAGGCAGCAGGAGACAGGCAGGAGACAGGCAAGGGAAAGGTGGCAGGAGACAGGCAGGGGAAAGGTGGCAGGAGACAGGCAGGGTAAAGGCGGCAAGAGACAGGCAGGTGGGCAGCAGGGTGGGGGTGGCAGGAGACAGGCAGGGGAAAGGCGACAGGAGACAGGCAGGGTAAAGGCGGCAGGAGACAGGCAGGGGAAAGGTGGCAGGAGACAGGCAGGGGAAAGGCGGCAGGAGACAGGCAGGGGAAAGGCGACAGGAGACAGGCAGGGGAAAGGCGGCAGGAGACAGGCAAGGGAAAGGTGGCAGGAGACATTATTTGTTCATAGGAGATTGAATAAATTGTTAATCATTTGTAATAAAAGTTACATTTTATTATTTGAGAATATCTCAATATTTCTTTACAAGAGTGCGCCCACAAAGAAGTCTACATTCTTTCTCTTGTCACTGTGACACTCCCAGGTCCCCCTCACCTCCCCAGTCATGTCCCTGTATTATTACTATAGATATAAGTGATGTCACTGATACATTCCCAGATCCCCTCACCTCCGCAGACATGTCTCTGCATTATTACTATAGATATAAGTGATGTCAAAGTGACTCTCCCAGACCCCCTCACCTCCCCAGTCATGTCCCTGTATTATTTCTATATATATAAGTGACATCAGAGTGACTATCCCAGACTCCCTCACCTCCCCAGTCATGTCCCTGTATTATTTCTATATATATAAGTGACGTCAGAGTGACTATCCCAGACCCCATCACCTCACCAGTCATGTCCCTGTATTATTACTATAGATATAAGTGATACTCCCAGATCCCCTTACCTCCCCAGTCATGTCCATGTATTATTACTATAGATATGTGATGTCACTGTGACACTGCCAGGAGTATGATATACATTTGCTTCATACTGCTCCAATTAGCATCTGTTACACATGCCAGGGATATTATGGTCTCTGCCTTAATATATCCTAGAATTTGAGCAATATTTTCAAACCCCACAATTTCATATAATAAAATTATTAATAATAATAATAATAATAATAATAATAACAACAACAACAACGACACAAAAGGCTGCAGCCCAGTATAAAAATAATAACATATGTCTTTATTAACAGGACACCACAGGCTACTCCCCCTTTATTATAATTACAGGACACCACAGGCTGCTGCTCCCTCTGAATAATAATAATAATAACTGTATTCCACAGGCTGCTCCTCCTGTATAATAATGACTGGATTCCACAGGTTGCTCCTCCTTTATTATAATAATAACAGGACCCCACAGGCTGCTACTACTGTATTACAATAACAGGACACCAAAGGCTGCTCCCCCTGTATTATAATAATAATAATAATAATAATAATAATAATAATAATAATGATGATGATGGTGATAACAACAACAAAAACAACAACAACAACAACAACAGGACAACACAGGCTGCTCCCTCTAAATAATAATAATAGGACACCACAGTCCGCTCCCCCTGTATTATTATTATTATTATTATTATATTAATAACAACAACAATAAAAACACACCACAGGCTGCTCCCTCTGTATAATAATAATAATAATAATAATAATAATAATAATAATAAAAGGACACGACAGGCTGCTCCGCCTGTATAATAATAATAATAACAACAACAACAGGACACCACAGGCTGCTCCCCCTGTATAATAATAATAATAATAAAAAGACACCACAGGCTACTTCCTCTAAATAATAACAGGACACTACAGGCTGCTCCCCCTGTATAATAATAACAGGACACCACAGGCTGCTCAACCTGTATAACATACCTCCCAACTTGTCTCTTCTTTAAAGAGGGACACACGCGCGGCAAAGCGTAAAAGGGGACGTGGCCTATGGAAAGGGGGTGTGGCTTCTCGGGGGGACCCGCGATCGCGAGCCACTTCCCGTTTTCGTCACTGAAGGGGCATGCCCAGCGCTCTGTGAGCTGCTGGCATGCCCCGTCTCCCTCTGTCTCCAATGAATAGACGCTGTGCGTATGCTAAGCAGGGCAGCGAGAGACAGAGCCTCCCAACTGCCCCCCTTCCCCACCGCGGGACACTGCGGCCCACGAGTGGGACAGTCCCCAAAAAACGGGACTGTCCCGCGAAAATCGGGACAGTTGGGAGGTATGTGTATAATAATAATAATAATAATAATAATAATAACAGGACATCACAGGCTGCTTGTTCTGTAAAATAATAATAATAACAACAACTACTACAGGACACCACAGGCTGCTCCCCCTGTATAATAATAAAAATAGCGACACTACAGGCTGCTCCCCCTGTATAATAATAACAGGACACTACAGGCTGCTCCCCCAGTATAATAATAATAATAATATCAGGGCACCACAGGCTGCTCCCCCTGTATAATAATAATAACAGGACACCACAGGCTGCTCCCCCTGTACAGTAAGACGCCATTACCTGATCTCCACGGACACTGGGAGGCTGCAGCAGTCGATGAAAAGTCACTTCCTGCATGTGGACCGCACAACCCGGAAGTAAGGTGGAACGCAAAGGCAGGAAGTAGGGCATGATTGGCGCAGGATGCTTCCTGGTGATTGGACCCTTCCCTCCTACACCCCGCCCACAGGCCCGTCCTCTGTCCTCAGTGCAGTATGCCGGCGGCCATTTTCTTGTAGACCAGTCTGGCAGCAGCAATAGTTTGTAGTGACGTCGGGAGCGGCGGCCATTTTCCCCTGGTCTGAGCTCCGCCTTCCTTCTATCATTCCCACAAGGCAGCAGGAGCAGAGAGCAGCCATTGCTGTGTCTGGCAGCAGGTAATGATATTATTATTATTATTATTATTATTATTATTATTCTATAGGCTGAGCAGCTCTGGTGTCAGGTTCTGTACTACAGGGGGAGCAGCCTCTGGTGCCTTGTTATAGTGCAGCTGGAGCAGCCTCTGGTGCTGCATTATCCCTGTACAGGTGTCTGACACTCTAGTGTCCTATTACTGTAATACAGGTGGCGCAGACCCCGCCGTTACCGTAATACAGGTGACGCAGACCCCGCCGTTACCGTAATACAGGTGGCGCAGACCCCGCCGTTACCGTAATACAGGTGGCGCAGACCCCGCCGTTACCGTTATACAGGTGGCGCAGACTCCGCCGTTACCGTAATACAGGTGACGCAGACCCCGCCGTTACCGTTATACAGGTGGCGCAGACCCCGCCGTTACCGTAATACAGGAGGCGCAGACCCCACCGTTACCATAATACAGGTGGCACAGACCCCGCCATTACCGTAATACAGGTGGCGCAGACCCCTCCGTTACCGTAATACAGGTGGCACAGAATCCGCCGTTACTGTAATACAGGTGACGCAGACCCCGCCGTTACCGTAATACAGGTGGCGCAGACCCCGCCGTTACCATAATACAGGTGGCGCAGACCCCGCCGTTACCGTAATACAAGTGACGCAGACCCCGCCGTTACCGTAATACAGGTGGCGCAGACTCCGCCGTTACCGTAATACAGGTGGCGCAGACCCCGCCGTTACCGTAATACAGGTGGCGCAGACCCCGCCATTACCATAATACAGGTGGCTCAGAATCCGCCGTTACCGTAATACAGGTGACGCAGACCCCGCCGTTACCGTAATACAGGTGGCGCAGACCCCGCTGTTACCATAATACAGGTGGCGCAGAATCCGCCGTTACCGTAATACTGGTGGCGCAGACCCCGCCGTTACCGTAATACAGGTGGCGCAGACCCCGCCGTTACCGTTATACAGGTGGCGCAGACTCCGCCGTTACCGTAATACAGGTGACGCTGACCCCGCCATTACCGTTATACAGGTGGCGCAGACCCCGCCATTACCGTAATACAGGAGGCGCAGACCCCACCGTTACCATAATACAGGTGGCACAGACCCCGCCGTTACCGTAATACAGGTGGCGCAGACCCCGCCGTTTCCATAATACAGGTGGCACAGAATCCGCCGTTACCGTAATACAGGTGACGCAGACCCCGCCGTTACCGTAATACAGGTGGCGCAGACCCCGCCGTTGCCATAATACAGGTGGCACAGAATCCGCCGTTACCGTAATACAGGTGGCGCAGACCCCGCCGTTACCGTAATACAGGTGGCGCAGACCCCGCCGTTACCGTTATACAGGTGGCGCAGACTCCGCCGTTACCGTTATACAGGTGGTGCAGACCCCGCCATTACCGTAATACAGCAGGCACAAGACACTGCGGTTACCAAAATACAAGTGGCGCAGACCCCGCCATTACCGTAATACAGGAGGCGCAGACCCCACCGTTACCATAATACAGGTGGCACAGACCCCGCCGTTGTGGTAATACATTTGGGGCAGACCCCGTGGTTACCAAAATACAAGTGGCGCAGACCCCGCCGTTACCGTAATACAGGTGGCGCGGACCGTGCCGTTACCGTAATACATGTGGCGCGGACCGTGCCGTTACCGTAATACATGTGGCACAAGACCACACTGTTACCGTAATTCTATACACGGGACATTGCAGGTGTTGTGACCTGTGGCATTGTGCTGTACACGGGGAGCGGCCTGTGTTGTCAATGTACACAGGAGGAGCAGCCTGTGTTGTCATAATATACAGGGGTAGCATCCCGTGCTGTCAATAGTATACAGGGGGAGTGGCCTGTGTTGTGATAATATACAGGGGTAACATCTTGTGTTGTCATAGTATACAGTAGGAGCAGCCTGTGTTGCAATAATATACAGGGGTAGCATCCTGTGTTGTCATAATAGACAGGAGGAGCAGCCTGTGGCATCCTACTCTACAGGGGGAGCAGCCTGTGGTGTCCTGTTGTTGTTTTTGTTGTTATTATTATTATAATACAGAAGTATCAGCCTGTGGCGTCTTGTTATTATTATTATTATACAGGAGAAGCAGCCTGTGGTGTACAGTTATTATTATTATTATTATTATTATTATTATAATACAGGGGCAGCAGCCAGTGGTGTCTGATTATTATTATTATTATTATTATTATACAGGGGGAGCAGCCTGTGGTGTCCTGTTATTATTATTGTACAGTAGGAGCAGCCTGTGGTATCCTGTTTTCTCTAACGTCCTAAGTGGATGCTGGGGACTCCGTCAGGACCATGGGGAATAGCGGGCTCCGCAGGAGACAGGGCACATCTAAAAAGCTTTTTAGGTCACATGGTGTGTACTGGCTCCTCCCCCTATGACCCTCCTCCAAGCCTCAGTTAGGTTTTTGTGCCCGTCCGAGAAGGGTGCAAACTGGATGGCTCTCTTAAGGAGCTGTTTAGTAAAGTTTTTTTTAGGTTTCTAATCAGTGATTCCTGCTGGCGACAGGATCACTGCAACGAGGGACTTAGGGGAGAGACTTGCAACTCACCTGCGTGCAGGAGGATTGAAGTCTTAGGCTACTGGACACTGAGCTCCAGAGGGAGTCGGAACACAGGTCAGCCTGGGGTTCGTCCCGGAGCAGCGCCGCCGATCCCCCTTACAGACGCTGAAGAAAGACGGCGGAACGGAGGTCCGGAAACAGGCGGCAGAAGACTTCACAGTCTTCAGAGAGGTAGCGCACAGCACTGCAGCTGTGCGCCATTGTTGTCACACGGCTCACTGACACGGTCACGGAGGGTGCAGGGCGCTGCTGGGGGCGCCCTGGGCAGCAATATAAATACCTATTTGGCAAATAAATACATCACATATAGCCATTAAGGCTATATGTATGTATTTTAACCCAGGCCAGTTATTAAAAAACCGGGAGGAAAAGCCCGCCGAAAAGGGGGCGGAGCTTATTCTCCTCAGCACACGGCGCCATTTTCCTGATCAGCTCCGCTGGTGAGGAAGGCTCCCACTCTCCCCTGCACTGCACTACAGAAACAGGGTTAAAAGAGAAGGGGGGCATAAATTGGCGATATAATTATATATTAAGAGCGCATATATAGAAACAACACCTTCTAGGGTTGTTATATACATTATAGCGCTTTTGGTGTGTGCTGGCAAACTCTCCCTCTGTCTCCCCAAAGGGCTAGTGGGTCCTGTCCTCTATCAGAGCATTCCCTGTGTGTGTGCTGTATGTCGGTACGTGTGTGTCGACATGTATGAGGAAAATGTTGGTGAGGAGGCGGAGCAAATTGCCTGTAATGTTGATGTCACTCTCTAGGGAGTCGACACCGGAATGGATGGTCTACTTATGGAATTACGTGATAATGTCAACACGCTGCAAGACGGTTGACGACATGAGATGGCCGGCGGACAAATTAGTACCGGTCCAGGCGTCTCAGACACCGTCAGGGGCTTGTAAAAACGCCCATTTACCTCAGTCGGTCGACAGACACAGACATGGACACTGACCCCAGTGTCGACGGTGAAGAAACATACGTAATTTTCCTTTAGGGCCACGAGTTACATGTTAAGGGCAATGAAGGAGCTGTTACATATTTCTGATACTACAAGTACCACAAATAAGGGTATTTTGTAGGGTGTGAATAAACTACTTGTAGTTTTGCCTGAATCAGATAAATTAAATGAAGTGTGTGATGATACGTGGGGTTCCTCCGATAGAAAGTTATGGGCGGTATACCCTTTCCCGCCAGAAGTAAGGGCGAGTTGGGAAACACACCTTAGGGTGGATAAGGCGCTCTCACGCTTATAAAAACAGGGCGTTACCGTCTCTAGATACGGCCGCCCTCAAGAAGCCAGCTGATAGGAAGCTGAAAAATATCATGACAGTATATACACACATACTGGTGTTATACTACGACCAGCAATCGCCTCAGCCTGGATCTGCAGCGCTGAGGGGGCTTGGTCGGATTTCCTGACTGAAAATTTTGATACCCTTGACAGGGACAAGATTTTATTGACTATAGAGCATTTTAAGGATGCATTTCTATATATGCGTGATGCGCAGAGGGATATTTGCATTCTGGCATCAAGAGTAAATGTGATGTACATATCTGCCAGACAAAGACACGACAGTGGTCAGGTGAGGCAGATTCCAGACGGCATGTGGAAGCATTGCCGTATAAAGGGGCGGTCCATCGGACCTGGTGGCCATGGCAACAGCTGAAAAATCCACCTTTTGTTACCCCGAATCACATATCGGCAAAAAAGGACACAGTCTTTTCAGTCTCAGTCCTTTCGTCCCCATACGGGCAGGCGGGCAAAGGCCAGTCATATCTGCCCAGGGGTAGAGGAAAGGGAAGAAGACTGCAGCAAGCAGCCCATTCCCAGGAACAGAAGCCCCTCACAGCTTCTGCCAAGTCCGCAGCATAACGCTGGGGCCGTACAAGCGGACTCAGGTGCGGTAGGGGGTCATCTCAAGAGTTTCAGTACGCAGGGGGCTCACTCGCAAGGGAACTCCGGGATCCTACATGTAGTATCCCAGGTGTACATTGGAAATTCGAGACATCTTCCCCTCACACAATTCACGGGCTGTATTCCCAGCAGGTGATAATCAAAGTACCCCTCTTACAACATGGAAGGGGGTAGTATTCCACACTATATTGTGGTACTGAAGCCAACCGGCTCGGTGAGATCTGAAATATTTGAACACTTACATACAAGCGTTCAAATCAAGATGGAGTCACTCAGAGCAGTGATAGCAAACCAGGAAGAAGGGGACGATATGGTGTCACTGGATATCAGGGACGCTTACCTACAGGTCCAAATTTGCCCTTCTCACCAAGGGTACTTCAGGTTCCTGGTACAGAACTGTCACTATCAGTTCAGACGCTGCCGTTTGGGTTGTCCACGGCGCCCCGGGTCTTTACCAAGGTAATGGCCGGAATGATGATTTTTCTTAAAAGGAAACATGGACGCTTTCCTGATAAGGGCAAGGTCCAGAGAACAGTTGGAGGTCGGAGTAGCACTATCTTAAGTAGTTCTACGACAGCACGAGTGGATTCTAAATATTCCAAAATCGCAGCTTTTTCCGATGACACGTCTACTGTTCATAGGGATGATTCTGGACACAGTCCAGAAAAACGTGTTTCTCCCAGTGGAGAAAGCCAGGGAGTTATCCGAGCTAATCGGGATCCTCCTAAAACCAGGAAAAGTGTCAGTGCATCATTGCACAAGAGTCCTGGTAAAAATGGTGGCTTACTACGAAGCAATTCCATTCGGCAGATTTCCCGCAAGAACTCTTCGGTGGGATCTGCTGGACAAATGGTCCGGATCGCATCCTCAGATGCATCAGCGGATAACCCTATATCCAAGGACAAGGGTGTCTCTCCTGTGGTGATTACAGAGTGCTCATCTTCTAGAGGGCCGCAGATTTGGCATTCAGGATTGGATGCCGGTGACCACGGAGGCCAGCCTGAGAGGCTGGAGAACAGTCACACAGGGAAAAAAAATTCCAGGGAAGTGTGATTAAGTCTGGAGAATTCTCTCTGCATAAATAAGCTTAGAGCAAATTTATAAGGCTCTAAACTTAGCAAGACCTCTGCTTCAAGGTCAGCCGGTATTGATCCAGTGGGATAACATCACGGCAGTCGCCCACGTAAACAGAAAGGGCGGCACAAGAAGCAAGAGGGCAGTGACAAAACTGCAAGGATTTTTCGCTAGGCGGAAAATCATGTGATAGCACTGTCAGCAGTGTTCTTTCCGGGAGTGGACGACTGGGAAGCAGACTTCCTCAGCAGGCATAACCTCCACCCGGGAGAGTGGAAACTTCATAGGGAAGTTTTTCAGCATGATTGTGGACCGTTGGCAAAGACCAAAGGTGGACATGATGGCATCCCGCCCGAAAAACGGGACAGGTATTCCGCCAGGTCATGAGACCTTCAGGCGATAGCTGTGGATGTTCTGGTAACACCGTGGGTGTACCAGTCAGTGTATGTGTTCCCTCCTCTGTTTCTCATAACCAAGGTATTGAGAATTATAAGACATAGAGGAGTATGAACTATACTAGTGGCTCCGGATGGGCCAAGAGGGACTTGGTACCCGGAGCTTCAAGAGATGCTCACAGAGGACTAAGGGCCTGGGGAGCTAAGAAGGGACTTGCTTCAGCAAGTACCGTGTCTTTTCCAAGAATTACCGCGGCTGCGTTTGACGGCATGGCGGTTGAATACCGGATCCTGAAGGGAAAAAGGCATTCCATAAGAGGTCATACCTACCTTGGTCAAAGCCAGGAAGGAGGTGACCGCATAACGTCATCACCACATGTGGTGAAAATGTGTTGCGTGGGTAAGGCCAGAAAGGCTCCACGAAGGAAATTCAACTAGGTCGATTCTGCACTTCCTGAAAACAGGAGTGTTTTGAGCCTAAAATTGGGTTTCATTAAGATTTAAATTTCGGCCCTGTAGATTTTCTTCCAGAAAAAAATTGACTTCAGTTCCTGAAGTCCAGATTGTAAAGGGTGTATTGCATATACAGTTCTTTTGTGCCTCTAGGGGCACCGTGAGATCTCAACATAGTGTTGGGATTCCTTAAAATCATATTGGTTTGAACCGCTCAAATCTGTGGATTTGAAATATCTCACATGGAAAGTGACCATGCTGTTGACCAATATCTCACATGGAAAGTGACCATGTTGTTAGCCCTGGCCTCGGCCAGGCGATTGTCAGAATGGGCGGCTTTGTTTTACAAAAGCCCATATTAAAATTTTCCATTTGAACAGGGCAGAACTGGGACTCGTCTCCAGTTTCTTCCTAAAGGGGTGTCAGCGTTTTCACCTGAAACAACCTATTGTGGTGCCTGCGGCTACTGGGGACTTGGAGGACTCCAAGTTACTAGACGTTGTCAGGGCCCTAAAAAAAAATATATATATATATATATATAGTTAGGACGGCTGGAGTCAGAAAGTCTGACTTGCTGTTTATATTGTATGCACCCAACAAGCTGGGTGCTCCTGCTTCTAAGCAGTCTATTGCACGCTAGATTTGTAGTACAATTCAGCTTGCACATTCTGTGGCAGGCCTGCCACAGCCGAAATATGTAGATGCCCATTCCACAAGGAAGGTGGCATCATTCCGGGGCGGCTGCCCGAGGAGTCTCGGCATTATAACTTTGCCGAGCAGCTACGTGGTCAGGGGAGAACACGTTTGTAAAATTTTACAAATTTGATACTCTGGCTAAAGAGGACCTGGAGTTCTCTCATTCGGTGCTGCAGAGTCATCCGCACTCTCCCGCCCGTTTGGGAGCTTTGGTATAATCCCCATGGTCCTGACGGAGTCCCCAGCATCCACTTAGGACGTTAGAGAAAATAAGAATTTACTTACCGATAATTCTATTTCTCGTAGTCCGTAGTGGATGCTGGGCGCCCATCCCAAGTGCGGATTGTCTGCAATGCTTGTACATAGTTATTGTTACAAAAATCGGGTTATTACTATTGTTGTGAGCCATCTTTTCAGAGGCTACTTCGTTTTGTTATCATACTGTTAACTGGGTTCAGATCACAAGTTGTACGGTGTGATTGGTGTGGCTGGTATGAGTCTTACCCGGGATTCAAGATCCTTCCTTATTGTGTACGCTCGTCCGGGCACAGTACCTAACTGAGGCTTGGAGGAGGGTCATAGGGGGAGGAGCCAGTACACACCATGTGACCTAAAAAGCTTTTTAGATGTGCCCTGTCTCCTGCGGAGCCCGCTATTCCCCATGGTCCTGACGGAGTCCCCAGCATCCACTACGGACTACGAGAAATAGAATTATCGGTAAGTAAATTCTTATTTTTATACAGGATGAGCAACCTGTGGTGTCCTGTTATTATTATACAGGGGAAGCATTATTATTATTATTATTATTATTATTATACAAAAGGGAGCGGCCTGTGGTGTCCTGTTGTTGTTGTTGTTATTATTATTATAGATTGGGAACAGCCTGTTGTGTCCTATTATTATTATTTTTTTGCATAGGGAGCAGCCTATGGTGTCATTTTATTTTTAATATACAGGGAGAGCAGAATGGGGTGTCCTGTTGTTATTAGTACAATACAGGGGGAGCAGGTTTTTGTGTATGGTTATTATTATAATGGTGGAGCAGCCTGTGGTGTCCTGGTATTATTTATTATTATTATTATTATTGTTATTATTATTATTATAATACTTTGGGAGTGGTGGTGATGTCACAGTGACATCACTTATATCTATAGTAATAATACAGGGACATGACTGGGAGGTGAGGGGGATCTGGGGGTGTCACAGTGACATCACTTATATCTATAGTAATAATACAGGGACATGAGTGGGAGGTGAGAGGATCTGGGAGCGTCACAGTGACATCACTTATATCTATAGTAATAATACAGGGACATGACTGGGGAGGTAAGGGGGATCTGGGGGTGTCACAGTGACGTCACTTATATTTGTAGTAATAATACAGGGACATGACTGGGGAGGTGAGGTGATCTGGGAGCGTCACAGTGACATCACTTATATCTATAGTAATACAGGGACATGACTGGGGAGGTGAGGGGGATCTGGGGGTGTCACTGTGATATCACTTATATCAATAGTAATAATACAGGGACATGAGTGGGATGTGAGAGGATCTGGGAGCGTCACAGTGACGTCACTTATATTTGTAGTAATAATACAGGGACATGACTGGGGAGGTGAGGGGGATCTGGGAGAATCACAGTAACATCACTTATATCTATAGTAATAATACAGGGGCATGAGTGGGAGGTGAGAGGATCTGGGAGCGTCACAGTGACATCACTTATTTATTTTTCATCCACTAGGGGGCACTGTACTCTTGGGATATGAACGGTGCGATAGCAGGGATAGGCACATTTAAATATTTAAATGTGTAACCCTTTTTCCCCCCTCCATACTCCCAAGATGCCTCAGTGATCTTTGTGCCTTCACTAGGGAAGGTCACATTTTGGAGTCATTCCAGGGTTTACTTTAAATTTTCTAAATATTTTTTCTTGTATCAATCACACTCCCTTCCCAGCTTATTAGAAAGCGTGGGTCCGTGAGTGTGTGCTGCTGTTGTGCAGCGAAGGCTTATTGGTGCTTAGACAGGGAAGCCCCCCATAGACCTTCATCAGTGTTGTCTGTCTATCTGCATGACAAAATCAGAAACAGCAGCTTGTCTGTGATAACTGTGAGAACAGCTTATGCTGCTGCCGCTCCGTTGGACCTGTTTGTTGCTGTGATAGTGGGGCAGTCAGCTCCTGCTGTCGCCCCTCCATGTGCGGGGAAAGTGTTTTGCATGAGCTGCTTACTAAGGTATAGCTTTACTGGCTTAAACTCCCCCGCTTCCCGGCTCCCACCAGCGGTCAGACACATACTGCCACTGGGCGCCTGCGTCGCTCCACACCTGCCCACTCCCCGGCTCCTGGCAGTGCAGCTCCAAACCGCTGCCCTCTACAATCTGCCCCTCTAGACAACTGGGAAGCGGCTTCCAGCAGTGGTCAAATAATGCTGCCACTGGGCACCTGTCAGGCTACACCTCGCAGCTCCAGAGAAGTGGCTCCCGGCAGTGCGGCTTGCAGCAGCGGACAGATCACACTGCCGCCGCTGGACGCCCGTCACATTACACATCTACCCCGCTCTCCAGCTGCCACAAGTGCACAGACCACAGTGGATAGCTGCTGGGGGAGGTCATGGCGGTCCCTAGTTCAGCGGTTCCCCCTAAATATAAGGGATGGTGGCCAGGGCTATAAGGGACATAACAGGCTATTAAGCCTAGGTTATTAGTGCTTTTGGGGGTACATAGGTTATAGTCAGATGCACATGCTGGGACGCCGTTTTCACACAAAGGTGACACACCTACTTCCTGCTTCTTCCTACAGCAATATGTCAGTCCTACAACACACGGCCACTGGAGGGGGCAGGGGTGTTTAGTAGGTGGCACAGTGACCATCATAGATTTCCTCTATAACACAGTGCGGTGCTCGTTGTATTATAGACACTACAGTTATTATCACTGAGTTGTGCGGACGTTGTCTCACTGTATTATTGTCTGTCTGTCTGCATGACAATATGAGAAACAGCAGCTTGTTTGTGATAACTGTGAGAATGCCTGATTTGCAGTCAGAGTTGTCCGCTGCATGAAAAGACCATGAGGCGGCTAAGTCTGATTCACGGATAATACCGTGTGAGCAGCCAATGTGGGTGTGACAGGACGGTCCCGAACGAAAGCACTCGCCGCTTTCGCGTCCCGTCTCCTGCGCACAGAATGGAGGGTTAGGTCACACGAGGCCTGACCACATAGGGGATTCCTGCTTACAGTTAGTAACCGCCTGTTACTGACTCCACCCACTGCGTTGTGGGCGGATTTATGCTGCCACCACCAAACTCCTAACCTGCCGTGGCGTTTGGAACCACGGTTCTACTCTGTATGTGCCAACGCCTTTTCTTACCACACCTGTGTGGTGTTGACAAATCCCCACTAGCCACTTGCTAGGCCTCTACCGGTAGTTGGCGGAAGGCGGAACTTGGAGACGCTAGGTACTTTCCTGGACAGCCGGAGGACGGGGCTATGTTTGGCATAACCCTGTAGGTCACAAGATGAAGCAATCTTCTTGAGGCAGATGTTTATTTTCTCAATAATAGCCTTAAAAAAGACTCATCTCTATTGCTAGGGGCAACAGCATACAACAAGATGTTGTAGCAGAAAAAAGATGGTACAATACAATACAATGGGGCAGCAGCCCTCCTTTTATCCTACTCCAATACACATTACAACAGGGGGTAAGCCCGCCCTGTGGTGTACAACCAATCAGTGTTTACCCATGGGCTGTGCATGCCTTGGTCACATGCACAGCTAACATTGTTCCCTATGGACAGTGGGGAGTGGTCGTTCTCCTTTGCTTGTCCCATCCTGGAGGATCAGGATACGCCCCAGTGCCGTTCAGTCTAGGCTGGGGGAAGTTTTCTTGCCTAAACTGACTTCCAGAAACCTGCCCGGGACCTAGCCCACTGCCTGCAGCCTGGATTTGGGCTCCAGAGCTGGGCAGCCTAGCTCCCCGGTCCAGGTTTCCTGGACACTACGGGTGATCTCCTCCATGGAGCTCCAGAAAACCACTCAGCTTGTTTCAAAGCTGAGCTTCTCTCTCTCCCAATGCCCCTTTCAAGAGTGAGGCTGGAAGGGAAAGTATTCCGTTTTTGGGGAAAAGGTCTGGGAGAATCCATCAGCATGCACACAACCAAGTAAGTGCAATTTACATTTAAATACATTTCATTTAAACACATGTGTTTCCCTTTAAATCTACACTGAGCCTGTGCCCTGCACAGGCTCCACATTCCCAGGCACTGCAGTGCCTCATAACACAATATATATGTTATTGCATTTAAAACAATGTTTTTATTCTGGTTTTAACTACAGCGCTGGGCTTCCCTAGCCCTGCAGCCTGGCTGCTGGGGCTCTCTCTCAGTGCTGGAGGTATGGGGCTGGCTTCCCCCATCCTCCAGCCTGCCACTGGGGTCCAGGGAGCTGGCTCTCCCTGTCCCCTCCTGATCTGAAGTCCGGTGGCTCAGGATGCTTGTCCCGGCCGCCGCAGCTCTGTGTCTCTGTGTGCACTACACACACCCCTGCCACTAGGGAGCCAGCTAGCCCGGACCCCCCTGAGCGGCGCACTCTGGTGCCCTCACCGCACAGGGAGCCGGCTAGCCCGGTCCCCTGTGTGCGGCGCTGTATCCGGTGCCCTCGCAGCAGCGTCCGGCGGGGAGCCGGGCTGCGGCGCACCCCCCTTGCCGCCCAGCAGCCCGGGACGTTCGTCTCGGCTGCCGCGGCTGGCCACCTCCGATGGGCTGAGGCAACCACAGAGCGAGCTGCAGCGGGAGCTGAGCTCCCACCCGCAGCGGCTCACCCTTCTCCCCCGGCGCACACACAGCTCCCGGACTCCGGCGGCTCACACCTGATGGCTGCAGCGGGAACTGATCTCAAGGCTGCAGCGGTTCCCCTCTCCCCCGGTGCGCACACTCTTCTCAGCGCGCCGGGGGCTGCCCTCACTGCCGTGGTCGCCGGAGAGGTCTGGGACCATGGCACACCTTTAAAATACAGTTTTAAAAGCATTTTAAACACCTGACGCCTAGCGCCCTATACTTTTTAAATATGGCGCCAAGCGCCCATTGTCCTTATAATGGTGCCGGGCACTAGGGGTTAACCCCTTCAGTGCTGCAGCGGCCATTGTCCACGTGGGCTGGGGGTCTCTCCGTCCACACTTTTTCCCCCCCATTCAAGCGGGTCAACCAGGGACCCATGTCCCAACGATTTGGTCCCTGGTCCCACAGTCCTTAATGGGGTTACCGGGAGTTCTTTGGGGGTTCAGGCTCCTCCTGACGTGACAGTCCATCCGCATTGCTATGAGCCTTGCCTTGCTTGTGGATAATATGAAAGTCATAAACCTGAAGAGCAAGGCTCCACCGCAACAGTCTGCCGTTTTCCCCTGTGGTGTGCTGAAGCCACAGTAATGGATTGTGGCCCGTTACCACCGTAAAATGGCGGCCATACAAATAGGACTGAAACTTCTTCACAGCCCAAACAATAGCCAAACACTCTTTTTCAATTGTGGCATAACCCACCTCCCGCGGTAGCAGCTTTCTGCTCAAATAGTCCACCGGGTGCTCCTGTCCATCCGGCCCCTCCTGGCTCAGTACTGCCCCAAGTCCGTACTGTGACGCATCAGTCTATACAACAAAGTTGTTACTATAGTCCAGTGCCATCAGTACTGGGGCTTGTACTAGAGCTGTTTTCAACTACTGAAATGCCAACTCACATGCGGTCGTCCAGTCAGCTAACTTGGGGAGTTTCTTCTTAGTCAGTTCAGTCAGGGGTTTGGCCACGGAACTAAAGTCAGGGACAAAATGTCTGTAGTACCCTGCAATCCCTAAGGAAGCCAGGACCTGTCTCTGGGTTGTGGGCCGGGGCCAGTTGCGGATTGCCTCCGCCTTCGCTGGTTCAGGCTTCACCTTGCCTCCCCCCACACGGTGTCCCAGGTACTCTACCTCTGACATCCCCATTTGGCACTTGTCTGCCCTGATGGTCAGACCTGCCCACGTGCCTCAGGTGCTCTTCCTAGGTTCGGCTGAAGACAGCAATATCATCCAAGTAGGCCTGGGCGAACTCTCTGAACCCCTTCAGCAGGTCATCGACCACACTCTGGAAGGTGGCTGGCGCATTCTTCATCCCAAATGGCATGGTTTTGAACTCAAACAAGCCACAGGAGGTGATGAAGGCGGACCGTTCCTGAGCCTCGGGAGTCATTGGTATCTGCCAATACCCCTTGCTCAGGTCGAACGTAGAGATGTATTTCGCTCCAGCCAACTCGTCTAACAGTGCGTCAATGCGGGGTAGGGGATAGGCATCGGATTTGGTCACTTCGTTCTACCGGCGGTAGTATACGCATAACCTGGTTGTCCGGTCCTTCTTGGGAACCAGTACAACGGAGGCGGCCCAGGGACTGTTGGAGCGCGTGATTACGCCTAGCACTAACATCTCCTGCACCTCTTGGTAGATACTCGCCTGCGCCTCTGGTGAGTCCCGATACGCGGGTTGCCGAATCGGCCTGTTCTCGCCAGTGTCTACATGATAGGCATGTAGGGAAGTCAGGCCGGGCTTCCTGCTGAACTGGGCCTCAAAGGACTGCAGCACTGACTCCAGCTGCTCCCTCTTGGGGTTACCAAGCTCACTGCTCCAGCTAACTTCCTCTACACCACCCTCACCCTTGGCATCCGCGAGGAGGTCGGGAATGGAATCCTTTCCTGGTTCCTCCATCGGCAGGCAGCACACAACGGCTACCGACTCCACACGCTCGTGACATGCCTTTAACATGTTTTCATGGTAGATACGCTGTCTCCTACCATCGCTGTCAAATGACACCACGTAGGTGATGTCGCTTAGGCATTTTGCGACCGTGTACGGTCCTGCCCAGGCAGCCTGGAGCTTGTTCTGATGTGTGGGCACCAGAACCAGCACCTTCTGCCCTACTCCAAAGACCCGAGCACGCGCACCCTGGTCATACCAAGTCTTCTGCTTGGTCTGTGCTTCCGCAAGATTCGCTTGCGCTAGTCCCATGAGATTCTCTAACCGATCTCTGAGCTTCAACACATACTCCACCACGGACTCATCCTGGTGAATCAGCTCCCCCTCCCAAGACTCCCGGAACAGGTCGAGAGGTCCACGGACTCTGCGGCCATATAGTAACTCGAAGGACGAGAATCTGGTTGACTCCTGGGGCACTTCCCGATATGCAAACAGGAGGTGCGGCAGGTATCGCTGCCAGTCTCCCCCCTCCGAAGTCACAAATGCCCATAGCATCTGCTTAGAGTGCCATTAAATCTCTCGCAAACTCCGTTAGTCTGGGGATGATAGGGGGCAGTGCGGAGTTGACGCACTCCGCACCTCGCCCAGAGACACTGGACCAGATCTCTCATGAACTGCGTCCCTTGATCAGTTAGGATCTCACTGGGGAACCGTACTCTACTAAATATGCCTAGCAGAGCATCCGCTACCTTTTCCACAGTGATGGCGGACAGAGCCACAGCCTCTGGATACCGGGTAGCATAATCCACCACGGTGAGGATGTATCTCTTCCCCGATCTACTGGGCACAGGTAGGGGACCTACTATGTCCACGGCCACTCGGAAAGGTTCCCCGACTATTGGCAAAGACCTTAGGGGAGCCCGAGCACTGGGGCGTCCAAGCCGTTGGCATACATCACAGGACTTACGGTAGGTCCGGACGTCATCCGACACTCCGGGCCAAAAAAAGATCTGCGTCAGGCACCTCGGTGTTCGGTCCCTCCCCTGGTATCCCGCCAAGGGAATTTTGTGTGCAGCTGACATCAGTTGCTCCCAAAAGCTCCTGGGAACCACCAGTTAAACTTGCTCCCGCACCGGCCTATCCCCTTCTACCTTGGCTACCCGGTACAGTAACCCTTTCCACCAGGTCACACTCCCAGCCCCATCCCAGCAAGGCCACGGCCAGCTTGGCGCCTCATACCTTCCAGGGATGGGTCAGAGAGCTGAGCTTCCCTAAACTCCTGCCTGCGGCCCTCACTTTCTCCTAAGTCTGGACACGCTACAAGGGGAATATTGGGGTGAGTCAAGTTGGGGTCAGTCATGGTAGGGTCGGGGTGGTCACTCATACTCACCGCCGGAGTTGGCAAACCACTAGGGACAGGAGCATCACTGGGCACCCCCACAGGATTCAACAAACTGGAACCGACATCCTCTGCGTTGCTAGGGGACGTAGGCCCACCAGAGGCAAGAGGCAGATGTGCTGATCTGGCCGCTGTGGTCTTTTCCTCTGGGATGGCTGATGCTGTGGTTGGCGGCAGTTCAGCCGCTGTGGTCTTTTCCTCTGGGCTGGGCTGTGCTGGCAGAGACGATGAAGACTGTAGTCTGGCCGCTTGACTCCGGGTGATGGCGTTCGCAAGGCAGTAACGATTCCTCCACCGAGATCATTCCCCAAGACGACATCAGTTGGGAGGCCATCCATTACGGCAACATCTCTTAGCTCTTGTCCAGCTCCCCAGTCGAGGTAGACTCTGGCCATGGGCACTTCTCGCTCTAGCCCATCGGCCACTGTAACTTTTGCAGTGCAAACCTGCAGTACTGCTGCATGGTCGACAAGGTGGGGGCTCACAACAGTTATGGAGGCCCCAGAGTCTCTTAAGCCTTCGCCCTGCAGGGACCCCACTTGGACCGGCTGCAGGTGCCGCCACATATTTGGTGGGGGCTTCTTAGCCATACAGGTGACTCTTTCCGCAGAGTCCACCTGTTTCTCGCCACACTCCATCGGACTGACTGGAGGGGGTACAGTCTCTGGAGGCTCATCTCCACGGGTTAAGCAAGCAATCCGGGCTCCAGCACTGGGATTTCGCGCACGAGGCTGGGGTGCTTGGGATGCAGGACAGTTCATCCTCCGATGTCCGATTTTCCCACAGCCATAGCACTTTTTGTCCAGGCGTGGCTCCGATGTCCTCTGATTACTGGCAGGGGCACTGCGGGGCGGTTGCTGGCCAAAAGCACCCGGGTTGGAAGATGCTTGCTTTGGGAGGCGATGAGCTGAAGAGGGGTGTCCCCCTGGTGGTACAGTCTTTTGGGGTTGGCTGCTGGTTGGGCGCTTCTGCCCCTGCGGTCGAATTGCCACATACTTGTCTGCTAACTGGGCAGCCATCTTTAAACTGGGTAGCTCCCGATCTAGCAACCACTCCTTCACTTCTGGGGCGCACCTGCGGAAGAACTGCTCCCTGCAGATCAGGTCAATCAATGCGTCCCACGTAGTGGCTTCCGAATCCTTCTCCCACTTCACCACGTACTGCCGCAGCTGGGTGGCGAACTGCCCATGGGTGCTGCTAGGATTCTTAGGCAAGTCTCTGAACTTCTTCCTGTAAGACTCTGGAGTGATGAAGAATCGCTGGAGGAGGGCCTTCGCAACTTCGTCGTAGTTCCCACAGTCCTCCGTCGCCACTCCTCGATAGGCCTCCAATGCCTCTCCATGCAGAGTGGGCACAAGGTGTCTCACCCACCTCTGACTTGGGTAGATCTTGTAGTTTACAAGTCCTTTCAAAAACTTGCAAATGTCCATCAATGTCCCCATCACTGTCTGCAAACTTGGCAAACTGAACTCGTCCTGATCTGTGTACAATGTCACGATTCGGGTATCTGGACGCCATTACTTGCCTTTTAGATGTCTCCTGAGGCCGGCTCAGCATTCCAAGTACGGATCTCATCTGTGTCCACATTCTGCATATCCCTCCTGTCACTCTGAGAAGCTGTCACAGCGGCGCCATGTTTGAATCCTGCGTGGTGTCTCCCGTTCTCCGCGGCCTCCGCCGCCGCTCCTGTGTTATAGTTACAGGTTGTCAGAGTGGTGCCTCATGTCTGCCGCGGCCGCCCCCCCCTCCCCCCGCGACGTTGGGATCCTGGCCCTGCTAGGGATTGCTGGGAAACATTGCTGCTGTGAGAGAGGGCGGGGCTTGTGGGTCTCACCGGTTCCTTACGAAGGTCCACTGTTGGGCCGTCCTCTTCGATGCTGACGCTGTTAGTGCTTTCCACCTCTGCCCGATAAGCCTCCACCATGCTCATGAGCGCCGCCTTCATGACGCTTCTGGACGCGTTGAAAGGGATATCCACACCCTTCTCCTGGCACACGATCTCCAGATCATCCTTGGATATTCCGCTGGATTTCGCCATCTTGTGCGTTCTCCTGCGCTGCAGTTACTCCTCCCCTGAGTAACTCGGCTTCTCCAATCGGGTGATGAAAAGCCGCCTGGGATTATCCCACTGCTACCACCAATTTCTGTGACAGGACCAGTGTTCGCAAAAATGCGCTATAGCGCGTTTTTTACCCAGTATTGATGTTCAGGGACTCACATTTCCAACATGCGTGAGTCCTCTGGGACGCGCTCCGCTGCAGCCAATCCCTAGCCTGGCAGATTGATTGGCGTGGCGGCCCGGCGCCAGGCTTTAAAAAGAGGAGGTGGAGCCTTGCCAGTCAGGAGTCAGGACATGACAGCGCAGCTCCGTGGCAGCGATCTTCTGTGACAGTGGGTAACCCGCGGCTGGGGAGGGGGTTTGGCTTCTGAGTGCTGCCAGTGGTCCGTGGCCGGGGAGAAGGGAGTCAGGTGCACCGCGATCTCACGGTAGATATTTGCTTTACACAGTGGCGTGGGGAGAGGGGGGCTGTCTGTTCCCGCGGTGGGGGCTGGTTCAGGGACGGCACTACAACGAGTCTCTTTGACTCATTAAATGCCGCGAACAGCGCTGCGCCTGTTCGCCCGCCCACCGCCAGTGCCCCAGAGCCCGTGTGTTAAGACCAGCACTGCACAGCCAGTCACTTGGGTCCTGTCTCCCGGCCAGTAAAAGGTCCGCTCTCCTTCTCCTCCCACTCAAATGCTGCCTGTGTCTTACTGTACCTATTTTACTAATCTAAACTCCCCTCTATTGTGCTGACACGGACACCGGGCTGGAAGGGGAGGACAGGGGCCGCTCTCTCAGCCCTTGCCTACTTCTATTACAGCCCTGCATACCTCCCAACTTTCCAAATGGTCAAAAGGGACTTCCGCGCCGAAAAGGGGAGTGTCTACATAAAAATGGGCGTGTCTTTGCATAAAGAGGCGTGGCCTCACGGCAATTCCGCGATCGCGAGCCACGGCCCCATTCTTGTTACTAGGGGGGCATGGCCAGCGCTCAGTGAGCTGCTGGCATGCCCCCAGTACCTCCATGAATAGACGCTGTGTGCGCATGCGCACAGCGTCTATTCACTCGGCTCTGCTGTGAGTGCAAAAGCCTCCCAAATGTCCCCCCCACCACCGCGGGACACTGCTGGCCACGGGTGGGACAGCGGGACTGTCCCGCAAAAATTGGGACAGTTGGGAGGTATGCCCCTGTCCTGACCGTCCCCGGCTCCAAAAGTCCATCGGAGGAATTTGCAGAGGCACTGGCAGTCGTGTCCATACACCACTGACTTCAAGCAATGTGACAGTAGTACAAGCCCCTCTCTCAAACACTCCCTTTCCCCTGCCTCCATCTATCCCCTCTCTCGATCTCCACCCTTTCTCTCTCGCTCTGTCCGTCTCGTTCTCTCTCTCTCGTTCCCTCGCTCTGTCCGTCTCGTTCCCTCGCTCTGTCCATCTCGTTCCCTCGCTCTGTCTGTCTCGTTCCCTCGCTCTGTCCGTCTCGTTCCCTCGCTCTGTCCGTCTCGTTCTCTCGCTCTGTCCGTCTCGTTCTCTCGCTCTGTCCGTCTCGTTCTCTCGTTCTGTCCGTCTCATTCTCTCGCTCTGTCCGTCTCACTCTGTCCGTCTCGTTCTCTCGCTCTGTCCGTCTCGTTCCCTCGCTCTGTCCGTCTCGTTCCCTCTCTCTCTCTCTGTCCGTCTCGTTCCCTCTCCCTCCCCCTCTCTCTCTTGTTCCCTCTCTCTCTCTGTCCGTCTCGTTCCCTCTCCCTCCCGCTCTCTCTCTCGTTCCCTCTCTCTCTCTGGCCGTCTCGTTCTCTCTCTCTCTCTCTCTCTCTCATTCCCTCTCTCTGTCAGTCTCATTCCCTCCCTCTCTCTCTCTCTGTCAGTCTCATTCCCTCCCTCTCTCTCTCTCTCTGTCCGTCTCCTTGTTCCCTCTCTCTCTCTGTCCATCTCCTCGTTCCCTCTCTCTCTCTGTCCGTCTCCTCGTTCCCTCTCTCTCTGTCCGTCTCCTCGTTCCCTCTCTCTCTGTCCGTCTCCTCGTTCCCTCTCTCTCTCTGTCCGTCTCCTCGTTCCCTCTCTCTCTGTCCGTCTCCTCGTTCCCTCTCTCTCTGTCCGTCTCCTCGTTCCCTCTCTCTCTGTCCGCTCCTCGTTCCCTCTCTCTCTGTCCGCTCCTCGTTCCCTCTCTCTCTCTCTCTCTCTCTCTCTCTCTCTCTCCGTCTCCTCGCTCTCTCTCTCTCCGTCTCCTCTCTCTCTCTCTCTCTCCGTCTCCTCGCTCTATCTCTCTCTCCGTCTCCTCGCTCTCTCTCTCTCTGTCCGTCTCCTCGCTCTCTCTCTCTGTCCGTCCATCCGTCTCCTCGTTCCCTCTCTCTCTCTGTCCGTCTCCTCGTTCCCTCTCTCTCTCTGTCCGTCTCCTCGTTCCCTCTCTCTCTCTGTCCGTCTCCTCGTTCCCTCCCTCTCTTTCATTTCCTCTCTCTGTCTGTCTCGTTCCCTCTCTCTCTGTCCGTCTCGTTCCCTCTCTCTCTCTCTGTCTGTCTCGTTCCCTCTCTCTCTCTCTGTCCGTCTCGTTCCCTCTCTCTCTCTGTCCGTCTCGTTCCCTCTCTCTCTCTCTGTCCGTCTCGTTCCCTCTCTCTCTCTGTCCGTCTCCTCGTTCCCTCTCTCTCTCTGTCCGTCTCCTCGTTCCCTCTCTCTCTCGTCCGTCTCCTCGTTCCCCCTCTCTCTCTGTCCGTCTCCTTGTTCCCTCTTTCTCTCTGCCTGTCTCCTCGTTCCCTCTCTCTCTCTGTCCGTCTCCTCGTTCCCTCCCTCTCTTTCATTTCCTCTCTCTGTCTGTCTCGTTCCCTCTCTCTCTGTCCGTCTCGTTCCCTCTCTCTCTGTCCGTCTCGTTCCCTCTCTCTCTCTCTCTCTGTCTCGTTCCCTCTCTCTCTCTCTGTCCGTCTCGTTCCCTCTCTCTCTCTCTCTGTCCGTCTCGTTCCCTCTCTCTCTCTCTGTCCGTCTCGTTCCCTCTCTCTCTCTCTGTCCGTCTCGTTCCCTCTCTGTCTTCCCACCTCTCTCTCTCTGTCCGTCCCGCGCCCTCTCTCTGTCCGTCTCTATTTCTCTGTCTCCCCCCTCAGTCAGTTTCTCTATTCCCCCTACAGCCCCCCTCTCTCTTCCCCCTACACCCACCTCACTCTCTTCCCACTATAGTCACTGATTGCAAAATATGCGCTATATCGCGTTTTACGCACTACAAGCAGAGAGGTCTCTGAGTGACCAGTGTGTCTCTGCTAATAATACTGTTTCAGTGGCTCTCTTGCCATCAAATCACCACTGGTAGCTTCTCCCCATTCAATCGCGCTGCCCGCAGCTTCTCCCCGTTTAAAATGTATAACGTGATCTGCCTGGCTCAGTGGTTGTATAGGTGGTTCTACCTGGTGGAATGTATATAACGTACTCTGACTGGCGCAATGTATATAACGTGCTCTGCCTGGCGCAATGTATATAACGTGCTCTGTCTGTCGCAAAGTGTATAACGCGCTCTGTCTGGCGCAAAGTGTATAACGTGCTCTGTCTGGCGCAATGTATATAATGTGCTCTGCCTGGCGCAATGTATATAATGTACTCTGCCTGGCGCAATGTGTATAACGTGCTCTGCCAGGCGCAATGTGTATAACGTGCTCTGCCAGGCGCAATGTGTATAGCGTGCTCTGCCTGGCGCAAAGTGTATAGCGTGCTCTGCCTGGCGCAAAGTGTATAGCGTGCTCTGCCTGGCGCAAAGTGTATAGCGTGCTCTGCCTGGCGCAAAGTGTATAGCGTGCTCTGCCTGGCGCAAAGTGTATAGCGTGCTCTGCCTGGCGCAAAGTGTATAGCGTGCTCTGCCTGGCGCAATGTGTATAACGTGCTCTGCCTGGCACAATGTGTATAGGTGGTTCTGCTTGGTGCAATGTCTATAATGTGCTCTACATGGTGCAATGCGTATAATGTGCTCTGCCTGGCGCAGTGTGTATAGGATGTTCTACCTGGTGCAATGTGTATAAGCGGCACTACTGTGTGGTGTAATGTGAATTGCCACTATTATGTGGCCAAGCCCCTTCCCCACAAAGCCAGACGCCTAAGTTTTTGTTTTGTTGTTGTGTTTTTATATTTGAATAATTAATAAGAACCTTCAATCCGATGGGACCCACAAAAGGACAGTTAGGACCCCAATTTTTAAAAGTGAGGGGTCCCTGGGACCCACTTTTTTTTCGTCTCAGCGCAATCACTGAGGACGGTCCCGTACGAAAGCACTCGCGTCCCGTCTCCTGCGCACAGAATGGAGGGTTAGGTCACACGAGACCTGACCACATAGGGGATTCCCGCGTACCGTCAGTAACCGCCTGTTACTGACTCCACCCGCTACGTTGTGGGCGGGTTTATGCTGCCACCACCAAACTCCTAACCTGCCGTGGCGTTTGGAACCACATTTCTGCTCTGTATGTGCCGACGCCTTGTCTTACCACACCTGTGTGGTGTTGACGAATCCCCACTAGCCATTTGCTAGGCCTCAACCGGTAGCTGGCGGAAGGCGGAACTTGGAGACGCTAAATGCTTTCTTGGACAGCCGGAGGATGGGGCTAATGGTTGGCATAACCCTGTAGGTCACAAGATGAAGCAATCTTCTTGAGGCAGATGTTTATTTTCTCAATAATAGCCTTAAAAAAGACTCATCCCTATTGCTAGGGACAACAGCATACAACAAGATGTTCCAGCAAAATAAAGATGGTACAATACAATACAATGGGGCAGCAGCCCTCCTTTTATCCTACTCCAATAGACATTACCACAGGGGGTAAGCCCGCCCTGTGGTGTACAACCAATCAGTGTTTACCCATGGGCTGTGCATGCCTTGGTCACATGCACAACTAACATTGTTCCCTATGGACAGTGGGGAGTGGTCGTTCTCCTTTGCCTGTCCCATCCTGGAGGATCAGGATACGCCCCGATGCCGTTCAGTCTAGGCTGGGGGAAGTTTTCCTGCCTAAACTGACTTCCAGAAACCTGCCCGGGACCTAGCCCACTGCCTGCAGCCTGGATTTGGGCTCCAGAGCTGGGCAGCCTAGCTCCCCGGTCCAGGTTTCCTGGCCACTACGGGTGATCTCCTCCATGGAGCTCCAGAAAAACACTCGGCTTGTTTCAAAGCTGAGCTTCTTCTCTCTCTCTCCCAATGCCCCTTTCAAGAGTGAGGCTGGAAGAGAAAGTATTCCGTTTTTGGGGAAAAGGTCTGGGAGAATCCATCAGCCTGCACAGCCATGGATTCCCCCTTCCTGGGACACACAACCAAGTAAGTGCAATTTACCTTTAAATACATTTCATATTCCCAGGCACTGCATTGCCTCATAACACAATATATATGTTATTGCATTTAAAACAATGTTTTTATTCTGGTTTTAACTTCTGTGCCCTGATATGAAGCCCGGCAGCTCAGTACGCTTGTCCCGGCCGCCGCAGCTCTGTGTCTCTGGAGCGCTGAGGCGCCGGGAGTGTAGCTCCCGGTCCCCAGTGTCCAGTGCCCTACACATACCCCCGCCGCTAGGGAGGCGGCTAGCCCAGACCCCTTGAGCGGCGCACTCTGGTGGCCTCGCCGCACAGGGAGCCGGCTAGTCTGGTCCCCTGTGTGCGGCGCTGTATCCGGTGCCCTCGCTGCAGCGTCCGGTAGGGAGCCGGGCTGCGGCGCACCTCCCAGCAGCCCGGGACGTTTGTCCCGGCTGCTGCGGCTGACCACCTCCGATGGGCTGAGTCGCTGGGAGCAGAGCTCCCGGCCCCCCAGCAGAGGCAACCACAGAGCGCGCTGCAGCGGGAGCTGAGCTCCCACCCGCAGCGGCTCACCCTTCTCCCCCGACGCACACACAGCTCCCGGACTCCGGCGGCGCACACCTGATGGCTGCAGTGGGAGCTGATCTCCCGGCTGCAGCGGTTCCCCTCTCCCCCGGCGCGCACACTCTGCTCAGTACGCCGGGGGCTGCCCTCACTGCCGTGGTCGCTGGAGAGGTCCGGGACCGTGGCACACCTTTAAAATACACTTTTAAAAGCATTTTAAACACCTGACGCCTAGCGCCCTATACATTTTAAATATGGAGCCAAGCTCCCATTGTCCTTATAATGGCACCGGGCACTAGGGGTTAACCCCTTCAGTGCCGCGGCGGCAATTGTCCACGTGGGCTGGGGTCTCTCCGGCCACAGTGGTCTCAGGATATTTCTTGAACTTTGATGGGTTACAAAGTCCATGTATAGTTCAATTTCTTAGCATGGTCATCGTTTGTCTCATAATTACATTCTGACAGTTCAATGCCACATCTGATATCTCAGCATTGGGTCAGGAGTCAGATAGTGAGGTCACTAATAGCCCGAGCTATGATGATCTCATTAGAGCGGTACGCCAGCTGCTAGGTTGCACTGAAACATATGAGGTTTTATTGCTGGCAGACTATGGGCGACTGTGTGTTTTTCATATCTCTTAATAAGCATTTAATAGAAGCATGGCTAAATCCAGTTAAACACTTTTCTGGGACAACACGATTTCTGTCTAAATATCTTTTCCCACAGGCTATGACAACTAAATCGCCATCGGTGGAGTCTTCAGTTTCTAAACTTTCACTAAAATTAACTATTCCAGTCCCAGGTGCAGCTACGCTTAAAGACCCCTCGGAGAGTAAGCTGGAGGCCATGCTAAAGTCCATGTATACAGCAACAGGGGTGATGCTTACACCTGTTTGCGTTGGAGCTTGGGTTAACAAGGCTGTAGTTGCTCAGGTTAGGCCTACAACAGGGTTTTCCCTCAGACCAGCTTATATTTCTTACCGATCACATTTGTGAATTGGTTGAGTATTTAGGTACGGCTTCGTTGGATGTCGGACAAGTTTGTTCTTGGCTTGTGGCCCGACAGCCGCTGTGATTGTGTTCTTGACAGGCCGAGGCCGAGTCAAAACCAGAAGTAGAGGCGTTGCCTTCTACTGATGTTATTTGGTCCTGAATTGGACAAATGGATTTCTCAGTCAACAGGAAAGGAAATACGCTGACCAGCGTTCAAATCTTTTAGACCTCAGTCCTTTTTTTTAGATAAGAATAATTTATTGTCACTGTACATGGACATTACATACAGTTCATGTCATATACACAGAAGGGAAGAAACTATTCCTTAACCTAGTGGTACAACATCTTAAACACCTCTAACGTCTCCCTGATGGCAAGAGGGAAAAAAACACATTACAGGGATGACCCCAATCTTCAATCATCTTGGTTGCCTTTGACAGACTCCTCGCGGTGAGTACATCCGCCAACCTAGGCAAGGGTTGGCCGATGATCCTCTCTGCGGATTTAATCACTCTTTCCAAGGCAACAAGATCCGAGCATTTGGCATTACCATACCACACCGTGATCGCATAGGTCAGCAAGCTCTCAATCACGCAGCGGTAGAAGTTAACGAGTTGATTGCTACAGACCTGCTACTCGGAGCTTCCGTAAGAAGAAAAGATGCTGCTGAGCCTTCCCGACCACAGACGTGATATGCAAGAACCATGATAAATCCTCCGTGAACTTAATCCCCCAAAATTTTACATCGGTAACTCTTTCCACCTCCTCACCATTCAAAATCAGCGGACAGATGTCGATTTTTTTAGATTTCCTAAAGTCTATCACAACCTCCTTGGTTTTCTTACTGTTTAATAACAGGTTGTTTTTAACCCCCCACTCAACGAGTCTTCTGTCACATCTAGCAAGGTTTGAGAATCCGGCAGCTGAGACTTGCTCAAGGAAGTGGTTATCTGCAGATGAATAAGACGAGGGGGTTGGATGTAGTTCCTTCTCATGGGACAAGGGGAAATGAGGAACATAGGCGGGGCTAAGAGTCAGTAATTTGTAGTTCTTGAGAATGAGGCAGAGAACTGTGGCTTGTGGACGATGACTTAAAGACGTAGTTGTAGACAAAGAACTGCGGGTTGTGGTTTGAAAGACGAGATTGTAGATAATGAACTGTGGAACTGTGAATGATGATAAAAGACGTGGCTGGAGACAAAGAACGGTGAACTGTGACTTGAAAGACGAGGTTATAGATAATCAACTGTGGAACTGTGGATGGTGGTTCAAAGCCGTGGCTGGAGACAAAGATCTGCAGACTGTGGCTTGAAATATGAGGCAGAAAGACAGAGGCCATTCGTGCCCAAAGGGTTTAACTGGACCGGGTTTTCCTGGAGCGCTTCCACAGGCAGCAGTTGGTTAGGAACGGCAGGACTGCAGCAGCAACTGAGAACCGGCTAAGCTGGGTTAGGAGAAACCAGAATACGGCAAGAATTCTGGGAGCAAAGGGCTAAAGCACCTACAACAGGGTTGTAACTTGAAGCACTGGCCTCCCTGTCAAAAACCAGCCCCCTTTTATAAGGAGAACTCTCCCTGGATTGGCTGGAAGGAAACAGGAAGCCAAACTATGCCTCAGACTTGGTCTCCAACATGGTGGTGCCCAGTAATGCAGACATCTCTGCATAGCCTCACAGCTCACTGCCCCTGGTCTCCTAGCAACATTCCGGCAAGAGAGACCCGCTGCAGCGGCGTCCCGCCGCCACGAGCGAACCCCCTCACCGCCGCTACCACTGCCCACAGACCTGGTGCGGCAGCCCTCCTCCTGTGCTGCCCACAAGCCGCATGTGAAGCCAGCCCCGCGGCCCCAGCACACAGGTAAGACCCCGGGCGCTGACTTCTTCTCACCACCTCTCTGTAACCACTCTCATCTACACCGGTTATCAAACCCACCAAAGTGGTATCATCTTCAAACTTAATCACAGAGATTGTCTACAAATTAGACTCACAGTCAGAGGTATACAAGGAATACAAGAAGGGACTTAAAACACAATCCTGCGGAACTCCTACATTTAACACCAGTTCAGAAGACAGGTCAGAGCCCAGTCTGACTGCGGGCGATGTGTCAAGAAATCCAACAGCCAATCACATATGGCAGCATCATATCAGATTCGTAAAAGCTTTTTTACTAACACCGCCGGCACTACCGTGTTAAAGGCGGAACTATAATCCACAAATAACAATCTAGCATAGGTGTCTCTATTTTCAACATGACAAAGTACTCTACTAAGCACCATAAGAGCTGCGTCCTCAGTTGATCTGTTCGACCGATAGGCAAACTGATTAGGGTCAAATCCCAATGGGATGACACATTTTAGATGGACCAAAACAATTCTCTCAAAACATTTCATAATCAATGAAGTGAGAGCAATCGGCCTATAGTCGTACAGACCAATGACCGACGCAGACTTAGGAATTGGAACAATTCTTGAAGTTTTGAAGCACCGTGGAACAGTGCATTGACTCAGAGAAAAGTTTTAAATCTTTGTAAAAATGCCTGCCAACTGCTCAGCACATGCCCATAATACTCTGCCTGAAATACAGTCCGGGCCAGGAGCCTTCCTTACGTTCTTTCTGCTGACACAATCCCTAACCTCAACTTCAGTCAGGGTCAAAAAACTATCTGAATGGAATCTAAAAGAGTTACCTGTAGAAGAGTCAACCTCTTCAAAATGTGCATAAAAGTGATTTAGCTCAGCAGATGAAGGACCGCCCATCCTGACAGAAGTAGAACTTTTATAATCAGAGATGTATTTAATTCCTCTCCACATCGTTCTTGCATCACCCGATTCTTTAAAATGGTTTTCAGTCTTACTCGAGTAAGCTTCCTTAGCAAGACGAATACCCTTTTTTAAATTAAACCGGGAAATCATATAAGCTAATTTGTCTTTTACTCTAAACGCCCTATTCCTAGCTCTCAATAAGGTACGAACCTCACTGTTCATCCAAGGTTTGTCATTTGGGAAGGTACGAGCTAACTTCCTCTTAGTAACACTTTCTATGCAACAATTAATATACAATGACACCATTGATGCCCAACGATCGTTATCAGCACCTAAATCCCCAGTAGCCTCCTCAATAAACTGATCCCAATCAATACACTCAAAGCAACCCTGCAAACATAATAAAGCTCCCTCTGGCCAGACTTCAACTTCCTTAGTAATTGGTTGATCCCTCCCTAATACCGACAAATATCTGGGAATTAACCAGACTGATGAGTGATCGGACTGCCCAACATGATGACACAAAAGACATTTGTATGCATGCTCAACATTAGGGGTGGGGTGGGCTAGAGGAACAACCATGCAGAGGGACGTGGTTTTCAACAAACCACTAACCATCATCAGGACACAAAGGCCGCTGACAAGCCAGTGGCATGACGGGCTCCCAGCCCATCTCGGCTGTGGGAGCACACCTTCAGACGTTTCACTTCGCGTGGTTTCAGATATCACAGATGGTTGGATCCGCAATTTTGTTTTCAAAGGTTTCAAAATTGAGTTTGTCTACCACCGATGCGGTTTTTCACGACAGGTCTGCCTGTGTCAGCAGACAAGTGAGCAGGTCTGAAGACCGCTATTCAGTTTCTCATACATTCAACAGTTTTGGTTCAGGTTCCAGTACACCAACAAGGTTTTATTCCAATCTTTTTGTAGTACCAAAGCCGGATGGCTTGGTCACACCGATATGGAACCTAAAGGGGTTCAATCTGTACGTCACTTACTACACATTCAAGATGGAATCCCTACGGTCAGTGATTGCAGGTTTAGAACCACAGCAATTCATGATTTTGCGGGATCTCAAGGATGCATACTTACACATTCCAATTTGGCCACCGCATCAGGCGTACTTAAGTTTGCAGTACAACAAGCGCCTCAGGTATTCACAAAGGTGATGTCTGTGGTGATAGTTCACCTCAGATCCCTGGGAGTGATAATCGTTCCGTACTTAGATGACCTTCCCATCAAGGCTTCGTCTCAACAAATACTTCATAAACATGCCTTACTGTTGTACAGTGTACTAGTTCAGTACGTTTGGATTGTCAACTTAAAAAAAAAAAAAAATCAAATCGCGTCCTGTGTCAAAGAATTACATTTTAGGAATGATTCTGATTACGGTGGATCAACGCATTTACCTGCCATAACAGAAAGTACATGCTATTCATCATCTAGTACTGCCAGTGCTCAAACCACGGACAGTCTCGGTGCATTTGTGCATTCGACTGTTGAGACAGATGGGGGCATCTTTCAAAACACTCCAGTTCGGAAGATTTCCGCTTCAGGTCCCTTTCAGCTGGATCTTCTCGCATAGTGATCCGGCTCTCGTCTACAAATTCATCAGATGGTGCGCTTGTCTCCAGGGCCAGAGTATCACTACTCTTGTGGCTCCACATACACAATCTCACTGCGGGAAAAAGGTTTGGAGTCTGGAATTGGATAATTCTGACGACGGACGCAAGTCTCAAAGGTTGGGGAGCAGTGGTCCAACATTGTCCCGTTTCAGGGTCTATGTTCAGACCGAGATAGATTACTGTCAATCAGTGTCCTGGAACTCAGGGCAATTTACAGCGCTCTGCGTCAGGCAGTTCACTTGCTCCTGTCTCAAGCTGTTCAGGTCATGTTGGACAATGCGACGGAAGTCGCATACATCAACAAACCAGGAGGGACTGGAAGTCGCATGGCCATGCAAAAGTTGCTCAATTGGGCCGAACATCACCACATGATATTGTTGGCGGTCTTCATTCCAGGAATACACAACTGGGAAGCAGATTATCTCAGTCGTCAGGATTTTCCTCCAGGAGAATGGGCCTTACATCCAGAAGTGTTCCAGCTATTAGTCCAGTGGTGGAGTTACCCAAAGGTGGATCTAATGGCTTCTCACCATAATCATCAGACAGTTATGTGTCCAGAACAAGAGATCCAAAGACAGTGGCAGTGGATGCTCTCTCCATAGCATGGCCATACAGCCTTGTGTATCTATTTCCGTTTCCGCTGCTTCCTCGGTTGCTAAAGCGGATCAAACGAGAGTCCACGACCGTCATACTAATGGAACCTCGTTGGCCTCGGAGAGTGTGGTTCTCTGATCTCCATGGTCTACTCGCAGATGATCCCTGGCTGATTCCGCTACGTCCAGACCTACTACAGCAGGGGTCGTTCCTTTACCCTGATTTAGCGCAGCTGCGTTTTTGGGGTGGCTGTTGAAACCACTGTCAAGACAAGAGGTCATTCCACAGTTGGTTATACCAACCGTGGCCCTCATTCCGAGTTGATCGCTCGCTAGCTGCTTTTAGCAGCAGTGCAAACACTAAGCCGCCGCCCTCTGGGAGTGTATCTTAGCTTAGCAGAATAGTGCTGAAATTTTTTCAAGCAGTTTCAGATTAGCTGCAGACCTACTCCTACCTTGCGATCACTTCAGTCTGTTTAGTTCCTGCTTTGATGTCACAAACACGCCCTGCGTTCGGCCAGCCACTCCCCCGTTTCCTCAGGCACACCTGCATTTTTACCTGACACGCCTGCGTTTTTTAGCACACTCCCGGAAAACGCTCAGTTACCACCCAGAAACACCCACTTCCTGTCAATTACTCACCGATCAGCAGAGCGACTGAAAAGCGCCGCTCGACCTTGTGTGAAACTGCATAGTTTTGTGTGAAAGTACGTCACGTGTGCGCACTGCGGACAGTACGCATGCGCAGAAATGCAGATTTTTAGCCTGATCGCTGTGCTGCGAACAACGACAGCTAGCGATCAACTCGGAATGACCCCCCATGTTACGTGCTAGGAAGCCAGTTTCAGCAGCTCATTATCACAGGATTTGGCGAGCTTATATTGGTTGGTGTGAAGCTAGGATGTTTCCGACATCTTCTTTCACGTTATCCCATCTTTTGCTATTTTTACAGGCGGGGTTAGATGGAGGACTACGTTTAGCAACACTAACTGTGCAGGTCTCTGCCTTGTCAGTTTTCTTTCAAAGGCGTTTCGCTCTTTTGCCAACAGTTCACAATTTCCTGCAAGGTGTCCTTAGAGTTCAGCCTCCATTCATTCCACCTACAGCTCCATGGGACTTGCATCTAGTTTTGCATGTTTTTGCTGTCAAGTTTTGAACCCTTGCAACACGTGGATGTTAAGAAACAGTATTTCTCTTAGCCTTAGCTTCGGCAAGGCGTGTTGCACAATTGGGTGCCTTGTCATGCAAGCCACTGTATCTGGTATTTCATACTGACAGAGCAGAACTTTGGACAAATCACGCTTTTCTTCCACAGGTAGTATCTTCTTTCACATCAATCAACCAATCGTAGTTCCTGTTTTTCAGAAGACTCAGGTACTCCAGCTACATTGGATGTGGTACGTGCACTCCGCGTTTATGTAGCCCGAACATCAACAGTACATAAAACGGATACTTTGTTTGTTCTCTATGATGCAGTCAAGATAGATTGGCCAGCTTCCAAACAGACCTTGGCCAGATAGATTAACTTGACCATTCTTCAGGTACACTTTCATGCTAGTCGATGGGAACGTCATGGGCAGCAGGCCTTAGAGCTTCTACGACACAACCTTGCCGTGCAGTTACATGGCCATCAGTGCAGACGTTTGTGTGCTTTTACAAGTTTGATAATTCTGCGGCATCAGCTTCTAGCTTTGGCCGTCTAGTGTTACAGGTGCCAAACAGCTCTCCCGCCCAAGGGGGAAACTTTGGTACGTCCCAAGAGTACTCCAGTGACCCCTAGTGGATGAAAAAGAAAGCAGGATTTTGGTACTTACCAGATAAATCCTTTTCGTTGCACTCACAGGGGGCACTGGACACCCATCCAGAGCAGTTTCTCCTGGCTGGTGGTAAGTTCAGTAGTTCTTATGGTAACACATTTTCACGGACTTGTTCAAATGTTAAGGTGATTGTTATCTATTGTCGTGTCAACTTTCTAGTTGTCCGTTATGTTATGTGTCAACTTCATAGTTGTCTGTTATGTTATAATGTTATATGTAATTCTCCGTTGTTCATCCTCTTCATCGCTTCTATTTTGCTCAGCAAAAAAAACACTAAGGCATCTTGGGAGTATGGAGGGGGAAGGAGGGTTACACATATACATTTTTAAATGTGCCTATCCCTGCTATCGCACCGTCCATATCCCAAGAGTACTCAAGTGCCCTCTGTGGATTCGAAGAAAAGGATTTATCTGGTAAGTACCAAAATCCTATTATCTATAGTAATAAAACAGGGACATGACTGTGGAGGTGAGGGGATTTGGGCATATTTACAGGATATTTATGTCTCCCCTATTTCACAGAGGTGTGAAGAAGACATCTGGTGAGCGTGAGACACCCAGCAGCCTTCCTCGTGTGTCAGGAGGACCGAGCAGGTCCCAGAGCCCCATCACGGTGCCTCCACCTCACTCACTGATACATGAGAGACACAGTGACCAGAAGATCTAGGAACTCATCAACAAGATCATTCCGCTGCTGACTGGAGAGGGGACTGCTGGGAATGGAACATTATACAGTAACACCAGGGGATGTGTCTGGGTGATGACTGGAGAGGTGACTGCTGGGAATGGGGCAGTATACAGTAACACCAGGGGATGTGTCTGGGTGATGACTGGAGAGGTGACTGCTGGGAATGGGGCATTATACAGTAACACCAGGGGATGTGTCTGGGTGATGACTGGAGAGGTGACTGCTGGGAATGGGGCATTATACAGTAACACCAGGGAATGTGTCTGGGTGATGACTGGAGAGGTGACTGCTGGGAATGGGACATTATACAGTAACACCAGGGGATGTGTCTGGGTAATGACTGGAGAGGTGACTGCTGGGAATGGGGCATTATACAGTAACACCAGGGGATGTGTCTGGGTGATGACTGGAGAGGTGACTGCTGGGAATGGGGCATTATACAGTAACACCAGGGGATGTGTCTGGGTGATGACTGGAGAGGTGACTGCTGGGAATGGGACATTATACAGTAACACCAGGGGATGTGTCTGGGTAATGACTGGAGAGGTGACTGCTGGGAATGGCACATTATACAGTAACACCAGGGGATGTGTCTGGGTGATGACTGGAGAGGTGACTGGTGGGAATGGGGCATTATGCAGTAACACCGGTGTATGTGTCTGGGTGATGACTGGAGAGGTGACTGCTGGGAATGGGGCATTATACAGTAACACCAGGGAATGTGTCTGTGTGATGACTGCTGGGAATGGGGCATTATACAGTAACACCAGGGGATGTGTCTGGGTGATGACTGTATCATTGTGTGTGTAAGGTTCCTATAAGATGTCAGGATGTCACTGTCTATGTCTCCATGCAGGAGGAGGAGTATATAGAGGAACACAGGGGTCTGTACAAGGACATTATGATGGAGAATCACCGGCCCCTCACATCACTGGGTAAGAGGAGACTGTCATGTATTGTACAGGGGAGAGCAGGTATATATACTCACATCATCTGATAATCACATATATACACTGTACTCAGTCACTGTGTGTCTCCTACAGATGGGCCCAGTAACAGAGATACCCCAGAGAGATGTCCCCGTCCTCTGTATTCCCAGGATTGTACAGAGGAGAATCACAGGATCCCACAGGAGGATCAGGTAGGTGGGATTTAGGGTCTCCCCAATATTCCAAAGTGACTGTCACTATATGATCTGTAGACGAGCTGTGTGTCTAATACACTGATATTATACTGTTTCACCTCCGTTTAATCTGACTGCATGCAAATGTAATTATAGTGTTTCTTGTTTGTTTTTTAGGTCCATCGTCTGTCTGATATTAAAACAGAAGATATAGAGGGAGAAGAGATGTATGTGACTGATATGAAGGCAGAAGATATAGAGGAAGAAGAAGAGACGTATGTGACTGATATAAAGGCAGAAGATCTAGAGGGAGAAGAAGAGACGTATGTGACTGATATAAAGGCAGAAGATCTAGAGGGAGAAGAAGAGACGTGTGTGACTGATATAAAGGCAGAAGATTTAGAGGGAGAAGAAGAGACGTATGTGACTGATATAAAGGCAGAAGATATAGAGGGAGAAGAAGAGACGTATGTGAGGGGTGATCAGCAGTGTAAGGAGGAGGAGATCCCTACAGATATCAGCACAGGTGAGTAATAAACACTTTTCTCTGACGTCCTAGTGGATGCTGGGAACTCCGTAAGGACCATGGGGAATAGCGGCTCCGCAGGAGACTGGGCACAAAAGTAAAGCTTTAGGACTACCTGGTGTGCACTGGCTCCTCCCCCTATGACCCTCCTCCAAGCCTCAGTTAGATTTTTGTGCCTGACCGAGAAGGGTGCACACTAGGGGCTCTCCTGAGCTTCTTAGTGAAAAGTTTAGTTTTAGGTTTTTTATTTTCAGTGAGACCTGCTGGCAACAGGCTCACTGCATCGAGGGACTAAGGGGAGAAGAAGCGAACTCACCTGCGTGCAGAGTGGATTGGGCTTCTTAGGCTACTGGACACCATTAGCTCCAGAGGGATCGAACACAGGCCCAGCCGTGGAGTCCGGTCCCAGAGCCGCGCCGCCGGCCCCCTTACAGAGCCAGAAGCAAGAAGAGGTCCGGAAAATCGGCGGCAGAAGACATCCTGTCTTCACGAAGGTAGCGCACAGCACTGCAGCTGTGCGCCATTGCTCCTCAGCACACTTCACACTCTGGTCACTGAGGGTGCAGGGCGCTAGGGGGGGGCGCCCTGAGCAGCAATATAAACACCTTGGCTGGCGAAAATACATCACATATAGCCCCCAGGTCTATATGGATGAATTTTAACCCCTGCCAGATTACACTAAAAAGCGGGAGAAAAGGCCGCCGAGAAGGGGGCGGAGCCTATCTCCTCAGCACACTGGCGCCATTTTCCCTCACAGCTCCGCTGTAAGGAAGTCTCCCTGGCTCTCCCCTGCAGTCCTGCACTACAGAAAAGGGTAAAAAAGACTGGGGGGGGGCACTAATTAGGCGCAGTATTAACAATACAGCAGCTATAAGGGGAAAAACACTTATATAAGGTTATCCCTGTATATATATAGCGCTCTGGTGTGTGCTGGCATACTCTCCCTCTGTCTCCCCAAAGGGCTAGTGGGGTCCTGTCCTCTATCAGAGCATTCCCTGTGTGTGTGCTGTGTGTCGGTACGTTTGTGTCGACATGTATGAGGAGGAAAATGATGTGGAGGCGGAGCAATTGCCTGTAATAGTGATGTCTCCCCCTGGGGGGTCGACACCTGAGTGGATTAACTGTTGGAAGGAATTACGTGACAGTGTCAGTTCTTTACAAAAGACAGTTGATGACATGAGACAGCCGGCTACTCAGCTTGTGCCTGTCCAGGCGTCTCATAGGCCGTCAGGGGCTCTAAAGCGCCCGTTACCTCAGATGGCAGATACAGACGTCGACACGGATACTGACTCCAGTGTCGACGGTGAAGAGACAAACGTGACTTCCAGTAGGGCCACACGTTACATGATTGAGGCAATGAAAAATGTTTTACACATTTCTGATAATACAAGTACCACTAAAAAGGGTATTATGGCCCTCATTCCGAGTTGTTCGCTCGTTTTTTTTCATCGCATCGCAGTGAAATTCCGCTTAGTACGCATGCGCAATGTTCGCACTGCGCCTGCGCCAAGTTATTTTGCTATGAAGATAGTATTTTTACTCACGGCTTTTTCTTCGCTCCGGCGATCGTAGTGTGATTGACAGGAAATGGGTGTTACTGGGCGGAAACACGGCGTTTTAGGGGCGTGTGGCTGAAAACGCTACCGTTTCCGGAAAAAACGCAGGAGTGGCCGGAGAAACGGTGGGAGTGCCTGGGCGAACGCTGGGTGTGTTTGTGACGTCAACCAGGAACGACAAGCACTGAACTGATCGCACAGGCAGAGTAAGTCTGAAGCTACTCTAAAACTGCTACGAGGTTTGTGATCGCAATATTGCGATTACTTCGGTCGCACTTTTAAGGTGCTAAGATACACTCCCAGTAGGCGGCGGCTTAGCGTGTGTAACTCTGCTACATTCGCATTGCGACCGATCAACTCGGAATGAGGGCCTATGTTCGGTGAGAAAAAACTACCTGTAGTTTTTCCTGAATCTGAGGAATTAAATGAGGTGTGTGATGAAGCGTGGGTTTCCCCCGATAAAAAACTGATTAATTTCTAAAAAGTTATTGGCATTATATCCTTTCCCGCCAGAGGTTAGGGTGCGTTGGGAAACACCCCCTAGGGTGGATAAAGCGCTCACACGGCCGCCCTTAAGGATCCTGCGGATAGAAAGCAGGAGGGTATCCTAAAAGGTATATACACACATACTGGTGTTATACTGCGACCAGCAATCGCCTCAGCCTGGATGTGCAGTGCTGGGTTGGCTTGGTCGGATTCCCTGACTGAAAATATTGATACCCTAGATAGGGACAGTATATTACTGACTATAGAGCATTTAAAAGATGCATTTCTATATATGCGTGATGCACAGCGGGATATTTGCCGACTGGCATCAAGAGTAAGTGCGCTGTCCATTTCTGCCAGAAAAGGGTTATGGACACGACAGTGGTCAGGTGATGCGGATTCTAAACGGCATATGGAAGTATTGCCTTATAAAGGGGAGGAGTTATTTGGGGTCAGTCTTTCAGACCTGGCGGCCACGGCAACAGCTGGGAAATCCACGTTTTTACCCCAGGTCGCCTCTCAACATAAGAAGACGCCGTATTATCAGGCGCAGTCCTTTCGTTCCCATAAGGGCAAGCGGGCAAAAGGTTCCTCTTTTCTGCCCCGTGGCAGAGGGAGAGGGAGAGGAAAAAGGCTGCAGCAAACAGCTAGTTCCCAGGAACAGAAGCCCTCTCCCGCTTCTGCCAAGCCCTCAGCATGACGCTGGGGCTTAACAAGCGGACTCAGGCACGGTGGGGGCACGTCTCAAGAATTTCAGCGCGCAGTGGGCTCACTCGCAAGTAGACCCCTGGATCCTTCAGGTGATATCTCAGGGGTACAAATTGGAATTCGAGACGTCTCCCCCTCGCCGTTTCCTAAAGTCTGCTTTACCGACGTCTCCCTCCGACAGGGAGGCAGTATTGGAAGCCATTCACAAGCTGTATTCCCAGCAGGTGATAATCAAGGTACCCCTCCTGCAACAGGGAAAGGGGTATTATTCCAGACTGTTTGTGGTACCGAAGCCGGACGGCTCGGTGAGACCGATTTTAAATCTAAAATCTTTGAACACTTACATACAGAGGTTCAAATTCAAGATAAAGTCACTCAGAGCGGTGATCTCGAAACTTGAAGAAGGGGACTATATGGTGTCTCTGGACATCAAGGATGCTTACCTTCATGTCCCAATTTACCCTTCTCACCAAGGGTACCTCAGGTTTGTGGTACAGAACTGTCACTATCAGTTTCAGACGCTGCCGTTTGGATTGTCCACGGCACCCCGAGTCCTTACCAAGGTAATGGCCGAAATGATGATACTCCTTCAAAGGAAGGGAGTTTTAGTTATCCCTTAGTTATCCTTTTGAGTAACCGCAAAACATTATCACCGCATTTGGCGAAAATATGTTGCGTGGTGCGAGGCCAGTAAGGCCCCGACGGAGGAATTTCAACTGGGTCGATTCCTACATTTCCTGCAAACAGGAGTGTCTATGGGCCTGAAATTGGGGTCCATTAAGGTTCAAATTTCGGCCCTGTCAAATTTCTTCCAGAAAGAACTAGCTTCAGTCCCTGAAGTTCAGACGTTTGTAAAAGGGGTATTGCATATACAGCCTCCTTTTGTGCCTCCAGTGGCACCTTGGGATCTCAATGTAGTTTTGGGGTTCCTAAAGTCACATTGGTTTGAACCACTTAAATCTGTGGAGTTAAAATATCTCACATGGAAAGTGGTCATGCTATTGGCCCTGGCCTCGGCCAGGCGCGTGTCAGAGTTGGCGGCTTTATCCTGTAAAAGCCCTTATCTGATTTTTCCATTCGGACAGGGCAGAATTGAGGACTCGTCCTCAGTTTCTCCCTAAGGTGGTTTCAGCGTTTCACCTGAACCAACCTATTGTGGTGCCTGCGGCTACTAGAGACTTGGAGGACTCCAAGTTGCTAGACGTTGTCAGGGCCCTGAAAATATATGTTTCCAGGACGGCTGGAGTCAGAAAATCTGACTCGCTGTTTATCCTGTATGCACCCAACAAGCTGGGTGCTCCTGCTTCTAAGCAGACTATTGCTCGTTGGATTTGTAGTACAATTCAGCTTGCACATTCTGTGGCAGGCCTGCCACAGCCAATATCTGTAAATGCCCACTCCACAAGGAAGGTGGGCTCATCTTGGGCGGCTGCCCGAGGGGTCTCGGCTTTACAACTTTGCCGAGCAGCTACTTGGTCAGGGGCAAACACGTTTGCTAAATTCTACAAATTTGATACCCTGGCTGAGGAGGACCTGGAGTTCTCTCATTCTGTGCTGCAGAGTCATCCGCACTCTCCCGCCCGTTTGGGAGCTTTGGTATAATCCCCATGGTCCTTACGGAGTTCCCAGCATCCACTAGGACGTCAGAGAAAATAAGATTTTACTCACCGTTAAATCTATTTCTCGTAGTCCGTAGTGGATGCTGGGCGCCCATCCCAAGTGCGGATTGTCTGCAATACTTGTACATAGTTATTGTTAACTAATTCGGGTTATTGCTGTAGTGAGCCATCTTTTCAGAGGCTCCTCTGTTATCATGCTGTTAACTGGGTTCAGATCACAGGTTGTACGGTGTGATTGGTGTGGCTGGTATGAGTCTTACCCGGGATTCATAAATCCTTCCTTATTGTGTATGCTCGTCTGGGCACAGTATCCTAACTGAGGCTTGGAGGAGGGGCATAGGGGGAGGAGCCAGTGCACACCACCTGATCCTAAAGCTTTTACTTTTGTGCCCTGTCTCCTGCGGAGCCGCTATTCCCCATGGTCCTTACGGAGTTCCCAGCATCCACTACGGACTACGAGAAATAGATTTACCGGTGAGTAAAATCTTATTATTACAGAAGTCACATATTCTCATTGCTCAGTCACTACAGCAATCTCTTATCCTACACCCTCCTCCGCCATCAGCCCTGTTCTCAGTTGGGTGTTTCTAACACAGGGATATCCATGACAAATATCACATGTACAGAGTTATTACACACAACACTATAATGTTATTAAAAGTAACAAGCAGAAGTTTATTATTAGTGATTATATATAAATGTGTATATATGTATGTATATAATATAATTAGTAATGTTTTTTGTGCAGTGCTAATTTATATGCATTTTGTTAGATGATGCAGGTGTGAAATATTTCCTGCTATACAGTAGACCTGAGATCGCCAAATACAATTCGTATAAATTTCAGAAATAAAATGAAATTTGAATCTAGAACTACAAGTAAAACAGATTAAGAGCTTATCACAAGTACATATCTGTATAATCATAAGACAAGCGTTTTGCACTTGTTGTCACCCTTGCATGGGTGGGCTTGTTCTTATCCACTCCAATTCACTCTAAATCCAAATTGCGTGTCACCCAACGCGTTTTGTCAATAGTGACTTCTTCAGGTGTGTTTTCTGTTAAAAGCTTTATCCTCAAATATCAATTGTGTAGACTTGAAATAATTGTGTAACCTTCAGACGGTAATTGTGGACTTGTTCATGACGAACACATTCTTAATTACTTGTGAATAATAGTTCCTGCTCTGTGCAGTTCTGAGGTTATGACTTTAGGGAATGTAATGGTCAGATCCAATATTGCTCAATCTAAGGTCTCCCAGTAGCCTTACTACATACATAAATGTGTCTTGCACTCACTATTTTAACTAACAATAATAAACAGTGGCGTTTTAGTTCATGTATTGCTCAGTGCATTTAAGCCTGCAGCCCCCGTCAAGGAACCCCACTATACTGCAGGTCCTACTCTATGGCTCAAAATAATTACCATAAAAACAGCTATCACATTAGTGTTAAACTTTAGGTATGCTCTCAGCAGCGGAACAGTGGCTGAAAGGCTTGGATTGGTTTTCAGAGCACCAGTCTGACGTGCCACCACATCTCACGTGACCCTCCAATTCTCCAGATCTGGGACTGTTTGGCTGGGTCCGGCATTGTACTGTTGGTGCAGTTCCTGATGCGTTTGGAACGATTGGTGGTTGCTAGGTGCCCTAAATGCCTGTGGTCCCGATTTGTCATAATCTACTTTCGCCCACTGTTCAACCTCTGAGATTCTTGGTGTCCATGCTTCTTCCACTGTAGATGGATACTACTCACTGTCTACAAGGGATCACCAACAAACAAATGCCGGTCTCGGCCAAATCCAATGGCTCCCTTTTGCCAGTTGCATCACGTGCACGACCCATGGTTCCATCTGAAAAAGAAACTATCTCAACAAATTTGCATTGTATCAATACCTCAGACATTCACAATGATCATCCAGTAGTTTTAGTGTCACCATCTACACGCATGTGCACGTCCCGTGTCATTAATATACCCGGTGGAACCGTCCATGTTGCCATCCGTCGCTCACTCCGGTGCATCAAAGTGACGTCATCTGTCACACGCTACGTCCGGGGACACGGAGAGAACCTCGTCCACGTGACCTATAGTAACCAATGAGGACAAAAGTATCAAGTAACCTGCCAACAAAACAGTGTAACAACACCGATCAAATTCTATCCTCTTAGATATATATATATATCTTTCTCTGGCAGGGTCCATAGGTTATCCACAGGATAACATTGGGATATGATGATGTGACAGCGGATTTGCAATAAACGGTCAGAGCTTTCGGCCTCCCAGCATGCAACGGGCCTGTCCATATATCCCTGCCTCCTTGCTCAGACAAATCAGTTTTTCTCCGGCTGGTTCCACAGGTTATCCACAGGATAATATTGGGATATGCTGGAGCGACAGCGGAAATAGCACCAAACAGTCACAAGCTTTCTGGCCTCCCAGGATGCATCAGGGCTCTTGCATATAATCCCGCCCACTGACTCAGTCAAATCAGTTTTTTGTTTGGTGCGGCAGGACCCGGACCATGGTCACAGGGCTGCTGTTAAGGCAGCCCTAAGCTTTTATTATTTTATTTTTATAATCTTACTATGTTTTGAGTGATCTTTCTTAACATCGTCTTAAATGCATACTAGAAAGAGTCGCTCCAACAACTCTCCACCAGGTAACGCTTACCTTAAGTGCAACAGCGCTATGCTTTAGGGACCATAGGTGCCAGGACTAGGTTGAGGCCGCGATCCCTAGAGTTTATGTCAGCAGGGGGAGTCAGACGCTCTCCTGGTCGCCCCTCCCCCCAGTTCAAGACCAGTTTCCGTGCATCTCCCGTCCATGAACTGATGACCTCACTTCCGTCTCAGACACTACAACGAGGGTACTCGGTCGCAGCTTGGGCCGCTGCGATGGTGTACACTAGAGTTTCCGCCTAGACCGGGTCGCACACAGGAGCGTCTGCATACACTTATCGTTCACTGAGCGTCTGTGTCCGTTATTGAGCGTCTGTGTCTCTCATCAGTTACCGGAGCGGTAGTGTACACTAGCAGTGTCTGAATCTACTCAGCGTCTTTCGAGCGTATTGATAGATCATGGAAGTGGGGTGAGTCTCCCTGTATCCCACTCTACTGAGTAAGGGTTATACAGTACTAAAATTCCTTCTACTTGTTAGTATGAATTGTTAATTTTGGTACATAGTGCATATGAGGCCTGTACAGTACTGTATGTTTTCTGCATAATATGTCTGAAAAACTTGTTATAATAGCTGTTAAAACATAAATACAGTAATTGTACTCCTACTTACTTGTAAAGTAATTGTTTGTGGTTGATTATATTCTCATATGACAATGTTTAATATTTAACATGTGACTGACTGCTAGTATGATTGCTGACTTTTATATGTTGTCAGTTTTATTCTGAACCTCAATTCAGGTGCACGGTTGTGGTCAGATTGATTTCACTTCTCTCTCTATATATATATATATATATATATGATTCTCAGTCACAAATTGTGTAGTTGGTAAACACGGGAAAAATTGAGGCACTCCTACATCCTTAACATGTTTATCTTGTAAAACGGGGATTTTAGAAGGAATGGAACAGTTTATTACTTATGATGGGTTATGTACAAACTGTTATGCACATCGGCAAAGTAAAAAGCAGGCTCCGGTTCAACAACCAGTAGAGCCACCATGGAGTATGTTCGCGCAGACCTTGTCTGCAATATTGGACAGATTAACTCCTGTAGTTCCACCCCAGGGAATAGGTTACACTATTAACCCATACATGCAGCTCCCTCCTTATGGTTTGGTTCCAGTAGCTTCTACAAGTAGCCAGGCTGTTAGGACCATGGTAGATACATCCATGTTGCAGACTACACAAGATGATACAACAGATGAGGATACAGTGTATTCTAATACCCCATATGATGATCAGTCGTAGGGTTTTAGCTCAGAGGATATAGCTGAGCTTATTGATGCAATGAAGGCTATTCTCTCTTTGGAGGAATCAGCCAAGACAGTGTCAAAATCTAAAGCACCTGTGTTTAAACGAACAAAGACAGTTAGGACTGAATTTCCAGTATCAGAAGATCTGACGGAAATGATGGAAGAATCTTGGGCACCGCCTGGTAAAAAATACAAGATTCCGAAAAAATGGGATTCTTATTATCCTTTTCCAGCTGCGGATTGTTCAAAAAGAGAAGTTCCTCCTAAAGTAGATGCACATGTAGTGCGACTTGTGCGTAAATCTGTTTTACCATTGCCGTCTACTTCACTGACTGATGTTACAGATAGAAGAATAGATGGTTTATTGAAAAATATTTTTTTCTCTCTCGGGGGCTGTAATAAGGCCAGCTATGGCTTCAGCCTGGATGACGAGAGCGATGGTAGAATGGGCGGAGAAACTAGAAAAAGGCCTCTCCCCTTCCACAGGGGAGGCGGAATCTCTTTTAGGCCGTATAAAATAAGCTGCGCAATATTTGGAAGAAGCAGCAATTGATATGGGTACAATTGCTTGTAAAGCATCAGCCTTGACAGTAGCTGCTCGCAGAGCAGTTTGGCTACGTACTTGGAAAGGGGACGCAGAATCCAAGAAGGTTCTGGAAGCTCTGCCTTTCGCTGGTGATATTCTGTTTGGAAAACCATTGACAGATATTCTAGAATCGGAAGCTGAATCCAAGAAGGTCAGATTTCCGGCTAGTTATAACCCTAAGACTAGGGGTTCGAAATTTCGGCCATTTCGATGGCAAGGCAGAGCAAAAGGGAAAGAAGAACCTAAGCAACGCCAGTTCAATAAGTCAACTAGGGATAGGAAGCAATGGGCCAATAGACGGCCGGCTCCAAGCTAGAACAGAAGCCATCAGTCTGAGGGTACGGGCCTCCGCCTGGAGGTTTCCAGGGTTGGGGGCCGACTCCTTCAATATGCACATATATGACAGCAGTGGACGACAGATGCTTGGGTGCAGAAGGTGGTATCTCTCGGTTACGGTTTCCCCTTCAAGAGGCAGCCTCCTCAAAGGTTTTTTTGCACCAGTCCATCTCGAATAGAGTCGAAGGCCAGTGCCCTGCAGGAAGCGGTTCAGAAACTGCTTCAGTCTGGTGTAATTATCCCAGTACCCCCGACACAATGGGGACAGGGGTTTTACTCCAATCTATTTTTGATGCAGAAGCCAAATGGGTCATTCCGACCCATTCTCAATCTCAAAATGTTAAACAAATACATTTGGTTTCCAAGGTTCCACATGGAGACATTACGCTCCATAGTTTTGGCCATGGAACCGGGAGATTACATGGTATCTCTAGATATACAGGATGCTTACCTACATGTGCCTATAGCACAGTCTCATCAGTGTTACCTCCAGTTTGCCATCCTCAAGCAACATTTTCAGTTCCAGGCTTTGCCCTTCGGGCTAGCAACAGCTCTCAGGGTGTTAACCAAAATTATGGTGGTTATGGCAGCTTATCTCCGCAAGCAGGGGATAAGAATATTTCCATACCTTGACAATCTTTTAATCCTGGCACAATCTCAGGAATTACTTTTGAGCCATCTTCAACAGACAATAGTTTGTCTACAAAGACACGGGTGGCTCATAAACTGGGAAAAGTCGTCTCTTAATCAGTCACAACTGATGGTTCATTTGGGGGCCATATTGGATTCAGGTCTACAGAGAATTTTGTTACCATGGAAAAAGATATCCAAGGTGCAAGTATTGACTCAGGAGTTGTTGCACAGTCAGACAATATTAGTCCATGCAGCAATGTGACTGTTGGGTCTGATGGTGTCAACCTTCGACATGGTGGAATATGCACAATTCCACTCCAGACCTCTACAGCATCTCATTCTGACTCGATGGAACGGAAGACATCAGACAATAAAAAGACAGCTGATTAATCTTCCAGTAGATGTAAGAAGGTCTCTAGCTTGGTGGCTACAGACAGACCATCTAAGCAAGGGGAGACCTTTTTGGGTAACGGATTGGCAAATCCTGACAACAGATGCCAGTCTTCAGGGCTGGGGAGCGGTGTTCGAAAGCCTCTGGTTTCAGGGAAAATGGACCATAAAGGGAAAGTCGCCTGCCAATAAATCTGTTGCAAATAAGGGCCATATACATGGCTCTAGTTCGGGCAAAGGACAGTCTGCAAGGAAGACCAGTCTAGATTCGCTCAGACAATGCTACAGCAGTAGCGTACTTCAATCATCAGGGAGGAACTCACAGCAAAAGACTGATGGAGTAAGTAACTCACATACTAAGGTGGGCAGAACTCCATCTTCCAGCATTGTCAGCAGTGTTTGTTCCAGGAGTGCTGAACTGGGAAGTGGATTTTCTCAGTCGACAACTATTCAGGAAACCGAATGGGCACTTCATCCAGAAGTGTTTCAGACCATAGTAAACAGATGTGGGTTGCCAGGGATAGATCTCATGGCATCCCATCTGAACAACAAAGTTCCGATATACGGATCAAAAACAAAGGATTCTGGAGCAATCCTTGTAGACGCACTGTCAGTGAATTGGGAGTTTCGTCTAGCATATCTGTTTCCTCCAGTCTCCCTGTTACCCAGGGTAGTGAGGAAAATAAAGCAAAGGGAGACATAATTGTAATAGCTCCAGCTTGGCCCAGAAGGCATTGGTACACAGATCTGCTAAGGATGTCCGTGGAAGCTCCAATACTGCTCCCTCAACGTCCAGATCTACTAATGCAGGGTCCTTGTTATCACAGTCATCTGGATCGTCTGTCTTTGACGGCGTGGCTGTTGAGACCTCTATCTTAGAAGCAAGAGGATTTTCAAAACAAGTAATTCAAACTATGCTTAGAGCAAGAAAACCTTCTTCAGCTCGTATTTATCATCGAATATGGCAAGCCTATACTCATTGATGTAGCGAAAAGTTTGGATCCAAGATCTTTTAAAGTATCCAGGATTTTGGATGGCTTCCTTGAGAGTTCAGGTATCAGCATTAACTTTATGGTTTCAGAAAAAGATTGCTGACTTACAGGATGTGCGTACTTTCTTTCAGGGAGTGATACACATTCAACCACCTTTTGTTCCTCCTGCAGTTCCTTAGTATTTGAATCTGGTTCTTAAAATCCTTCAGGGACCTCCGTTTGAACCGCTTAAGAGAGCAGATCTTAAATGGTTGACGGCTAAAGTTCTCTTTCTACTGACAATGGTGTCAGCTAGAAGAGTGTCAGATTTAGGAGCACTATCGTGTAAGTCTCCTTTTCTGATCTTTTTTCCAGATAAAGCAGTTCTCAGAACTAGATCTGGTTATCTTCCGAAGGTGGTCTCAAAATTTCACCTTAACGAAGAGATTGTAGTCCCGGCTTTTCAGGTATCGGGACTTTCTGTGGGAGAAACGTCGCTGGACGAGGTCCATGCGTTAAGAATCTACGTGGATTGTACTAGTGCCATCAGAAAGACAGATTCTCTCTTCATTCTCTACGGATTTCACAGAAGAGGATGGCCTGCTAGTAAACAGACGCTGGCAAGATGGCTCCGAATGGTAATTTCAGAAGCTTATTCTCGTGCTGATCTCCCTGTTCCGGCTAATGTCTCTACACACTACACATAAGGTAGGTCCTTCTTGGGTGGCACAACATGGTGCTTCAGCAGAACAGATTTGTAAGGCAACCACATGGTCTTCCATTAACACTTTCATTAGACATTACGCCTTGGATACTTTTGCCTCTCATGACGCTAAATTCGGACGAAAGGTTCTCCTGTCTAATCAGGAGCGTCCCCACCACTAAAAATGGCTTTGGGAATCCCAATGTTATCCTGTGGATAACCTGTGGACCCAGCCGGAGAAGTAGACGTTATGGTAAGAACTTACCGTTGATAACGTGATTTCTCCTATGTCCACAGGAATCCCACCCTGACCCACCTGATTTGAGGATCTTTACAATCACTAAACCTCTTCCCTCTTGTATGGAAGGGTGTGCATGTGTGTTCTTATCGCCTGAACAGGGTTCTACATGATGTTCCTGCCTAAATTGCTGTGGAAACAACTGATTTGACTGAGTCAGTGGGCGGGATTATATGCAAGAGCCCCGATGCATCCTTGGAGGCCAGAAAGCTTGTGACTGTTTGGTGCCATTTCCGCTGTCGCTTCGGCATATCCCAATGTTATCCTGTGGATACCTGTGGACATAGGAGAAATCACTTTATCAACGGTAAGTTCTTACCATAACGTCTATTTTGTTTGGTGCGGCAGGAGCCATAAGTTTTCTTATTTTATTTTTATAGTATTACTAATTTTTTTGAGTGATCTTTCTAAAAAAGCATCTTGTATGCACCGTAGAGTCGCTCCAACAACTCCCCGCCGGGTCGCGACAACGCTTACCCACGTGTACAAGTGAGGCAGGCACAGGTTCTGGTAAACCTTCATGGGCTACTTTGCACAGACATTATCCAATGTAGCTATTCCCTATTAACCCATACATGCAACATTCATTCTGAGGTTTTATACACCTAGGGAATTGTCAGCCTCTCAAAACAGCAGGCTGAAAGGCTGGTGGTAAGTAAATCACATAGACATGATACAACATCTTCACAGTCTACACATGTTTTAGATGAGGATTCGTTGGAGGATGAGGACTCATTGCACTTCGGAAGGTCTGGACATACCTGACATACCTGAGCTAATTAGTTCTATGTAAGCCATTCCATCTTTAGAAAAGGCAGCAGAGCCTGTGTTAAAAACTATAAAAACTAAGACAACTGTGTTTAAACATCCCAAAACAGCTGATGGAAATTTTGGGTTACGCCCAGTAGGAAGTTAGAGTTCCAGGAAATGGAATTCCAATTATCCTCGTCCAGCTGGGGAATGTTTAAAAAAAGGGAGGTGGCTCCCAAAGTAGATTTGCAGGTCTTAGATTGGTGCGAAAATCTACATTACTTTTGTTTTCAACATCAATAAAAGATGTCACGGGGGGTGTGGCCTGACTGGAAAGGCAGCAGGAAACAGGATAAATGAGCACCTGCTTATATAGGTCCTTTCTGCCTTTTACAGCTGTCCTATGGGCTCTTTCTGGCCCTTTCTTGCCCCTCTGTGTGTTTTGACACCCCGGTGTGTAGGTTGCGTCGCCGGGGAGCCATTCATTTAGCTTTTGCAGGTTGCGGCCTACGCCCGGATCCGAAGCTGCGGACTGAAATTGTGCAGTGATTCCACCACAGACTGGACCTCAGTGAGGTAGCGCTGCTACTCACCGAGGGCTGTGTGCCCTGTCCACTCTTGTGCCTAGCCGTGCTGATGGAGTCGTGTGGAGAGGCTGACTGGGGATCAGCGGTGACCGCGGCGGGAGACACGGAGCGGAGCTGCTTTCCCGGCATCTGATGTGGCACATACTACGGGGATTGGTGGCCTCAGCAGGGACGCGTCAGGTTAGTCAGCTCACCCGCCTGCAGCCTGCTTTCTCCTACTGTCCGGCCGTTGAAGCCCTGAGTCGTGGCAGCGGGGAATACACGGAGCGCTTGCCTGTCATCACTCCAGCAGTGTTCCGGCATCTCCCCCTCTCCTCCTAACCCATGGTGCTATGGGGGAATCTGGCGGAGCTGTGAATTATAGAGGACATACACGTGGGGTTCCTGTGCAGCCAGATATGCTACCCTGTGCCACTGCATCCTAGTACCCTCTCCTATCTAATATGGACTGCTACACATGGAAGCCTTTCCACCTCTAAGGCGGTGACTTGTAACTATACTAAAAACCGAACTGTGCTATATCAATCAAACCTCTGTATAAATCAGTGGACGTTTCTGGGCATCTTAAAGGAACAGACACCGAGTGATCCTAACAGCTATAGGACGAACTGAATGTGATGTGTTTTATATACTCATTTATTTTAAACATGAGGAGAGTAATTGTTTATTATATATGTTTTTATTAGAAATAAATTGTTAAAATATACTAATCCGATCACTTCATTATTAGCGCTGCCAACCCACAAACTTTACCCTCTCCTCTCCTGCCTTATTACTGACCTGGTTCACCCGCCAAGGTTTTTCTGATCTGGGCTTCCCTGCCAGAAGTGCCATCTTGAAAACTGGCAATATAGCCACATGCCCTCCTGAAACCAGCCGCATCTCTGGGAGCTACAGACACTGCCAGCCCATGATCAGTGCCCTTCACTACAGTCTCTGTGATTTCCAACAGGGACTTCTGCCGCTGCGGCCCTACCTGGGCAGTAAGTGGTCGCCTGAACTGCTTATTATTACTATTGCCTGGCCTCCACTCCTGCTCTGTCGGCTCCCTCTGGTGGCAGACTGTGCTGACTACATCCTCCATACTGTTTGCTGCTGGGGTTTTTTTCCCTCCTGCTCCCCTCAATCACCGTAAGATCCAATGGGGGGGCATCAGTATAGCTACGACGTAACAGTCCATATGCCCAGGACAGTAGCAGGCTCCAGTTGCTGGCTCCTATAAATTACTTTACAGCCCAAGGATGGCACCTTCTTGCTATTACCCATAAACAACTGACCTCACAATGTTTCTGTAACCGATGGCCACTGGGGGTCTATGCTCACTGATGTCTCCCTATTTCCACACTTCAATACTTCTGCTATGTCACTACTGGCCTCCTGACCTTGTTCTCTAATCTACGTAATGTTATGCTGAAGAATGGGCAGAACTGGAAAATCATCTCATAAGAAAGCTAAACCTCATCCTCAACAGGAATCCTCTCAAACTGACTTGAAACCTTTTCTTCTTCCTAATCAACTAACATTGAGCCCCAGTCTTGATCATTCAGAATCTTCTCCCATCCCGTCTTCTCCTCCAAGTCCTTCCATGATGGCTTAAACCCATTGTTTAAACTCATTGTTTAAACCGATGGCAAGCCAGGTGAGCTCTCTTCTTCTCTCGGTTCCCCTTTAAACTCTTTAACTGCCCAGGAACCTTAAATCAAAGAGCAGATGCACTCTCATTCTTTTCAAACAGATGATTCACTCAACTCCTCTGAGAAACAGTTTATTCTGATTCCAGCTTCATTTGCTTCAACTCGTACTGTTCCTCTACCTCCTCCAGGGAGAACTTTTGTAGCACCAAAATTTTGCAGGAAATAGCTTACGTGGGCTCATTCTTCATCTTTCATGGGTCATGCCGGTGGTCTTAAGACTCTCCAGTTCATTCAGCGATTCTACTGGTGGCCTCATCTTAAAAAGGATGTCTTTGAATTTGTAGCAGCCTTTTCTAAATGTGTTCAACATAAAAGTCCACAAGCATCTCCCTCAGGTCTTCTTCATCCACTTCCAACACCTCAAAAGCCTTGGACTCGCATCTCTATGGATTTCATAACCGATTTGCCGGTCTCCAGAGGGCATAACACCATTTGGGTCATTGTGGAATGGTGTTCGAAGATGGCTCACTTCATACCCCTCACCGGTCTTCTCTCTGCTCCTCAACTATCCAAATTGTTTTTCTCATAGATTTTTCATTTGCATTGCTTTCCACAGGAAATAGTTTCTGATCAGGGTCCTTAATTCGTCGCCAAGCTCTCAGCTCTGTCCTAGGAATCAAGTTGAACTTCTCTTCAGCCTACCATCCCCAGACTGACAGACAGACTGAAAGAGTCAACCAAGATCTGGAAACTTTCTTACGGATGTTCATGTCCCCTGCTCAGGAAGACTGGATGGATTACCTCCCATTTGCTGAGTTTGCATACTATAACCTATATCATTCTTCTACCAATTCCACCTCTTGAGGTTCCTGCTGGTGAATCCGCTCTTCATCAGTTCACTAAGATTTGGAGACAAATTCATAAGGCGCTACTTAAGACTTCCCAGAAATAAAAGACCTGCGCTGATCGGAAACATAGGGCTGTTCCTAGTCTCAAAGTGGGAGATCGTGTTTGGATATCCACTAGAAACCTCAGACTCAAAGTTCCTACAAAAAGTTTGCTCCAAGATTCATCGGTCCGTATCCTATTAAGAGTGTTGAATCCTGTTTCTTACAGGGTGAAACTGCCTCCCTATTTGAAAATTCCCAATGCCTTTCACATTTCTCTGCTAAAGTCTCCTGTACTAAATCATTTTTGGGCAGCTTTCCCTTAACCTCCGAAGGTTCAAGCTGCTCAAAATGAGGAATTAGAGGTTCATAAGTTTCTTGACTTCCGCAAGAGGTATGGTCGTCTCCAGTGTCTCATAGATTGGAGAAGATATGGTCCGGAGGAAAGATCTTGGGTGGCTGCAGAGGATGTTCATGCTCCAAGACTGAGTTATGCCAAGAATCCCACTAAGCAGCGTGGGTGTTCGGAGACCACCCTAAAAAGGGGGGTACTGTCAGCATCTGGAGTCTTACCACCGGTTCTGGTCCCTGCGGCCTTCCTCTTAGCTGACTTGTGTCACTGCGATGGATAGGAACTACAGCAGCAAGGTCCTCCGATGTGGCTGCCGGGTGTCTGGAGGCCGGGGTCCGGGTCCTGGGGAGCGGAGCATGGCAGCCGGAGGTGTCTGTTTCCGAGTGTCCTGTTGCTGGAGTGCAGCGTCTGGGAGGCTGAGGCCAGAGGTAGTGGCTGTGTGCTGGTTCCACATGTGTCCTCTGTGCGGGGAGCCACCATGTTGGAGACCAATCCAAGACAATAGGTATTCCAGTTCACGTCCAGCCAATCCGGTACAGCCTTCACTTATAAAAAGGGGTTGATGCTTAGCTATGTTGCCTGTACTTCAAGTTACTTGCTGCTGTAGGGTGCCCTGAACTCTGTGCCCCCAGGTTAACCCCCGGTATCCTAGTTCTGTTGTTTCCACCTGGTGGTCAGTTCTGTTATTGCAGTCCTTTGCTCCCAGTCCACCTGCTCTTGTGGTTTAACCACTGGGCCCTCTATCTGGTAGAGGGTCTCCATTTGCTGATGGTGCTCACAGCGATCCTCTCTTCAGCATCGTTTACAAATCACAAGTCACTTCTTCATTCAGTATTCTTCAGCATCGTTTACAAATCACTAACCTTTCGTCTTTCAGAATTCACTCAGACTTCTCTCCTAGTCGTTGTGTATGATTGAGGTCTCATTAAAACTGAATTCCTTATGTGGAGAAAAGTTTGAAAATACGTTTTGATCTCTACCAAGTTTTATATGAGACTGAATAATCTGTATCTTCCTGTTTTTTGCCTAGAGGCTTATATATAGTGCATGTTATGTTGTACAATGCTGACTATATATTCCATTTGATGTCTCGAAATGCTGTTTATCTACTCTGTATGGTGTGAGATTATAATAAAAATAATTTGAAAAAAAAAACTGAATTCCTCTTTCTTCAGTGTATCATTCCGGGTCATTGTCCTCATTGCCTACCGCTCTACATCTTCGGGCCTAAGTCTTCAATCCATGAGTAAGAACTGCATTCAGCCACCTTGTTTCCTTCCTTTGCCGATAGCTGCTCCCTCAGTCAATTATCAGTCGTCAGATCCCCAACTCAAGCCAAGCATGACATGGAAGAAGGGAAATTCCTGGTTTCTCTGGATATTAAGGATGCGTATCCCAATATGGCCACCTCTTCAGGCTTACCTCAGGTTTGCACTGCAGGACAGTTATTACCAGGTTCAGGCCTTGCCTTTCGCTCTCTCATCGACACTGATGGTGTTATCAGGGGTGATGGCAGAGATGTTGCTACAACTCCACAAGCAGGAAGTGAACATCGTTCCTAACTTGGATGATCTCTTCATAATGGCTATATTCAGAGCACAGTTGATGGAAAAGATCAGCCTTCCAACACGACTACTCACGGATCATGGGTGGATTCTCAATCTGCAGAAATCCCACCTAGAACCTACGCAGAGGCTTCAGTTCCTGATAATGATACTGGACACGGTGTCTCAGAAGGTGTTCCTTCCTATGGACAAGGCAAAGATAATTCAGACGATGGTATGTTCCATTTTGAAGCTTAACAAAATCTCTGTACATCTTTGCATACGCTTACTGGGAAAGATGATGGCCTCCTACGATGCAATTCTGTACGGAAGATTCCATGCATGACCATTCCATCTGGATCTGCTGGACAAATGGTCTGGGTCACATCTGCACGTACGCCAGATGATATGCCTTACACGAAACGCCAGGATTTCCCTCTTATGGTGGTTGCTGATCTCCCTTCCAGAGGGTCAACACTTCGGAATTCATCATTGGATTCTGCTGACAAAGGATGCAAGCCTCCATAATTGGGGTGCAGTGACACTAGGGGCTCGGTTCCAATGAAGGTGGTCTGATCAAGAAGCTTCCCTTCTGATAAATGTTTTGGAACTCAGGGCGATTTACAGTGCCCTTCTGCTGACCTCTTTATATCCTTCAGTATCAGGCCATACAGGTATGGTCGGAAAACGCACCAACTGTGGCGTACATAAACCAACAAGGAGGTCCAAACAGCAGAGCTGCAATGAGGGAGGTGTCACAGATATTCCTCTGGGTGGAGCGGAATCCCAAGGCCATTTCTGACATATTAATTCCAGGAGTAGACAATTGGGGAGCAGACTTCCTCAGTAGACACAATCTGCACCTGGGGGAATGGGGTCTCTACCCGCAAGTGTTTCAGCAGATATTTCATCGGTGGGGCTACCCGCAAATCAACTTGTTGGTTTCTCAGCTCACCAAGAAGCTTCTGCGTTACTGTTCTGGGATGAGGGATCCACAGGCCACAGCAGTGGGCGCTTTTGGCGAAACCGTGGATTTACCGGTTGGTGTACTTGTTGCCTCCAGTTCCTCTAATTCCAAGAGTTCTCAAAAGACTTAAAGGGACAGAGTTCAGGCAATTCTGATTGCCCCAGACTGGCCCCACAGGGCCTGGTATGTACACATTTTAGCCTTATTACTCGTAGGCCCCTGGCCTCTGCCAATTCAGGATGATCATCTTACACAAGGGCCATTCGTCTATCCAGACTTACCACGGCTACGTTTGATGCAATGGAAGTATATTGGGAGGATTTTTGCCAGTAAAGAGATTCCGGGCAAGGTTATCTCGACTATGCTGAAAGCCGGCCAGATGGTCGCATCGAAATATTACCATCGCATATGGAAGAAATGTGTCTCTTGGTGTGAAGGTCAACCGTATTCTGCTGTGGATTTTCATCTGGTACATTTCTTGCACTTCCTGCAGGCTGTTGTGGATGTGGGCCTACGTTTAGGCTCCATAAAAGTGAAAAATCTCAGCCTTGTCTTTTTCTTCCAGGGAACAATTGGCCGTTCTCCCAGTGGTCCTTCATATTCGACCACCCTTTGTGCCTCCCACAGCACCGTGAGTTCTCAATTTGGTTCTGGCCTTTCTCCAATCGGTTTGATTGAACCTTTCCACAAGGTGGACATGGAGTATTTGACATGGCAGGCTATCATGTTGTTAGCCTTGGCCTCAGTGATAGAGCGGTGCTTAAAACTCGCTAGACATTCTTACCTAAGGTGGTGCCAGCATTTCATATCAATTGGCCGGTGGTGGTTCTGGTTGTCACTGGCACGTCTGTTACACCAATGTCCTTGGACGTGGTTCGGGCTTTGGAGATTTATGCCAAGAGGCCAGCTATTCTCAGAAAATCAGACTCGCTCTTTGTTCTCTATGATGCTTCAAAGATTGGTTGTCCTGCTTCGAAGCAGTCTATTGCGTGTTGGATCAGGCTTACGATCCAACAGGCTCACTCTTCAGCGGCTTTGCCGCTGCCAAGTTCTGTTCAGGCCCACTCCACACAGTCAGTGGGTTCTTCCTAGGTGGCTGCCCGGGGTGTTTCGGCTTTGTAGTTATGCTAGGCAGCTACTTGGTTGGGTTCGAACATGCTGTAAAGTTTTAAAGGTTCAACACCTTGGCTACTGAGGATCTTCAGTTTGACCAATCAGTTTTGATGGGGTCTCAGCACTCTACCACCCAGTTTGGAGTTTTGGAACTTCCCCATGGTACTAAGACCAACCCAGTATCGGCTTGGACATTAGAGAAAATAGGATTTTAATATCTACCGGTAAATCCTTTTCTCATAGTCCATAGGGGATACTGGGCACCCGCCTCTGTGCTTTGATATTTTCCAGCAAGAGTTGTTCTTGTGTGTTGTAGTTTGGGTCTGCTTTTGCTGTCCCTATTTTCAAGTTGTGGTTAGTGTTGCTATCCTCTTGTTATGTTGTGTGCTGGTTCGTTCTCTCACCACTTTCTTGTCTCTTTTCCGCCTTTCAAAGTATGTCCGTCTCCTCGGGCACAGTTTTCCTAGACTGAGGCTGCAGGAGGGGCATAGAGGAGAGGAGCCAGCACACTCTGAAGAAGTTTTAAAGTGCCAGGCTCCAATGGACCCCATCTATACCCCATGGTACTAAGACCATCCCAGTATCCCCTATTAACTACGAGAAAGGGATTTAGCGGTAGGTATTAAAATCCTATGTTTTCAGAATAGCAGGACCATCCTCGGGTGAAGGTATCACTGCGAAGGCGCCGTTTCACATTACAATAACCTTAGTAGGAAATACCCATTTGTATTGTACATTTCCTTGGGTGGAATAGATGCCTTTTGGCTAGCGTCACAGGAGAAATATCTAGAAATTTCTACAGATTATCCAGGCACTCATCTGTGGATGAGGAATACAAAGCAGCCTGTAGAATGTGTTCTTTAATATGAACAAAGTGGACCTAGCAGAGTGTCCCTCGGGGCTTGGATCGGGGCCTGTTTACCCACCGGTGACCCGCTAACCGGGATGCTGGCGCTGTACTCATCACTCTTCTTTCTTCTGGCTTTGTTAGGGGGTGGCGGCCATGCTGCGGGAGAGAGCAGTCACCTCGTGGGCTTGCGATCAGCACCCTCAGGAGCTCAGTGTCTTGTCAGCAGACTAGAGAACCATTAACTCTTCAGAAAGTTGGTTCCTACTGCCCCCCCCCTAAGTCCCACGAAGCAGGATGGCTGTTGCCAGCAGCCTTCCTGTAACCTAACTAACTCTAGAAAATAAACAACTCCTAGGAGCTCCCCTAGCTGTGACCGGCTCCTCCGGTCACATTTTCTAAACTGAGTCTGGTAGGAGGGGCATAGAGGGAGGGGCCAGCCCACACTATTAAACTCTTAAAGTGCCAATGGCTCCCAAAGGACCCGTCTATACCCCATGGTATTAAATGGACCCCAGCATCCTCTAGGACGTAAGAGAAAGTAGATTATTACCTAGCAGATGATGATAATTGCAGGGTATTATATGGTGTATTGCATGTAAAATATCCTTATTCCACACCTACTCTGCTGTAGCAATATACCTTATATAAGGGTGAGTAACACGTGTACAGGCTTACCAGCGTATGAGCACACACATAAAGGAATGCTACCTTACCAATGCTTCCAGGAGTAACGTTAGGAGACATTTCTCTGATCCATCAGCTCATATGACTGATGTTATTGTTCATCTAGAATCTCCAATTCATACGATATGTTCCCCATCCATTGTTTTACATTGGTGCTGACATAGGATTTGGCGAGTGACTACATCTCCATTTATACTTCATGGTTAGGTTACCAGTACAAGAGAGAGATATATCTAAGTCTTATTATAATATTACATTTGTTAATGTGAGTGTTCTCAGGAGGGTGGACACAATGATAGTCTGAGACACAATATTATAAAGCCTTCAGTAAAAGTTATGTTTTATTATACACACACACATTTACAATTAAGTGTCCCAGAGAGTCGTCTTCTCCTATTGTTTACAAGATTAATATTGTTACAGAAAATGTCACATTTCCATAATGTATTTTATTTCCAGCAGATGGACACACAAGCAGGAATATCTCAGAAGGACATCTAATGTTATCCCCGGATTGTGACATAAAAGATAATGACAGTAGACAGGATTCTCCAGGAGATAACCCCATTACCCCAATTATACATCTAGCTCTATCAGCTGAGCCCTCTGATCCTGGGAAATGTTCTCCTGATCACTCTGATATTGGTGCATCTGTTACAGCTCTGACAGTAGATACAGTGTTTCCCTGTTCTATAGATGCCAAATGTTTTACACAGAACACAAAGCCTATTAACCCACACACAGGTAAGGCAGGTGAGAGGCCACTGATATGTTCAGAGTGCGGGAAATGTTTTACACAAAATTCACAACTTGTTACACATCAGCAAAGTCACACAGGTGAGAAGCCATTTCCATGTTCTGAGTGTGGGAAATGTTTTGTATCGAAATCACATCTTGTTATACATAACAGAAGTCACACAGGTGAGAAGCCATTTTCTTGCTCTGAGTGTGGGAAATGTTTTCCATGGAAATCACATCTTGTTAGACATCAGCAAAGCCACACAGGTGAGAAGCCATTTTCTTGCTCTGAGTGCGGGAAATGTTTTTCACGGAAATCACATCTTGTTAGACATCAGCAAAGCCACACAGGTGAGAAGCCATTTCCGTGTTCTGAGTGTGGGAAATGTTTTTCACGGGAATCACATCTTGTTAGACATCACAGAAGTCACACAGGTGAGAAACCATTTTCTTGCTCTGAGTGTGGGAAATGTTTTACACGGAAATCAGATCTTGTTATACATCACAGAAGTCACACAGGTGAGAAGGCATTTCCATGTTCTGAGTGTGGGAAATGTTTTGCACGGAAATTAGATCTTGTTATTCATCACAGAAGTCACACAGGTGAGAAGCCATTTCCATGTTCTGAGTGTGGGAAATGTTTTACACACAAATCAGATCTTAATGTACATCACAGAAGTCACACAGGTGAGAAGCCATTTGCATGTTCTGAGTGTGGGAAATGTTTTGCACATAAATCAGATCTTGTTAGACATCAGCGAACTCACACAGGTGAGAGGCCATTTTCTTGCTCTGAGTGTGGGAAATGTTTTACAAAGAAATCATATCTTGTTAGACATCAGCGAACTCACACAGGTGAGAGGCCATTTTCTTGCTCTGAGTGTGGGAAATGTTTTACATGGAAATCCCAACTTGTTACACATCAGCAAAGTCACACAGGTGAGAAGCCATTTCCATGTTCTGAGTGTGGGAAATGTTTTGCACAGAAATCAGATCTTGTTATACATCACAGAAGTCACACAGGTGAGAAGCCATTTTCTTGCTCTGAGTGTGGGAAATGTTTTACAAAGAAATCACATCTTGTTAGACATCAGCGAACTCACACAGGTGAGAGGCCATTTCTATACTCTGAGAAATAAATCAGCTCTTGCACACAATAAACATCACTCAGGTGAGGAACCATTTTAATCTTCTGGAGTATTCTCATCATTGCCATGCGTTGTTCTTCAAGGTTCTTATCCTATCCTATGCTTTTTGCAATATACATGTTACCACTGGGTGAAATAATCAGATGTCTTGCCCTCATCTACCACTGCTACGCCGATGACCTGTCTTTTGCTCCAGGTACTAAGAACCCAGTACCAATCCTAAATGGTTGTCTAGCTGAGCTCCAAGTGTGGATGATGCCAGTTGGTTGTGACTCAGTCCTGGTGAAACAGGTCCTTGTGATAGAAGCTCACCAACAAAGGGCAGGGCTACAGCTCAGCTTTGCAAACCAACTAGACTTGCGCTTGGGGGTTCAGAGTTACAAAATGCTGATCCTGTGTGGAATCTTGGTGTTCTGTATGGTGGAGTGACACTTAGATATCAGTATCTGCCACAATCAGATCCTCATCTGAGGAACATTGCCAGACTCCAGCACTTATTTCCCTCAGAAGATCTACCTACAGTCATACATGTACTTGTATCATCACACATAGACTACTGCAATGTCCTCTACCTGGGTCTCCCAGCAAAAGAATTGCACCGCTTGTAGCTTGTACAGAATGCAGCAGCCAGGCTGTTACCTAACCTGCCCTTTCCTGCCACATAACACCCATTATCTGCTCCCTTCACTGGCTGCCTGTAAGATGGTGACTATTACATAATCTTACTGATTTTCCCAGCCCTACATGACCAGGGTCCGTGGTACCAGAAGCAGCTTCTGCCTCTTTACTGCCCTGCTTTCTACCACCTGCAGATGAAGGACTGTTACCAGCAGTACAAAGAATCCCCAAGAAGTTCTGAGATGTCAGAGGGGGAGACAGGGTGGTGGCACTAGTGCTGTAGCGGGGGCTGCCGGAGGCACTGTCTATAGGTAATATTGTCCCCAAGCAGCGCTAAGCTGTCAGAGTGGAGACAGGGCAATGGCAGTAGTGGGGGGAGGCGGGGTGGGTGTCAGTAGCTGGAGGGGAAGGTGGCATTTGGGGAGACAGGGCGGTGGCAGTAGTGGGGGGAGATGGGGTGGTGACAGTAGTGAAAGGAGACAGGGTGGTAGTAGTGGGGGGAGACGGGGCGGGTGGCAGTAGTGCTGTAGCGGGGGCTGCCGGAGGCACTGTCTGTGGGTAATATTGTCCCCAAGCAGCGCTAAGGTGTCGGGAGGCAGGGGTGGGGTGGGTGGCAGTAGCTGGAGGGGCGGGTGGCATTTGGGGAGACAGGGTGGTGGCAGTAGTGGGGGAAGATGGGGCGGTGGCAGTAGTGGAAGGAGACATTGTGGTAGTAGTGGGGGGAGACAGGGCCGGTCGCAGTTGTGTGGGGAAACAGGGTGGTGGCAGTAGTGGGAAGAGACAGGGTGGTGGCAGCAGTGGGGAGGAGTCAGGGTGGGTGGCAGTAGTGGGGGGAGACAGGGCGGTGGCAGTAGTGGGGGGAGGCGGGGTGGGTGTCAGTAGCTGGAGGGGAAGGTGGCATTTGGGGAGACAGGGCGGTGGCAGTAGTGGGGGGAGATGGGGTGGTGACAGTAGTGAAAGGAGACAGGGTGGTAGTAGTGGGGGGAGACGGGGCGGGTGGCAGTAGTGAGGGGAGACAGGGCAGTAGTGCTGTAGCGGGGGCTGCCGGAGGCACTGTCTGTGGGTAATATTGTCCCCAAGCAGCGCTAAGGTGTCGGGAGACAGGGCAGTGGCAGTAGTGGGGTGGGGTGGGTGGCATTTGGGGAGACAGGGTGGTGGCAGTAGTGGGGGAAGATGTGGCGGTGGCAGTAGTGGAAGGAGACATTGTGGTAGTAGTGGGGGGAGACGGGGCCGGTCGCAGTTGTGTGGGGAGACAGGGTGGTGGCAGTAGTGGGAAGAGACAGGGTGGTGGCAGCAGTGGGGAGGAGTCAGGGTGGGTGGCAGTAGTGGGGGGAGACAGGGCGGTGGCAGTAGTGGAAAGAGACAGGGTGGTAGTAGTGGGGGATATGGGGTGGGTGGCAGTTGTGTAGGGAGACAGGGTGGTGGCAGTAGTGGAAGGAGACAAAGCAGGTGGCAGTAGTAAGGGAGAGACAGGGCTGATGGTCACAGTACAGTACCAGGGGCTGCTGGAGGCAGTAAAGAGGTGTATGGGTCCCGCACAGAACCAGTTGATAATTAGACTTAATGATGATTATGCTTCCTTATTTCTAATTAATCCCTTGTATGTGTTACTGATATTTGCTGTGTCAGCCTTTATGTGTGTTCTGTGTAATAATCCTGAAAGTAGTGCTGCTACCGATCTCATATCATTTGTAGTAACTTGGAAAAGATGAGATATGAGGTGCACTCTGGAAGCTTATAGGGGGTTAATCAGAGATGATCGCAGATGTGACATCACGCAGCCCCTGGTAAATGGTCCTGTCCCGCCCGCGTTCACCCCTCAGGGATGCGGCCACAATGTGTGTGTCTGCGCATGTGCATGTTGCCACCACCAGCAAACTGCTGGGGGCAGCTATTGCGGCTGGGTCTGAATGGCCCCCATAGGGTTTTGGCTCTCATGATATGAATCTGTTTTACTTACCTGCAATACTATAATGTAACTTGAATTGTTTCTGTGCTTTAAAGGATATTTTATCCATGTTGTGCAGAGTAAAGTATACTGCTCCAAAAAAATAAAGGGAACACTAAAATAACACATCATAGATCTGAGTGAATGAAATATTCTTATTAAATACTTTGTTCTTTACATAGTTGAATGTGCTGTCAACAAAATCACACAAAAATGATCAATGGAAATCAAATTAACCCATGGAGGTCTGGATTTGGAGTCACACTCAAAATTAAAGTGGAAAAACACACTACAGGATGATCCAAATTTGATGTAATGTCCTTAAAACAAGTCAAAATGAGGCTCAGTAGTGTGTGTGGCCTCCACGTGCCTGTATGCCCCTCCTACCATACTCAGTTTAGAAAATGAGCCCAGAGGAGCCGGTCACAGCTAGGGGAGCTCTACAGAGCTCTTTTAGTAAAATCTAGTGGGAGGAGCCAGCCCACAGTGTTAAACTCTTAAAGTGCCAATGGTTCCTGGTGGACCTGTCTATACCCCATGGTACTAATATGGACCCCAGCATCCTCTACGGACTACGAGAAAAGGATTTACTGGTAGGTATATAAAATCCTATTTTCCCTTTATATATCATCTAAGAAAAAATGGTCTATAACAATTAGGGGTAATCCTTATTATTCACTATTGTAAAATATTCCAACGTTTTGGAACGCACAGCCATATTCCTGTGAGCCGGTGGAACGCATACTAAGGAGATGCAAATCACAGGCGATCCCATTTTCATGTTTGAAACGTAAAAACGTAACATCCGGGCACCAGTGGAACGCATGGGAAGGGAAGTGCGTCACCTGGTGGCCTGAATCTCATTGGCTTAGTTATTTAATTGAAAGCACATCCCATTTAGATATCTTTGGAGCGGACACATTGGCTTAAATCCTCTGACGTTCATTGGCCAGTGGTCACGGTTGCCATGACAACCCGAAAAAAACAGAGGTAAACATCATTAATGCCGTGGAAATTGTACAATGTGACTGTTTATTACATATCATATGGTGACTGTACCAGGGCCCTCATTCCAAGTTGTTCGCTCGGTATTTTTTATCGCATCGCAGCGATTTTCCGCTTAGTGCGCATGCGCAATGTACGCATTGTGACTGCGGCAAGTAAATTTGCTAAGAAGTTAGTATTTTTACTCACGGCTTTTTCTTCGCTCTGGCGATCGTAATGTGATTGACAGGAAATGGGTGTTTCTGGGCGGAAACAGGACGTTTTATGGGCGTGTGGGAAAAAACGCTACCGTTTCCGGAAAAAACGCAGGAGTGGCCGGAGAAACGGGGGAGTGTCTGGGCGAACGCTGGGTGTGTTTGTGACGTCTACACAGGAACGACAAGCACTGAACTGATTGCAGATGCCGAGTAAGTCTGAAGCTACTCAGAAACTGCTACGAGGTGTTTAATCGCAATATTGCGAATCCGTTGTTCGCAATTTTAAGAAGCTAAGATTCACTCCCAGTAGGCGGCGGCTTAGCGTGAGCAAAACTGCAAAAATCAGCTTGCGAGCGAACAACTCGGAATGACCCCCCAAGCTTCAATGGTCAAAATGTACATTTAGTTTATGGATTATCCTCATTTTCCAAAGTAATATATGTATCTGCCTAATTGAATTAGGAGTGGGCGGGACTATACAGAGTTTAAATAGATGGCTCTGGGATCTGACACACACCATCACCCTGAGGAAGACTAAAGCAGTTCGAAACGCGTTGGTGGGGTGGTTGTTTGGATACCCAGACCTGTACTTGTGGCATCCAGCAGAGTGGTGAGAATACATGGGCCCTTTTTGTTCTTTATCCGCTCAGCTGTGATTTTGTTTCCATTGACCCAAGTCAGGCCATTTTGGTGTGCCTGTGTGTTTTATGGCCCTCATTCCGAGTTGTTCGCTCGGTACTTTTCATCGCATCGCAATGAAAATCCGCTTAGTACGCATGCGCAATGTTCGCACTGCGACTGCGCCAAGTAACTTTGCTATGAAGAAAGTAATTTTACTCACGGCTTTTTCATCGCTTCGGCGATCGTAGTGTGATTGACAGGATATGGGTGTTACTGGGCGGAAACACGGCGTTTAAGGGGCGTGTGGCTGAAAACGCTACCGTTTCCGGAAAAAACGCAGGCGTGGCCGGAGAAACGGTGGGAGTGCCTGGGCGAACGCTGGGTGTGTTTGTGACGTCAACCAGGAACGACAAGCACTGAACTGATCGCACAGGCAGAGTAAGTCTGAAGCTACTCTAAAACTGCTACGAGGTTTGTAATCGCAATATTGCGATTACTTCGGTCGCAATTTTAAGAAGCTAAGATTCACTCCCAGTAGGCGGCGGCTTAGCGTGTGTAACTCTGCTAAAATCGCCTTGCGACCGATCAACTCGGAATGAGGGCCTATATATTTGTACCCATTAAATACCAATTTTATCACTATATGGTTGTTTTTTTGGGAGCTACATTACCTGTGTGGAAAAGAAACCGCTACGGGAATTTACAACATCAGTTTGAAGTAAGCTTATGTGTAAGCCTGGCTAGTTACCTTATCAGCCTATAAAGAACTAATCTTTTGTAAAGCCTGAGAGATATGGCTGTATAAACTTGAGAGTGGGCATTTATAGAATATCCTTTGCACACCTCGGGTGGTCCTGTTACACACACTGTGTGCTCACGGACTGGGGGTTCTGTCTCACCTGCACCCACATTTTATACTATATTTTATAAAGAAATACTACACATTGGTATTTTTTATTTGTTTTTTTAAATTCATCGACGTTGACCTGTGGGAATATCCTTGACCGTGTGGGGGAGATAAAGAAACTGCTACATGACCATATACAACTTGTCTCAAGTAAGCACACGTGTAAGCGTGATATTCTCCTGATCTTTTAAGTGTGAAAGATTTTGAATATATGAAGCAACAATACCTTTATAAGCATGGAATTTGCTGTCTGATGTAAGCTTATGAGTGAGCATCAATCTTCTCTGACCGTCTCACGTTTCTGGTGGTCCCGTAATATATATTTCATGTTCACAAAGTAAAAGATTTCTGCTGGATTTATCTCCATTCCCCATTATTAATTTGACATTTGAGGAGTCTACTACACATTGGATTTTCTTTCTATGTTTTCTATTCACATATGGTCATCCATTGGGAAGAGACTGTATATTCGTGAATTATAAAGAAATAAGAAACGGAAACAGTGAACATCGTACAAGGACATTTCGTATTATAAGTATCTGGTACCCTTCTTTGTTTGGCGTGATAATGTCAATAATTATCATTAAACACAAAGTTATACCTTTAAATGCACTTTTACCATAGAGCAGCTGCGACCGCTAGACTTGATACACACGCTACGTACTGTGTACGCTATTTGCGTACAGAGTCCCGTAGTTTATACGGACTTAGCGTACAAAATGCCGCACCAGGAGTACAGAGTACACACCGTGCACACACACTTAATTGATAAACTTTAAACCTTGTTAGTGATACAATGCAATGATACGTTTATACTTTAAACCTTATGCAGCAAAGTACTGCAATGATGATACACTTTAAACCTCGTGCAGCGCTGACGGTACAAAGTACTCGCAGTGCGTACACTTTACCAATACACGTTAAAACCTTTATGCAGTTTGGCAATATAAGACACTTTAAACCTTAGCAGAGAAATGTGGACACCACACCGATATGTTGGAAACTGCTGGGTTCTGAGGCCACAGTGGATTAATTAGAAAAAGGGGATAACAATGCAGATTATACACTACAGGCTAACAAGATAAATCTAAACAGAATAATGGCTACAGAGAATGTACATACGTGAGAATTGTTCGCAAGCGCAACCCGGCCGGTCCTCCGCTGGTCATACAGATAGCGTTCAGAGTCTTGTTTGACCAAGCCTGCTGCAAGCTCTCTTTATTCACTTCATCCAAAACAATACAATGGTCACTGTAATCCCTTTGTCTATTGGACACAGAGATGTATCTTTTGATTACAGGAGAGGTCATAGGTTGATTTGAAAAGGTGGGCGATGTCTATCTTAACTGCTTCGTGTGGGTGGTCTCCTCTGGATTCCCCCCGCATACATAATATATAGTAAAATACAGTTTAAACCTATATTCTGCTTCTGCATCTAACTATCCTCAAGAGCATGCGATCTTCCTCAAACTAACACCAGAATGTTTCCCTTAAAACACCCTACAGCTGATTACCAAACACCACCTTGTAACCTTGTTTTGTCCCCTCCTATCCTGTAAAAGGTGAATCCCTTTTTTTCAGTAACCATTTTAAACAGCTATTTCTTTCTGATGTGGTGCAGGGGGCCATGTGTACAATGTGCACTATTTGGGTTAAATATGTAATGTTCTGATAACCCTCTATGCGCTCACAAACTCAGCCGTAAATGCCCCTACCACGCGCAGGTCTGCGGAAGCGATAATACGCATGGCGGAACAAGTGCATGCGCAGCGGGCATGTGTGTATGGTTAGTACATGGGGAATGCATTACAATATTTTTCGACTTTGACAGTCCACCATTTGGCAGTCAACAATAACTGCCACTATCTAAACATTAAACAGAAAAATATACAATACAATATCTAAAGATGGTTGGATTAAAAAAAAATACAAATTATCTACAGATAATTGGACGGTAGGGGGAGAGGGGTAGGTGGGAAATGTATGACCTTGTGGGATAGTAAAAGCATGTATGTATAAAATCCTTGTCTGAGGTGCATGTATCATCGTGCTGTATATGTTCTAGATAAGCTTCGAGGTGTTGCGAAGTATACATTAAATCCTTCTTATCCCTTATTAAGGGTCTGTAAATGGGCCAACAAACACTACCGAGCTCTTTTCGGCTTCTTGTTCCAACAAATGGGGTGCACATTTAGTTGATGATACATGGAGGGGAAACATATGTGAATGTTGATATATGGATATCACCTGTCGACTATGTGTGATAATACCTGAAGGTTGTAGAGATGAAGATAGGACATGTATCACAAATACATTCACATAATCATTTGTGCAGTTGTTCTTTGGTGTTGATTGAAGTCTTGTCCGTGTGGGTGTATCTTTGCTGTGAGTGTCCATTGAAGTCTTTAGAGTGTCCATTAAAAGTATTTTCCGGATGGATGTACCTTTGTTTTAAGTGTTCATCAAAAGTCTTTTCTGGATGGATGTATTTTCGCTGAGGGAAAACAAAGGAGAAACGGGTGAAAGAAACGGATCGTGGAATCACGTCTTATCACAACATTGTCTCTATTGATGGGTCATAAATTAAATCAGTTGTTGTAACAATGCCCCCGCTCCTTAAACTCATCACTTTGGTACCGTGCTTGCGCCGCGTTAAAACTCGAACACACCTAAATATCAAGCCAATCATTATGACAACTCCCAGGATACAAAGGAGAAACTTTCCTACACTCACAATAACATTTTGAGCCCATTTTCCTAAACCTGAGAACCAATTGCGTGGGTTCAACCATGAGACCCAGCTGGTCAGTTCATTACTCACAGCAGTAAGGGTAAGGTTGTGTCTCCTTCGGAACTCCCACTTCAACTGTAAGATATCCATCCATCTTTTGATCTATGACCTCGGTTGGGTCATCAGTGCTGTTTGTAATATACGTGCAGCACTTCACACCATACTGAGTTGCTAAAGTGACACAGTCTAAAAACACGTTATTGTCCTCCGTATGGGGCGCTTTCAAATTACTGCAGCTCTTTCCTTAATTAGTGGCAGTTCCGTTGATAGCATAGTTAGCTGCAAAATTATTGACCACGTGAAAGGGAATTGGAGGAGAAATAATGTGGCTGCAGCTTTAGCAAGAAAGGAGATGTGGATACATGAATTAAAAACTTTGCAGCCGAGGGGCCTTAATGGAAGTTTTGAAATAAAATGGTTCCTGTAAAGATTTGTATATGTTTTATATGGATTTAAAGAATGATGTGTTTGTACCTTTAAGGAAACCCTGTAACCCTGGAATCTGTATTATGAGTAAACCAGACTCTTAGGGAGGGTATATAATTTGTAACCTGACCAGTTTCACCTGTGCCTCGAAAAAGACCCGCAGAGGGTAGAAACGCGTCGGCAGCGCAAGGTGAACCTGGTCTGAAATAAGTGTGGAGCAGGGAGCGTCTAGCGGGGGAGAGCGGAGGAGTGTGGAGGCGGCTGCAGCGCCCGGAGAGTCCGTGACCGAAGGACGGCTAGCGGAGGCTGAATAACAACTGCGAGTGAGCAAACCCTGCTGCAAACGGCACCGCAAATATGAACTGCGTCCTGAGGGTCTGGTGAGCTCCAATGTTTTAATCTAATACCCACTCTTGCACCGTGCTTCTGCTGAGATTGACCTGTGTCCGCCAAACAGAAACTTTTTAACGGATGTCTTGGAATAAAGGATAAATGTTTTTTATCTATTTTGACGTGGGAAAGTGTCATTCCTAACGTGGAGGAAGCTGGGACTATATCCCTGTGGTTTGTTAGAAACAGCGCTGTGTTTTTCCTTGATTTACAATTTTTATTGAAAGTGACACAGTACCCGCCTGTCACCACTGTGATATAATTGAGGACCATCCTGTGCTGGATCAGTTCCGTTTTGTAAGTTTGCAACTCCCTGTATACCTGAAGGTGTCATCATACATCTCGGTGATATTATCTATTAGATTTACTAGCGCATGGATATACCTATAATTTATAATTCCTCATGCGGTACGGATGATGTCTAACACGAGTAGGAATTGAATTTCGGTGGATTCGTGGATCAAATCAGAGGCTGCATGCTCTGTCCTATCTATGAGGTGTCTCTTAACGATGTGTTCATAGTGAGTATGAGTATAAGGAGCCTGTGCACTGCGGTGAACATCTTTCATCTTATCATGGGTAATGGTCATTACTTCTGGCAACACTCTTCCAATGTAACACAATCCCCCTGAGCTCGGGGCAAGCCACTTATGCGCCTTCCTCCCGCATATGAAATAAGCATCATCGGGGAGAACATATGGGACAGAATATGACATTGCCATATTGCAAACTTTCCAAGTGAAAAATCCTATCCCTATCTCTCTCATCTGTTCAGTACACGTATCAGGCTGTATGATATGCGCACAGTACCCTGGTGATACTTCTCCAACCCACATAGTCTTACTTCCTAGAGTGTACCTATACCGGAAATACCTTCCACTGTTGGCTATTTGGCGTATAAGTTCAGAGTCTACGGGTGTCCTATCAGCTCTGTGTGCGAAAATGCCATGGTTTGGTTATTCCATGTCACTTCCCAATTTCCCGGCTTTCGGGAATTGGAAATGTTGAAACACACTAAGGATCTATCCACATGATATTGGTGGAGCTTCAGACTAGGGGGCTTAGAAATATTAAATTTCTTGTCCACCGGTCTCCCACCCCGTAATTCAAGTACCTCATCTATTGTTAAAGGGTACGGTACTGGTCCTGACTTGCTCTGACCTTAAGGTACTTGTGAGCACACCCAGCATTCTGTTTGGTTTAAAACCTTACCCACTAATGAGTGATAGTCACTCAATGGATGACGGTCCATGTTGATATTAAGGCTGGACTGACATCTCTGGATGCACCCGTCCTCAACTATGTTTTCACAATTCCTACAAATACAATTTTCCTCAGCCAATAACCCTTCACAGTGCCTCCTAGTTTCATGACTACCAGATCGTTTTCTGATACTCGCCTTTGCTCTATGGATGTGTTGCTCTTGGAATTCTACAAATCCGTCCTTGCCATCAGAACCCATTCCAGATCCTTTCCGACCTCTCTGGTACTCTCACCGAAACAGACCGCTCTGGTCAACAACAGGGTCAACAGGAAAACCCGGAATGCAGTCTCTTGGAGAAAGTCCATTGCCTCTGGTCTTATTGATCTCATTGCTCAGGTGCCGTCTCAACAGTACTGTCTCTCAGCCTTCCCGGAACAGACACTCCAGTTATACGATTTTCTCTCTGAGTCAGCGACATTTCTGTAGGGAACATAAATCTTGCATTACAATGTGTTTAACTGTTGTGTATTATCGGTTGTGTGAAGTAAACCATCCGTGAAAAATGAAAGAGAGAGAGAGAGAATAATAAAAAGAAATATTGTCAGATTTCCGTTCACCATCAGGCTGTCACACCATCATGTCTATCGGTATCTCTGCACAGTCTCCCTTCACCAGTATTTCCACTCTCCACCCTCTGTGCGTGGCCAGGCACAATGATGCTGGTAAGATATACTGGGTTTTGGGCAGACCTCTGAAAAGACCGAGTAGACATGTGTCGTTTGAGCTGTAAATCTGTCGGTGAACGTCAGAGATGAAGAGGAAACTTTTGAAGATAAATCACAGAGTTTACCTGGCCGCTACTGTATCTACAAGGAATGATCTACCAACTACATCAACTGTGACCTCAGGTTCACTTCCAAGGCTAGCAATCAACTTCACTGGCTGCAGACTACAGGTGCGGCCCCAAATTTTTCCTATGTGATCCCTGATCCCAATTACGTGTATCATAACTTTGCTCATTTTCTTGTCTAGGGGGTGGGTCGGTATATCTTATGTGTGCTTTTATAATTACAGTTTCGTGCGTAATGTCCTTCCTTCTGGCAGTTATAACATTTTACTACTTACGACTTACCATCAGGGGTCTGGGGTTTCGGCTGCTGTGGCTTTGTTGTCAGGGCTTTTATACTTACTGTCATCAGCTTATCCCGCTGTGACTCCCTGTGTTTAATGATGTTCCGATCGTGCTCGATAGCGGACTCTCTTAATGCAGCCACCGAGATACCTCTCCAATTAGGTTGAGTGGTTTGTACCCTTGTTCTCAACGTTTCTTTTAATCCGTCCATTAATACTGACACAGCTACCTCCCTATGATGTACATTTTAGTTGACTCTACAATGTGAGGTGCTATTGTCTCTGCATAATGTACAGTACCATACTTACCTGTGGACACAACCTCACCTGTCCCTCCGCTAGGGCCCTTTGCTATTGCTCTTACTGGTTGGGCCGTGCCCACTTGGGTGTCTTGTATGGTGGCTGCTAGAGAGAGAGTGCTGATATCGTGCTGGGCTCATCTTCTTGCTCGCAGTCCTGAGGGAAGTTTAAGATGGGATACAACTTGCACGGGTTAGCATTAATACGTTTATCAAGTTCACTCTTATCATATATTAGTATGCCATTGTCTGTAGCCACTTTCTCTCCTGTAATATACGGTGGTGGTGATGGTGCGGTTGCCATCAGTTTCCTGCTAGGTTTGGAACCGGCTGTGTAAGCTAGTTCCCTCTGTATATCACCCTCTTGTTGCCATAAATGTAAACAGTTTGAGTGTCTGATCCTTTCTTTTCGGGATTTTAACAGACATATCCTAATCCTTAAATTCTGCAACACCTCTGGATTAAAACTACCTATCCCAGGAAATGATGCTTTATCCCCCACAGTCATTCGTGTCCATTCATCACAAAAGGTCTCAGTGTGGGGACCATACTTCCCCCACATTACTAACCGAGCTGACCCGCTGGGTCTCATCTCTGCTGCCTGAACCCTGGCTGAGGAACGTCCCTGTGTTGTGCACTGGGCTTCCATTGTGGACCTTTTTGACACTGGAAAACTGCCTAAAATGCTATAAACACAGTAGTCTATGGTGGAAATCCTTAAAGTTCTTCACTAAACTTCTTCTGCTCCGAGTATCACGGATCCGCCCTTTTTAGCAGACACGTGTAGCCGTTGCAGGCCCTACTTCGGCCTATATCCCCTGGGCCTTTAGGAGTAACTTACCGTACCCAGTGAGTATCTGCCCCGGGAGATTTTCCTGAGAGACCAGCGAAAACTCCCTAAACCTTTATTTTACACAAATCACGCTTGTATGTGCTTCACACAACGCGTATGATGACGAGATTTACGCACAAATATGCAAACCTTCGTATCACGTTGCGCCGCGTATTGCTCACACAATCGTGTGGTCCAATCGTACCACTCATAGACACTTGCTATCTATAAGTGGTAGGATCACTGGAGTCTACACACTGTGCTTCAAAACAGCCGGAGTGTAATACCACGAAAAAAACCTTTAAAAATCACACTCCGTTGCACGTGTTCACCTAGAACCTTGCTTACTACGTTCACCAAGTTTCAACAAGTTCACCAAGCGAGGTTCAATACAGTCATAAATTTTCAGCCCACACTAACACTCTATAGTTTTCTGATAAGAAAAATATATTTTCCTGTTGACTGATAGCCTTCCCCAGAGGTAAATGCAGTAAAAGGATTTTATTTAAACTAAATCTTGGACGCTGAGCAATTTGTGCTATTATCGCGTGGTTACCGCTTCGCGCCTAAACCAAACAATGCTATTGTGTGATTTGTACTTAGCGGTCGTACATGTACACGCCATGTGCGTATGCCTTTACGTTGCGTACGCAGTCCCGTACGTTGTCCAAGACACGTGTACAAAGACCGTACGTCCGCAGTAATACAAATACCACACTTTTATAAATGTAAGCAATATTTACCTATAATCATTTACTTAACACCACACACAGTTTCTTCTGTATAAACCTTTATAACTAGGCCAGGCTGCATGTGTGTCTTACACGTACTCCCTTAAATATTAACTCTATATCTTTAACTAAATGGCAACAAATTTCTCAGCATGGGTCGAAATGGATCTAGTAATCAATGCTTATGGCAATAATGCGAGCAGGTATACAGAGTACAAAATACAGGTCTAAATGAATCTAGTAATCAAGAATTCCAATGGTATGATTCATATTGGATAGCTATCTTGCAGAACATACATTGATATAAACACACACATAATTATAATATTATATATATGTACCATTCACTGGTTTCCTGAGACTCATTTACCCATTAAGTGCTTCTAATTTGCATATGAATGCTATGTGCTTTTGGCTGTCTGTAAAGGTGGTTTTTCACTGCTAGGAAAAAGCAGTTACACAGGTTAATTTGCGTTGCAATGGCTATCTTATAGCAAGCAGAGTTAACTGAATCCTAGAGGTAAAGAAAAGAAAACTTTTTTTTTAATCTGTGTGTAATTCTTGCATCAGGTATTCATCTTACTATTAACTTTTCAATAGCCCCATCTGAAACTATTTGTAATTGACTATGGCATTGGGTTAAATAAATGCATTGGTAACTCATAAATGGTGATTTATTTTTGACCAGGGATGGCTGATTATTCCTGAGCAGACTGAAAATAGGCCATTTAGAAAAAATGACCTTCCCAAAATGGCCGCTGCTCCTCCCCCTTCCACATCCCTGAGGGTTACACAAAATGGTGGACAAGCCATGTGGTTAGTCCAAAATGGAGGACAGACCATGCGACTTCCTTTGTCACAAAGAAATCACACACCATGCAAGCCCCTGAAGTTATTTTAGGCTTGAGTTAAAAATAATACTATATCAAAGCTATTCAAACTTTTAAATATACTTTTAAACCTACTTAAACAGATAAACAATCCAATCTGAATCAAACACAATATGACCCTTGAATCTTGTTTTGCAACAATAAAAATACATTTTAGCATCTTAAATATTATGAGAAACGAATTGTCCCTTAAATTTCATATCAGCATCTTACTGATACCACAACAATACATTAACGTGGATGTTTTATCGTCAGCATTTTGCAATGCGTCCATCATTAGCTGGTCAATTACAGCCGCGTTTGCAATGTACAGTGCATCATTAAGAACGTGATATCCCATGAGAGCCGCCAATTGATAATGTCAATAATTATCTTTAAACACAAAGCTATACCTTTTAAATACACTTTTACCATAGAGCTGCTGCGACCGCTAGACTTGATACACACACTGCGTACTGTGTACGCTATTTGCGTACAGAGTCCCGTAGCTTATACGGACTTAGCGTACAAAACGCCGCACCGGGAGTACAGAGTACACACCGTGCGCACACACTCAATTGATAAACTTTAAACCTTGTTAGTGATACAATGCAATGATACGTTTATACTTTAAACCTTAGGCAGCAAAGTACTGCAATGATGATACACTTTAAACCTCGTGCAGCGCTGACGGTACAAAGTACTCGCAGTGCGTACACTTTACCAATACACGTTAAAACCTTTATGCAGTTTGGCAATATAAGACACTTTAAACCTTAGCAGAGAAATGAGATCACCACACCGATATGTTGGAAACTGCTGGGTTCTGAGGCCACAGTGGATTAATTAGAAAAAGGGGATAACAATGCAGATTATACACTACAGGCTAACAAGATAAATCTAAACAGAATAATGGCTACAGAGAATGTACATACGTGAGAATGTTCGCAAGCACAACCCGGCCGGTCCTCCGCCGGTCATACAGATAGCGTTCAGAGTCTTGTGTGACCAAGCCTGCTGCAAGCTCTCTTTATTCACTTCATCCAAAACAATACAATGGTCACTGTAATCCCTTTGTCTATTGGACACAGAGATGTATCTTTTCATTACAGGAGAGGTCATAGGTTGATTTGAAAAGGTGGGCGATGTCTTTCTTAACTGCTTCTTGTGGGTGGTCTCCTCTGGATTCCCCCCGCATACATAATATACAGTAAATACAGTTTAAACCTATATTCTGCTTCTGCATCTAACTATCCTCAGGAGCATGCGATCTTCCTCAAACCAACACCAGAATGTTTCCCTTAAAATACCCTACAGCTGGATACCAAACACCACCTTGTAACCTTGTTCTGTCCCCTCCTACCCTGTAAAGGTGAATCCCTTTGTTCTGTTATCATTTTAAACAGCTATTTCTTTCTGATGTGGTGCAGGGGGATATGTGTACAATGTGCACTATTTGGGTTAAATATGTAATGTTCTGATAACCCTCTATGCGCTCACAAACTCCGCCGTAAATACCCCTACCACGTGCAGGTCCGCGGGAGCGATAATACGCAAATTGCGAATATGTGCACGCATGGCGGAACAAGTGCATGCGCAGCGGGCATGTGTGTGTGGTTAGTACATGGGGAATGCATTACAATATTTTCCGACTTTGACAGGCGCATTAAGTATCCCCCTCTATTGCATTGTATTCCCTGTTGTTTCCCGTCTTGATAACACTGGAAGAGATTCTTGATTGCTGCCTTCATTGTCCAGCGCAGGTGTAAACTATTCTCTTCTTTTGAATGGGCTTTACACCCCGAGTTCTTCCACACTCTGGTAGACAAGTGGGAGTTACTGAAGATAGATCTCATGCCATGCCATCCCGTCAGAACAACAAAGTTCACGTGTACGGGTCAAGAACAAAGGATCCCAGGACAACCTTTGTGGATGTCAGTGAGATGGGAATTTCGTCTGGCCTATGTGTTTCCACTGATCGCCCTGTTACCCAGGGTGATGTGAAATGCAAAACAGGGAAAGGGCGCCGTGATACTAATAGCTCCGGCTTGGCACAGAAGATATTGGTACACAGATCTGCAGAGGATATCGATGGATGCTCCATTTCTACTCCCTCAACATCCAGATCTGCTGTCTCAGGGTCCTTGCTATTACAAGCACCTGGATCAACTGTCTTTGACGGCGTGGCTCTTGAGACTTCCATTCTGAAAGCAAGAGGATTCTCACAACTGCTAATTCAAACAATGCTTAAAGCAAGGAAACCTTCCTCAGCTCGTATTTATCACCGAATATGGCAAGCCTATATTCAATGGTGCAGTGACCGGAAATTTGACCCTTGGTCTTTCAGAGTTTCCAGAGTCCTAACATTCCTTTAGGCAGGAATGGATAAAGGTCTACGAGTGGCTTCCTTGAGAGTTCAGGAGTCAGCATTGTCTGTATGGTTCCAAAAGAAAATTGCTAACCTGCAGGATGTTTGCATTTTCTTCCAGGGAATGCTTCACATCCAACCACCCTGCAGTGCCTTGGAATATAAGTTTAGTCCTAAAGGCACTTCAAGTTGCTCCATTTGAACCACTAAAGCAGGTGGATCATAAATGGTGGACAGCTAAAGCTCTCTTTCTACTGGCTACTGCTTCAGCTAGAAGAGTGTCAGATTGAGGGGCATTATTATGTCGCTCCTTTTCTGATTTTTCATCCAGATACGCGGTTCTTAGAACCAAATCTTGTTATCTTCCTACGGTGGAGTCTAAATTCCACCTTAACGAAGAAATTGTTGTCCCGTCCTTCCAAGGGCCGGACCTTTCTGTGGAAGATGTATCATTGGACATAGTTCGTGCCTATATGATTTACGTGGATCATATCAGTGCCATCAGAAAGACAGACACTCTGTTCTCTATGGATTTTACAAGAGAGGATGGCCTGCTGACAAGCAGACACTGGCGAGGTGGCTTCAGATGACGATTTCAGAAGCATATTCTCAAGCTGAACTCCCTATTCCGGCTAATATCTCTGCTCACCCTACACGTAAGGTAGGTCCATCATGGGCAGCACAACGTAGTGCTTCAGCTAAACAGATATGTAAGGCAGCCACATGGTCTTCCATTAACACATTCATTAGACATTATGCCTTTGATACCTCAGAACGCTGAATTCAGGCAATAGATTCTCCTGCCAATCAGGAGCCTCCCCACCACTAAATTTGCTTTAGGACATCCCAATGTTATCCTGTGGATAACATGTGGACCCTGCAGGAGAAATATTAGTTATGGTAGACTTACCGTTGATAACTCTATTTCTCCTTAGTCCACAGTATCCACAGGGCTCCCACCCTGATACACCTGATTTGAGGATCCTTTCACCTACTGACATCTTCCATCTTGTTCAGAAGGGTGTGCATGTGTGTTCTTCTCACCTGATTAGGGCTTTCTATGATGCTACTGCCTTGAGCTTTGGAAACAACTGAATTGCCTGAGCCATGAGGCCGGGATTTAGGGGACTGGCCCATTGCATTCTGGAAGTCCGAAAGCTTTTGATCGTTGGTACCAATGCGCTGATGCTACCTCATATCCCAAATGTATATCCTGTGGACTTAGGAGAATTAGAATTATCGACGGTAAGTCTACCATAACTACATATATTTCTGGCATGGTGCGGCTGCTTGCTGGGGCGCAGGCTTGGGGCTCCTCATGCCACATGATACAAAGCTTAGGAAATATCTGGTGCAGCCCCTGTCATGTAGCCACATACTCCTGTAACAGCCGGCCTCAGGGAATTGACTAATGATCGGCTCCTGTTACTGAGTTGGCAGCATCTGAGTCTTGCTACCGCCGCCTTAGGTATATAATACATTTATTGAGCTTGTGTGTGGGAACCAGCATTCAGAATCCTGCACATTCCCTGCTGATTACCTGTCCCCTGGCACTTGGATGATGGCCTTCCCTGGCTTCTGATCCATGGCCTTAAGGGCACACCAATGGTTCCTAATGGAAGTATCTTCAGGAGCGTTCACGTCTAAGTAGGAGGACAGGGCCTCTTGCAAAATTCTGGTGCCTTCAGCATCCATTAATATATAATCCTGCAATCTCCAAGGTGGTAAAGGAGGAATAGCGGGAAAAGGCGACCAGGACCCTATCAGAGGGGTGTGATCAGACCATGAAATTACTGTCGGTAGAAAAATTCAAGTCACCAGGTTCTGGGATACAATGTGATAAATACGGAGACTGACACAGGACATATTATAAAGGATAAGCATTTATTTCTCTAAGTTACAACAATGAGAACCTGCAAATAACAAGTTATACTCAGTTACAGTAATAGGAAGAACAAATTAGAATACTCCGCTCTTATCTCAGATGTTTCATGATCTGTCCCAGATGATGGTCATCGATTATGTAGTTTAAACAATATAGTTCAGTCGCCCTCAGGGTCCCTCTTTAATAACTCTGTCTGAATTTATTAAACTGAGGTGGGTTTATAGAAGTCTATATCCGCTGCAGACAGACCTAGCTTCAATCAGAACTAACCTGCTATGTGTAAGTCTCTAGGCTTTATATTACACGCAAAAACAGTTCTCTCTGCTGCTGCAGAGAAAACTGAAGAAAAAGAAGACCTTATCTTTTTCTGGGGCACGCTTTATGAAATATAAATTTTTATAATCAAAATAATTCTTTATTTATCACTGTTGATGGCTCTGGATCTTATTAAATTTTGATCATGTCAGGCATGAGTATTTTGCCAAGTACTCAGCGATAATCTATATATCTTTATCCGCATCTGGGTATCCCCAATATCAGTGTGTTTACAATTAGTATATTCTAGGGATATGGTCACTATATCTCCTCCACCGGAAAAATAACCCTAAACAAAAAAAGTTGTTTTTAACCAAAATATAATATTTGGAGTTTACATGTACTCCTATTTGTGTAATATATGAAAAAATTATATATGAAGATAAATAAGAATTAATGAAAAAATATAAATTTGTTTATAAGTTATGCTTGAAAAAATAAAGATATTTACAGATAATTATTTTCTGAGTTTTTTTGTTGGAGTTTATATGTACTCCTTTTTGTTGTAGTCTGTTCAAAAGGAATTCATTTTTTTAAAATAGAACAGATAAAGTGTTTGTCCCCTCGCAATTATATGTGTGAGCGGGACACATTACATATAACCAATTCTCATAACTTAAGATCAACACCACTGTATTATTATATTCTTACTCCACACCACTATATCCCTATGGTTTATTCAAACAATTGTATTTGATCCCTTTATTTTATCTTTCTATTATTCCATACCACTGCACCACCAGATCTTAATTGAATAAAAAGGTCTAGTGGTATCCACAGGGTATACCATATATGGATTAATTATCTTCAATACCAATCAGTGCTACTAGTATTGTGCCAGCTAGTAAATGCACAATTTGTTAACCAGCAAATGCATCCGCATGTGTGAAAAATTCCACACATGCAACCGCAAAATCCAATCACAATTGATCCGTGTAAGATTGACTCGCAATTCCCAAGTACACAATTACTGTTATCATCACATGTATGGATCCCTACACGTGTGAGCTGAAAAAATTCCAAACCTAATTTGATCAGTATGAGAACAAATTGTTATATGGACCTCTATTCCTAGGAACACATATACAACATGACAAATTGCTTGTCCAGCTATTTATATTACAGAGATCATGCAGGGAATCCAAGTAGTATTCTATACATGCTTGCTGATATGGAGAAATAAAGAAAAACAAGAAAGAAACCGAAAGGGAAATATATCTAAACAATCTGTAAAAAATGTAATGGTTTAGGTTGGAGTGAAACAAACACGCCAACCAGCATACTTAACAGGTACAGTGGTGATCCAGCGGTATTGTGCCAGCTAGTAAATGCACAATTTGTTAATCAGCATATGCATCCGCATGTGTAAAAAATTCCACACCAGCATACTTAACAGATACAGTGGTGATCCAGCGGTGTTAGATCGCGGTGGGGAGAGATCGTGACCACCGGCGTCCGTGTCCGTACAAACCGGAAGTCGGAGCCGGCCCGAGGCGGATGTGACGTACGTTTCGCTTACCTAAGCTTGTTCACAGTTGCCTGGTAACCGTTGTCCAGGCACCGGTTTTATACTGTGCCAGCGCCATCTTGTGTGTGATTTAACCTTGCTTGCTGACCTATTTCTAAAGCTATACATTCACTCTAGTGTTTATAAAGTGACACTATTAGCTTGACGTGGGTTTTAATTTATATAATTACACAGTTAGATACTTTTTTCTTTGTTATCTCTTGCTGAATTAGCTATGTAAGGCCAGGATACTATGAGATCCTTTTGCAATATACTGTTAAAAATCTTTTTTTATTTTTTATTTTTTATTTTTTATAATTTATTATTTTTTCTACTTGTTTTTATTAAAATGTTGAGGATTAGTATATTCTTAGCCGTGATCATTAATCATTGCCCTTCCATATTACAAAATAATGCTAAAGACCCTTCAGACTGTGTTAAACTATTATCATTGGGGATCGTTTCCCCATTACCAGACTTCTGTAAAGAAATTATAATTTTCTTTTGAAATTGGGAGAATTTTGACTATAGTTGTTATTACCGAACAATAGGCTTTATACCCTGCAAAGATACACTAACATTGTCTTACCAGATATTACACTCAGGGTCTGTGATGCTGGGTGCAGTAGTCATTCAGTATAACATAATTTATCTTATCCTGGACAACTGTCCCCTTTCACCTACTTATGTATACAATACCCCAAACATCTTACTAGACAGTTTCCATCTGAGATACTGATACAGGTTGAGTATCCCTTATTCAAAATGCTTGGGACCAGAGGTATTTTGGATATCGGATTTTTCCGTATTTTGGAATAATTGCATACCATAATGAGATATCATGGTGATGGGACCTAAATATAAGCACAGAATGCATTTATGTCACATATACACCTTATACACACAGCCTGAAGGTCATTTTAGACAATATTTTTTATAACTTTGTGCATTAAACAAAGCGTGTCTACATTCACACAATTTATTTATGTTTCATATACACCTTATACACAGCCTGGGGGTCATTTAATACAATATTTTTAATAACTTTGTGTATTAAACAAAGTTTGTGTACATTGAGCCATCAAAAAACAAAGGTTTCACTATCTCACTCTCACTCCAAAAAGTCTGTATTTTGGAATATTTGGATATGGGATACTCAACCTGTAATAGGAACATATATCTATTATAATCAGCCAGCCTAAAAGCTGTGTATATTCTTCCCACTCACTATGTCCTTCACAATAGGTCAAAGGTGAAAGACAACTGTGGATCTAGGTTTCTAACTGGTGTCTTAAGCACTAATCATAATAAAAGTACATAAATAAAGTAATAAGGTCATACGTATACAGAATGGAGATACACATGGACAAAATGGCATCTAAAAAGTAGTAACTAATATCACCCTATATTGAAATCTATCAATGTGAGGGATCAATTGTAACGACCTAGAAGAAGGTCTATTCTCTAATATGACCTGTGTACAGCAGAGTAATAAATATAATCACGGACACCTGATGTCTAATTCTCCAAGTGTTATAGAGATCACATTCAGCTAATAAAGGGAGCATGAGGAAGCTACGGAACCGGCGGCATTACTGGTCTGTTCATCAGTAGTGGAGGATCTATCAAGATGAGGGTCTGGAGAAGAGTAACATCTCCCATAAGGAGAAGTGCAATTTCTTGTAGCTTTTGATAAAAAAATATTTAAGAAATTGGGGCTGTCTGGCATTGGGGGCATAGAGAGAAGTGAGGGGGACATATTTATAATTAATTTTCCCAACTAGAATCCAATATCTACCATTGCATTCTACCCACTTGCTGTCCAGGTGAAAGGGGCAGGATCTATTAGAAAGGATGGCTACACCACAGGAGATAGAGCATGCTGGGTAGTTATTGGTAAACTGAGGGGGAGAGTGCAATGGAACATGTGATTCCTGACTGGCTACCACCGCCGCCTTCTGGTCAGCAAAATATTTTATTGCATGACGTCTCTTACGAGGTGAATTAAGGCCTTTTACATTAAGACTTAAAAACTTCACCGTGATAGAGAGAGATCAGATCATGGTATGAAACATCTAGGATCATCTGTGTAAAGTCCAATAGAGTCTGTAGGACGTGTGCATACTTCAAATCTATCAAACAGAAAAAATAAAATAGTGAACAAAAATGGGAGACAAACAGAAACAGCGTCCGTAAAGGAGCTATAGATTCCGTCACTAGGGTACCGTGACAGAAAGGTAGAAAAAGGTGGTGGTCGGGCCTAAAAGGGAAACCCACAGACTACCCCAAGTAGCCATACGAGAGTGCAAAATCTAGTCATCATAGTAACAATTGTACAAAGAAATACCAAATCTCAATGTAACCAATATATCCAAAGGAGGTAAAGGCCAAGAACATGGCCTGATATCCAATGTAGGTTCTACCAACACAGGTATAAGGGCAACAGGATGTTAGACGGATCAGTCATGCTTTACCTGAACACCCAAACATTCTAGAAAGGTATTATGAAACGTAACAGTGGAAAGAATATCAGACCGTATACCATATAGCAATTAAATAGCACAGGAAATGAAGATAACGAGATTTATGGTAAGAACTTTTACCTTTGTTAAATCTCTTTCTGCGAGGTACAATGGGCTCCACAAGGATAGACATTGGGGTGTAGAGTAGGTTCTTGATCCGAGGCACCAACAGGCTCAAAAGTTTTGATTGTTCCCAGAATGCATAGCGCCACGTCCTCTATAACCCCACCTCCCTGCACAGGAGCTCAGTTTGTAGTTAACCAGCCCAATGCAGTAGCAGGTAAAAGAGACGACAACAGTTAGTAGCCACATACATCACACTCTCACAACAGGAGAAGTGTCAGCGGCTAATGCCATACCAACCCAAAAAAAGCTAGGTGCGTCAGGGTGGGCGCCTTGTGGAGCCCAGTGTACCTCGCAGAAAGAGATTTAATAAAGGTAAGTTCTTACCATAAATCTAATTTTCTGCTGCGGGTTACACTGGGCTCCACAAGGATAGACATTAGGGATGTCCTAAAGCATTTCCTTATGGGAGGGGACGCACTGTAGCGGGCACAAGAACCCGGCGTCCAAAGGAAGCATCCTGGGAAGCGGCAGTATCAAAGGCATAGAAACTTATGAACGTGTTCACTGAGGACCACGTAGCCGCCTTGCTCAATTGTTCAAGGGTCACACCACGGCGGGCCGCCCAATATGGTCCAACAGACCAAGTAGAATGGGCCTTAATGTTAGCAGGAGCCGAAGGCCAGCCCGAACATAAGCATGTGCAATCACCATTCTAATCCAACAGGCCAGGGTCTGCTTGTGAGCAAGCCAGCCATGTTTGTGAAACCCAAACAGAACAAAGAGGGAATCAGACTTCCTGATGGAAGCTGTCCTCTTCACATAGATACAGAGAGCCTGTACCACATACAAAGATGCTCTTTGGAAGACAAATCAGGAGAGGCAAAGGCCGGAACCACGATCTCCTGATTAAGGTGGAACGAAGAGACCACCTTAGGTAAATACCCGGGACAAGTCCTAAGAACCGCCCAGTCACGGTGAAAAATCAGATATGGGGAACAAAAAGACAAGGCACCCAAATCCGACACTCGTCTATAAGAGGCAATAGCCAGTAGAAACAACACCTTAAGAGAAAGCCACTAAAAGTGCACCAATTCAAGTGGTTCAAAGGGAGACTCTTGTAATACCTCCAAAACCACCGACAAATCCCAAGGAGCCACAGGCGGGACATAGGGAGGTTGAATCCGCAACACACCCTGAGTGAAGGTATGTACATCAGGTAAGGTTGCAATTTTTCTCTGGAACCAAACCAACAAGGCAGAAATATGAATCTTGATGGAAGCCAGATGCAGGCCTAAGTCTAGTCCCTGCTGAAGGAAAGCCAAAAGCTTGGCTGTACTAAACTTGGAAGCGACATGGTTGTTAGATGCGCACCAAACAAAGTAAGAATGTCAGACCCTATGGTAAATCCGAGCAGAAGCCGGTTTCCGGGCCCACAACATAGTCTGAATGACCACCTCAGAAAATCCTTTAGCCCTCAAGACGGAAGCTTCAAGAGCCATGCCACCAAGCCCTGGTAGACACAGGGGCCCTAAACGAGGAAGTCTGGTCGTTGTGGAAGTAGAATGGGACGCTCTAGCGAGAGGCCCTGGAGGACTGAGAACCAGTGCCGTCTGGGCCACGCTGGAGCTATGAGAAGCAGGCTTCCTCCTTCCTGCTTGAACTTGCGAATTACCTTGGGCAGAAGTAACACCGGATGGAACACGTACAGCAGCCGAAAGGTCCATGGAACGCCAGCGCATCCACGAATGCTGCTTGAGTACTTGGCAGACAGGCTGTTTTAGCAGACGCCAAATCAGCCACTCTCTTATTAAGGTCCTCTCCGAAAAGGATATCTCCCTTAAAAGGTAGTACATCCAGGGTTTTCTTAGAGTCCAGATCCGCAAACCAGGACCGCAGCCATAAAATCTGGCGGGTCAGAACGGACTTTGTAGAAGCCTTGGCCGCCAGGATACCAGCATCAGAAGCCGCCTCCTTAATATAGTGAGAAGCTGTGACTATATACGACAAACATTGCCGAGCATGGTCAGAAGAGATTTCAGCTTCCAACTCCTGGGCCCACGCTTCAATAGCTTCTGCAGCCCATGTTGCTGCAATAGTGGGTCTATGCGCAGCACCCGCTAGGGTGTAAATCGCCTTTAGACAACGACAACCCTCCACACGCTTATCCATAGGCTCTTTTAGAGACGTGACGGTAGTGACAGGTAGAGCTGATGAGACCACCATTCTCGCCACATGTGAATCCACTGGCGGAGGCGTTTCCCAATTTTTACTCAGCACCGGCGTGAGGGGATAGCGAGCAAGCAGCTTCTTGTGAGGCATGAACTTCTTTCCTGGATTTTACCAGGATTCCTGATGTTTATCAACAAGATTATCAGAGTGAGGTAAAACTTGTTTAGCCACCTTCTGACGCTTAAACCTGTCCGGTTTCTTAGGAGGAACGGACGGCTCCGGGTCATCCGTAATTTGAAGAATGATCTTGATAGCCTCCAATAAATCAGGAACATCCACTTGTGAAATACCTTCCCCATCAGGAGCATCCTGAATCTGATCGGAATCTGTGAGATCAATATAAACGCTATCTTCATCAGACGAGGTGTCAGGGACAGCAGTGGATTGTGAGGAAGTAATGGCCCGCTTGGATGACCTCTTGGTCTTATGCGGCTGAGGGTTAGACTTTTTAGTAGTCAGGGAATGGCTCAATTGCTGTAACTGAGTGGACAATTGATCTGCCCACGACGGATTAACAGCGGGGACCATGAACGGTTGCACCGACACAGGAGGTCCCATAGGGGGCGTTAGTCTGGTAACTTGCATAGTCAGTAGCGTGGAGAAGGTAGCCCACAGTGGGTCATTCTGAACCCCTGTTGCTACCGTCCCACTGGGGGGCAAGGAACCCCCAGAACCCTCAGCTACTACGTTTTCCTCAAATGTGTCTGCAGCTTCATCACCACTCCCGGTGGGATCAGCCACAGAACCGTTACCCTCAGTAGCGGACATGTTATAAATCGCAATATAAGGTAACACAGTATAATATCAGCAGCACAATACCTGAACCGTGCAGTGTATTCAGCACAAACAGGAATTCAGGAGAGATATGGTGACTAAAATCACAGAGAAAAATACACACTAAGTATATCTTGTGAACAACCTATATTAATAATAAACCTGACGCACCTAGCCCCCACAGGTTATAGAATATAGGGATAGCAAGCTGAGCGAGAAACACAAAATGGAGGTCACACAGCAGCCAGATGCACACATATAGTCACAGTTGTACAATGAAGAACTTATGACAGGCAATAATACTGCACTGGACTAGCCATACAATGAGATATAGCTATACAGATAATAGATATAACAATGCACAGTAAAGACTGGATGTATATCACAGGGTACTTGTACTAAATCACCCTGACTAAATGCACTTTTTCTTAACTAACACTGTCAGCAGACATGTAGAATACTTAAGTGTCCTGTAAAAAACACAGCGCTGACATGCAGGCAGCTTTACAGAGGAGGATTTGCCCAAGCGGTCCCAGGAACAGTGTTGCTGTGTGTAATGGCATCCAAATACTGACTGGGAGTGAGAGAGAGAGATGCAGCTCCAGGGCGGGAACATTTACTCTAAGTGGCGCCCTGGGGGAGGGGCTACAGGTCCAAGCCTTATCCCTCTGCTGGACTTCACCACCGGTACTGTGGGCTGCATAAAAATGTTTTTTGAGAGAAACCGACCTGTGCCCTTGCCCTGGTGGTCTAATGGGGTCCCTGTACTGCAACAGTGTCCATGCCAGCACGCGCGGCCCGCCTCCCACTGGCCACGCCGGATTGTGATAAAGTGTGGGTCCCGCGAGCAGTACCCACTTACCTCCTCCCAAAGTGCGGCCACACGATCCAGGAGAGTTTCGGCCATGTGTGACTGACCAGAAGAAAACCGGATCCTCCGCTGTAGGTACTCGGCAACCAGGGCGTGGGAGTGTACAGCGCCACTGGGGGAGAGATGAAGCTGCAGCAGGAAATGTCTCCTGACATCTAACCTCTGCTGCAGCCCTTGTAGACTTCTTTTTTCAGCAAAAAAGCTTTTTTCTTAGGGCTGCTGGAGCAGCCCCCCTGTAACGTGCCTGCTATTGCAAGCACCGACTACAAAACTGAGCTCCTGTGCAGGGAGGCGGGGTTATAGAGGAGGCGGCGCTATGCATTCTGGGAACAGTCAAAGATTTTGAGCCTGTTGGTGCCTCGGATCAAGATCTTACTCTTCACCCCAATGTCTATCCTTGTGGAGTCCAGTGTAACCCGCAGCAGAAAAAAAAGATACGTTTTATACCCATAACAATAGCAAATAAATCTGGCCTACAAATAGATCCATGCCCAGTAACTTAGTCCCAGTTGGCACATGTTAAGGTAGGAAACAAACTCTGAGTGTCTGTAACAGTCTTACTCCTTTATCATATTACTTCGAGACGGAAGACAACTCCTCCGGGATTGGTTTAGGTAAAGTGTCATGAAGGGCTGTCAACAGGAGTTTCCCACTTTTTCAGAATAGCAGGGCCATCCTCGGGTGAAGGTATCACTGTGAAGGCTCCGTTTCGCATTTCAATAAGGTTAGTAGGGAAGCCCCATTTGTATTGTACATTTCCTTGGGTGGAATAGACGCCTTTTGGCCAGCGTCACTGGAGAAATATCTGGAAATATCTACAGATTATCCAGGCACTCAGTTGAGGATGAGGAAGACAAAGCAGGCCATAGAATTCGTTCTTTAATATGAAAAAAGTGGACCCTGAGCAGAGTGTCCCTCGGTGCTTGGATAGGGGCCTGTTTGGACTTTGGGAGTCTATGGATCCTATCAATAAGAAGGTCCTCGGAAGAAGCCTTCAGTGAAAGTTTCTGAAAAGAAGACCGTAGCATAATCATAAAGCTCAGCATTTGTAGCAGAATCCGGAACGTCCATTATTCTGATATTATTTCTCCGAGACCTGTCTTCTAAATCAATGACTTTATCACGAATAGAGACCGTGTCTTCCTGAAGGGTGTCATGTGCTGAAATCAGATCTTTGTGAGATGCAACAATCTCTTTCATATTAGTCTGTACGAGTGCCAATCTCACTGATATTAGCCCTCAAAGCTTGAATATTAGAGTTAAGTTCTGAGGTATTTCAGTCCTTAAACGTAGATAACATAGAATGTATAGAGCGTAGAGTAACAGGACCATCTAGAGTATCCTAAGACGTCTTCAGCCATTACAGCTGGGCTGTGCATCTGACAAGAAGCAGATGATGTAGTGGTCTCAGAAGGACCACCTGAATTCGAGGTACCAAAGAGATGGGCAGGTGGGGCTGATTTGATACCTTTTAACCTTTTTTGGAGGCATGGTAAGCCGGCTACAAAGAGACTGACCTCTCAGAGATAGGAAAATACAAATGGTCTATGAATAAAAGGAGCAGTAGCACGCTGTCAGGAGGTTACATCAAGATGACTCCGTTCAAAATGACATTCTAATCCGAGCCAAAATTTCAAGTAAACATGATGTAATGCAACTCAAATAACACAGTAATGACCGAGAAATTCCAATAGAGGTCAGCGTGATCACAGACGTGAAGTACTCAGCACAGAGAGACAAATGGCAAAATATGTGCTGAATTGAACATATATGCTTCTTTGTGCCCTTGAGAACAATCCCACTGTTATACATTATAGGTAGTAACAAAGTGGTCATTGTAAGACATAGTGGTTACCAGAAAAGGCCACTTAGGTTGTATGCAGTACTAACACTCTGCAGGGAGCACTTACAGTAGGTTGTAAGCAGTAGTAACGCTCTGCAGGGAGCACTTAGGTTGTATGCAGTAGTAACGCTCTGCAGGGGGAACTTAGGTTGGAAGAAAAAAAGGCATTTGGTTTCCCCCAGCACCCTGGATGATAACAGTAACCAGATATAAATCCCACATGATAATAGAATTCAGAGATCTTCGTTACACATATTTGCACAAATGTGTGGTTAAGCCCCAATGCCGCATCAAGGCGTCTCTGTATATTTGGGGTCCCTAGCGCTATATCTAGGTGCAGGGTGTGGCACCCCAAAACACCAGCATAAGCCAGAAAGCCCAGCGTAGCACACCAGTGAAAAAATTATAGTGTTAATAAATTAGTATTTAGGAAGCCGAAGCTATAGAGGGGGTGATACAAACATGAAATGTAATTTAAATAGAGAAATAGTGTTAAAAAATTAATAAGTGAAAAGTGTTAATAGAATGTAAAGGTATGCCACACTAAGGCCATCCAGCTCAGCCAGTCCAGAGGCACCACACCTCACACCTCCATTACTGTTATGCACACCAGTGCCTGCAGGAATGTACTGGTGTCTGAACAGAGAGGGATGCAAAACAAATGAACTAACAGACAGACTGGGAAGTATGACATCACATACACAGAAAGTGATAGGGTAACAAAACCAACACAAAGTGAACAGATAAGCCCAGAGGCTAAGAAACTGGGTGTCTCCCTAGTATTACAAATGCTCAGATGGAAAAGGCAAGATGTTGTGTTTTAATACGTAGAGAACCCGAAATGCTGTTGCTAAGGGCAACAGCAAAACCCTAAAGGGTTACCAACGGGTGTGGCAGCAAACTCCTTGGTCAGAGATGGAATAGTAGACACAAGGAGAGTCTCCACAATCCTATTTCTCACTTGCAGGGCACAGGTTCAGCTTCCTGCCACTAAACTGACACATGGACGCCCTGCACAGTGAGAGAGGATTAAGCATGCAGGTCTGAAAGTACAGTCACAAACCTGCTGGGTTCTCAGAATAACAAAAGAACTTCAGCAGGCTAAACGACTGACTCCAGTCTTACTGCTAGGTCTGGATTGGCAGAGTGTAGTACCAAATCTCCAGGCCTATTTGCAGTAAGCAATAACAAATACAAAGCTACACAGTACTGGCTAATTTTCAGGAACTGACTAACCAACAAAGATTCAGCAGCATCTGCTTAATCTGAGAAGAGGCCTTATAAAGCAGGTGCTGGCCACGCCCCACTCAGACCTCACAGACTGTGAGCACAAAAACCAGCACCGGATCCCCTGCCTGTAACCACTGCACAGCAAAAGACCCGAACTGGAGTATCAGCTGCGCTCAGGTTATTCCGCTAGCACTCGTCTCCCGGTTGCCATGACGACGTGGCAGCACAGGGCAGGAGACCCTAACAGTACCCCCCCTCTGACGAGGGGTCAAAGAACCCCTACCACCGGGTTTATCGGGGAACTGCGAGAAGAAAGAGCGTATCAGTCTGGGGGCATGAAGATCACAACTGCGCACCCACGACCGCTCCTCCGGGCCATACCCCTTCCAGTGCACCAAAAATGACAGCCGACCCCGAACCATCTTGGAGTCAAGAATCCTTTCAACAACAAACTCCCTCTGGCCACGTATCAGAAGAGGGGAAGGTCTTCCTCTGGAAGAAGGATTACTAATCGCCCGTTTTAAAAGGGAACAATGAAATGTTTTATTGATACCCAAAGAACGGGGCAGATCTAACTGAAATGCCACTGGATTGATAACCCTGGTGATCTTATAAGGGCCGATGAACCGGGGGCCTAACTTATGAGATGGCTGTCTCAACTTCAAATTCTTGGTAGACAACCAGACGAAGTCTCCTAATTTGAAGCTGCAGGGTCTTTTCCGCTTATCAAAAACCCTTTTGGTCACTAATGACACAGACACAAGGGCTTTCTTCACTTTCCTCCAAATACCTCTAAGGACCGAAACGACAGAGGAACCACCAGGCGTGGAGTCCAGGGGGTCAAAAGAATTGGCCTTAGGATGATGCCCATACACACAAAGGAAAGGAGAGATCCCTGTAGCAGAGTGAGCCGCGTTGTTATAGGCAAACTCCGCCATGGACAGATGAGCAACCCAGTCAGTCTGACACTTGGAGACGTAACACCTGAGGAACTGCTCCAAGGACTGGTTCACCCTTTCAGTCTGCCCATTAGACTGCGGATGGTAGCCTGACGACAAGCTGACAGAAATCTGGAGATCGGAACAAAATGCCCTCCAGAATTTGGCCACAAACTGGGATCCGCGGTCAGAGACCACATCAAGTGGCAACCCGTGGAGACGCACAACATGCAGCATAAATAATTCAGACAGGCGTCTGGCCGATGGCAGCCCAACCAGTGGAACGAAGTGCGCCATCTTTGAAAACCTGTCAACGACAACCCAGATGGCTGTCATCCCCGAGGATTTGGGCAAGTCCACCACAAAATCCATTGAAATGTGGGTCCATGGCTTAGATGGAATAGAGAGTGGATGCAATGGGCCAACAGGAACCCCTCTAGGAGTCTTATTTCGGGCACAGATGTCACATGCCCGAACCCACTGATCCACATCCTTAGCCACCGAGGGCCACCACACCGCCCTAGATAGCAACTCCCGAGTTCTGGCAATACCCGGGTGACCTGCCGACTTCTTGGCATGGAATTCCAGGAACACTCGCTGTCTTAACCTAGGAGGCACAAACAAAAGACCTACCGGAAGGTCTGGAGGAGCCTGCTCCTGTGCTCTAAGGACTAATGACAAGAGGTCCTGGGTAATGCCCACTTTAATACATGAGGGGGACACAATGGGCAACGGCTCCTCGGTGGTCTCTTGGATTGGAGCAAAACTCCGCGAGAGCGCATCAGCCTTGATGTTTTTTGACCCAGGGCGATATGTTATCAAAAAATTAAAGCGAGCAAAAAACAAAGCCCATCGTGCCTGCCTGGCATTGAGACGCTTTGCTGACTCTAAATATGCCAAATTCTTATGGTCGGTGAGAATTGAGACCACAAACTTAGCCCCCTCAAGCCAGTGTCTCCACTCCTCGAGTGCATCCTTAATAGCCAACAATTCCCGGTTACCCACGTCATAATTCATCTCGGCAGGCGAAAATTTACGGGAAAAGTAAGCACAGGGATGAAGGCGATTATCAGACACTCCCATCTGAGAGAGCACTGCCCCAATACCCATCTCAGAGGCATCCACCTCCACCACAAACGGACGCTCTGGATCTGGGTGTCGCAGCACTTTGGCCGAGACAAATGCCCTTTTGAGACGGGCAAAAGCCGATTTGGCCTCACGAGACCAGTGAGCAACATCCGCCCCTTTCTTAGTGAGTGCCACCAAGGGCGCCACTATAGACGAAAATCCAGCGATAAATCGTCTATAAAAATTTGCAAAGCCCAGGAAACGCTGAAGCGCCTTCAAACTAGTGGGCTGCACCCAATCCAGGACTGCCTGTACCTTGGAACCCTCCATTTGGAAACCCTCTGGGGAGATAATATATCCTAGAAATGCGATTTGCTGAACTTCAAATTCGCACTTCTCCAGCTTCGCCCCAAGCCGGTGGTCTCTGAGTTTCTGGAGGACTAAGCGTACATGCTTCCGATGTTCCTCCAGGGAATGGGAGAAGATTAGGATGTCATCTAAGTATACGACCAAGAATCTATCCAAATATTCCCTGAGCACATCGTTCATGAAATCCTGGAAGACTGCCGGGGCATTACAGAGCCCAAAAGGCATCACCAAATATTCATAATGCCCTGAGTGAGTATTAAAGGCAGTCTTCCATTCATCCCCCTCTCTTATTCGGATTAGATTGTACGCACCGCGTAAGTCAATCTTAGAAAAAATGGTGGCAGTACGAAGCTGGTCAAACAAGACCGAAATGAGAGGCAGTGGGTATGAGTTTTTAATCGTGATACGGTTCAATTCCCTGAAGTCGATGCAGGGTCGCAATGAACCATCCTTTTTACCCACGAAGAAGAACCCCGACCCAACTGGAGACTGTGAAGGTCTGATAAATCCTTTAGCCAAGTTCTCCTGAATGTACTCTGCCATAGCCTGAGTCTCAGGACGTGACAGGGAGTACAACCTGCTCTTGGGAAGCTTAGCATTCGGCAACAAATTAATGGCACAGTCATAGGGGCGATGGGGAGGTAGTACCTCTGCAACTTTTTTGGAGAACACGTCCGCAAAATCTGCATAACACCCTGGCAATCCTGGCAAACTTAGCTGCGAGAGCCTGACTGGAAGGCTCAAGCAACTCCTGAAACAATCAGTACCCCAACTAAGAATCTCCCCAGAGACCCAGTCAAATTGAGGATTGTGGGCCCTTAACCAGGGTAACCCCAACACCATTGGGGCAAAAGTACAGACAGTCACATAAAAGGACAATTTTTCAGAGTGTGTGGCTCCAATAAACAAAGAAATCTGGCTAGTACAAGAGGTAATTTTACCCTGGGATAATGGTTCCCCGTTTAACCCACAAATTTCAATTTCCGACGCCAAGGGTACTAAGGAAACAGAGTGTTTCAGGGCGAATTGGCGGTCCATAAAAACCCCGTCGGCCCCACTGTCCACAAAGGCCTCAGTCTTGACAGTTTGACCGAGGATCTTCAAGGTTACCGGAATGATAAAAGTCTTCTTGGGAAATTCTGACTTCTGGCCTGACAGGATATTTCCCATCACCCTCAGGCCCTGAAGTTTTCCGGCTTTTCTGGGCATGATACTACCACATGACCCTTATTCCCACAGTACAAACACAACCCCTGCTGTCTCCTCCGCGTCTTCTCACGCGAGGAGAGGCGGGTAGCCCCAATCTGCATAGGCTCCTCGGAAAATTCCTCAGAGTCTGAGGTTCCCTTGGGAAGGAAGGAAACCTCGGTCTCCCTTTCAAGCTTACGCTCTCTCAGCCGTCTATCAACCCGGATGGATAACTGCATAAGCTGATCCAAGCTATCAGGCAAGGGATATTGTACCAGTTGGTCTTTTATCTGGTTAGAAAGACCTCTTCGGTACTGGTGTCTCAGGGCTGGGTCATTCCACTGGGTATCATGGGCCAACCTCCGAAACTCCGTACAGTAAACCTCAACTGGCCTTCGCCCTTGCTTAAGGATCGAAATCTGAGCCTCGGCTGAGGCCGTCTTGTCAGGGTCATCATACAACATGCCCAGTGCCGTAAAAAAAAGCATCAACACTTTTAAGCGACGGACAGTCAGGCTGCAACCCATATGCCCAGACCTGTGGGTCTCCTTGTAGCAAGGAAATCACTATGCCCACCCACTGAATCTCTGACCCAGAAGACTGAGGCCTAAGCTGGAAATATAGCTTGCAGCTCTCCTTGAAACAAAAGAACTGCGAGCGATCTCCAGAAAAACGATCCGGAAGATTTACTTTCGGCTCCTTAACCCCTGAAGGTGCTGCTGCTGCGGGAACTCCGCCAGCGGCCTGGGAGGTGTGCATTTTAATGGACAAATCACTAAATTGACGAGTCAGGACCTGCACCTGATCGACCACCTGTTGCAACGTATTTTGAGGGGTATGCTCCATATTCCCACAAAATTTCAACAGGAGTATTGGGCTGCTGAATATGTTATGCACACCAGTGCCTGCAGGAATGTACTGGTGTCTGAACAGAGAGGGATGCAAAACAAATGAACTAACAGACAGACTGGGAAGTATGACATCACATACACAGAAAGTGATAGGGTAACAAAACCAACACAAAGTGAACAGATAAGCCCAGAGGCTAAGAAACTGGGTGTCTCCCTAGTATTACAAATGCTCAGATGGAAAAGGCAAGATGTTGTGTTTTAATACGTAGAGAACCCGAAATGCTGTTGCTAAGGGCAACAGCAAAACCCTAAAGGGTTACCAACGGGTGTGGCAGCAAACTCCTTGGTCAGAGATGGAATAGTAGACACAAGGAGAGTCTCCACAATCCTATTTCTCACTTGCAGGGCACAGGTTCAGCTTCCTGCCACTAAACTGACACATGGACGCCCTGCACAGTGAGAGAGGATTAAGCATGCAGGTCTGAAAGTACAGTCACAAACCTGCTGGGTTCTCAGAATAACAAAAGAACTTCAGCAGGCTAAACGACTGACTCCAGTCTTACTGCTAGGTCTGGATTGGCAGAGTGTAGTACCAAATCTCCAGGCCTATTTGCAGTAAGCAATAACAAATACAAAGCTACACAGTACTGGCTAATTTTCAGGAACTGACTAACCAACAAAGATTCAGCAGCATCTGCTTAATCTGAGAAGAGGCCTTATAAAGCAGGTGCTGGCCACGCCCCACTCAGACCTCACAGACTGTGAGCACAAAAACCAGCACCGGATCCCCTGCCTGTAACCACTGCACAGCAAAAGACCCGAACTGGAGTATCAGCTGCGCTCAGGTTATTCCGCTAGCACTCGTCTCCCGGTTGCCATGACGACGTGGCAGCACAGGGCAGGAGACCCTAACAGTACCCCCCCTCTGACGAGGGGTCAAAGAACCTCTACCACCGGGTTTATCGGGGAACTGCGAGAAGAAAGAGCGTATCAGTCTGGGGGCATGAAGATCACAACTGCGCACCCACGACCGCTCCTCCGGGCCATACCCCTTCCAGTGCACCAAAAATGACAGCCGACCCCGAACCATCTTGGAGTCAAGAATCCTTTCAACAACAAACTCCCTCTGGCCACGTATCAGAAGAGGGGAAGGTCTTCCTCTGGAAGAAGGATTACTAATCGCCCGTTTTAAAAGGGAACAATGAAATGTTTTATTGATACCCAAAGAACGGGGCAGATCTAACTGAAATGCCACTGGATTGATAACCCTGGTGATCTTATAAGGGCCGATGAACCGGGGGCCTAACTTATGAGATGGCTGTCTCAACTTCAAATTCTTGGTAGACAACCAGACGAAGTCTCCTAATTTGAAGCTGCAGGGTCTTTTCCGCTTATCAAAAACCCTTTTGGTCACTAATGACACAGACACAAGGGCTTTCTTCACTTTCCTCCAAATACCTCTAAGGACCGAAACGACAGAGGAACCACCAGGCGTGGAGTCCAGGGGGTCAAAAGAATTGGCCTTAGGATGATGCCCATACACACAAAGGAAAGGAGAGATCCCTGTAGCAGAGTGAGCCGCGTTGTTATAGGCAAACTCCGCCATGGACAGATGAGCAACCCAGTCAGTCTGACACTTGGAGACGTAACACCTGAGGAACTGCTCCAAGGACTGGTTCACCCTTTCAGTCTGCCCATTAGACTGCGGATGGTAGCCTGACGACAAGCTGACAGAAATCTGGAGATCGGAACAAAATGCCCTCCAGAATTTGGCCACAAACTGGGATCCGCGGTCAGAGACCACATCAAGTGGCAACCCGTGGAGACGCACAACATGCAGCATAAATAATTCAGACAGGCGTCTGGCCGATGGCAGCCCAACCAGTGGAACGAAGTGCGCCATCTTTGAAAACCTGTCAACGACAACCCAGATGGCTGTCATCCCCGAGGATTTGGGCAAGTCCACCACAAAATCCATTGAAATGTGGGTCCATGGCTTAGATGGAATAGAGAGTGGATGCAATGGGCCAACAGGAACCCCTCTAGGAGTCTTATTTCGGGCACAGATGTCACATGCCCGAACCCACTGATCCACATCCTTAGCCACCGAGGGCCACCACACCGCCCTAGATAGCAACTCCCGAGTTCTGGCAATACCCGGGTGACCTGCCGACTTCTTGGCATGGAATTCCAGGAACACTCGCTGTCTTAACCTAGGAGGCACAAACAAAAGACCTACCGGAAGGTCTGGAGGAGCCTGCTCCTGTGCTCTAAGGACTAATGACAAGAGGTCCTGGGTAATGCCCACTTTAATACATGAGGGGGACACAATGGGCAACGGCTCCTCGGTGGTCTCTTGGATTGGAGCAAAACTCCGCGAGAGCGCATCAGCCTTGATGTTTTTTGACCCAGGGCGATATGTTATCAAAAAATTAAAGCGAGCAAAAAACAAAGCCCATCGTGCCTGCCTGGCATTGAGACGCTTTGCTGACTCTAAATATGCCAAATTCTTATGGTCGGTGAGAATTGAGACCACAAACTTAGCCCCCTCAAGCCAGTGTCTCCACTCCTCGAGTGCATCCTTAATAGCCAACAATTCCCGGTTACCCACGTCATAATTCATCTCGGCAGGCGAAAATTTACGGGAAAAGTAAGCACAGGGATGAAGGCGATTATCAGACACTCCCATCTGAGAGAGCACTGCCCCAATACCCATCTCAGAGGCATCCACCTCCACCACAAACGGACGCTCTGGATCTGGGTGTCGCAGCACTTTGGCCGAGACAAATGCCCTTTTGAGACGGGCAAAAGCCGATTTGGCCTCACGAGACCAGTGAGCAACATCCGCCCCTTTCTTAGTGAGTGCCACCAAGGGCGCCACTATAGACGAAAATCCAGCGATAAATCGTCTATAAAAATTTGCAAAGCCCAGGAAACGCTGAAGCGCCTTCAAACTAGTGGGCTGCACCCAATCCAGGACTGCCTGTACCTTGGAACCCTCCATTTGGAAACCCTCTGGGGAGATAATATATCCTAGAAATGCGATTTGCTGAACTTCAAATTCGCACTTCTCCAGCTTCGCCCCAAGCCGGTGGTCTCTGAGTTTCTGGAGGACTAAGCGTACATGCTTCCGATGTTCCTCCAGGGAATGGGAGAAGATTAGGATGTCATCTAAGTATACGACCAAGAATCTATCCAAATATTCCCTGAGCACATCGTTCATGAAATCCTGGAAGACTGCCGGGGCATTACAGAGCCCAAAAGGCATCACCAAATATTCATAATGCCCTGAGTGAGTATTAAAGGCAGTCTTCCATTCATCCCCCTCTCTTATTCGGATTAGATTGTACGCACCGCGTAAGTCAATCTTAGAAAAAATGGTGGCAGTACGAAGCTGGTCAAACAAGACCGAAATGAGAGGCAGTGGGTATGAGTTTTTAATCGTGATACGGTTCAATTCCCTGAAGTCGATGCAGGGTCGCAATGAACCATCCTTTTTACCCACGAAGAAGAACCCCGACCCAACTGGAGACTGTGAAGGTCTGATAAATCCTTTAGCCAAGTTCTCCTGAATGTACTCTGCCATAGCCTGAGTCTCAGGACGTGACAGGGAGTACAACCTGCTCTTGGGAAGCTTAGCATTCGGCAACAAATTAATGGCACAGTCATAGGGGCGATGGGGAGGTAGTACCTCTGCAACTTTTTTGGAGAACACGTCCGCAAAATCTGCATAACACCCTGGCAATCCTGGCAAACTTAGCTGCGAGAGCCTGACTGGAAGGCTCAAGCAACTCCTGAAACAATCAGTACCCCAACTAAGAATCTCCCCAGAGACCCAGTCAAATTGAGGATTGTGGGCCCTTAACCAGGGTAACCCCAACACCATTGGGGCAAAAGTACAGACAGTCACATAAAAGGACAATTTTTCAGAGTGTGTGGCTCCAATAAACAAAGAAATCTGGCTAGTACAAGAGGTAATTTACCCTGGGATAATGGTTCCCCGTTTAACCCACAAATTTCAATTTCCGACGCCAAGGGTACTAAGGAAACAGAGTGTTTCAGGGCGAATTGGCGGTCCATAAAAACCCCGTCGGCCCCACTGTCCACAAAGGCCTCAGTCTTGACAGTTTGACCGAGGATCTTCAAGGTTACCGGAATGATAAAAGTCTTCTTGGGAAATTCTGACTTCTGGCCTGACAGGATATTTCCCATCACCCTCAGGCCCTGAAGTTTTCCGGCTTTTCTGGGCATGATACTACCACATGACCCTTATTCCCACAGTACAAACACAACCCCTGCTGTCTCCTCCGCGTCTTCTCACGCGAGGAGAGGCGGGTAGCCCCAATCTGCATAGGCTCCTCGGAAAATTCCTCAGAGTCTGAGGTTCCCTTGGGAAGGAAGGAAACCTCGGTCTCCCTTTCAAGCTTACGCTCTCTCAGCCGTCTATCAACCCGGATGGATAACTGCATAAGCTGATCCAAGCTATCAGGCAAGGGATATTGTACCAGTTGGTCTTTTATCTGGTTAGAAAGACCTCTTCGGTACTGGTGTCTCAGGGCTGGGTCATTCCACTGGGTATCATGGGCCAACCTCCGAAACTCCGTACAGTAAACCTCAACTGGCCTTCGCCCTTGCTTAAGGATCGAAATCTGAGCCTCGGCTGAGGCCGTCTTGTCAGGGTCATCATACAACATGCCCAGTGCCGTAAAAAAAAGCATCAACACTTTTAAGCGACGGACAGTCAGGCTGCAACCCATATGCCCAGACCTGTGGGTCTCCTTGTAGCAAGGAAATCACTATGCCCACCCACTGAATCTCTGACCCAGAAGACTGAGGCCTAAGCTGGAAATATAGCTTGCAGCTCTCCTTGAAACAAAAGAACTGCGAGCGATCTCCAGAAAAACGATCCGGAAGATTTACTTTCGGCTCCTTAACCCCTGAAGGTGCTGCTGCTGCGGGAACTCCGCCAGCGGCCTGGGAGGTGTGCATTTTAATGGACAAATCACTAAATTGACGAGTCAGGACCTGCACCTGATCGACCACCTGTTGCAACGTATTTTGAGGGGTATGCTCCATATTCCCACAAAATTTCAACAGGAGTATTGGGCTGCTGAATATGTTATGCACACCAGTGCCTGCAGGAATGTACTGGTGTCTGAACAGAGAGGGATGCAAAACAAATGAACTAACAGACAGACTGGGAAGTATGACATCACATACACAGAAAGTGATAGGGTAACAAAACCAACACAAAGTGAACAGATAAGCCCAGAGGCTAAGAAACTGGGTGTCTCCCTAGTATTACAAATGCTCAGATGGAAAAGGCAAGATGTTGTGTTTTAATACGTAGAGAACCCGAAATGCTGTTGCTAAGGGCAACAGCAAAACCCTAAAGGGTTACCAACGGGTGTGGCAGCAAACTCCTTGGTCAGAGATGGAATAGTAGACACAAGGAGAGTCTCCACAATCCTATTTCTCACTTGCAGGGCACAGGTTCAGCTTCCTGCCACTAAACTGACACATGGACGCCCTGCACAGTGAGAGAGGATTAAGCATGCAGGTCTGAAAGTACAGTCACAAACCTGCTGGGTTCTCAGAATAACAAAAGAACTTCAGCAGGCTAAACGACTGACTCCAGTCTTACTGCTAGGTCTGGATTGGCAGAGTGTAGTACCAAATCTCCAGGCCTATTTGCAGTAAGCAATAACAAATACAAAGCTACACAGTACTGGCTAATTTTCAGGAACTGACTAACCAACAAAGATTCAGCAGCATCTGCTTAATCTGAGAAGAGGCCTTATAAAGCAGGTGCTGGCCACGCCCCACTCAGACCTCACAGACTGTGAGCACAAAAACCAGCACCGGATCCCCTGCCTGTAACCACTGCACAGCAAAAGACCCGAACTGGAGTATCAGCTGCGCTCAGGTTATTCCGCTAGCACTCGTCTCCCGGTTGCCATGACGACGTGGCAGCACAGGGCAGGAGACCCTAACAATTACCCCAATCTTGGTCTAATATTAACCAACAAGGAGCCACATGATAATGGCTCCTTACTACAATATGTCTAAGCTAAGAGCTACCTACCTTGGAGCAACCCCATAATGCTCCATGTGGCATGTCAGGGCCTGCACCTCCTCCTAATGCAGGAACCTCTCTGCCTCTCACAACAGACATATATATTGGTAGATGCTCAATTAGCTTAGTGATATCATTCAGGTGCTCCCTTTCGAACACCTGAATGATATCACTTAGCTAATTGAGCATCTACCAATATATATGTCTGGAACTTAGGTTGTATGCAGTAGTAACGCTCTGCAGGGAGCACTTAGATTGTATGCAGTAGTAACGCTCTGCAGGGAGCACTTAGGTTGTATGCAGTAGTAACGCTCTGCAGGGAGCACTTAGATTGTATGCAGTAGTAACGCTCTGCAGGGAGCACTTAGGTTGTATGCAGTAGTAACGCTCTGCAGGGAGCACTTAGATTGTATGCAGTAGTAACGCTCTGCAGGGAGCACTTAGGTTGTATGCAGTAGTAACGCTCTGCAGGGAGCACTTAGATTGTATGCAGTAGTAACGCTCTGCAGGGAGCACTTAGGTTGTATGCAGTAGTAACGCTCTGCAGGGAGCAGCTGTAAACCAGTTTTTTTTTCTGAGATCACAATCCCGTTGTGAAAGGATCTCATAAATTTGATAAATAAAACGTGTTTAAATCCGTTTTATATTTCACTTGCTTATATCAGTTATTACTCTACCCATATACCCATACATAGGTAGTGCTGGTATATAAATTTTCTCATACATCCTAGAGGATGCTGGGGTCACCATTAGAACCATGGGGTATAGACGGGATCTGCAGGAGACATGGGCACTTTAAGACTTTCAAAGGGTGTGAACTGGCTCCTCCCTCTATGCCCCTCCTGCAGACTCCAGTTTTAGAATTGTGCCCAGGCAGACTGGATGCACTACAGGGGAGCTCTACTGATTTTCTCTGAAAAGACTTATGTTAGGTTTTTTATTTTCAGGGAGATCTGCTGGTAACAGTCTCCCTTCTTCGTGCGACTTAGGGGAGAGAAGTATGACCCACTTCCAGTGAGTTTAAAGGCTCTTCTGGCTACAGGACACCATTAGCTCCTGAGGGTGCTGATAGCTGGGTACGCCTAGATGCTCACTCCCGCAGCCGGCCGTCACACCCCTTACAGAGCCAGAAGACAGGTGAGTAGCAGAAGATCAGAAGACTTCTACAGTGATGGCTTTCTGAGGTACCGCGCAGCAAACGGAACGCTGCGCACCATGCTCCCACACATAACAGGCACTGCAGGGTGCAGGGCATAAAATCCTCCTTTAACACTGGCACATAAGGGCATATAGGTGGTCATTCCGAGTTGTTCGCTCAGTATTTTTCTTTGCATCGCAGCGATTTTCCGCTAACTGCGCATGCGCAATGTCCGCACTGCGACTGCACCAAGTAAATTTGCTATGCATTTAGGTATTTTATTTACGGCATTACGAGGTTTTTTCTTCGTTCTGGTGATCGTAATGTGTTTGACAGGAAATGGGTGTTTCTGGGCGGAAACTGGCCGTTTTATGGGAGTGTGTGAAAAAACGCTACAGTTTCTGGGAAAAACGCAGGAGTGGCTGGAGAAACGGGGGAGTGTCTGGGCGAACGCTGGGTGTGTTTGTGACGTCAAACCAGGAACGACAAGCACTGAACTGATCGCAGATGCCGAGTAAGTCTGGAGCTACTCAGAAACTGCTAAGAGGTGTGTAATCGCAATATACATCGGTCGCAATTTTGATAAGCTAAGATTCACTCCCAGTAGGCGGCGGCTTAGCGTGTGTAACTCTGCTAAAAGCAGCTTGCGAGCGAACAACTCGGAATGAGGGCAATAGTGCGGTGGCACTGTCCTAACCCCCGCCAGTATAAAAATGTAGTAACCCACACTGAGGAGAAGCGCGCCATTGCGGGGACGGGACTTCTTCCTCAGTCAGCCAGCACACTACTCGGCGCCATTTTTCCCTTCTTCCATGCAAGGACGCTGATCCTTCCTTCACCACTGTATCAGGGTGCAACATTAAATTAGTGCTGTGTATATTTCTGTATATACTGTTATATGAATAAAAGGGCGCTGCAGGCAGGGGCGGATTGGGACCGGAAACCAGCCTGGGAAATGTATGGAAGCAGCCCTAATAGGGGTGGTGTCTGTTGAGGGGATGGAGTCTGTCAAGTGGGCGGAATTACTGCTCAAAGGGCCTGATAAAGCGCTGGGACAGAAAGTGCGCGGCGCAAAATTTTACGGGCGTGGCTTCGTGGGGAAGGGGCGTGGCCACATAATCGTGCCAATTCATGATTTCACTGAACTCAAATCTCACTTGAAAATCTGAGGCTTCAACCAAATCCAGAATCTGATCCTCCATTCATCCGTAATGATCCCCGTCTCTTCTACAGCACGACATGCCAGTGATGCTGTATCACATGACCCTGCTCGTATCATCATCATCATCAGCATGTATGTAGCCTGTCAGCCTGCGTGTGTCACTATCATGCAGCAGCGTGCCCATATCATACACATGAGCATGGCAGCACTAGCATCCCCCGGCGGGCAGCACCGATGCCCAATGTCACCACACAGCACATAGTGGCACCATCCTGTATACAGTATAGTTATATAATATGTCTGTGACTGACAATTGTACTGTGAATGGAGCTGGATACACTCACTTCATTCCTGACCTTTATAAAGTGCTGGAATCACTGTTGCTGGCTCCAATGTGTTGGTTTGACGCAGAAGTATTGCTGTAGCCAGGGCCGGTTCTAGACTGTTCGGCGCCCCGGGTGGAAAGTGGGGGCGTGGCTTCATACAGGGGGCGTGGTCAGTTACGCCCCCTGTACAGTGGAGTAGCGCCGCTGAAAAAAAAAAAAAATACTTACTATCCCCGTTTCCGACTGCTGCAGATCTCCGACGGCGCCGCTCCTTTCCTCGGATGATAGACACTAGAGGTCAATTATGACCCCTAGCGTCTGTCAGTCCCACAATGCTGTGCGGTGCGCGATGACGTCATCGCGCACTGCACAGCAAAGGTTCTCTACATGAAGGGAGACTAGACGCGTAGCATCTAGTTTCCCTTCACAGCGGGGGACAGCGGGACCAGCGGGGGACACATCGGGCAGCGGGGGGCACAGAGTAGCGGATCTTGCCATGGTGTGGCGCCCTCCAAATGGTGCCGGCGCCCCCTGGAAGGCGGCGCCCCGGGCAAAAGTCCTGCTTGCCCGTGGCAAGATCCGCTACTGGCTGTAGCAGCAGGGTGCCTGACATATTATCATGTACATTTGCTACAACATGACGCCACAGAGCAATCGGAAGATGGGTTATAGGTGGTCGGGAAGTGGGTGGTTAAGCAGCCAGCAATGACTGGGGTATGAGGAGGAGAGAGGGAGGCAGGGAGGGGCAGAGTGAGCAGGGAGAGGGGAGTGTAAGACTGGGACTAGAGGAGAAAGGGAGGCAGGGAGGGGCAGAGTGAGCAGGGAGAGGGGAGTGTAAGACTGGGACTAGAGGAGTGAGGGAGGCAGGGAGGGGCAGAGTGAGCAGGGAGAGGGGAGTGTAAGACTGTGACTAGAGGAGTGAGGGAGGCAGGGAGGGGCAGAGTGAGCAGGGAGAGGGGAGTGTAAGACTGGGACTAGAGGAGTGAGGGAGGCAGGGAGGGGCAGAGTGAGCAGGGAGAGGGGAGTGTAAGACTGGGAATAGAGGAGTGAGGGAGGCAGGGAGGGGCAGAGTGAGCAGGGAGAGGGGAGTGTAAGACTGGGACTAGAAGAGTGAGGGAGGCAGGGAGGGGCAGAGTGAGCAGGGAGAGGGGAGTGTAAGAATGGGACTAGAGGAGTGAGGGAGGCAGGGAGGGGCAGAGTGAGCAGGGAAAGGGGAGTGTAAGACTGGGACTAGAGGAGTGAGGGAGGCAGGGAGGGGCAGAGTGAGCAGGGAGAGGGGAGTGTAAGACTGGGGGATGAGGAGGAGAGAGGGAGGCAGGGAGGGGCAGAGTGAGCAGGGAGAGGGGAGTGTAAGACTGGGACTAGAGGAGTGAGGGAGGCAGGGAGGGGCAGAGTGAGCAGGGAGAGGGGAGTGTAAGACTGGGACTAGAGGAGTGAGGGAGGCAGGGAGGGGCAGAGTGAGCAGGGAGAGGGGAGTGTAAGACTGGGACTAGAGGAGTGAGGGAGGCAGGGAGGGGCAGAGTGAGCAGGGAGAGGGGAGTGTAAGACTGGGACTAGAGGAGTGAGGGAGGCAGGGAGGGGCAGAGTGAGCAGGGAGAGGGGAGTGTAAGACTGGGACTAGAGGAGTGAGGGAGGCAGGGAGGGGCAGAGTGAGCAGGGAGAGGGGAGTGTAAGACTGGGACTAGAGGAGTGAGGGAGGCAGGGAGGGGCAGAGTGAGCAGGGAGAGGGGAGTGTAAGACTGGGACTAGAGGAGTGAGGGAGGCAGGGAGGGGCAGAGTGAGCAGGGAGAGGGGAGTGTAAGACTGGGACTAGAGGAGTGAGGGAGGCAGGGAGGGGCAGAGTGAGCAGGGAGAGGGGAGTGTAAGACTGGGACTAGAGGAGTGAGGGAGGCAGGGAGGGGCAGAGTGAGCAGGGAGAGGGGAGTGTAAGACTGGGACTAGAGGAGTGAGGGAGGCAGGGAGGGGCAGAGTGAGCAGGGAGAGGGGAGTGTAAGACTGGGACTAGAGGAGTGAGGGAGGCAGGGAGGGGCAGAGTGAGCAGGGAGAGGGGAGTGTAAGACTGGGGGGATGAGGAGGAGAGAGGGAGGCAGGGAGGGGCAGAGTGAGCAGGGAGAGGGGAGTGTAAGACTGGGACTAGAGGAGTGAGGGAGGCAGGGAGGGGCAGAGTGAGCAGGGAGAGGGGAGTGTAAGACTGGGACTAGAGGAGTGAGGGAGGCAGGGAGGGGCAGAGTGAGCAGGGAGAGGGGAGTGTAAGACTGGGACTAGAGGAGTGAGGGAGGCAGGGAGGGGCAGAGTGAGCAGGGAGAGGGGAGTGTAAGACTGGGACTAGAGGAGTGAGGGAGGCAGGGAGGGGCAGAGTGAGCAGGGAGAGGGGAGTGTAAGACTGGGACTAGAGGAGTGAGGGAGGCAGGGAGGGGCAGAGTGAGCAGGGAGAGGGGAGTGTAAGACTGGGACTAGAGGAGTGAGGGAGGCAGGGAGGGGCAGAGTGAGCAGGGAGAGGGGAGTGTAAGACTGGGACTAGAGGAGTGAGGGAGGCAGGGAGGGGCAGAGTGAGCAGGGAGAGGGGAGTGTAAGACTGGGACTAGAGGAGAGAGGGAGGCAGGGAGGGGCAGAGTGAGCAGGGAGAGGGGAGTGTAAGACTGGGACTAGAGGAGTGAGGGAGGCAGGGAGGGGCAGAGTGAGCAGGGAGAGGGGAGTGTAAGACTGGGACTAGAGGAGAGAGGGAGGCAGGGAGGGGCAGAGTGAGCAGGGAGAGGGGAGTGTAAGACTGGGACTAGAGGAGTGAGGGAGGCAGGGAGGGGCAGAGGGAGCAGGGAGAGGGGAGTGTAAGACTGGGACTAGAGGAGTGAGGGAGGCAGGGAGGGGCAGAGTGAGCAGGGAGAGGGGAGTGTAAGACTGGGACTAGAGGAGTGAGGGAGTCAGGGAGGGGCAGAGTGAGCAGGGAGAGGGGAGTGTAAGACTGGGACTAGAGGAGTGAGGGAGGCACGGAGGGGCAGAGTGAGCAGGGAGAGGGGAGTGTAAGACTGGGACTAGAGGAGAGAGGGAGGCAGGGAGGGGCAGAGTGAGCAGGGAGAGGGGAGTGTAAGACTGGGACTAGAGGAGTGAGGGAGGCAGGGAGGGGCAGAGTGAGCAGGGAGAGGGGAGTGTAAGACTGGGACTAGAGGAGTGAGGGAGGCAGGGAGGGGCAGAGTGAGCAGGGAGAGGGGAGTGTAAGACTGGGACTAGAGGAGTGAGGGAGGCAGGGAGGGGCAGAGTGAGCAGGGAGAGGGGAGTGTAAGACTGGGACTAGAGGAGTGAGGGAGGCAGGGAGGGGCAGAGTGAGCAGGGAGAGGGGAGTGTAAGACTGGGACTAGAGGAGTGAGGGAGGCAGGGAGGGGCAGAGTGAGCAGGGAGAGGGGAGTGTAAGACTGGGACTAGAGGAGTGAGGGAGGCAGGGAGGGGCAGAGTGAGCAGGGAGAGGGGAGTGTAAGACTGGGACTAGAGGAGAGAGGGAGGCAGGGAGGGGCAGAGTGAGCAGGGAGAGGGGAGTGTAAGACTGGGACTAGAGGAGTGAGGGAGGCAGGGAGGGGCAGAGTGAGCAGGGAGAGGGGAGTGTAAGACTGGGACTAGAGGAGAGAGGGAGGCAGGGAGGGGCAGAGTGAGCAGGGAGAGGGGAGTGTAAGACTGGGACTAGAGGAGTGAGGGAGGCAGGGAGGGGCAGAGTGAGCAGGGAGAGGGGAGTGTAAGACTGGGACTAGAGGAGTGAGGGAGGCAGGGAGGGGCAGAGTGAGCAGGGTGAGGGGAGTGTAAGACTGGGACTAGAGGAGTGAGGGAGGCAGGGAGGGGCAGAGTGAGCAGGGAGAGGGGAGTGTAAGACTGGGACTAGAGGAGTGAGGGAGGCAGGGAGGGGCAGAGTGAGCAGGGAGAGGGGAGTGTAAGACTGGGACTAGAGGAGAGAGGGAGGCAGGGAGGGGCAGAGTGAGCAGGGAGAGGGGAGTGTAAGACTGGGACTAGAGGAGAGAGGGAGGCAGGGAGGGGCAGAGTGAGCAGGGAGAGGGAAGTGTAAGACTGGGACTAGAGGAGTGAGGGAGGCAGGGAGGGGCAGAGTGAGCAGGGAGAGGGGAGTGTAAGACTGGGACTAGAGGAGTGAGGGAGGCAGGGAGGGGCAGAGTGAGCAGGGAGAGGGGAGTGTAAGACTGGGACTAGAGGAGTGAGGGAGGCAGGGAGGGGCAGAGTGAGCAGGGAGAGGGGAGTGTAAGACTGGGACTAGAGGAGAGAGGGAGGCAGGGAGGGGCAGAGTGAGCAGGGAGAGGGGAGTGTAAGACTGGGACTAGAGGAGTGAGGGAGGCAGGGAGGGGCAGAGTGAGCAGGGAGAGGGGAGTGTAAGACTGGGACTAGAGGAGAGAGGGAGGCAGGGAGGGGCAGAGTGAGCAGGGAGAGGGGAGTGTAAGACTGGGACTAGAGGAGTGAGGGAGGCAGGGAGGGGCAGAGTGAGCAGGGAGAGGGGAGTGTAAGACTGGGACTAGAGGAGTTAGGGAGGCAGGGAGGGGCAGAGTGAGCAGGGAGAAGGGAGTGTAAGACTGGGACTAGAGGAGTGAGGGAGGCAGGGAGGGGCAGAGTGAGCAGGGAGAGGGGAGTGTAAGACTGGGACTAGAGGAGTGAGGGAGGCAGGGAGGGGCAGAGTGAGCAGGGAGAGGGGAGTGTAAGACTGGGACTAGAGGAGTGAGGGAGGCAGGGAGGGGCAGAGTGAGCAGGGAGAGGGGAGTGTAAGACTGGGACTAGAGGAGTGAGGGAGGCAGGGAGGGGCAGAGTGAGCAGGGAGAGGGGAGTGTAAGACTGGGACTAGAGGAGTGAGGGAGGCAGGGAGGGGCAGAGTGAGCAGGGAGAGGGGAGTGTAAGACTGGGACTAGAGGAGAGAGGGAGGCAGGGAGGGGTAGAGTGAGTAGGGAGAGGGGAGTGTAAGACTGGGACTAGAGGAGTGAGGGAGGCAGGGAGGGGCAGAGTGAGCAGGGAGAGGGGAGTGTAAGACTGGGACTAGAGGAGAGAGGGAGGCAGGGAGGGGCAGAGTGAGCAGGGAGAGGGGAGTGTAAGACTGGGACTAGAGGAGTGAGGGAGGCAGGGAGGGGCAGAGTGAGCAGGGAGAGGGGAGTGTAAGACTGGGACTAGAGGAGAGAGGGAGGCAGGGAGGGGCAGAGTGAGCAGGGAGAGGGGAGTGTAAGACTGGGACTAGAGGAGTGAGGGAGGCAGGGAGGGGCAGAGTGAGCAGGGAGAGGGGAGTGTAAGACTGGGGGATGAGGAGGAGAGAGGGAGGCAGGGAGGGGCAGAGTGAGCAGGGAGAGGGGAGTGTAAGACTGGGACTAGAGGAGTGAGGGAGGCAGGGAGGGGCAGAGTGAGCAGGGAGAGGGGAGTGTAAGACTGGGACTAGAGGAGAGAGGGAGGCAGGGAGGGGTAGAGTGAGCAGGGAGAGGGGAGTGTAAGACTGGGACTAGAGGAGTGAGGGAGGCAGGGAGGGGCAGAGTGAGCAGGGAGAGGGGAGTGTAAGACTGGGACTAGAGGAGAGAGGGAGGCAGGGAGGGGCAGAGTGAGCAGGGAGAGGGGAGTGTAAGACTGGGACTAGAGGAGAGAGGGAGGCAGGGTGGGGCAGAGTGAGCAGGGAGAGGGGAGTGTAAGACTGGGACTAGAGGAGTGAGGGAGTCAGGGAGGGGCAGAGGGAGCAGGGAGACGGGAGTGTAAGACTGGGACTAGAGGAGAGAGGGAGGCAGGGAGGGGCAGAGTGAGCAGGGAGAGGGGAGTGTAAGACTGGGACTAGAGGAGAGAGGGAGGCAGGGAGGGGCAGAGTGAGCAGGGAGAGGGGAGTGTAAGACTGAGACTAGAGGAGTGAGGGAGGCAGGGAGGGGCAGAGTGAGCAGGGAGAGGGGAGTGTAAGACTGGGACTAGAGGAGTGAGGGAGGCAGGGAGGGGCAGAGTGAGCAGGGAGAGGGGAGTGTAAGACTGGGACTAGAGGAGTGAGGGAGTCAGGGAGGGGCAGAGTGAGCAGGGAGAGGGGAGTGTAAGACTGGGACTAGAGGAGTGAGGGAGGCAGGGAGGGGCAGAGTGAGCAGGGAGAGGGGAGTGTAAGACAGAGACTAGAGGAGTGAGGGAGGCAGGGAGGGGCAGAGTGAGCAGGGAGAGGGGAGTGTAAGACTGGGACTAGAGGAGTGAGGGAGGCAGGGAGGGGCAGAGTGAGCAGGGAGAGGGGAGTGTAAGACTGGGGGTATGAGGAGGAGAGAGGGAGGCAGGGAGGGGCAGAGTGAGCAGGGAGAGGGGAGTGTAAGACTGGGACTAGAGGAGAGAGGGAGGCAGGGAGGGGCAGAGTGAGCAGGGAGAGGGGAGTGTAAGACTGGGGGTATGAGGAGGAGAGAGGGAGGCAGGGAGGGGCAGAGTGAGCAGGGAGAGGGGAGTGTAAGACTGGGACTAGAGGAGTGAGGGAGGCAGGGAGGGGCAGAGTGAGCAGGGAGAGGGGAGTGTAAGACTGGGACTAGAGGAGTGAGGGAGGCAGGGAGGGGCAGAGTGAGCAGGGAGAGGGGAGTGTAAGACTGGGACTAGAGGAGTGAGGGAGGCAGGGAGGGGCAGAGTGAGCAGGGAGAGGGGAGTGTAAGACTGGGACTAGAGGAGTGAGGGAGGCAGGGAGGGGCAGAGTGAGCAGGGAGAGGGGAGTGTAAGACTGGGACTAGAGGAGTGAGGGAGGCAGGGAGGGGCAGAGTGAGCAGGGAGAGGGGAGTGTAACACTGGGACTAGAGGAGAGAGGGAGGCAGGGAGGGGCAGAGTGAGCAGGGAGAGGGGAGTGTAAGACTGGGACTAGAGGAGTGAGGGAGGCAGGGAGGGGCAGAGTGAGCAGGGAGAGGGGAGTGTAAGACTGGGACTAGAGGAGTGAGGGAGGCAGGGAGGGGCAGAGTGAGCAGGGAGAGGGGAGTGTAAGACTGGGACTAGAGGAGTGAGGGAGGCAGGGAGGGGCAGAGTGAGCAGGGAGAGGGGAGTGTAAGACTGGGACTAGAGGAGTGAGGGAGGCAGGGAGGGGCAGAGTGAGCAGGGAGAGGGGAGTGTAAGACTGGGACTAGAGGAGAGAGGGAGGCAGGGAGGGGCAGAGTGAGCAGGGAGAGGGGAGTGTAAGACTGGGACTAGAGGAGAGAGGGAGGCAGGGTGGGGCAGAGTGAGCAGGGAGAGGGGAGTGTAAGACTGGGACTAGAGGAGTGAGGGAGTCAGGGAGGGGCAGAGGGAGCAGGGAGAGGGGAGTGTAAGACTGGGACTAGAGGAGAGAGGGAGGCAGGGAGGGGCAGAGTGAGCAGGGAGAGGGGAGTGTAAGACTGGGACTAGAGGAGAGAGGGAGGCAGGGAGGGGCAGAGTGAGCAGGGAGAGGGGAGTGTAAGACTGAGACTAGAGGAGTGAGGGAGGCAGGGAGGGGCAGAGTGAGCAGGGAGAGGGGAGTGTAAGACTGGGACTAGAGGAGTGAGGGAGGCAGGGAGGGGCAGAGTGAGCAGGGAGAGGGGAGTGTAAGACTGGGACTAGAGGAGAGAGGGAGGCAGGGAGGGGCAGAGTGAGCAGGGAGGGGGGAGTGTAAGACTGGGACTAGAAGAGTGAGGGAGGTAGGGTGGGGCAGAGTGAGCAGGGAGAGGGGAGTGTAAGACTGGGACTAGAGGAGTGAGGGAGGCAGGGAGGGGCAGAGTGAGCAGGGAGAGGGGAGTGTAAGACTGGGGTTATGAGGAGGAGAGAGGGAGGCAAGGGGCAGAGTGAGCAGGGAGAGGGGAGTGTAAGACTGGGACTAGAGGAGTGAGGGAGGCAGGGAGGGGCAGAGTGAGCAGGGAGAGGGGAGTGTAAGACTGGGACTAGAGGAGAGAGGGAGGCAGGGAGGGGCAGAGTGAGCAGGGAGAGGGGAGTGTAAGACTGGGACTAGAGGAGTGAGGGAGGCAGGGAGGGGCAGAGTGAGCAGGGAGAGGGGAGTGTAAGACTGGGGGTATGAGGAGGAGAGAGGGAGTCAGGGAGGGGCAGAGTGAGCAGGGAGAGGGGAGTGTAAGACTGGGGGTATGAGGAGGAGAGAGGGAGGCAGGGAGGGGCAGAGTGAGCAGGGAGAGGGGAGTGTAAGACTGGGACTAGAGGAGTGAGGGAGGCAGGGAGGGGCAGAGTGAGCAGGGAGAGGGGAGTGTAAGACTGGGACTAGAGGAGTGAGGGAGGCAGGGAGGGGCAGAGTGAGCAGGGAGAGGGGAGTGTAAGACTGAGACTAGAGGAGTGAGGGAGGCAGGGAGGGGCAGAGTGAGCAGGGAGAGGGGAGTGTAAGACTGGGACTAGAGGAGTGAGGGAGGCAGGGAGGGGCAGAGTGAGCAGGGAGAGGGGAGTGTAAGACTGGGACTAGAGGAGAGAGGGAGGCAGGGAGGGGCAGAGGGAGCAGGGAGAGGGGAGTGTAAGACTGGGACTAGAGGAGTGAGGGAGGCAGGGAGGGGCAGAGTGAGCAGGGAGAGGGGAGTGTAAGACTGGGGGTATGAGGAGGAGAGAGGGAGGCAGGGAGGGGCAGAGTGAGCAGGGAGAGAGGAGTGTAAGACTGGGACTAGAGGAGTGAGGGAGGCAGGGAGGGGCAGAGTGAGCAGGGAGAGGGGAGTGTAAGACTGGGACTAGAGGAGTGAGGGAGGACCTGTGCTGCAGTCTGGGACACATACTGTACAAGCTGACAGCCAGACTGTAACTACAGAGAGGTGTGACACCACACAGGAGGGATAGCAGGATTACACCACAGCGCCCGCACTACTGCCATCTGCTGCTCATTACCTACATTCAGCTGCTGGCTCCAGAGCCGAATTGTCCCTGGGGTCTCGTAGCCTCCGAACGGGCCGATTCCAGTGCTGGAAGGCGGGCTCCGCTAGCACCACGGCTGCCCCGGGTTTGCTGTTATAGTACTGTCAGAACCGCCCAGGTTGGCCCCGCCCCCCGCCTCTGGGAGCACAGAAAGCTGCCGGTGAAGGGCGGAGCTCCGAAAGGCATCACTAATCAAATGGGCGGGATTTAGCAGCTAACTCTCCCACCCACCGCCCTCTCTCCTGAGCCGCAGCAGTCATCCACCTGTCCGTGGCCCTTGGTATGCGGGTAGCATGGGGGATGACGGCAGCCATGGAGGGGACGTACGGACCAGCCAAACGGAATCTGGTCCGGCTTCCCGGCGTGCCAATCCGCCGCTGGCTGCAGGTCTGTGGGTAAACTTTGTTGTACAGTTCTCTGCTACTAACGCAGGGTTGTGAGCTGACAAAATCCTCTCTGTGTCCCTTGACAGAGTTTACATGATGAGAGTTCACACGGCTGTGTGACATGTGCAGTCCCTCTGTTACCACTCGGCACATTACTCCTCTGATTAATGGATCTGTCCCGTATAAGCCCCGGAGTGTCTGTGGGGTGTTTGCACATGTATGTAGCATGTCTGACAGGGTGGTCTTCCCCTGGGGAAATGTTAGTAGAGACACAGATATATATATATATATATATATATATATATATATATATATCTATGTGTAAATGTGTATATATGTATAATGTGGTGGACCTTCCGACACCACTAAAAACGTGTATGGGTGAAAACATTGAGTGATAATATGTCTGAGTCTCAGGCACATCCTGAAGACAGTCTGTGGAAGATGTGTTTTCCAAAGTTTTGTTTTTCATCCACACCAGGCCCCTCGGGGTCTCCTAACATTGTCTCTGTAATGCACACTGATACCGACACAGACTCTGAATCCTGTGTCGACACTAGTTTTCAAGAATGATTCCGACATTAACTAGAAATATTCAGTACATGATTGTAGCTATAAGACAATACGGGGTACCCTCCTGTACCAACAGAAGAAGGTTTACCTATATAAAGAAAGAAAAGGAAACCTTTTCCTTACCTCTCGTGCTTCACAAGGGAATTCAGGTTAGCCATTCCCAGCGGTAGACAGGGGGAGTCACCCCCCATTTTAAGAAGGGTCCTCTCACGGTTAATAAGAAAGTGACTCTGCCTGTAACTGGGACATCTGTCCTTAACGAGCCGACAGACCGCACGTTGGTGTATACATTAATATTTACTTATACAACCCATGAGACTTTACTCAGGACTACATTGCATGTGCGTGAATGAGTAGGGCTATTGCAAAGTGCTCTGATAATTTTATCATCCAGTATTGACGCTAGCTAGGGATGAGATTCTCCTAACGTTAGATCATATATAGTATGCTACGACATCCATGCGTGGAGCCATGACAGAGAATTCACCAGTGGAAGGCGCTTCCTGCTTCCAAAATAGATTATGGAGTCTCTCCCGTACTCGAGGGGAGACCTTGTTTGGTAGCGTCCTGGATGATTTGGTGGGCAGCTGCCACAGGGGAGTTGTTTTTTCTGCCCTTTGTCCCTCCACAAAATAAAAAAAATACAAAATCAGCCCATGTGGTACGAAAGAAGTAAAAAGTTTCCCTTTCTTTGCATATAGAGGTAGGGGAAGAGGAAGAGGTCCACCTCTTCAGGATCACAGGAGCAGAAATCATCTCCTGCTTCTGCCAAATCTACTGCATGAGGCTGGGACTCCTTTGCGAGGGTCCGCCCCAGTGGGGGAGTGCCTGACATTTTTCAGTCAGTTCTGGGTTCATTCTGGCCTGGACCCGTGGGTTTTACAAATAGTGTCCCACAGATGCGAACTGGAGTTCAAGGCGTTTCTCCACACCGATTTTAAATCGGCCTTACCAGTTTCTCTCCCTGACAGGGAGGTAGTAAGCGCAGCCATTCAAAATTGAGTCAGGATCAGGTCATTACCCTGATTCCCTTGTTCCAACAGGGGGGTAAATTTACTAAGGTGAGAGATTTTTAGAACTGGTGATGTTGCCCATAGCAACCAATCAGATTGAAGGGTTAACTCTTCTGTGCTTTGTAAATATTACTTTTTATATGATCAATTTCCTTATAATAAGTATAGTGTAAAAGTGAATATTTCTACCTCCCTAATGAAGGGTTAAAACATGCTATATGAACTGTTATGTGTTTGCATAGATACGTATTACCCTGTGCCAGGATACCTTTATCTCCTCATACAATACCAGGCTTGTATGTGTCTGTTTCTCAAGGACAGTTCTATACCAGATGAAACCTGTTACAGACTTTGTTAAATGTTTTGAGAAACTTGTAGAAAACCCATATATGAACATCCGCCTTTTTCTATTCTGCCTGGTGGCTGCTGGCGAGCCAATGGGAGTGTAGCGACATGTCAGTTACACCCATATGCATTGTCTTATATACTTTTGTTAACCTCATAATAAACAGTGTGAATTTTTACTGCTTGTGTTGTGCATGTACCTTGTGGCTAAAAGTTCACACTCCAGACGTCTAAGAGGCCATCACATCGAGGGTTAAAGAATAGAGGGACCAATCCTTTCAGCTGGGGGCTACGTCCGCGATTCAGTGATCGTCCCCGAATGGTAAAGATAGAGAATTTATTGTCTGTCTTTGTCATGCGGGATTGCGGTCATACACTGAAGCTGAATCCGTGTCAGTGTTCTGGGAACACGTGACCAAACATCTTTAATGTCTGGGACTTAAAGATACACTGAAGCTGAATCCGTGTCAGTGTTCTGGGAACACGTGACCAAACATCTTTAATGTCTGGGACTTAAAGATACGTCTGAGAAGGGACCAGGGGTCCAAGCGCAATTCTCCAAAGACGTTAGTATCTGGGATACTTAAAAATAGACCTGGGGTCTATACGTAACGTAGATTATACCTCGATTTGATCGTCTATACTTGTATGTTTGTAGTGAGATAAGTTCTTATATTTGGTCCAGACGGCTGGTAAGTTTTCGTCTGCCAGATATCTTTACTCAAACACTTTTCTTGCTTCCTGTTTAAAACGCTGTATTTTTCTGACATCTTGTACGAATGGTAAGTATCGTACACGTCAAAAGATTTCATGTTCTCACTATACAGATAATATTGTGATATTGTCAATGACTAATTAACTGGTTAAGCTGATGCATGCATAGAAAGTTATTGTAAATTGCATTGTTATTGTAAAATTGCATAGAACGTTGGTGTAAATTGCATTTTTTACTATGGGAGGGGGTCAGAGTAAGACAGTCATTTACCCCCCACCTTTACCAGGGGAAACATGCAAGATGTATGTCGCCCGCAACTCTACCTCAGAGTATTACTTAGTTAACCCATGGGTGGATAATTTAGCGGGATGGATAGAGAAAGCAGGACAGGACCCATTCCTACGGGAAGGCAGTAATTACCCTTTCTATATGGAGATTTAAGAAAAAATGTCAGTTCCCAACAGCACAGAAGCGAAGCTGCAGAGAAACTGTAAATCTTTGAAAACCCTCTCCCTCCCCCTTGCATTCCAATGTATCCTGCGCTCAGAGACACAAATCTCTTGGCAGCAGTAACCCTTTCACAACAGATGGGATCGCCTCCAACTTCACTGCTGGAGGGTGCGTCCACTAGCTCTATCCCTAACGCACCAATAACCCAGAGTTTAGATAATAGTAAAACACTGCCCAAGCCCACCATTACCCTCGATGGCTGTATATCTTATTTGCGCAAAGCTTGCAAAGGACGCAGCTATACACATATGAAGGAAGTCTTTAAAGCCTGTGCTTTTTTGCCTGTGCTTTTTTTTTTGCCTGTCGCTGTGGCTTGTAAACAGAAACCTTCATAGTCTGTTACTGCGTTTTGGAAAAGGTTTAAGGACTGCTGGACAGATGACGCTGGCTTACCTTTGCTTAACTCAGAAAGCTTACTCATTTCCCCACCCATTCATAACTATCAGAACTCCAGACGCTTTGACAGACAGAACCAACCCCGCAGTCAGGGAACATTCCAAAGACCCCGCGCACTGACGGGGCCCGGAGGAGGGTATCCCAGCCTTTATTCAACTCACCCGTCATAGTAAAGATTCACCTCTGCTGCCACTTATTATAAATGGAAGTAAAATTCCCTTTTTAGTGGACAGCGGTGCAACAACCAGTGTTTTGTGTTCTGACTTATGCAGTATCCCCTCTCACCAGAAAAGATAGAAGGTCTCCGCCCCATGATACAGCAATTCTTACAACAGGGTATTCTCAGACATATTGTATCACCATACTGTACTCCTGTGAACCCTGTTGCCAAAGCTGATGGCAGTATAAGATTTGTACAGAATCTCAGAGCGATCAATCAGCTAATTGTCCCAATTGCACCAATTGTTCCAGATGTAAACTCACTCATTTCTGCAATCCCTGCAGATGCTGCGTTCTTCTCTGTAATTGATTTGAAGAATGCCTTTTTTCAGCATACCTGTAGATTCACAGACACAATTACTTTTTGCCTTTTCTTTTGAGGGTAAACAACTTACCTGGTGCAGATTATTGACGCACCTGTTGTCTCCAGGCCACATTGAGGCCCTGGCAACCTCACCATGGTTCAGTCCTGCTACAGTATGCAGATGTTCTGCTGCTCTGTAGTCAAACTGAGGAGGCCTGCCGAGAGGATGGTGTTTCATTACTAAACTGGCTTTGTGAATGTGGACACAAGGTGTCCAAAATAAAAATGCAATGGTGTAAAAAGCATGTTGATTACTTAGGTTTTGTGCTCACTCAGGGAGAGAGGAAAATCAGTCCACAACGCATACAGTCTGTATTGGGCCTGGTCACCCCAACTACCCAGAAGGAACTACTGTCCTTCCTGGGTATGGTAAATTACTGCAGACAGTGGATATCTGATTGCTCTTATTATGATAACATTTTGAGACAAGCCACACTGAAGGACAAACCTAAAACTGTACAATGGTCACAAGAAATGTTAACTGCATATGAAAGTTTAAAATGTATGTTGATGAAAAGTCCGGCACTTGGCCTCCCCAATTATGTACTACCTTTCCATCTATATGCAAGGGACAATTGTAAAACCATGGCGGGGGTGCTCACACAGTTTCATGGAGGGAAGTTGCGCCCCGTGGCATTTTTTTTTCAAAGTCATGCCAGTGTCTGTGCAAGGTATGCCTGCCTGCCTCAGGACTTTGGCAGCCTGTGCAATGGTTGCAGAAATGGCCACTACCCTCACTTTAGGCCACATCACAGTACTCCACACCACACATGATGTCCTGGCAATACTTAAAGGCTTACACACACAGCACATGTCAGCACAACGCCTTAGTGGATATGAAGTACTCCTTTTGAGTAACCCTACCCTTACCATTAAGTACACTGCTAGTTCTTCTGGCCCTGCACCCATTCTCAATGCCCTTTTAGGCTTGAAAGGTCCCGAGGATGAACCACCCGACCTACATGACTGTGCTGCTTCCATTGAAGCTGAAACTTCTCCCAGACTTGACATGTCTCCCGTTCCCATACCAGGCGCAGACATTGTTTTTGTTGACGGCTCCTGTAGTAGGCCCAATGACAATACATACCAGGCTGGCTATGCCATTGTCACCCTCCCTGACACTGTGTTGGAAACCCTACCAATACCTTATCAGTCCGCGCAAGCTGCAGAACTCATTGCACTCACTAGAGCATGTCCCTCCCTTGACAACGTCCATCTGCTCACTCAACTTCAAGCTGCTGCGACTAATACTGATCTCTCCGACTGGACTTACCCAATTCTGCAGAAAAATTCCTAAATCAGGATTAATCTGCAAAGAGGGGAAACCCTGTATACCCCAGTCCAGTGCCCCTTTGCTCGTTGCCCAGTGCCGTGGTGTTGGTCACCGTGGTGAAGCCACAACACTCCTCCTACTAACCAATGATTTTTATGTTACTAATGCCAAATCACTTGTGGACCAGTATGTTAGCAGATGCATCACTTGCCTCAGGAACAACCCTAATAAAGCTAAACACCAGCATCTTGAATACCCCACAGAAAACTCTAGGATACTCCCCATTTGAAATACTAATGGGTAGACCCTTTTCCTACACCCTGGGCTAAGAAACCACTAGTAATACAGGAAGGAGATCTAGAACTCATCAGAGAAGAGTATGTCAGGTCCCTGATAACAAAACTGAATGAAATTGAACATGAGGTTGTTTGTAAAAACCCTTTGAATCCACAGGAACCTACACACCCCTTTAAAGTCAGAGACAGAGTCGTGGTGAAGGTGCTCCCCAGGAACAAGAGCCCAGGAGACTTCACCTATGGTCCAGAGACAGAGGTCGTAGCAGTTACCCGAACAGCAGTCCTGACAGAGGAAAGTCCTACCTGGATCCATGCATCCCGAGTAAAAAAGGTTCCTAGACCAGACCTAGAGAGGGAAGCAAGTGATTCCAGTGAGGTACGAACCGGGGCAGACAGCCCTGACCTCCCACCTAGCGAAGACAGAAGAACAGAAAACGATGAAGAACCTGCCCCCTATCTCTATCCTGGGGACTATCTCGATAGCCCTACTGGCCCTCATTCACCTCACAATATGTGAAGTCGACATCACACAAACAGATGGGGTCCCCACCTTGTGGTACAATTCCTCCAATACACACGTAGCCACATACATCCTTGATTATTTCATGTTCCCTAAACTTGCTGACAACAAACATTTCATACAGCAGAAAAGGAAATCAGGAATGTCTGAGACAGTATATATTTGTGTTACTGACGAATGGTACTATGACATTAGATATTATGGATCTAATTGTAATTCCTGGGAAGCTGTGGGGTGGAATACAGGAACAGATTGGGGATATCGCCCATCAGCTGCCAGAAACAGATATGGTCAACATCTGAACTTACTTCAAAGATTGTCTATTCATAAGATGGATGAAGGCCCAAATTCATACAGGTTTAGACTAAACATAGTGAACCCTAGCAGAAGCGACAATGAGACTTATGTACTTGGTATATGGTGGCAAGCAGGGTACTATAGTGCAAGGCAAATGTTTTATTTGTGGGACATGTATAAAAACCCAAAATACCAGCCTAAAATTGCTCCCCAAAACAAACCTTTAAAGCCCCATATTGCCACTTCTAAAGATATGGTGGCTATTACTAACCCTACCTTTGAAGACACCCTAGCTATTGAAACTGGTTTCTCTGACATTAATTTTTGGTTGGAATGGATGAAGTATAGTGCTAACAAACACAATAAAAGCAACTGTTATGTCTGTGGCAAATCTAGGCCCCACCTAGGTACAGTGCCCCTTAATATACCCCTAGAACAAGAAAATTGTTTTTTCAGCCTTTTTAATCACACCAAAACAAATGACAGTCAGTGCGAAATGTGGAAAAGGGAATATCCCATATTGTCAAAAAATCCCAACCCAGGAAGCACCATAACCATATATCCTGGAAACTATACCTGTTATACATCTAACACCACCACAGGGAGAAATTTAAAAACCTTCCCACCAGGGTATTGTGCAAATAAGCATATTCATACTTGTAACTTTAATTCTTGTAGGCATTATAGTTTATTGTGTAATTCCCTGTGGAAAGAAACTTACCTCCAAAGGCATTGATGAGGCCCTGATGTACTATGATATAACCACCAGTCCTGTCACCTCCTCTGATAGTAAGGGACCCGACGATTATGTCCAATATCTCAAGAACTGGAGGAACAAGAAAGGAGCCTCACTCAAGAATCATGTCATATAATAATCATGATTCTAAGAGGGGATTGAAGGGTTAACTCTTCTGTGCTTTGTAAATATTACTTTTTATATGATCAATTTCCTTATAATAAGTATAGTGTAAAAGTGAATATTTCTACCTCCCTAATGAAGGGTTAAAACATGCTATATGAACTGTTATGTGTTTGCATAGATACGTATTACCCTGTGCCAGGATACCTTTATCTCCTCATACAATACCAGGCTTGTATGTGTCTGTTTCTCAAGGACAGTTCTATACCAGATGAAACCTGTTACAGACTTTGTTAAATGTTTTGAGAAACTTGTAGAAAACCCATATATGAACATCCGCCTTTTTCTATTCTGCCTGGTGGCTGCTGGCGAGCCAATGGGAGTGTAACGACATGTCAGTTACACCCATATGCATTGTCTTATATACTTTTGTTAACCTCATAATAAACAGTGTGAATTTTTACTGCTTGTGTTGTGCATGTACCTTGTGGCTAAAAGTTCACACTCCAGACGTCTAAGAGGCCATCACATCGAGGGTTAAAGAATAGAGGGACCAATCCTTTCACAGATTGTATCTATTATCTTCTAGAAACAGCTTGACAAATGTTAAGTAGAATCTGATTGGTTGCCATGGGCAACATCACCAGTTCTAAAAAAACTCCCACCTTAGTAAATTTACTCCTGGGAGTGGTTTTTTTTATTCAAGCCTCTTTGTGGCTCAAACCCGGACGCCTCAGTCAGACCGATCCTAAATCGAAAATTTTTCATTTTCTACCTGAAGTAATTCAAATTCAGGATGGAATCTCTGTAGGCAGTAATCTCTAGTCTGGATAGACATAATGGATGCCTACTTACATGTTCACATTTATCCTCCAAGGATTGCCTGAGATTTGCAATTCAGGATTGTCATTACCAATTTCAGAAGTTGCCGTTTGGTCTATCCACGGCTCCGAGAATTCTCACCAAGGTAATGGTGAAAATGATGGTTCTCCTTCGCAAGCAATTGTCATGAACCGGGTATCTGGACGCCATTACTTGCCTTTTAGATGTCTCCTGAAGCTGGCTCAGCGTTCCAGGGCCGGATTTCATCTGTAATACTGAGGTCCACATTCTGCATCCCTCTCTTGTCACCCTGAGACGCTGTCACAGCGGTGCCATGTTTACTTTCTGAATGGCGTCTCCCGTCCTCCGCGGCCTCCGCCGCCGTTCCTGTGTTCCAGTATACAGGTTATCAGAGTGGCGCCTCATGCCTGCCGCAGCCTCCGCTGTCGTCCGCGTGGTTCTGGTGGGCAGTCATCAGTCTGGCGTCTCCTGTCCTCTGCGGCCGGCGCCGCCATTGCTGCTAAGTTTCCACATGGATTACCAAACCAACTTTCCCTCCAAGTACCAACATGGGCGCAGCCATGTTGGATTCCTTCACATGTTCAGTTTTCACCAATTCGCTGCTCCACTGAAATCTGCATAATTGCCTAGCCAATTCCTTCCTTGCTGCAGGTATAAGTATCCTGTGCCTGAGCAAGGAAGGCATCAGTGCTTTGGTTGTCAAACCTAGTTCCAGTCTCTCTCCTGTGGTTGTTTTCCAGGTTCCAGTTCCTGCCTCCAAGCTTCCACTAAAGAGACCCGCTCCAGTCTACCACCTGCGGTGCAGCCTGACTCTCCAGTCCTCTGTGACTCCTCCATTTCCAGTTACAGATTCACCTGCTTCCAGCACTCAAGCTTCCAGCAGAGATCAGCTTCCCTTAAAGCACCGGTATTATTATTTCATCGCTCTCAAGCTTCATATTTTATTTGTATGTCATCGCTCTCAAGCTTCATATATCATTTGGCTGGTTCCATCCAGCACTCACTCCGTGTCTACATCTGACTGGTTCCAACCAGTACCCACAGCAGCCACTTCATCTTCAGCAGTCCAGCTTCCCGAAGAACATCAGCTGGTACGATCCTGGGTTATTCCCACTACTACAGTCGGGCCTGGTAAGGACTTTCCATCTAGAGGACAATAAGAACTGTACCCATACTACCAGAGCCCTGTGGCCACCCTGTAGTACCCAGGAACTGTGATATGTTATTGCTGATCTTACGTATTTCTTTTATTACTGCTGTGTTGCATGGAGTTTGTTAATAAACATAATTGACTTTTATCTTAATTGTCGTGGTCACGCCTTTGGGCAATCTTCCTACATGTAACTTACATGTCCAGGGGTCTGATACAACCTTCCAGATTTCACTACAACTCAGCCCCTACAACTGAGGCTGCCTCCCATCAGCTCAGGCCCTCAGTTGTGACAATAGGGGCCTATAGTAAGTCAGTAAGGAGGCAGAAGCTGCTTCTGGTACATGGACCCTGGTCATGTAGGGCTGGGAGAGTCAGTAAGATTATGTAATAGGGGCCTACAGTAAGTCAGTAAGGAGGCAGAAGCTGCTTCTAGTACATGGACCCTGGTCATGTAGGGCTGGGAGAGTCAGTAAGATTCTGTAATAGGGGCCTACAGTAAGTCAGTAAGGAGGCAGAAGCTGCTTCTGGTACATGGACCCTGGTCATGTAGGGCTGAGAGAGTCAGTAAGATTATGTAATAGGGGACTACAGTAAGTCAGTAAGGAGGCAGAAGCTGCTTCTGGTACATGGATCCTGGTCATGTAGGGCTGGGAGAGTCAGTAAGATTATGTAATAGGGGCCTACAGTAAGTCAGTAAGGAGGCAGAAGCTGCTTCTGGTACATGGACCCTGGTCATGTAGGGCTGGGAGAGTCAGTAAGATTCTGTAATAGGGGCCTACAGTAAGTCAGTAAGGAGGCAGAAGCTGCTTCTGGTACATGGACCCTGGTCATGTAGGGCTGGGAGAGTCAGTAAGATTATGTAATAGGGGCCTACAGTAAGTCAGTAAGGAGACAGAAGCTGCTTCTGGTACATGGACCCTGGTCATGTAGGGCTGGGAGAGTCAGTAAGATTCTGTAATAGGGGCCTACAGTAAGTCAGTAAGGAGGCAGAAGCTGCTTCTGGTACATGGACCCTGGTCATGTAGGGCTGGGAGAGTCAGTAAGATTATGTAATAGGGGCCTACAGTAAGTCAGTAAGGAGGCAGAAGCTGCTTCTGGTACATGGACCCTGGTCATGTAGGGCTGGGAGAGTCAGTAAGATTATGTAATAGGGTCCTACAGTAAGTCAGTAAGGAGGCAGAAGCTGCTTCTGGTACATGGACCCTGGTCATGTAGGGCTGGGAGAGTCAGTAAGATTGTGTAATAGGGCCCTACAGTAAGTCAGTAAGGAGGCAGAAGCTGCTTCTGGTACATGGACCCTGGTCATGTAGGGTTGGGAGAGTCAGTAAGATTGTGTAATAGGGCCCTACAGTAAGTCAGTAAGGAGGCAGAAGCTGCTTCTGGTACATGGACCCTGGTCATGTAGGGCTGGGAGAGTCAAGAAGATTATGTAATAGAGGCCTACAGTAAGTCAGTAAGGAGGCAGAAGCTGCTTCTGGTACATGGACTCTGGTCATGTAGGGCTGGGAGAGTCAGTAAGATTATGTAATAGGGGCCTACAGTAAGTCAGTAAGGAGGCAGAAGCTGCTTCTGTTACATGGATCCTGGTCATGTAGGGCTGGGAGAGTCAGTAAGATTTTGTAATAGGGGCCTACAGTAAGTCAGTAAGGAGGCAGAAGCTGCTTCTGGTACATGGACCCTGGTCATGTAGGGCTGGGAGAGTCAGTAAGATTGTGTAATAGGGGCCTACAGTAAGTCAGTAAGGAGGCAGAAGCTGCTTCTGGTACATGGACCCTGGTCATGTAGGGCTGGGAGAGTCAGTAAGATTTTGTAATAGGGGCCTACAGTAAGTCAGTAAGGAGGCAGAAGCTGCTTCTGGTACATGGACCCTGGTCATGTAGGGCTGGGAGAGTCAGTAAGATTGTGTAATAGGGGCCTACAGTAAGTCAGTAAGGAGGCAGAAGCTGCTTCTGGTACATGGACCCTGGTCATGTAGGGCTGGGAGAGTCAGTAAGATTATGTAATAGGGGCCTACAGTAAGTCAGTAAGGAGGCAGAAGCTGCTTCTGGTACATGGACCCTGGTCATGTAGGGCTGGGAGAGTCAGTAAGATTCTGTAATAGGGGACTACAGTAAGTCAGTAAGGAGGCAGAAGCTGCTTCTGGTACATTGACCCTGGTCATGTAGGGCTGGGAGAGTCAGTAGGTTTGTGTAATAGGGGCCTACAGTAAGTCAGTAAGGAGGCAGAAGCTGCTTCTGGTACATGGACCCTGGTCATGTAGGGCTGGGAGAGTCAGTAAGATTATGTAATAGGGGCCTACAGTAAGTCAGTAAGGAGGCAGAAGCTGCTTCTGGTACATGGACCCTGGTCATGTAGGGCTGGGAGAGGCAGTAACATTATGTAATAGGGGCCTACAGTAAGTCAGTAAGGAGGCAGAAGCTGCTTCTGGTACATGGATCCTGGTCATGTAGGGCTGGGAGAGTCAGTAAGATTATATAATAGGGGCCTACAGTAAGTCAGTAAGGAGGCAGAAGCTGCTTCTGGTACATGGACCCTGGTCATGTAGGGCTGGGAGAGTCAGTAAGATTATGTAATAGGGGACTACAGTAAGTCAGTAAGGAGGCAGAAGCTGCTTCTGGTACATGGACCCTGGTCATGTAGGGCTGGGAGAGTCAGTAAGATTATGTAATAGGGGACTACAGTAAGTCAGTAAGGAGGCAGAAGCTGCTTCTGGTACATGGACCCTGGTCATGTAGGGCTGGGAGAGTCAGTAACATTATGTAATAGGGGCCTACAGTAAGTCAGTAAGGAAGCAGAAGCTGCTTCTGGTACATGGACCCTGGTCATGTAGGGCTGGGAGAGTCAGTAAGATTATGTAATAGGGGCCTACAGTAAGTCAGTAAGGAGGCAGAAGCTGCTTCTGGTACATGGACCCTGGTCATGTAGGGCTGGGAGAGTCAGTAAGATTATGTAATAGGGGCCTACAGTAAGTCAGTAAGGAGGCAGAAGCTGCTTCTGGTACATGGATCCTGGTCATGTAGGGCTGGGAGAGTCAGTAAGATTGTGTAATAGGGGCCTACAGTAAGTCAGTAAGGAGGCAGAAGCTGCTTCTGGTACATGGACCCTGGTCATGTAGGGCTGGGAGAGTCAGTAAGATTATGTAATAGGGGCCTACAGTAAGTCAGTAAGGAGGCAGAAGCTGCTTCTGGTACATGGACCCTGGTCATGTAGGGCTGGGAGAGTCAGTAAGATTCTGTAATAGGGGACTACAGTAAGTCAGTAAGGAGGCAGAAGCTGCTTCTGGTACATTGACCCTGGTCATGTAGGGCTGGGAGAGTCAGTAGGTTTGTGTAATAGGGGCCTACAGTAAGTCAGTAAGGAGGCAGAAGCTGCTTCTGGTACATGGACCCTGGTCATGTAGGGCTGGGAGAGTCAGTAAGATTATGTAATAGGGGCCTACAGTAAGTCAGTAAGGAGGCAGAAGCTGCTTCTGGTACATGGACCCTGGTCATGTAGGGCTGGGAGAGGCAGTAACATTATGTAATAGGGGCCTACAGTAAGTCAGTAAGGAGGCAGAAGCTGCTTCTGGTACATGGATCCTGGTCATGTAGGGCTGGGAGAGTCAGTAAGATTATATAATAGGGGCCTACAGTAAGTCAGTAAGGAGGCAGAAGCTGCTTCTGGTACATGGACCCTGGTCATGTAGGGCTGGGAGAGTCAGTAAGATTATGTAATAGGGGACTACAGTAAGTCAGTAAGGAGGCAGAAGCTGCTTCTGGTACATGGACCCTGGTCATGTAGGGCTGGGAGAGTCAGTAAGATTATGTAATAGGGGACTACAGTAAGTCAGTAAGGAGGCAGAAGCTGCTTCTGGTACATGGACCCTGGTCATGTAGGGCTGGGAGAGTCAGTAACATTATGTAATAGGGGCCTACAGTAAGTCAGTAAGGAAGCAGAAGCTGCTTCTGGTACATGGACCCTGGTCATGTAGGGCTGGGAGAGTCAGTAAGATTATGTAATAGGGGCCTACAGTAAGTCAGTAAGGAGGCAGAAGCTGCTTCTGGTACATGGACCCTGGTCATGTAGGGCTGGGAGAGTCAGTAAGATTATGTAATAGGGGCCTACAGTAAGTCAGTAAGGAGGCAGAAGCTGCTTCTGGTACATGGATCCTGGTCATGTAGGGCTGGGAGAGTCAGTAAGATTGTGTAATAGGGGCCTACAGTAAGTCAGTAAGGAGGCAGAAGCTGCTTCTGGTACATGGACCCTGGTCATGTAGGGCTGGGAGAGTCAGTAAGATTATGTAATAGGGGCCTACAGTAAGTCAGTAAGGAGGCAGAAGCTGCTTCTGGTACATGGACCCTGGTCATGTAGGGCTGGGAGAGTCAGTAAGATTCTGTAATAGGGGACTACAGTAAGTCAGTAAGGAGGCAGAAGCTGCTTCTGGTACATTGACCCTGGTCATGTAGGGCTGGGAGAGTCAGTAGGTTTGTGTAATAGGGGCCTACAGTAAGTCAGTAAGGAGGCAGAAGCTGCTTCTGGTACATGGACCCTGGTCATGTAGGGCTGGGAGAGTCAGTAAGATTATGTAATAGGGGCCTACAGTAAGTCAGTAAGGAGGCAGAAGCTGCTTCTGGTACATGGACCCTGGTCATGTAGGGCTGGGAGAGGCAGTAACATTATGTAATAGGGGCCTACAGTAAGTCAGTAAGGAGGCAGAAGCTGCTTCTGGTACATGGATCCTGGTCATGTAGGGCTGGGAGAGTCAGTAAGATTATATAATAGGGGCCTACAGTAAGTCAGTAAGGAGGCAGAAGCTGCTTCTGGTACATGGACCCTGGTCATGTAGGGCTGGGAGAGTCAGTAAGATTATGTAATAGGGGACTACAGTAAGTCAGTAAGGAGGCAGAAGCTGCTTCTGGTACATGGACCCTGGTCATGTAGGGCTGGGAGAGTCAGTAAGATTATGTAATAGGGGCCTACAGTAAGTCAGTAAGGAGGCAGAAGCTGCTTCTGGTACATGGATCCTGGTCATGTAGGGCTGGGAGAGTCAGTAAGATTGTGTAATAGGGGCCTACAGTAAGTCAGTAAGGAGGCAGAAGCTGCTTCTGGTACATGGACCCTGGTCATGTAGGGCTGGGAGAGTCAGTAAGATTATGTAATAGGGGCCTACAGTAAGTCAGTAAGGAGGCAGAAGCTGCTTCTGGTACATGGACCCTGGTCATGTAGGGCTGGGAGAGTCAGTAAGATTCTGTAATAGGGGACTACAGTAAGTCAGTAAGGAGGCAGAAGCTGCTTCTGGTACATTGACCCTGGTCATGTAGGGCTGGGAGAGTCAGTAGGTTTGTGTAATAGGGGCCTACAGTAAGTCAGTAAGGAGGCAGAAGCTGCTTCTGGTACATGGACCCTGGTCATGTAGGGCTGGGAGAGTTAGTAAGATTATGTAATAGGGGCCTACAGTAAGTCAGTAAGGAGGCAGAAGCTGCTTCTGGTACATGGACCCTGGTCATGTAGGGCTGGGAGAGGCAGTAACATTATGTAATAGGGGCCTACAGTAAGTCAGTAAGGAGGCAGAAGCTGCTTCTGGTACATGGATCCTGGTCATGTAGGGCTGGGAGAGTCAGTAAGATTATATAATAGGGGCCTACAGTAAGTCAGTAAGGAGGCAGAAGCTGCTTCTGGTACATGGACCCTGGTCATGTAGGGCTGGGAGAGTCAGTAAGATTATGTAATAGGGGACTACAGTAAGTCAGTAAGGAGGCAGAAGCTGCTTCTGGTACATGGACCCTGGTCATGTAGGGCTGGGAGAGTCAGTAAGATTATGTAATAGGGGACTACAGTAAGTCAGTAAGGAGGCAGAAGCTGCTTCTGGTACATGGACCCTGGTCATGTAGGGCTGGGAGAGTCAGTAACATTATGTAATAGGGGCCTACAGTAAGTCAGTAAGGAAGCAGAAGCTGCTTCTGGTACATGGACCCTGGTCATGTAGGGCTGGGAGAGTCAGTAAGATTATGTAATAGGGGCCTACAGTAAGTCAGTAAGGAGGCAGAAGCTGCTTCTGGTACATGGACCCTGGTCATGTAGGGCTGGGAGAGTCAGTAAGATTATGTAATAGGGGCCTACAGTAAGTCAGTAAGGAGGCAGAAGCTGCTTCTGGTACATGGATCCTGGTCATGTAGGGCTGGGAGAGTCAGTAAGATTGTGTAATAGGGGCCTACAGTAAGTCAGTAAGGAGGCAGAAGCTGCTTCTGGTACATGGACCCTGGTCATGTAGGGCTGGGAGAGTCAGTAAGATTATGTAATAGGGGCCTACAGTAAGTCAGTAAGGAGGCAGAAGCTGCTTCTGGTACATGGACCCTGGTCATGTAGGGCTGGGAGAGTCAGTAAGATTCTGTAATAGGGGACTACAGTAAGTCAGTAAGGAGGCAGAAGCTGCTTCTGGTACATTGACCCTGGTCATGTAGGGCTGGGAGAGTCAGTAGGTTTGTGTAATAGGGGCATACAGTAAGTCAGTAAGGAGGCAGAAGCTGCTTCTGGTACATGGACCCTGGTCATGTAGGGCTGGGAGAGTCAGTAAGATTATGTAATAGGGGCCTACAGTAAGTCAGTAAGGAGGCAGAAGCTGCTTCTGGTACATGGACCCTGGTCATGTAGGGCTGGGAGAGGCAGTAACATTATGTAATAGGGGCCTACAGTAAGTCAGTAAGGAGGCAGAAGCTGCTTCTGGTACATGGATCCTGGTCATGTAGGGCTGGGAGAGTCAGTAAGATTATATAATAGGGGCCTACAGTAAGTCAGTAAGGAGGCAGAAGCTGCTTCTGGTACATGGACCCTGGTCATGTAGGGCTGGGAGAGTCAGTAAGATTATGTAATAGGGGACTACAGTAAGTCAGTAAGGAGGCAGAAGCTGCTTCTGGTACATGGACCCTGGTCATGTAGGGCTGGGAGAGTCAGTAAGATTATGTAATAGGGGACTACAGTAAGTCAGTAAGGAGGCAGAAGCTGCTTCTGGTACATGGACCCTGGTCATGTAGGGCTGGGAGAGTCAGTAACATTATGTAATAGGGGCCTACAGTAAGTCAGTAAGGAAGCAGAAGCTGCTTCTGGTACATGGACCCTGGTCATGTAGGGCTGGGAGAGTCAGTAAGATTATGTAATAGGGGCCTACAGTAAGTCAGTAAGGAGGCAGAAGCTGCTTCTGGTACATGGACCCTGGTCATGTAGGGCTGGGAGAGTCAGTAAGATTATGTAATAGGGGCCTACAGTAAGTCAGTAAGGAGGCAGAAGCTGCTTCTGGTACATGGATCCTGGTCATGTAGGGCTGGGAGAGTCAGTAACATTATGTAATAGGGGCCTACAGTAAGTCAGTAAGGAGGCAGAAGTTGCTTCTGGTACATGGATCCTGGTCATGTAGGGCTGGGAGAGTCAGTAAGATTGTGTAATAGGGGCCTACAGTAAGTCAGTAAGGAGGCAGAAGCTGCTTCTGGTACATGTACCCTGGTCATGTAGGGCTGGGAGTCAGTAAGATTATGTAATAGGGGCCTACAGTAAGTCAGTAAGGAGGCAGAAGCTGCTTCTGGTACATGTACCCTGGTCATGTAGGGCTGGGAGAGTCAGTAAGATTATGTAATAGGGGCCTACAGTAAGTCAGTAAGGAGGCAGAAGCTGCTTCTGGTACATGGACCCTGGTCATGTAGGGCTGGGAGAGTCAGTAAGATTATGTAATAGGGGCCTACAGTAAGTCAGTAAGGATGCAGAAGCTGCTTCTGGTACATGGACCCAGGTCATGTAGGGCTGGGAGAGTCCGTAAGATTATGTAATAGGGGCCTACAGTAAGTCAGTAAGGAGGCAGAAGCTGCTTCTGGTACATGGACCCTGGTCATGTAGGGCTGAGAGAGTCAGTAAGATTATGTAATAGGGGCCTACAGTAAGTCAGTAAGGAGACAGAAGCTGCTTCTGGTACATGGACCCTGGTCATGTAGGGCTGGGAGAGTCAGTAAGATTATGTAATAGGGGCCTACAGTAAGTCAGTAAGAAGGCAGAAGCTGCTTCTGGTACATGGACCCTGGTCATGTAGGGCTGGGAGAGTCAGTAAGATTATGTAATAGGGTTCCTACAGTAAGGAGGCAGAAGCTGCTTCTGGTACATGGACCCTGGTCATGTAGGGCTGAGAGAGTCAGTAAGATTATGTAATAGGGGCCTACAGTAAGTCAGTAAGGAGGCAGAAGCTGCTTCTGGTACATGGATCCTGGTCATGTAGGGCTGGGAGAGTCAGTAAGATTATGTAATAGAGGCCTACAGTAAGTCAGTAAGAAGGCAGAAGCTGCTTCTGGTACATGGACCCTGGTCATGTAGGGCTGGGAGAGGCAGTAAGATTATGTAATAGGGGCCTACAGTAAGTCAGTAAGGAGGCAGAAGCTGCTTCTGGTACATGGACCCTGGTCATGTAGGGCTGGGAAAGTCAGTAAGATTAAGTAATAGGGGCCTACAGTAAGTCAGTAAGGAGGCAGAAGCTGCTTCTGGTACATGGACCCTGGTCATGTAGGGCTGGGAGAGTCAGTAACATTATGTAATAGGGGCCTACATTAAGTCAGTAAGGAGGCAGAAGCTGCTTCTGGTACATGGACCCTGGTCATGTAGGGCTGGGAGAGTCAGTAAGATTATGTAATAGGGGCCTACAGTAAGTCAGTAAGGAGGCAGAAGCTGCTTCTGGTACATGGACCCTGGTCATGTAGGGCTGGGAGAGTCAGTAAGATTATGTAATAGGGGCGTACAGTAAGTCAGTAAGAAGGCAGAAGCTGCTTCTGGTACATGGACCCAGGTCATGTAGGGCTGGGAGAGTCAGTAAGATTCTGTAATAGGGGCCCACAGTAAGTCAGTAAGGAGGCAGAAGCTGCTTCTGGTACTTGGGCCCTGGTCATGTAGGGCTGGGAGAGTCAGTAAGATTCTATAATAGGGGCCTACAGTAAGTCAGTAAGGAGGCAGAAGCTGATTCTGGTACATGGACCCTGGTCATGTAGGGCTGGGAGAGTCAGTAAGATTATGTAATAGGGGCCTACAGTAAGTCAGTAAGGAGGCAGAAGCTGCTTCTGGTACATGGACCCAGGTCATGTAGGGCTGGGAGAGTCAGTAAGATTATGTAATAGGGGCCTACAGTAAGTCAGTAAGGAGGCAGAAGCTGCTTCTGGTACATGGACCCTGGTCATGTAGGGCTGGGAGAGTCAGTAAGATTATGTAATAGGGGACTACAGTAAGTCAGTAAGGAGGCAGAAGCTGCTTCTGGTACATGGACCCTGGTCATGTAGGGCTGGGAGAGTCAGTAAGATTATGTAATAGGTGCCTACAGTAAGTCAGTAAGGAAGCAGAAGCTGCTTCTGGTACATGGACCCTGGTCATGTAGGGCTGGGAGAGTCAGTAAGATTATGTAATAGGGGCCTACAGTAAGTCAGTAAGGAGGCAGAAGCTGCTTCTGGTACATGGATTCTGGTCATGTAGGGCTGGGAGAGTCAGTAAGATTATGTAATAGGGGCCTACAGTAAGTCAGTAAGGAGGCAGAAGCTGCTTCTGGTACATGGATCCTGGTCATGTAGGGCTGGGAGAGTCAGTAACATTATGTAATAGGGGCCTACAGTAAGTCAGTAAGGAGGCAGAAGTTGCTTCTGGTACATGGATCCTGGTCATGTAGGGCTGGGAGAGTCAGTAAGATTGTGTAATAGGGGCCTACAGTAAGTCAGTAAGGAGGCAGAAGCTGCTTCTGGTACATGTACCCTGGTCATGTAGGGCTGGGAGTCAGTAAGATTATGTAATAGGGGCCTACAGTAAGTCAGTAAGGAGGCAGAGGCTGCTTCTGGTACATGTACCCTGGTCATGTAGGGCTGGGAGAGTCAGTAAGATTATGTAATAGGGGCCTACAGTAAGTCAGTAAGGAGGCAGAAGCTGCTTCTGGTACATGGACCCTGGTCATGTAGGGCTGGGAGAGTCAGTAAGATTATGTAATAGGGGCCTACAGTAAGTCAGTAAGGATGCAGAAGCTGCTTCTGGTACATGGACCCAGGTCATGTAGGGCTGGGAGAGTCCGTAAGATTATGTAATAGGGGCCTACAGTAAGTCAGTAAGGAGGCAGAAGCTGCTTCTGGTACATGGACCCTGGTCATGTAGGGCTGAGAGAGTCAGTAAGATTATGTAATAGGGGCCTACAGTAAGTCAGTAAGGAGGCAGAAGCTGCTCCTGGTACATGGACCCGGGTCATGTAGGGCTGGGAGAGTCAGTAAGATTATGTAATAGGGGCCTACAGTAAGTCAGTAAGAAGGCAGAAGCTGCTTCTGGTACATGGACCCTGGTCATGTAGGGCTGGGAGAGTCAGTAAGATTATGTAATAGGGTTCCTACAGTAAGGAGGCAGAAGCTGCTTCTGGTACATGGACCCTGGTCATGTAGGGCTGAGAGAGTCAGTAAGATTATGTAATAGGGGCCTACAGTAAGTCAGTAAGGAGGCAGAAGCTGCTTCTGGTACATGGATCCTGGTCATGTAGGGCTGGGAGAGTCAGTAAGATTATGTAATAGAGGCCTACAGTAAGTCAGTAAGAAGGCAGAAGCTGCTTCTGGTACATGGACCCTGGTCATGTAGGGCTGGGAGAGGCAGTAAGATTATGTAATAGGGGCCTACAGTAAGTCAGTAAGGAGGCAGAAGCTGCTTCTGGTACATGGACCCTGGTCATGTAGGGCTGGGAAAGTCAGTAAGATTAAGTAATAGGGGCCTACAGTAAGTCAGTAAGGAGGCAGAAGCTGCTTCTGGTACATGGACCCTGGTCATGTAGGGCTGGGAGAGTCAGTAACATTATGTAATAGGGGCCTACATTAAGTCAGTAAGGAGGCAGAAGCTGCTTCTGGTACATGGACCCTGGTCATGTAGGGCTGGGAGAGTCAGTAAGATTATGTAATAGGGGCCTACAGTAAGTCAGTAAGGAGGCAGAAGCTGCTTCTGGTACATGGACCCTGGTCATGTAGGGCTGGGAGAGTCAGTAAGATTATGTAATAGGGGCGTACAGTAAGTCAGTAAGAAGGCAGAAGCTGCTTCTGGTACATGGACCCAGGTCATGTAGGGCTGGGAGAGTCAGTAAGATTCTGTAATAGGGGCCCACAGTAAGTCAGTAAGGAGGCAGAAGCTGCTTCTGGTACTTGGGCCCTGGTCATGTAGGGCTGGGAGAGTCAGTAAGATTCTATAATAGGGGCCTACAGTAAGTCAGTAAGGAGGCAGAAGCTGATTCTGGTACATGGACCCTGGTCATGTAGGGCTGGGAGAGTCAGTAAGATTATGTAATAGGGGCCTACAGTAAGTCAGTAAGGAGGCAGAAGCTGCTTCTGGTACATGGACCCAGGTCATGTAGGGCTGGGAGAGTCAGTAAGATTATGTAATAGGGGCCTACAGTAAGTCAGTAAGGAGGCAGAAGCTGCTTCTGGTACATGGACCCTGGTCATGTAGGGCTGGGAGAGTCAGTAAGATTATGTAATAGGGGCCTACGGTAAGTCAGTAAGGAGACAGAAGCTGCTTCTGGTACATGGGCCCTGGTCATGTAGGGCTGGGAGAGTCAGTAAGATTATGTAATAGGGGCCTACAGTAAGTCAGTAAGGAGGCAGAAGCTGCTTCTGGTACATGGACCCTGGTCATGTAGAGTTGGGAGAGTCAGTAAGATTCTGTAATAGGGTCCTACAGTAAGTCAGTAAGGAGGCAGAAGCTGCTTCTGGTACATGGACCCTGGTCATGTAGGGCTGGGAGAGTCAGTAAGATTATGTAATAGGGGCGTACAGTAAGTCAGTAAGAAGGCAGAAGCTGCTTCTGGTACATGGACCCTGGTCATGTAGGGCTGGGAGAGTCAGTAAGATTCTGTAATAGGGGCCCACAGTAAGTCAGTAAGGAGGCAGAAGCTGCTTCTGGTACATGGGCCCTGGTCATGTAGGGCTGGGAGAGTCAGTAAGATTCTATAATAGGGGCCTACAGTAAGTCAGTAAGGAGGCAGAAGCTGATTCTGGTACATGGACCCTGGTCATGTAGGGCTGGGAGAGTCAGTAAGATTATGTAATAGGGGCCTACAGTAAGTCAGTAAGGAGGCAGAAGCTGCTTCTGGTACATGGACCCAGGTCATGTAGGGCTGGGAGAGTCAGTAAGATTATGTAATAGGGGCCTACAGTAAGTCAGTAAGGAGGCAGAAGCTGCTTCTGGTACATGGACCCTGGTCATGTAGGGCTGGGAGAGTCAGTAAGATTATGTAATAGGGGCCTACGGTAAGTCAGTAAGGAGACAGAAGCTGCTTCTGGTACATGGGCCCTGGTCATGTAGGGCTGGGAGAGTCAGTAAGATTATGTAATAGGGGCCTACAGTAAGTCAGTAAGGAGGCAGAAGCTGCTTCTGGTACATGGACCCTGGTCATGTAGGGTTGGGAGAGTCAGTAAGATTCTGTAATAGGGTCCTACAGTAAGTCAGTAAGGAGGCAGAAGCTGCTTCTGGTACATGGACCCTGGTCATGTAGGGCTGGGAGAGTCAGTAAGATTATGTAATAGGGGCCTACAGTAAGTCAGTAAGGAGGCAGAAGCTGCTTCAGGTACATGGACCCTGGTCATGTAGGGCTGAGAGAGTCAGTAAGATTATGTAATAGGGGCCTACAGTAAGTCCGTAAGGAGAAAGAAGCTGCTTCTGGTACATGGATCCTGGTCATGTAGGGCTGAGAGAGTCAGTAACATTATGTAATAGGGTCCTACAGTAAGTCAGTAAGGAGGCAGAAGCTGCTTCTGGTAAATGGACCCTGGTCATGTAGGGCTGGGAGAGTCAGTAAGATTATGTAATAGGGGCCTACAGTAAGTCAGTAAGGAGGCAGAAGCTGCTTCTGGTACATGGACCCAGGTCATGTAGGGCTGGGAGAGTCAGTAAGATTATGTAATAGGGGCCTACAGTAAGTCAGTAAGGAGGCAGAAGCTGCTTCTGGTACATGGACCCTGGTCATGTAGGGCTGGGAGAGTCAGTAAGATTATGTAATAGGGGCGTACAGTAAGTCAGTAAGAAGGCAGAAGCTGCTTCTGGTACATGGACCCAGGTCATGTAGGGCTGGGAGAGTCAGTAAGATTCTGTAATAGGGGCCCACAGTAAGTCAGTAAGGAGGCAGAAGCTGCTTCTGGTACTTGGGCCCTGGTCATGTAGGGCTGGGAGAGTCAGTAAGATTCTATAATAGGGGCCTACAGTAAGTCAGTAAGGAGGCAGAAGCTGATTCTGGTACATGGACCCTGGTCATGTAGGGCTGGGAGAGTCAGTAAGATTATGTAATAGGGGCCTACAGTAAGTCAGTAAGGAGGCAGAAGCTGCTTCTGGTACATGGACCCAGGTCATGTAGGGCTGGGAGAGTCAGTAAGATTATGTAATAGGGGCCTACAGTAAGTCAGTAAGGAGGCAGAAGCTGCTTCTGGTACATGGACCCTGGTCATGTAGGGCTGGGAGAGTCAGTAAGATTATGTAATAGGGGCCTACGGTAAGTCAGTAAGGAGACAGAAGCTGCTTCTGGTACATGGGCCCTGGTCATGTAGGGCTGGGAGAGTCAGTAAGATTATGTAATAGGGGCCTACAGTAAGTCAGTAAGGAGGCAGAAGCTGCTTCTGGTACATGGACCCTGGTCATGTAGAGTTGGGAGAGTCAGTAAGATTCTGTAATAGGGTCCTACAGTAAGTCAGTAAGGAGGCAGAAGCTGCTTCTGGTACATGGACCCTGGTCATGTAGGGCTGGGAGAGTCAGTAAGATTATGTAATAGGGGCGTACAGTAAGTCAGTAAGAAGGCAGAAGCTGCTTCTGGTACATGGACCCTGGTCATGTAGGGCTGGGAGAGTCAGTAAGATTCTGTAATAGGGGCCCACAGTAAGTCAGTAAGGAGGCAGAAGCTGCTTCTGGTACATGGGCCCTGGTCATGTAGGGCTGGGAGAGTCAGTAAGATTCTATAATAGGGGCCTACAGTAAGTCAGTAAGGAGGCAGAAGCTGATTCTGGTACATGGACCCTGGTCATGTAGGGCTGGGAGAGTCAGTAAGATTATGTAATAGGGGCCTACAGTAAGTCAGTAAGGAGGCAGAAGCTGCTTCTGGTACATGGACCCAGGTCATGTAGGGCTGGGAGAGTCAGTAAGATTATGTAATAGGGGCCTACAGTAAGTCAGTAAGGAGGCAGAAGCTGCTTCTGGTACATGGACCCTGGTCATGTAGGGCTGGGAGAGTCAGTAAGATTATGTAATAGGGGCCTACGGTAAGTCAGTAAGGAGACAGAAGCTGCTTCTGGTACATGGGCCCTGGTCATGTAGGGCTGGGAGAGTCAGTAAGATTATGTAATAGGGGCCTACAGTAAGTCAGTAAGGAGGCAGAAGCTGCTTCTGGTACATGGACCCTGGTCATGTAGGGTTGGGAGAGTCAGTAAGATTCTGTAATAGGGTCCTACAGTAAGTCAGTAAGGAGGCAGAAGCTGCTTCTGGTACATGGACCCTGGTCATGTAGGGCTGGGAGAGTCAGTAAGATTATGTAATAGGGGCCTACAGTAAGTCAGTAAGGAGGCAGAAGCTGCTTCAGGTACATGGACCCTGGTCATGTAGGGCTGAGAGAGTCAGTAAGATTATGTAATAGGGGCCTACAGTAAGTCCGTAAGGAGAAAGAAGCTGCTTCTGGTACATGGATCCTGGTCATGTAGGGCTGAGAGAGTCAGTAACATTATGTAATAGGGTCCTACAGTAAGTCAGTAAGGAGGCAGAAGCTGCTTCTGGTAAATGGACCCTGGTCATGTAGGGCTGGGAGAGTCAGTAAGATTATGTAATAGGGGCCTACAGTAAGTCAGTAAGGAGGCAGAAGCTGCTTCTGGTACATGGACCCAGGTCATGTAGGGCTGGGAGAGTCAGTAAGATTATGTAATAGGGGCCTACAGTAAGTCAGTAAGGAGGCAGAAGCTGCTTCTGGTACATGGACCCTGGTCATGTAGGGCTGGGAGAGTCAGTAAGATTATGTAATAGGGGCGTACAGTAAGTCAGTAAGAAGGCAGAAGCTGCTTCTGGTACATGGACCCAGGTCATGTAGGGCTGGGAGAGTCAGTAAGATTCTGTAATAGGGGCCCACAGTAAGTCAGTAAGGAGGCAGAAGCTGCTTCTGGTACTTGGGCCCTGGTCATGTAGGGCTGGGAGAGTCAGTAAGATTCTATAATAGGGGCCTACAGTAAGTCAGTAAGGAGGCAGAAGCTGATTCTGGTACATGGACCCTGGTCATGTAGGGCTGGGAGAGTCAGTAAGATTATGTAATAGGGGCCTACAGTAAGTCAGTAAGGAGGCAGAAGCTGCTTCTGGTACATGGACCCAGGTCATGTAGGGCTGGGAGAGTCAGTAAGATTATGTAATAGGGGCCTACAGTAAGTCAGTAAGGAGGCAGAAGCTGCTTCTGGTACATGGACCCTGGTCATGTAGGGCTGGGAGAGTCAGTAAGATTATGTAATAGGGGCCTACGGTAAGTCAGTAAGGAGACAGAAGCTGCTTCTGGTACATGGGCCCTGGTCATGTAGGGCTGGGAGAGTCAGTAAGATTATGTAATAGGGGCCTACAGTAAGTCAGTAAGGAGGCAGAAGCTGCTTCTGGTACATGGACCCTGGTCATGTAGAGTTGGGAGAGTCAGTAAGATTCTGTAATAGGGTCCTACAGTAAGTCAGTAAGGAGGCAGAAGCTGCTTCTGGTACATGGACCCTGGTCATGTAGGGCTGGGAGAGTCAGTAAGATTATGTAATAGGGGCGTACAGTAAGTCAGTAAGAAGGCAGAAGCTGCTTCTGGTACATGGACCCTGGTCATGTAGGGCTGGGAGAGTCAGTAAGATTCTGTAATAGGGGCCCACAGTAAGTCAGTAAGGAGGCAGAAGCTGCTTCTGGTACATGGGCCCTGGTCATGTAGGGCTGGGAGAGTCAGTAAGATTCTATAATAGGGGCCTACAGTAAGTCAGTAAGGAGGCAGAAGCTGATTCTGGTACATGGACCCTGGTCATGTAGGGCTGGGAGAGTCAGTAAGATTATGTAATAGGGGCCTACAGTAAGTCAGTAAGGAGGCAGAAGCTGCTTCTGGTACATGGACCCAGGTCATGTAGGGCTGGGAGAGTCAGTAAGATTATGTAATAGGGGCCTACAGTAAGTCAGTAAGGAGGCAGAAGCTGCTTCTGGTACATGGACCCTGGTCATGTAGGGCTGGGAGAGTCAGTAAGATTATGTAATAGGGGCCTACGGTAAGTCAGTAAGGAGACAGAAGCTGCTTCTGGTACATGGGCCCTGGTCATGTAGGGCTGGGAGAGTCAGTAAGATTATGTAATAGGGGCCTACAGTAAGTCAGTAAGGAGGCAGAAGCTGCTTCTGGTACATGGACCCTGGTCATGTAGGGTTGGGAGAGTCAGTAAGATTCTGTAATAGGGTCCTACAGTAAGTCAGTAAGGAGGCAGAAGCTGCTTCTGGTACATGGACCCTGGTCATGTAGGGCTGGGAGAGTCAGTAAGATTATGTAATAGGGGCCTACAGTAAGTCAGTAAGGAGGCAGAAGCTGCTTCAGGTACATGGACCCTGGTCATGTAGGGCTGAGAGAGTCAGTAAGATTATGTAATAGGGGCCTACAGTAAGTCCGTAAGGAGAAAGAAGCTGCTTCTGGTACATGGATCCTGGTCATGTAGGGCTGAGAGAGTCAGTAACATTATGTAATAGGGTCCTACAGTAAGTCAGTAAGGAGGCAGAAGCTGCTTCTGGTAAATGGACCCTGGTCATGTAGGGCTGGGAGAGTCAGTAAGATTATGTAATAGGGGCCTACAGTAAGTCAGTAAGGAGACAGAAGCTGCTTCTGGTACATGGACCCTGGTCATGTAGGGCTGGGAGAGTCAGTAAGATTATGTAATAGGGGCCTACAGTAAGTCAGTAAGGAGGCAGATGCTGCTTCTGGTACATGGACCCTGGTCATGTAGGGCTGGGAGAGTCAGTAAGATTGTGTAATAGGGGCCTACAGTAAGTCAGTAAGGAGGCAGAAGCTGCTTCTGGTACATGGACCCTGGTCATGTAGGGCTGGGAGAGTCAGTAAGATTGTGTAATAGGGGCCTACAGTAAGTCAGTAAGGAGGCAGAAGCTGCTTCTGGTACATGGACCCTGGTCATGTAGGGCTGGGAGAGTCAGTAAGATTATGTAATAGGGGCCTACAGTAAGTCAGTAAGGATGCAGAAGCTGCTTCTGGTACATGGACCCAGGTCATGTAGGGCTGGGAGAGTCCGTAAGATTATGTAATAGGGGCCTACAGTAAGTCAGTAAGGAGGCAGAAGCTGCTTCTGGTACATGGACCCTGGTCATGTAGGGCTGAGAGAGTCAGTAAGATTATGTAATAGGGGCCTACAGTAAGTCAGTAAGGAGGCAGAAGCTGCTCCTGGTACATGGACCCGGGTCATGTAGGGCTGGGAGAGTCAGTAAGATTATGTAATAGGGGCCTACAGTAAGTCAGTAAGAAGGCAGAAGCTGCTTCTGGTACATGGACCCTGGTCATGTAGGGCTGGGAGAGTCAGTAAGATTATGTAATAGGGTTCCTACAGTAAGGAGGCAGAAGCTGCTTCTGGTACATGGACCCTGGTCATGTAGGGCTGAGAGAGTCAGTAAGATTATGTAATAGGGGCCTACAGTAAGTCAGTAAGGAGGCAGAAGCTGCTTCTGGTACATGGATCCTGGTCATGTAGGGCTGGGAGAGTCAGTAAGATTATGTAATAGAGGCCTACAGTAAGTCAGTAAGAAGGCAGAAGCTGCTTCTGGTACATGGACCCTGGTCATGTAGGGCTGGGAGAGGCAGTAAGATTATGTAATAGGGGCCTACAGTAAGTCAGTAAGGAGGCAGAAGCTGCTTCTGGTACATGGACCCTGGTCATGTAGGGCTGGGAAAGTCAGTAAGATTAAGTAATAGGGGCCTACAGTAAGTCAGTAAGGAGGCAGAAGCTGCTTCTGGTACATGGACCCTGGTCATGTAGGGCTGGGAGAGTCAGTAACATTATGTAATAGGGGCCTACATTAAGTCAGTAAGGAGGCAGAAGCTGCTTCTGGTACATGGACCCTGGTCATGTAGGGCTGGGAGAGTCAGTAAGATTATGTAATAGGGGCCTACAGTAAGTCAGTAAGGAGGCAGAAGCTGCTTCTGGTACATGGACCCTGGTCATGTAGGGCTGGGAGAGTCAGTAAGATTATGTAATAGGGGCGTACAGTAAGTCAGTAAGAAGGCAGAAGCTGCTTCTGGTACATGGACCCAGGTCATGTAGGGCTGGGAGAGTCAGTAAGATTCTGTAATAGGGGCCCACAGTAAGTCAGTAAGGAGGCAGAAGCTGCTTCTGGTACTTGGGCCCTGGTCATGTAGGGCTGGGAGAGTCAGTAAGATTCTATAATAGGGGCCTACAGTAAGTCAGTAAGGAGGCAGAAGCTGATTCTGGTACATGGACCCTGGTCATGTAGGGCTGGGAGAGTCAGTAAGATTATGTAATAGGGGCCTACAGTAAGTCAGTAAGGAGGCAGAAGCTGCTTCTGGTACATGGACCCAGGTCATGTAGGGCTGGGAGAGTCAGTAAGATTATGTAATAGGGGCCTACAGTAAGTCAGTAAGGAGGCAGAAGCTGCTTCTGGTACATGGACCCTGGTCATGTAGGGCTGGGAGAGTCAGTAAGATTATGTAATAGGGGCCTACGGTAAGTCAGTAAGGAGACAGAAGCTGCTTCTGGTACATGGGCCCTGGTCATGTAGGGCTGGGAGAGTCAGTAAGATTATGTAATAGGGGCCTACAGTAAGTCAGTAAGGAGGCAGAAGCTGCTTCTGGTACATGGACCCTGGTCATGTAGAGTTGGGAGAGTCAGTAAGATTCTGTAATAGGGTCCTACAGTAAGTCAGTAAGGAGGCAGAAGCTGCTTCTGGTACATGGACCCTGGTCATGTAGGGCTGGGAGAGTCAGTAAGATTATGTAATAGGGGCATACAGTAAGTCAGTAAGAAGGCAGAAGCTGCTTCTGGTACATGGACCCTGGTCATGTAGGGCTGGGAGAGTCAGTAAGATTCTGTAATAGGGGCCCACAGTAAGTCAGTAAGGAGGCAGAAGCTGCTTCTGGTACATGGGCCCTGGTCATGTAGGGCTGGGAGAGTCAGTAAGATTCTATAATAGGGGCCTACAGTAAGTCAGTAAGGAGGCAGAAGCTGATTCTGGTACATGGACCCTGGTCATGTAGGGCTGGGAGAGTCAGTAAGATTATGTAATAGGGGCCTACAGTAAGTCAGTAAGGAGGCAGAAGCTGCTTCTGGTACATGGACCCAGGTCATGTAGGGCTGGGAGAGTCAGTAAGATTATGTAATAGGGGCCTACAGTAAGTCAGTAAGGAGACAGAAGCTGCTTCTGGTACATGGGCCCTGGTCATGTAGGGCTGGGAGAGTCAGTAAGATTATGTAATAGGGGCCTACAGTAAGTCAGTAAGGAGGCAGAAGCTGCTTCTGGTACATGGACCCTGGTCATGTAGGGTTGGGAGAGTCAGTAAGATTCTGTAATAGGGTCCTACAGTAAGTCAGTAAGGAGGCAGAAGCTGCTTCTGGTACATGGACCCTGGTCATGTAGGGCTGGGAGAGTCAGTAAGATTATGTAATAGGGGCCTACAGTAAGTCAGTAAGGAGGCAGAAGCTGCTTCAGGTACATGGACCCTGGTCATGTAGGGCTGAGAGAGTCAGTAAGATTATGTAATAGGGGCCTACAGTAAGTCCGTAAGGAGAAAGAAGCTGCTTCTGGTACATGGATCCTGGTCATGTAGGGCTGAGAGAGTCAGTAACATTATGTAATAGGGTCCTACAGTAAGTCAGTAAGGAGGCAGAAGCTGCTTCTGGTAAATGGACCCTGGTCATGTAGGGCTGGGAGAGTCAGTAAGATTATGTAATAGGGGCCTACAGTAAGTCAGTAAGGAGGCAGAAGCTGCTTCTGGTACATGGACCCTGGTCATGTAGGGCTGGGAGAGTCAGTAAGATTATGTAATAGGGGCCTACAGTAAGTCAGTAAGGAGGCAGATGCTGCTTCTGGTACATGGACCCTGGTCATGTAGGGCTGGGAGAGTCAGTAAGATTATGTAATAGGGGCCTACAGTAAGTCAGTAAGGAGGCAGAAGCTGCTTCTGGTACATGGACCCTGGTCATGTAGGGCTGGGAGAGTCAGTAAGATTATGTAATAGGGGCCTACAGTAAGTCAGTAAGGAGGCAGAAGCTGCTTCTGGTACATGGACCCTGGTCATGTAGGGCTGGGAGAGTCAGTAAGATTATGTAATAGGGGCCTACAGTAAGTCAGTAAGAAGGCAGAAGCTGCTTCTGGTACATGGACCCTGGTCATGTAGGGCTGGGAGAGTCAGTAAGATTATGTAATAGGGTTCCTACAGTAAGGAGGCAGAAGCTGCTTCTGGTACATGGACCCTGGTCATGTAGGGCTGGGAGAGTCAGTAAGATTATGTAATAGGGGCCTACAGTAAGTCAGAAAGAAGGCAGAAGCTGCTTCTGGTACATGGGCCCTGGTCATGTAGGGCTGGGAGAGTCAGTAAGATTATGTAATAGGGGCCTACAGTAAGTCAGTAAGGAGGCAGAAGCTGCTTCTGGTACATGGACCCTGGTCATGTAGGGTTGGGAGAGTCAGTAAGATTCTGTAATAGGGTCCTACAGTAAGTCAGTAAGGAGGCAGAAGCTGCTTCTAGTACATGGATCCTGGTCATGTAGGGTTGGGAGAGTCAGTAAGATTCTGTAATAGGGTCCTACAGTAAGTCAGTAAGGAGGCAGAAGCTGCTTCTGGTACATGGACCCTGGTCATGTAGGGCTGGGAGAGTCAGTAAGATTATGTAATAGGGGCCTACAGTAAGTCAGTAAGGAGGCAGAAGCTGCTTCTGGTACATGGACCCTGGTCATGTAGTGCTGGGAGAGTCAGTAAGATTAAGTAATAGGGGCCTACAGTAAGTCAGTAAGGAGGCAGAAGCTGCTTCTGGTACATGTACCCTGGTCATGTAGGGCTGGGAGTCAGTAAGATTATGTAATAGGGGCCTACAGTAAGTCAGTAAGGAGGCAGAAGCTGCTTCTGGTACATGTACCCTGGTCATGTAGGGCTGGGAGAGTCAGTAAGATTATGTAATAGGGGCCTACAGTAAGTCAGTAAGGAGGCAGAAGCTGCTTCTGGTACATGGACCCTGGTCATGTAGGGCTGGGAGAGTCAGTAAGATTATGTAATAGGGGCCTACAGTAAGTCAGTAAGGATGCAGAAGCTGCTTCTGGTACATGGACCCAGGTCATGTAGGGCTGGGAGAGTCCGTAAGATTATGTAATAGGGGCCTACAGTAAGTCAGTAAGGAGGCAGAAGCTGCTTCTGGTACATGGACCCTGGTCATGTAGGGCTGAGAGAGTCAGTAAGATTATGTAATAGGGGCCTACAGTAAGTCAGTAAGGAGGCAGAAGCTGCTCCTGGTACATGGACCCGGGTCATGTAGGGCTGGGAGAGTCAGTAAGATTATGTAATAGGGGCCTACAGTAAGTCAGAAAGAAGGCAGAAGCTGCTTCTGGTACATGGACCCTGGTCATGTAGGGCTGGGAGAGTCAGTAAGATTATGTAATAGGGTTCCTACAGTAAGGAGGCAGAAGCTGCTTCTGGTACATGGACCCTGGTCATGTAGGGCTGAGAGAGTCAGTAAGATTATGTAATAGGGGCCTACAGTAAGTCAGTAAGGAGGCAGAAGCTGCTTCTGGTACATGGATCCTGGTCATGTAGGGCTGGGAGAGTCAGTAAGATTATGTAATAGAGGCCTACAGTAAGTCAGTAAGAAGGCAGAAGCTGCTTCTGGTACATGGACCCTGGTCATGTAGGGCTGGGAGAGGCAGTAAGATTATGTAATAGGGGCCTACAGTAAGTCAGTAAGGAGGCAGAAGCTGCTTCTGGTACATGGACCCTGGTCATGTAGGGCTGGGAAAGTCAGTAAGATTAAGTAATAGGGGCCTACAGTAAGTCAGTAAGGAGGCAGAAGCTGCTTCTGGTACATGGACCCTGGTCATGTAGGGCTGGGAGAGTCAGTAACATTATGTAATAGGGGCCTACATTAAGTCAGTAAGGAGGCAGAAGCTGCTTCTGGTACATGGACCCTGGTCATGTAGGGCTGGGAGAGTCAGTAAGATTATGTAATAGGGGCCTACAGTAAGTCAGTAAGGAGGCAGAAGCTGCTTCTGGTACATGGACCCTGGTCATGTAGGGCTGGGAGAGTCAGTAAGATTATGTAATAGGGGCGTACAGTAAGTCAGTAAGAAGGCAGAAGCTGCTTCTGGTACATGGACCCAGGTCATGTAGGGCTGGGAGAGTCAGTAAGATTCTGTAATAGGGGCCCACAGTAAGTCAGTAAGGAGGCAGAAGCTGCTTCTGGTACTTGGGCCCTGGTCATGTTGGCCTGGGAGAGTCAGTAAGATTCTATAATAGGGGCCTACAGTAAGTCAGTAAGGAGGCAGAAGCTGATTCTGGTACATGGACCCTGGTCATGTAGGGCTGGGAGAGTCAGTAAGATTATGTAATAGGGGCCTACAGTAAGTCAGTAAGGAGGCAGAAGCTGCTTCTGGTACATGGACCCAGGTCATGTAGGGCTGGGAGAGTCAGTAAGATTATGTAATAGGGGCCTACAGTAAGTCAGTAAGGAGGCAGAAGCTGCTTCTGGTACATGGACCCTGGTCATGTAGGGCTGGGAGAGTCAGTAAGATTATGTAATAGGGGCCTACGGTAAGTCAGTAAGGAGACAGAAGCTGCTTCTGGTACATGGGCCCTGGTCATGTAGGGCTGGGAGAGTCAGTAAGATTATGTAATAGGGGCCTACAGTAAGTCAGTAAGGAGGCAGAAGCTGCTTCTGGTACATGGACCCTGGTCATGTAGAGTTGGGAGAGTCAGTAAGATTCTGTAATAGGGTCCTACAGTAAGTCAGTAAGGAGGCAGAAGCTGCTTCTGGTACATGGACCCTGGTCATGTAGAGCTGGGAGAGTCAGTAAGATTATGTAATAGGGGCGTACAGTAAGTCAGTAAGAAGGCAGAAGCTGCTTCTGGTACATGGACCCTGGTCATGTAGGGCTGGGAGAGTCAGTAAGATTCTGTAATAGGGGCCCACAGTAAGTCAGTAAGGAGGCAGAAGCTGCTTCTGGTACATGGGCCCTGGTCATGTAGGGCTGGGAGAGTCAGTAAGATTCTATAATAGGGGCCTACAGTAAGTCAGTAAGGAGGCAGAAGCTGATTCTGGTACATGGACCCTGGTCATGTAGGGCTGGGAGAGTCAGTAAGATTATGTAATAGGGGCCTACAGTAAGTCAGTAAGGAGGCAGAAGCTGCTTCTGGTACATGGACCCAGGTCATGTAGGGCTGGGAGAGTCAGTAAGATTATGTAATAGGGGCCTACAGTAAGTCAGTAAGGAGGCAGAAGCTGCTTCTGGTACATGGACCCTGGTCATGTAGGGCTGGGAGAGTCAGTAAGATTATGTAATAGGGGCCTACGGTAAGTCAGTAAGGAGACAGAAGCTGCTTCTGGTACATGGGCCCTGGTCATGTAGGGCTGGGAGAGTCAGTAAGATTATGTAATAGGGGCCTACAGTAAGTCAGTAAGGAGGCAGAAGCTGCTTCTGGTACATGGACCCTGGTCATGTAGGGTTGGGAGAGTCAGTAAGATTCTGTAATAGGGTCCTACAGTAAGTCAGTAAGGAGGCAGAAGCTGCTTCTGGTACATGGACCCTGGTCATGTAGGGCTGGGAGAGTCAGTAAGATTATGTAATAGGGGCCTACAGTAAGTCAGTAAGGAGGCAGAAGCTGCTTCTGGTACATGGACCCTGGTCATGTAGGGCTGAGAGAGTCAGTAAGATTATGTAATAGGGGCCTACAGTAAGTCCGTAAGGAGAAAGAAGCTGCTTCTGGTACATGGATCCTGGTCATGTAGGGCTGAGAGAGTCAGTAACATTATGTAATAGGGTCCTACAGTAAGTCAGTAAGGAGGCAGAAGCTGCTTCTGGTAAATGGACCCTGGTCATGTAGGGCTGGGAGAGTCAGTAAGATTATGTAATAGGGGCCTACAGTAAGTCAGTAAGGAGGCAGAAGCTGCTTCTGGTACATGGACCCTGGTCATGTAGGGCTGGGAGAGTCAGTAAGATTATGTAATAGGGGCCTACAGTAAGTCAGTAAGGAGGCAGATGCTGCTTCTGGTACATGGACCCTGGTCATGTAGGGCTGGGAGAGTCAGTAAGATTGTGTAATAGGGGCCTACAGTAAGTCAGTAAGGAGGCAGAAGCTGCTTCTGGTACATGGACCCTGGTCATGTAGGGCTGGGAGAGTCAGTAAGATTGTGTAATAGGGGCCTACAGTAAGTCAGTAAGGAGGCAGAAGCTGCTTCTGGTACATGGACCCTGGTCATGTAGGGCTGGGAGAGTCAGTAAGATTATGTAATAGGGGCCTACAGTAAGTCAGTAAGGATGCAGAAGCTGCTTCTGGTACATGGACCCAGGTCATGTAGGGCTGGGAGAGTCCGTAAGATTATGTAATAGGGGCCTACAGTAAGTCAGTAAGGAGGCAGAAGCTGCTTCTGGTACATGGACCCTGGTCATGTAGGGCTGAGAGAGTCAGTAAGATTATGTAATAGGGGCCTACAGTAAGTCAGTAAGGAGGCAGAAGCTGCTCCTGGTACATGGACCCTGGTCATGTAGGGCTGGGAGAGTCAGTAAGATTATGTAATAGGGGCCTACAGTAAGTCAGTAAGAAGGCAGAAGCTGCTTCTGGTACATGGACCCTGGTCATGTAGGGCTGGGAGAGTCAGTAAGATTATGTAATAGGGTTCCTACAGTAAGGAGGCAGAAGCTGCTTCTGGTACATGGACCCTGGTCATGTAGGGCTGAGAGAGTCAGTAAGATTATGTAATAGGGGCCTACAGTAAGTCAGTAAGGAGGCAGAAGCTGCTTCTGGTACATGGATCCTGGTCATGTAGGGCTGGGAGAGTCAGTAAGATTATGTAATAGAGGCCTACAGTAAGTCAGTAAGAAGGCAGAAGCTGCTTCTGGTACATGGACCCTGGTCATGTAGGGCTGGGAGAGGCAGTAAGATTATGTAATAGGGGCCTACAGTAAGTCAGTAAGGAGGCAGAAGCTGCTTCTGGTACATGGACCCTGGTCATGTAGGGCTGGGAAAGTCAGTAAGATTAAGTAATAGGGGCCTACAGTAAGTCAGTAAGGAGGCAGAAGCTGCTTCTGGTACATGGACCCTGGTCATGTAGGGCTGGGAGAGTCAGTAACATTATGTAATAGGGGCCTACATTAAGTCAGTAAGGAGGCAGAAGCTGCTTCTGGTACATGGATCCTGGTCATGTAGGGCTGGGAGAGTCAGTAAGATTATGTAATAGGGGCCTACAGTAAGTCAGTAAGGAGGCAGAAGCTGCTTCTGGTACATGGACTCTGGTCATGTAGGGCTGGGAGAGTCAGTAAGATTATGTAATAGGGGCGTACAGTAAGTCAGTAAGAAGGCAGAAGCTGCTTCTGGTACATGGACCCAGGTCATGTAGGGCTGGGAGAGTCAGTAAGATTCTGTAATAGGGGCCCACAGTAAGTCAGTAAGGAGGCAGAAGCTGCTTCTGGTACTTGGGCCCTGGTCATGTAGGGCTGGGAGAGTCAGTAAGATTCTATAATAGGGGCCTACAGTAAGTCAGTAAGGAGGCAGAAGCTGCTTCTGGTACATGGACCCTGGTCATGTAGGGCTGGGAGAGTCAGTAAGATTATGTAATAGGGGCCTACAGTAAGTCAGTAAGGAGGCAGAAGCTGCTTCTGGTACATGGACCCAGGTCATGTAGGGCTGGGAGAGTCAGTAAGATTATGTAATAGGGGCCTACAGTAAGTCAGTAAGGAGGCAGAAGCTGCTTCTGGTACATGGACCCTGGTCATGTAGGGCTGGGAGAGTCAGTAAGATTATGTAATAGGGGCCTACGGTAAGTCAGTAAGGAGACAGAAGCTGCTTCTGGTACATGGGCCCTGGTCATGTAGGGCTGGGAGAGTCAGTAAGATTATGTAATAGGGGCCTACAGTAAGTCAGTAAGGAGGCAGAAGCTGCTTCTGGTACATGGACCCTGGTCATGTAGAGTTGGGAGAGTCAGTAAGATTCTGTAATAGGGTCCTACAGTAAGTCAGTAAGGAGGCAGAAGCTGCTTCTGGTACATGGACCCTGGTCATGTAGGGCTGGGAGAGTCAGTAAGATTATGTAATAGGGGCGTACAGTAAGTCAGTAAGAAGGCAGAAGCTGCTTCTGGTACATGGACCCTGGTCATGTAGGGCTGGGAGAGTCAGTAAGATTCTGTAATAGGGGCCCACAGTAAGTCAGTAAGGAGGCAGAAGCTGCTTCTGGTACATGGGCCCTGGTCATGTAGGGCTGGGAGAGTCAGTAAGATTCTATAATAGGGGCCTACAGTAAGTCAGTAAGGAGGCAGAAGCTGATTCTGGTACATGGACCCTGGTCATGTAGGGCTGGGAGAGTCAGTAAGATTATGTAATAGGGGCCTACAGTAAGTCAGTAAGGAGGCAGAAGCTGCTTCTGGTACATGGACCCAGGTCATGTAGGGCTGGGAGAGTCAGTAAGATTATGTAATAGGGGCCTACAGTAAGTCAGTAAGGAGGCAGAAGCTGCTTCTGGTACATGGACCCTGGTCATGTAGGGCTGGGAGAGTCAGTAAGATTATGTAATAGGGGCCTACGGTAAGTCAGTAAGGAGACAGAAGCTGCTTCTGGTACATGGGCCCTGGTCATGTAGGGCTGGGAGAGTCAGTAAGATTATGTAATAGGGGCCTACAGTAAGTCAGTAAGGAGGCAGAAGCTGCTTCTGGTACATGGACCCTGGTCATGTAGGGTTGGGAGAGTCAGTAAGATTCTGTAATAGGGTCCTACAGTAAGTCAGTAAGGAGGCAGAAGCTGCTTCTGGTACATGGACCCTGGTCATGTAGGGCTGGGAGAGTCAGTAAGATTATGTAATAGGGGCCTACAGTAAGTCAGTAAGGAGGCAGAAGCTGCTTCAGGTACATGGACCCTGGTCATGTAGGGCTGAGAGAGTCAGTAACATTATGTAATAGGGTCCTACAGTAAGTCAGTAAGGAGGCAGAAGCTGCTTCTGGTACATGGACCCTGGTCATGTAGGGTTGGGAGAGTCAGTAAGATTCTGTAATAGGGTCCTACAGTAAGTCAGTAAGGAGGCAGAAGCTGCTTCTGGTACATGGACCCTGGTCATGTAGGGCTGGGAGAGTCAGTAAGATTATGTAATAGGGGCCTACAGTAAGTCAGTAAGGAGGCAGAAGCTGCTTCAGGTACATGGACCCTGGTCATGTAGGGCTGAGAGAGTCAGTAAGATTATGTAATAGGGGCCTACAGTAAGTCCGTAAGTAGAAAGAAGCTGCTTCTGGTACATGGATCCTGGTCATGTAGGGCTGAGAGAGTCAGTAACATTATGTAATAGGGTCCTACAGTAAGTCAGTAAGGAGGCAGAAGCTGCTTCTGGTAAATGGACCCTGGTCATGTAGGGCTGGGAGAGTCAGTAAGATTATGTAATAGGGGCCTACAGTAAGTCAGTAAGGAGGCAGAAGCTGCTTCTGGTACATGGACCCTGGTCATGTAGGGCTGGGAGAGTCAGTAAGATTATGTAATAGGGGCCTACAGTAAGTCAGTAAGGAGGCAGATGCTGCTTCTGGTACATGGACCCTGGTCATGTAGGGCTGGGAGAGTCAGTAAGATTGTGTAATAGGGGCCTACAGTAAGTCAGTAAGGAGGCAGAAGCTGCTTCTGGTACATGGACCCTGGTCATGTAGGGCTGGGAGAGTCAGTAAGATTATGTAATAGGGGCGTACAGTAAGTCAGTAAGAAGGCAGAAGCTGCTTCTGGTACATGGACCCTGGTCATGTAGGGCTGGGAGAGTCAGTAAGATTCTGTAATAGGGGCCCACAGTAAGTCAGTAAGGAGGCAGAAGCTGCTTCTGGTACATGGGCCCTGGTCATGTAGGGCTGGGAGAGTCAGTAAGATTCTATAATAGGGGCCTACAGTAAGTCAGTAAGGAGGCAGAAGCTGATTCTGGTACATGGACCCTGGTCATGTAGGGCTGGGAGAGTCAGTAAGATTATGTAATAGGGGCCTACAGTAAGTCAGTAAGGAGGCAGAAGCTGCTTCTGGTACATGGACCCAGGTCATGTAGGGCTGGGAGAGTCAGTAAGATTATGTAATAGGGGCCTACAGTAAGTCAGTAAGGAGGCAGAAGCTGCTTCTGGTACATGGACCCTGGTCATGTAGGGCTGGGAGAGTCAGTAAGATTATGTAATAGGGGCCTACGGTAAGTCAGTAAGGAGACAGAAGCTGCTTCTGGTACATGGGCCCTGGTCATGTAGGGCTGGGAGAGTCAGTAAGATTATGTAATAGGGGCCTACAGTAAGTCAGTAAGGAGGCAGAAGCTGCTTCTGGTACATGGACCCTGGTCATGTAGGGTTGGGAGAGTCAGTAAGATTATGTAATAGAGGCCTACAGTAAGTCAGTAAGAAGGCAGAAGCTGCTTCTGGTACATGGACCCTGGTCATGTAGGGCTGGGAGAGGCAGTAAGATTATGTAATAGGGGCCTACAGTAAGTCAGTAAGGAGGCAGAAGCTGCTTCTGGTACATGGACCCTGGTCATGTAGGGCTGGGAAAGTCAGTAAGATTAAGTAATAGGGGCCTACAGTAAGTCAGTAAGGAGGCAGAAGCTGCTTCTGGTACATGGACCCTGGTCATGTAGGGCTGGGAGAGTCAGTAACATTATGTAATAGGGGCCTACATTAAGTCAGTAAGGAGGCAGAAGCTGCTTCTGGTACATGGACCCTGGTCATGTAGGGCTGGGAGAGTCAGTAAGATTATGTAATAGGGGCCTACAGTAAGTCAGTAAGGAGGCAGAAGCTGCTTCTGGTACATGGACTCTGGTCATGTAGGGCTGGGAGAGTCAGTAAGATTATGTAATAGGGGCGTACAGTAAGTCAGTAAGAAGGCAGAAGCTGCTTCTGGTACATGGACCCAGGTCATGTAGGGCTGGGAGAGTCAGTAAGATTCTGTAATAGGGGCCCACAGTAAGTCAGTAAGGAGGCAGAAGCTGCTTCTGGTACTTGGGCCCTGGTCATGTAGGGCTGGGAGAGTCAGTAAGATTCTATAATAGGGGCCTACAGTAAGTCAGTAAGGAGGCAGAAGCTGATTCTGGTACATGGACCCTGGTCATGTAGGGCTGGGAGAGTCAGTAAGATTATGTAATAGGGGCCTACAGTAAGTCAGTAAGGAGGCAGAAGCTGCTTCTGGTACATGGACCCAGGTCATGTAGGGCTGGGAGAGTCAGTAAGATTATGTAATAGGGGCCTACAGTAAGTCAGTAAGGAGGCAGAAGCTGCTTCTGGTACATGGACCCTGGTCATGTAGGGCTGGGAGAGTCAGTAAGATTCTGTAATAGGGGCCTACGGTAAGTCAGTAAGGAGACAGAAGCTGCTTCTGGTACATGGGCCCTGGTCATGTAGGGCTGGGAGAGTCAGTAAGATTATGTAATAGGGGCCTACAGTAAGTCAGTAAGGAGGCAGAAGCTGCTTCTGGTACATGGACCCTGGTCATGTAGAGTTGGGAGAGTCAGTAAGATTCTGTAATAGGGTCCTACAGTAAGTCAGTAAGGAGGCAGAAGCTGCTTCTGGTACATGGACCCTGGTCATGTAGGGCTGGGAGAGTCAGTAAGATTATGTAATAGGGGCGTACAGTAAGTCAGTAAGAAGGCAGAAGCTGCTTCTGGTACATGGACCCTGGTCATGTAGGGCTGGGAGAGTCAGTAAGATTCTGTAATAGGGGCCCACAGTAAGTCAGTAAGGAGGCAGAAGCTGCTTCTGGTACATGGGCCCTGGTCATGTAGGGCTGGGAGAGTCAGTAAGATTCTATAATAGGGGCCTACAGTAAGTCAGTAAGGAGGCAGAAGCTGATTCTGGTACATGGACCCTGGTCATGTAGGGCTGGGAGAGTCAGTAAGATTATGTAATAGGGGCCTACAGTAAGTCAGTAAGGAGGCAGAAGCTGCTTCTGGTACATGGACCCAGGTCATGTAGGGCTGGGAGAGTCAGTAAGATTATGTAATAGGGGCCTACAGTAAGTCAGTAAGGAGGCAGAAGCTGCTTCTGGTACATGGACCCTGGTCATGTAGGGCTGGGAGAGTCAGTAAGATTATGTAATAGGGGCCTACGGTAAGTCAGTAAGGAGACAGAAGCTGCTTCTGGTACATGGGCCCTGGTCATGTAGGGCTGGGAGAGTCAGTAAGATTATGTAATAGGGGCCTACAGTAAGTCAGTAAGGAGGCAGAAGCTGCTTCTGGTACATGGACCCTGGTCATGTAGGGTTGGGAGAGTCAGTAAGATTCTGTAATAGGGTCCTACAGTAAGTCAGTAAGGAGGCAGAAGCTGCTTCTGGTACATGGACCCTGGTCATGTAGGGCTGGGAGAGTCAGTAAGATTATGTAATAGGGGCCTACAGTAAGTCAGTAAGGAGGCAGAAGCTGCTTCAGGTACATGGACCCTGGTCATGTAGGGCTGAGAGAGTCAGTAAGATTATGTAATAGGGGCCTACAGTAAGTCCGTAAGGAGAAAGAAGCTGCTTCTGGTACATGGATCCTGGTCATGTAGGGCTGAGAGAGTCAGTAACATTATGTAATAGGGTCCTACAGTAAGTCAGTAAGGAGGCAGAAGCTGCTTCTGGTAAATGGACCCTGGTCATGTAGGGCTGGGAGAGTCAGTAAGATTAAGTAATAGGGGCCTACAGTAAGTCAGTAAGGAGGCAGAAGCTGCTTCTGGTACATGGACCCTGGTCATGTAGGGCTGGGAGAGTCAGTAACATTATGTAATAGGGGCCTACATTAAGTCAGTAAGGAGGCAGAAGCTGCTTCTGGTACATGGACCCTGGTCATGTAGGGATGGGAGAGTCAGTAAGATTATGTAATAGGGGCCTACAGTAAGTCAGTAAGGAGGCAGAAGCTGCTTCTGGTACATGGACCCTGGTCATGTAGGGCTGGGAGAGTCAGTAAGATTATGTAATAGGGGCGTACAGTAAGTCAGTAAGAAGGCAGAAGCTGCTTCTGGTACATGGACCCAGGTCATGTAGGGCTGGGAGAGTCAGTAAGATTCTGTAATAGGGGCCCACAGTAAGTCAGTAAGGAGGCAGAAGCTGCTTCTGGTACTTGGGCCCTGGTCATGTAGGGCTGGGAGAGTCAGTAAGATTCTATAATAGGGGCCTACAGTAAGTCAGTAAGGAGGCAGAAGCTGATTCTGGTACATGGACCCTGGTCATGTAGGGCTGGGAGAGTCAGTAAGATTATGTAATAGGGGCCTACAGTAAGTCAGTAAGGAGGCAGAAGCTGCTTCTGGTACATGGACCCAGGTCATGTAGGGCTGGGAGAGTCAGTAAGATTATGTAATAGGGGCCTACAGTAAGTCAGTAAGGAGGCAGAAGCTGCTTCTGGTACATGGACCCTGGTCATGTAGGGCTGGGAGAGTCAGTAAGATTATGTAATAGGGGCCTACGGTAAGTCAGTAAGGAGACAGAAGCTGCTTCTGGTACATGGGCCCTGGTCATGTAGGGCTGGGAGAGTCAGTAAGATTATGTAATAGGGGCCTACAGTAAGTCAGTAAGGAGGCAGAAGCTGCTTCTGGTACATGGACCCTGGTCATGTAGAGTTGGGAGAGTCAGTAAGATTCTGTAATAGGGTCCTACTGTAAGTCAGTAAGGAGGCAGAAGCTGCTTCTGGTACATGGACCCTGGTCATGTAGAGCTGGGAGAGTCAGTAAGATTATGTAATAGGGGCGTACAGTAAGTCAGTAAGAAGGCAGAAGCTGCTTCTGGTACATGGACCCTGGTCATGTAGGGCTGGGAGAGTCAGTAAGATTCTGTAATAGGGGCCCACAGTAAGTCAGTAAGGAGGCAGAAGCTGCTTCTGGTACATGGGCCCTGGTCATGTAGGGCTGGGAGAGTCAGTAAGATTCTATAATAGGGGCCTACAGTAAGTCAGTAAGGAGGCAGAAGCTGATTCTGGTACATGGACCCTGGTCATGTAGGGCTGGGAGAGTCAGTAAGATTATGTAATAGGGGCCTACAGTAAGTCAGTAAGGAGGCAGAAGCTGCTTCTGGTACATGGACCCAGGTCATGTAGGGCTGGGAGAGTCAGTAAGATTATGTAATAGGGGCCTACAGTAAGTCAGTAAGGAGGCAGAAGCTGCTTCTGGTACATGGACCCTGGTCATGTAGGGCTGGGAGAGTCAGTAAGATTATGTAATAGGGGCCTACGGTAAGTCAGTAAGGAGACAGAAGCTGCTTCTGGTACATGGGCCCTGGTCATGTAGGGCTGGGAGAGTCAGTAAGATTATGTAATAGGGGCCTACAGTAAGTCAGTAAGGAGGCAGAAGCTGCTTCTGGTACATGGACCCTGGTCATGTAGGGTTGGGAGAGTCAGTAAGATTCTGTAATAGGGTCCTACAGTAAGTCAGTAAGGAGGCAGAAGCTGCTTCTGGTACATGGACCCTGGTCATGTAGGGCTGGGAGAGTCAGTAAGATTATGTAATAGGGGCCTACAGTAAGTCAGTAAGGAGGCAGAAGCTGCTTCAGGTACATGGACCCTGGTCATGTAGGGCTGAGAGAGTCAGTAAGATTATGTAATAGGGGCCTACAGTAAGTCCATAAGGAGAAAGAAGCTGCTTCTGGTACATGGATCCTGGTCATGTAGGGCAGAGAGAGTCAGTAACATTATGTAATAGGGTCCTACAGTAAGTCAGTAAGGAGGCAGAAGCTGCTTCTGGTAAATGGACCCTGGTCATGTAGGGCTGGGAGAGTCAGTAAGATTATGTAATAGGGGCCTACAGTAAGTCAGTAAGGAGGCAGAAGCTGCTTCTGGTACATGGACCCTGGTCATGTAGGGCTGGGAGAGTCAGTAAGATTATGTAATAGGGGCCTACAGTAAGTCAGTAAGGAGGCAGATGCTGCTTCTGGTACATGGACCCTGGTCATGTAGGGCTGGGAGAGTCAGTAAGATTGTGTAATAGGGGACTACAGTAAGTCAGTAAGGAGGCAGAAGCTGCTTCTGGTACATGGACCCTGGTCGTGTAGGGCTGGGAGAGTCAGTAAGATTATGTAATAGGGGCCTACAGTAAGTCAGTAAGGAGGCAGAAGCTGCTTCAGGTACATGGACCCTGGTCATGTAGGGCTGAGAGAGTCAGTAAGATTATGTAATAGGGGCCTACAGTAAGTCCGTAAGGAGAAAGAAGCTGCTTCTGGTACATGGATCCTGGTCATGTAGGGCTGAGAGAGTCAGTAACATTATGTAATAGGGTCCTACAGTAAGTCAGTAAGGAGGCAGAAGCTGCTTCTGGTAAATGGACCCTGGTCATGTAGGGCTGGGAGAGTCAGTAAGATTAAGTAATAGGGGCCTACAGTAAGTCAGTAAGGAGGCAGAAGCTGCTTCTGGTACATGGACCCTGGTCATGTAGGGCTGGGAGAGTCAGTAACATTATGTAATAGGGGCCTACATTAAGTCAGTAAGGAGGCAGAAGCTGCTTCTGGTACATGGACCCTGGTCATGTAGGGCTGGGAGAGTCAGTAAGATTATGTAATAGGGGCCTACAGTAAGTCAGTAAGGAGGCAGAAGCTGCTTCTGGTACATGGACCCTGGTCATGTAGGGCTGGGAGAGTCAGTAAGATTATGTAATAGGGGCGTACAGTAAGTCAGTAAGAAGGCAGAAGCTGCTTCTGGTACATGGACCCAGGTCATGTAGGGCTGGGAGAGTCAGTAAGATTCTGTAATAGGGGCCCACAGTAAGTCAGTAAGGAGGCAGAAGCTGCTTCTGGTACTTGGGCCCTGGTCATGTAGGGCTGGGAGAGTCAGTAAGATTCTATAATAGGGGCCTACAGTAAGTCAGTAAGGAGGCAGAAGCTGATTCTGGTACATGGACCCTGGTCATGTAGGGCTGGGAGAGTCAGTAAGATTATGTAATAGGGGCCTACAGTAAGTCAGTAAGGAGGCAGAAGCTGCTTCTGGTACATGGACCCAGGTCATGTAGGGCTGGGAGAGTCAGTAAGATTATGTAATAGGGGCCTACAGTAAGTCAGTAAGGAGGCAGAAGCTGCTTCTGGTACATGGACCCTGGTCATGTAGGGCTGGGAGAGTCAGTAAGATTATGTAATAGGGGCCTACGGTAAGTCAGTAAGGAGACAGAAGCTGCTTCTGGTACATGGGCCCTGGTCATGTAGGGCTGGGAGAGTCAGTAAGATTATGTAATAGGGGCCTACAGTAAGTCAGTAAGGAGGCAGAAGCTGCTTCTGGTACATGGACCCTGGTCATGTAGAGTTGGGAGAGTCAGTAAGATTCTGTAATAGGGTCCTACAGTAAGTCAGTAAGGAGGCAGAAGCTGCTTCTGGTACATGGACCCTGGTCATGTAGAGCTGGGAGAGTCAGTAAGATTATGTAATAGGGGCGTACAGTAAGTCAGTAAGAAGGCAGAAGCTGCTTCTGGTACATGGACCCTGGTCATGTAGGGCTGGGAGAGTCAGTAAGATTCTGTAATAGGGGCCTACAGTAAGTCAGTAAGGAGGCAGAAGCTGCTTCTGGTACATGGGCCCTGGTCATGTAGGGCTGGGAGAGTCAGTAAGATTCTATAATAGGGGCCTACAGTAAGTCAGTAAGGAGGCAGAAGCTGATTCTGGTACATGGACCCTGGTCATGTAGGGCTGGGAGAGTCAGTAAGATTATGTAATAGGGGCCTACAGTAAGTCAGTAAGGAGGCAGAAGCTGCTTCTGGTACATGGACCCAGGTCATGTAGGGCTGGGAGAGTCAGTAAGATTATGTAATAGGGGCCTACAGTAAGTCAGTAAGGAGGCAGAAGCTGCTTCTGGTACATGGACCCTGGTCATGTAGGGCTGGGAGAGTCAGTAAGATTATGTAATAGGGGCCTACGGTAAGTCAGTAAGGAGACAGAAGCTGCTTCTGGTACATGGGCCCTGGTCATGTAGGGCTGGGAGAGTCAGTAAGATTATGTAATAGGGGCCTACAGTAAGTCAGTAAGGAGGCAGAAGCTGCTTCTGGTACATGGACCCTGGTCATGTAGGGTTGGGAGAGTCAGTAAGATTCTGTAATAGGGTCCTACAGTAAGTCAGTAAGGAGGCAGAAGCTGCTTCTGGTACATGGACCCTGGTCATGTAGGGCTGGGAGAGTCAGTAAGATTATGTAATAGGGGCCTACAGTAAGTCAGTAAGGAGGCAGAAGCTGCTTCAGGTACATGGACCCTGGTCATGTAGGGCTGAGAGAGTCAGTAAGATTATGTAATAGGGGCCTACAGTAAGTCCGTAAGGAGAAAGAAGCTGCTTCTGGTACATGGATCCTGGTCATGTAGGGCAGAGAGAGTCAGTAACATTATGTAATAGGGTCCTACAGTAAGTCAGTAAGGAGGCAGAAGCTGCTTCTGGTAAATGGACCCTGGTCATGTAGGGCTGGGAGAGTCAGTAAGATTATGTAATAGGGGCCTACAGTAAGTCAGTAAGGAGGCAGAAGCTGCTTCTGGTACATGGACCCTGGTCATGTAGGGCTGGGAGAGTCAGTAAGATTATGTAATAGGGGCCTACAGTAAGTCAGTAAGGAGGCAGATGCTGCTTCTGGTACATGGACCCTGGTCATGTAGGGCTGGGAGAGTCAGTAAGATTGTGTAATAGGGGCCTACAGTAAGTCAGTAAGGAGGCAGAAGCTGCTTCTGGTACATGGACCCTGGTCATGTAGGGCTGGGAGAGTCAGTAAGATTGTGTAATAGGGGACTACAGTAAGTCAGTAAGGAGGCAGAAGCTGCTTCTGGTACATGGACCCTGGTCGTGTAGGGCTGGGAGAGTCAGTAAGATTATGTAATAGGGGCCTACAGTAAGTCAGTAAGGATGCAGAAGCTGCTTCTGGTACATGGACCCAGGTCATGTAGGGCTGGGAGAGTCCGTAAGATTATGTAATAGGGGCCTACAGTAAGTCAGTAAGGAGGCAGAAGCTGCTTCTGGTACATGGACCCTGGTCATGTAGGGCTGAGAGAGTCAGTAAGATTATGTAATAGGGGCCTACAGTAAGTCAGTAAGGAGGCAGAAGCTGCTCCTGGTACATGGACCCTGGTCATGTAGGGCTGGGAGAGTCAGTAAGATTATGTAATAGGGGCCTACAGTAAGTCAGTAAGAAGGCAGAAGCTGCTTCTGGTACATGGACCCTGGTCATGTAGGGCTGGGAGAGTCAGTAAGATTATGTAATAGGGTTCCTACAGTAAGGAGGCAGAAGCTGCTTCTGGTACATGGACCCTGGTCATGTAGGGCTGAGAGAGTCAGTAAGATTATGTAATAGGGGCCTACAGTAAGTCAGTAAGGAGGCAGAAGCTGCTTCTGGTACATGGATCCTGGTCATGTAGGGCTGGGAGAGTCAGTAAGATTATGTAATAGAGGCCTACAGTAAGTCAGTAAGAAGGCAGAAGCTGCTTCTGGTACATGGACCCTGGTCATGTAGGGCTGGGAGAGGCAGTAAGATTATGTAATAGGGGCCTACAGTAAGTCAGTAAGGAGGCAGAAGCTGCTTCTGGTACATGGACCCTGGTCATGTAGGGCTGGGAAAGTCAGTAAGATTAAGTAATAGGGGCCTACAGTAAGTCAGTAAGGAGGCAGAAGCTGCTTCTGGTACATGGACCCTGGTCATGTAGGGCTGGGAGAGTCAGTAACATTATGTAATATGGGCCTACATTAAGTCAGTAAGGAGGCAGAAGCTGCTTCTGGTACATGGACCCTGGTCATGTAGGGCTGGGAGAGTCAGTAAGATTATGTAATAGGGGCCTACAGTAAGTCAGTAAGGAGGCAGAAGCTGCTTCTGGTACATGGACTCTGCTCATGTAGGGCTGGGAGAGTCAGTAAGATTATGTAATAGGGGCGTACAGTAAGTCAGTAAGAAGGCAGAAGCTGCTTCTGGTACATGGACCCAGGTCATGTAGGGCTGGGAGAGTCAGTAAGATTCTGTAATAGGGGCCTACAGTAAGTCAGTAAGGAGGCAGAAGCTGCTTCTGGTACTTGGGCCCTGGTCATGTAGGGCTGGGAGAGTCAGTAAGATTCTATAATAGGGGCCTACAGTAAGTCAGTAAGGAGGCAGAAGCTGATTCTGGTACATGGACCCTGGTCATGTAGGGCTGGGAGAGTCAGTAAGATTATGTAATAGGGGCCTACAGTAAGTCAGTAAGGAGGCAGAAGCTGCTTCTGGTACATGGACCCAGGTCATGTAGGGCTGGGAGAGTCAGTAAGATTATGTAATAGGGGCCTACAGTAAGTCAGTAAGGAGGCAGAAGCTGCTTCTGGTACATGGACCCTGGTCATGTAGGGCTGGGAGAGTCAGTAAGATTATGTAATAGGGGCCTACGGTAAGTCAGTAAGGAGACAGAAGCTGCTTCTGGTACATGGGCCCTGGTCATGTAGGGCTGGGAGAGTCAGTAAGATTATGTAATAGGGGCCTACAGTAAGTCAGTAAGGAGGCAGAAGCTGCTTCTGGTACATGGACCCTGGTCATGTAGAGTTGGGAGAGTCAGTAAGATTCTGTAATAGGGTCCTACAGTAAGTCAGTAAGGAGGCAGAAGCTGCTTCTGGTACATGGACCCTGGTCATGTAGGGCTGGGAGAGTCAGTAAGATTATGTAATAGGGGCCTACAGTAAGTCAGTAAGGATGCAGAAGCTGCTTCTGGTACATGGACCCAGGTCATGTAGGGCTGGGAGAGTCCGTAAGATTATGTAATAGGGGCCTACAGTAAGTCAGTAAGGAGGCAGAAGCTGCTTCTGGTACATGGACCCTGGTCATGTAGGGCTGAGAGAGTCAGTAAGATTATGTAATAGGGGCCTACAGTAAGTCAGTAAGGAGGCAGAAGCTGCTCCTGGTACATGGACCCTGGTCATGTAGGGCTGGGAGAGTCAGTAAGATTATGTAATAGGGGCCTACAGTAAGTCAGTAAGAAGGCAGAAGCTGCTTCTGGTACATGGACCCTGGTCATGTAGGGCTGGGAGAGTCAGTAAGATTATGTAATAGGGTTCCTACAGTAAGGAGGCAGAAGCTGCTTCTGGTACATGGACCCTGGTCATGTAGGGCTGAGAGAGTCAGTAAGATTATGTAATAGGGGCCTACAGTAAGTCAGTAAGGAGGCAGAAGCTGCTTCTGGTACATGGATCCTGGTCATGTAGGGCTGGGAGAGTCAGTAAGATTATGTAATAGAGGCCTACAGTAAGTCAGTAAGAAGGCAGAAGCTGCTTCTGGTACATGGACCCTGGTCATGTAGGGCTGGGAGAGGCAGTAAGATTATGTAATAGGGGCCTACAGTAAGTCAGTAAGGAGGCAGAAGCTGCTTCTGGTACATGGACCCTGGTCATGTAGGGCTGGGAAAGTCAGTAAGATTAAGTAATAGGGGCCTACAGTAAGTCAGTAAGGAGGCAGAAGCTGCTTCTGGTACATGGACCCTGGTCATGTAGGGCTGGGAGAGTCAGTAACATTATGTAATAGGGGCCTACATTAAGTCAGTAAGGAGGCAGAAGCTGCTTCTGGTACATGGATCCTGGTCATGTAGGGCTGGGAGAGTCAGTAAGATTATGTAATAGGGGCCTACAGTAAGTCAGTAAGGAGGCAGAAGCTGCTTCTGGTACATGGACTCTGGTCATGTAGGGCTGGGAGAGTCAGTAAGATTATGTAATAGGGGCGTACAGTAAGTCAGTAAGAAGGCAGAAGCTGCTTCTGGTACATGGACCCAGGTCATGTAGGGCTGGGAGAGTCAGTAAGATTCTGTAATAGGGGCCCACAGTAAGTCAGTAAGGAGGCAGAAGCTGCTTCTGGTACTTGGGCCCTGGTCATGTAGGGCTGGGAGAGTCAGTAAGATTCTATAATAGGGGCCTACAGTAAGTCAGTAAGGAGGCAGAAGCTGCTTCTGGTACATGGACCCTGGTCATGTAGGGCTGGGAGAGTCAGTAAGATTATGTAATAGGGGCCTACAGTAAGTCAGTAAGGAGGCAGAAGCTGCTTCTGGTACATGGACCCAGGTCATGTAGGGCTGGGAGAGTCAGTAAGATTATGTAATAGGGGCCTACAGTAAGTCAGTAAGGAGGCAGAAGCTGCTTCTGGTACATGGACCCTGGTCATGTAGGGCTGGGAGAGTCAGTAAGATTATGTAATAGGGGCCTACGGTAAGTCAGTAAGGAGACAGAAGCTGCTTCTGGTACATGGGCCCTGGTCATGTAGGGCTGGGAGAGTCAGTAAGATTATGTAATAGGGGCCTACAGTAAGTCAGTAAGGAGGCAGAAGCTGCTTCTGGTACATGGACCCTGGTCATGTAGGGTTGGGAGAGTCAGTAAGATTCTGTAATAGGGTCCTACAGTAAGTCAGTAAGGAGGCAGAAGCTGCTTCTGGTACATGGACCCTGGTCATGTAGGGCTGGGAGAGTCAGTAAGATTATGTAATAGGGGCCTACAGTAAGTCAGTAAGGAGGCAGAAGCTGCTTCAGGTACATGGACCCTGGTCATGTAGGGCTGAGAGAGTCAGTAACATTATGTAATAGGGTCCTACAGTAAGTCAGTAAGGAGGCAGAAGCTGCTTCTGGTACATGGACCCTGGTCATGTAGGGTTGGGAGAGTCAGTAAGATTCTGTAATAGGGTCCTACAGTAAGTCAGTAAGGAGGCAGAAGCTGCTTCTGGTACATGGACCCTGGTCATGTAGGGCTGGGAGAGTCAGTAAGATTATGTAATAGGGGCCTACAGTAAGTCAGTAAGGAGGCAGAAGCTGCTTCAGGTACATGGACCCTGGTCATGTAGGGCTGAGAGAGTCAGTAAGATTATGTAATAGGGGCCTACAGTAAGTCCGTAAGTAGAAAGAAGCTGCTTCTGGTACATGGATCCTGGTCATGTAGGGCTGAGAGAGTCAGTAACATTATGTAATAGGGTCCTACAGTAAGTCAGTAAGGAGGCAGAAGCTGCTTCTGGTAAATGGACCCTGGTCATGTAGGGCTGGGAGAGTCAGTAAGATTATGTAATAGGGGCCTACAGTAAGTCAGTAAGGAGGCAGAAGCTGCTTCTGGTACATGGACCCTGGTCATGTAGGGCTGGGAGAGTCAGTAAGATTATGTAATAGGGGCCTACAGTAAGTCAGTAAGGAGGCAGATGCTGCTTCTGGTACATGGACCCTGGTCATGTAGGGCTGGGAGAGTCAGTAAGATTGTGTAATAGGGGCCTACAGTAAGTCAGTAAGGAGGCAGAAGCTGCTTCTGGTACATGGACCCTGGTCATGTAGGGCTGGGAGAGTCAGTAAGATTATGTAATAGGGGCGTACAGTAAGTCAGTAAGAAGGCAGAAGCTGCTTCTGGTACATGGACCCTGGTCATGTAGGGCTGGGAGAGTCAGTAAGATTCTGTAATAGGGGCCCACAGTAAGTCAGTAAGGAGGCAGAAGCTGCTTCTGGTACATGGGCCCTGGTCATGTAGGGCTGGGAGAGTCAGTAAGATTCTATAATAGGGGCCTACAGTAAGTCAGTAAGGAGGCAGAAGCTGATTCTGGTACATGGACCCTGGTCATGTAGGGCTGGGAGAGTCAGTAAGATTATGTAATAGGGGCCTACAGTAAGTCAGTAAGGAGGCAGAAGCTGCTTCTGGTACATGGACCCAGGTCATGTAGGGCTGGGAGAGTCAGTAAGATTATGTAATAGGGGCCTACAGTAAGTCAGTAAGGAGGCAGAAGCTGCTTCTGGTACATGGACCCTGGTCATGTAGGGCTGGGAGAGTCAGTAAGATTATGTAATAGGGGCCTACGGTAAGTCAGTAAGGAGACAGAAGCTGCTTCTGGTACATGGGCCCTGGTCATGTAGGGCTGGGAGAGTCAGTAAGATTATGTAATAGGGGCCTACAGTAAGTCAGTAAGGAGGCAGAAGCTGCTTCTGGTACATGGACCCTGGTCATGTAGGGTTGGGAGAGTCAGTAAGATTATGTAATAGAGGCCTACAGTAAGTCAGTAAGAAGGCAGAAGCTGCTTCTGGTACATGGACCCTGGTCATGTAGGGCTGGGAGAGGCAGTAAGATTATGTAATAGGGGCCTACAGTAAGTCAGTAAGGAGGCAGAAGCTGCTTCTGGTACATGGACCCTGGTCATGTAGGGCTGGGAAAGTCAGTAAGATTAAGTAATAGGGGCCTACAGTAAGTCAGTAAGGAGGCAGAAGCTGCTTCTGGTACATGGACCCTGGTCATGTAGGGCTGGGAGAGTCAGTAACATTATGTAATAGGGGCCTACATTAAGTCAGTAAGGAGGCAGAAGCTGCTTCTGGTACATGGACCCTGGTCATGTAGGGCTGGGAGAGTCAGTAAGATTATGTAATAGGGGCCTACAGTAAGTCAGTAAGGAGGCAGAAGCTGCTTCTGGTACATGGACTCTGGTCATGTAGGGCTGGGAGAGTCAGTAAGATTATGTAATAGGGGCGTACAGTAAGTCAGTAAGAAGGCAGAAGCTGCTTCTGGTACATGGACCCAGGTCATGTAGGGCTGGGAGAGTCAGTAAGATTCTGTAATAGGGGCCCACAGTAAGTCAGTAAGGAGGCAGAAGCTGCTTCTGGTACTTGGGCCCTGGTCATGTAGGGCTGGGAGAGTCAGTAAGATTCTATAATAGGGGCCTACAGTAAGTCAGTAAGGAGGCAGAAGCTGATTCTGGTACATGGACCCTGGTCATGTAGGGCTGGGAGAGTCAGTAAGATTATGTAATAGGGGCCTACAGTAAGTCAGTAAGGAGGCAGAAGCTGCTTCTGGTACATGGACCCAGGTCATGTAGGGCTGGGAGAGTCAGTAAGATTATGTAATAGGGGCCTACAGTAAGTCAGTAAGGAGGCAGAAGCTGCTTCTGGTACATGGACCCTGGTCATGTAGGGCTGGGAGAGTCAGTAAGATTCTGTAATAGGGGCCTACGGTAAGTCAGTAAGGAGACAGAAGCTGCTTCTGGTACATGGGCCCTGGTCATGTAGGGCTGGGAGAGTCAGTAAGATTATGTAATAGGGGCCTACAGTAAGTCAGTAAGGAGGCAGAAGCTGCTTCTGGTACATGGACCCTGGTCATGTAGAGTTGGGAGAGTCAGTAAGATTCTGTAATAGGGTCCTACAGTAAGTCAGTAAGGAGGCAGAAGCTGCTTCTGGTACATGGACCCTGGTCATGTAGGGCTGGGAGAGTCAGTAAGATTATGTAATAGGGGCGTACAGTAAGTCAGTAAGAAGGCAGAAGCTGCTTCTGGTACATGGACCCTGGTCATGTAGGGCTGGGAGAGTCAGTAAGATTCTGTAATAGGGGCCCACAGTAAGTCAGTAAGGAGGCAGAAGCTGCTTCTGGTACATGGGCCCTGGTCATGTAGGGCTGGGAGAGTCAGTAAGATTCTATAATAGGGGCCTACAGTAAGTCAGTAAGGAGGCAGAAGCTGATTCTGGTACATGGACCCTGGTCATGTAGGGCTGGGAGAGTCAGTAAGATTATGTAATAGGGGCCTACAGTAAGTCAGTAAGGAGGCAGAAGCTGCTTCTGGTACATGGACCCAGGTCATGTAGGGCTGGGAGAGTCAGTAAGATTATGTAATAGGGGCCTACAGTAAGTCAGTAAGGAGGCAGAAGCTGCTTCTGGTACATGGACCCTGGTCATGTAGGGCTGGGAGAGTCAGTAAGATTATGTAATAGGGGCCTACGGTAAGTCAGTAAGGAGACAGAAGCTGCTTCTGGTACATGGGCCCTGGTCATGTAGGGCTGGGAGAGTCAGTAAGATTATGTAATAGGGGCCTACAGTAAGTCAGTAAGGAGGCAGAAGCTGCTTCTGGTACATGGACCCTGGTCATGTAGGGTTGGGAGAGTCAGTAAGATTCTGTAATAGGGTCCTACAGTAAGTCAGTAAGGAGGCAGAAGCTGCTTCTGGTACATGGACCCTGGTCATGTAGGGCTGGGAGAGTCAGTAAGATTATGTAATAGGGGCCTACAGTAAGTCAGTAAGGAGGCAGAAGCTGCTTCAGGTACATGGACCCTGGTCATGTAGGGCTGAGAGAGTCAGTAAGATTATGTAATAGGGGCCTACAGTAAGTCCGTAAGGAGAAAGAAGCTGCTTCTGGTACATGGATCCTGGTCATGTAGGGCTGAGAGAGTCAGTAACATTATGTAATAGGGTCCTACAGTAAGTCAGTAAGGAGGCAGAAGCTGCTTCTGGTAAATGGACCCTGGTCATGTAGGGCTGGGAGAGTCAGTAAGATTAAGTAATAGGGGCCTACAGTAAGTCAGTAAGGAGGCAGAAGCTGCTTCTGGTACATGGACCCTGGTCATGTAGGGCTGGGAGAGTCAGTAACATTATGTAATAGGGGCCTACATTAAGTCAGTAAGGAGGCAGAAGCTGCTTCTGGTACATGGACCCTGGTCATGTAGGGATGGGAGAGTCAGTAAGATTATGTAATAGGGGCCTACAGTAAGTCAGTAAGGAGGCAGAAGCTGCTTCTGGTACATGGACCCTGGTCATGTAGGGCTGGGAGAGTCAGTAAGATTATGTAATAGGGGCGTACAGTAAGTCAGTAAGAAGGCAGAAGCTGCTTCTGGTACATGGACCCAGGTCATGTAGGGCTGGGAGAGTCAGTAAGATTCTGTAATAGGGGCCCACAGTAAGTCAGTAAGGAGGCAGAAGCTGCTTCTGGTACTTGGGCCCTGGTCATGTAGGGCTGGGAGAGTCAGTAAGATTCTATAATAGGGGCCTACAGTAAGTCAGTAAGGAGGCAGAAGCTGATTCTGGTACATGGACCCTGGTCATGTAGGGCTGGGAGAGTCAGTAAGATTATGTAATAGGGGCCTACAGTAAGTCAGTAAGGAGGCAGAAGCTGCTTCTGGTACATGGACCCAGGTCATGTAGAGCTGGGAGAGTCAGTAAGATTATGTAATAGGGGCCTACAGTAAGTCAGTAAGGAGGCAGAAGCTGCTTCTGGTACATGGACCCTGGTCATGTAGGGCTGGGAGAGTCAGTAAGATTATGTAATAGGGGCCTACGGTAAGTCAGTAAGGAGACAGAAGCTGCTTCTGGTACATGGGCCCTGGTCATGTAGGGCTGGGAGAGTCAGTAAGATTATGTAATAGGGGCCTACAGTAAGTCAGTAAGGAGGCAGAAGCTGCTTCTGGTACATGGACCCTGGTCATGTAGAGTTGGGAGAGTCAGTAAGATTCTGTAATAGGGTCCTACTGTAAGTCAGTAAGGAGGCAGAAGCTGCTTCTGGTACATGGACCCTGGTCATGTAGAGCTGGGAGAGTCAGTAAGATTATGTAATAGGGGCGTACAGTAAGTCAGTAAGAAGGCAGAAGCTGCTTCTGGTACATGGACCCTGGTCATGTAGGGCTGGGAGAGTCAGTAAGATTCTGTAATAGGGGCCCACAGTAAGTCAGTAAGGAGGCAGAAGCTGCTTCTGGTACATGGGCCCTGGTCATGTAGGGCTGGGAGAGTCAGTAAGATTCTATAATAGGGGCCTACAGTAAGTCAGTAAGGAGGCAGAAGCTGATTCTGGTACATGGACCCTGGTCATGTAGGGCTGGGAGAGTCAGTAAGATTATGTAATAGGGGCCTACAGTAAGTCAGTAAGGAGGCAGAAGCTGCTTCTGGTACATGGACCCAGGTCATGTAGGGCTGGGAGAGTCAGTAAGATTATGTAATAGGGGCCTACAGTAAGTCAGTAAGGAGGCAGAAGCTGCTTCTGGTACATGGACCCTGGTCATGTAGGGCTGGGAGAGTCAGTAAGATTATGTAATAGGGGCCTACGGTAAGTCAGTAAGGAGACAGAAGCTGCTTCTGGTACATGGGCCCTGGTCATGTAGGGCTGGGAGAGTCAGTAAGATTATGTAATAGGGGCCTACAGTAAGTCAGTAAGGAGGCAGAAGCTGCTTCTGGTACATGGACCCTGGTCATGTAGGGTTGGGAGAGTCAGTAAGATTCTGTAATAGGGTCCTACAGTAAGTCAGTAAGGAGGCAGAAGCTGCTTCTGGTACATGGACCCTGGTCATGTAGGGCTGGGAGAGTCAGTAAGATTATGTAATAGGGGCCTACAGTAAGTCAGTAAGGAGGCAGAAGCTGCTTCAGGTACATGGACCCTGGTCATGTAGGGCTGAGAGAGTCAGTAAGATTATGTAATAGGGGCCTACAGTAAGTCCATAAGGAGAAAGAAGCTGCTTCTGGTACATGGATCCTGGTCATGTAGGGCAGAGAGAGTCAGTAACATTATGTAATAGGGTCCTACAGTAAGTCAGTAAGGAGGCAGAAGCTGCTTCTGGTAAATGGACCCTGGTCATGTAGGGCTGGGAGAGTCAGTAAGATTATGTAATAGGGGCCTACAGTAAGTCAGTAAGGAGGCAGAAGCTGCTTCTGGTACATGGACCCTGGTCATGTAGGGCTGGGAGAGTCAGTAAGATTATGTAATAGGGGCCTACAGTAAGTCAGTAAGGAGGCAGATGCTGCTTCTGGTACATGGACCCTGGTCATGTAGGGCTGGGAGAGTCAGTAAGATTGTGTAATAGGGGACTACAGTAAGTCAGTAAGGAGGCAGAAGCTGCTTCTGGTACATGGACCCTGGTCGTGTAGGGCTGGGAGAGTCAGTAAGATTATGTAATAGGGGCCTACAGTAAGTCAGTAAGGAGGCAGAAGCTGCTTCAGGTACATGGACCCTGGTCATGTAGGGCTGAGAGAGTCAGTAAGATTATGTAATAGGGGCCTACAGTAAGTCCGTAAGGAGAAAGAAGCTGCTTCTGGTACATGGATCCTGGTCATGTAGGGCTGAGAGAGTCAGTAACATTATGTAATAGGGTCCTACAGTAAGTCAGTAAGGAGGCAGAAGCTGCTTCTGGTAAATGGACCCTGGTCATGTAGGGCTGGGAGAGTCAGTAAGATTAAGTAATAGGGGCCTACAGTAAGTCAGTAAGGAGGCAGAAGCTGCTTCTGGTACATGGACCCTGGTCATGTAGGGCTGGGAGAGTCAGTAACATTATGTAATAGGGGCCTACATTAAGTCAGTAAGGAGGCAGAAGCTGCTTCTGGTACATGGACCCTGGTCATGTAGGGCTGGGAGAGTCAGTAAGATTATGTAATAGGGGCCTACAGTAAGTCAGTAAGGAGGCAGAAGCTGCTTCTGGTACATGGACCCTGGTCATGTAGGGCTGGGAGAGTCAGTAAGATTATGTAATAGGGGCGTACAGTAAGTCAGTAAGAAGGCAGAAGCTGCTTCTGGTACATGGACCCAGGTCATGTAGGGCTGGGAGAGTCAGTAAGATTCTGTAATAGGGGCCCACAGTAAGTCAGTAAGGAGGCAGAAGCTGCTTCTGGTACTTGGGCCCTGGTCATGTAGGGCTGGGAGAGTCAGTAAGATTCTATAATAGGGGCCTACAGTAAGTCAGTAAGGAGGCAGAAGCTGATTCTGGTACATGGACCCTGGTCATGTAGGGCTGGGAGAGTCAGTAAGATTATGTAATAGGGGCCTACAGTAAGTCAGTAAGGAGGCAGAAGCTGCTTCTGGTACATGGACCCAGGTCATGTAGGGCTGGGAGAGTCAGTAAGATTATGTAATAGGGGCCTACAGTAAGTCAGTAAGGAGGCAGAAGCTGCTTCTGGTACATGGACCCTGGTCATGTAGGGCTGGGAGAGTCAGTAAGATTATGTAATAGGGGCCTACGGTAAGTCAGTAAGGAGACAGAAGCTGCTTCTGGTACATGGGCCCTGGTCATGTAGGGCTGGGAGAGTCAGTAAGATTATGTAATAGGGGCCTACAGTAAGTCAGTAAGGAGGCAGAAGCTGCTTCTGGTACATGGACCCTGGTCATGTAGAGTTGGGAGAGTCAGTAAGATTCTGTAATAGGGTCCTACAGTAAGTCAGTAAGGAGGCAGAAGCTGCTTCTGGTACATGGACCCTGGTCATGTAGAGCTGGGAGAGTCAGTAAGATTATGTAATAGGGGCGTACAGTAAGTCAGTAAGAAGGCAGAAGCTGCTTCTGGTACATGGACCCTGGTCATGTAGGGCTGGGAGAGTCAGTAAGATTCTGTAATAGGGGCCTACAGTAAGTCAGTAAGGAGGCAGAAGCTGCTTCTGGTACATGGGCCCTGGTCATGTAGGGCTGGGAGAGTCAGTAAGATTCTATAATAGGGGCCTACAGTAAGTCAGTAAGGAGGCAGAAGCTGATTCTGGTACATGGACCCTGGTCATGTAGGGCTGGGAGAGTCAGTAAGATTATGTAATAGGGGCCTACAGTAAGTCAGTAAGGAGGCAGAAGCTGCTTCTGGTACATGGACCCAGGTCATGTAGGGCTGGGAGAGTCAGTAAGATTATGTAATAGGGGCCTACAGTAAGTCAGTAAGGAGGCAGAAGCTGCTTCTGGTACATGGACCCTGGTCATGTAGGGCTGGGAGAGTCAGTAAGATTATGTAATAGGGGCCTACGGTAAGTCAGTAAGGAGACAGAAGCTGCTTCTGGTACATGGGCCCTGGTCATGTAGGGCTGGGAGAGTCAGTAAGATTATGTAATAGGGGCCTACAGTAAGTCAGTAAGGAGGCAGAAGCTGCTTCTGGTACATGGACCCTGGTCATGTAGGGTTGGGAGAGTCAGTAAGATTCTGTAATAGGGTCCTACAGTAAGTCAGTAAGGAGGCAGAAGCTGCTTCTGGTACATGGACCCTGGTCATGTAGGGCTGGGAGAGTCAGTAAGATTATGTAATAGGGGCCTACAGTAAGTCAGTAAGGAGGCAGAAGCTGCTTCAGGTACATGGACCCTGGTCATGTAGGGCTGAGAGAGTCAGTAAGATTATGTAATAGGGGCCTACAGTAAGTCCGTAAGGAGAAAGAAGCTGCTTCTGGTACATGGATCCTGGTCATGTAGGGCAGAGAGAGTCAGTAACATTATGTAATAGGGTCCTACAGTAAGTCAGTAAGGAGGCAGAAGCTGCTTCTGGTAAATGGACCCTGGTCATGTAGGGCTGGGAGAGTCAGTAAGATTATGTAATAGGGGCCTACAGTAAGTCAGTAAGGAGGCAGAAGCTGCTTCTGGTACATGGACCCTGGTCATGTAGGGCTGGGAGAGTCAGTAAGATTATGTAATAGGGGCCTACAGTAAGTCAGTAAGGAGGCAGATGCTGCTTCTGGTACATGGACCCTGGTCATGTAGGGCTGGGAGAGTCAGTAAGATTGTGTAATAGGGGCCTACAGTAAGTCAGTAAGGAGGCAGAAGCTGCTTCTGGTACATGGACCCTGGTCATGTAGGGCTGGGAGAGTCAGTAAGATTGTGTAATAGGGGACTACAGTAAGTCAGTAAGGAGGCAGAAGCTGCTTCTGGTACATGGACCCTGGTCGTGTAGGGCTGGGAGAGTCAGTAAGATTATGTAATAGGGGCCTACAGTAAGTCAGTAAGGATGCAGAAGCTGCTTCTGGTACATGGACCCAGGTCATGTAGGGCTGGGAGAGTCCGTAAGATTATGTAATAGGGGCCTACAGTAAGTCAGTAAGGAGGCAGAAGCTGCTTCTGGTACATGGACCCTGGTCATGTAGGGCTGAGAGAGTCAGTAAGATTATGTAATAGGGGCCTACAGTAAGTCAGTAAGGAGGCAGAAGCTGCTCCTGGTACATGGACCCTGGTCATGTAGGGCTGGGAGAGTCAGTAAGATTATGTAATAGGGGCCTACAGTAAGTCAGTAAGAAGGCAGAAGCTGCTTCTGGTACATGGACCCTGGTCATGTAGGGCTGGGAGAGTCAGTAAGATTATGTAATAGGGTTCCTACAGTAAGGAGGCAGAAGCTGCTTCTGGTACATGGACCCTGGTCATGTAGGGCTGAGAGAGTCAGTAAGATTATGTAATAGGGGCCTACAGTAAGTCAGTAAGGAGGCAGAAGCTGCTTCTGGTACATGGATCCTGGTCATGTAGGGCTGGGAGAGTCAGTAAGATTATGTAATAGAGGCCTACAGTAAGTCAGTAAGAAGGCAGAAGCTGCTTCTGGTACATGGACCCTGGTCATGTAGGGCTGGGAGAGGCAGTAAGATTATGTAATAGGGGCCTACAGTAAGTCAGTAAGGAGGCAGAAGCTGCTTCTGGTACATGGACCCTGGTCATGTAGGGCTGGGAAAGTCAGTAAGATTAAGTAATAGGGGCCTACAGTAAGTCAGTAAGGAGGCAGAAGCTGCTTCTGGTACATGGACCCTGGTCATGTAGGGCTGGGAGAGTCAGTAACATTATGTAATATGGGCCTACATTAAGTCAGTAAGGAGGCAGAAGCTGCTTCTGGTACATGGACCCTGGTCATGTAGGGCTGGGAGAGTCAGTAAGATTATGTAATAGGGGCCTACAGTAAGTCAGTAAGGAGGCAGAAGCTGCTTCTGGTACATGGACTCTGCTCATGTAGGGCTGGGAGAGTCAGTAAGATTATGTAATAGGGGCGTACAGTAAGTCAGTAAGAAGGCAGAAGCTGCTTCTGGTACATGGACCCAGGTCATGTAGGGCTGGGAGAGTCAGTAAGATTCTGTAATAGGGGCCTACAGTAAGTCAGTAAGGAGGCAGAAGCTGCTTCTGGTACTTGGGCCCTGGTCATGTAGGGCTGGGAGAGTCAGTAAGATTCTATAATAGGGGCCTACAGTAAGTCAGTAAGGAGGCAGAAGCTGATTCTGGTACATGGACCCTGGTCATGTAGGGCTGGGAGAGTCAGTAAGATTATGTAATAGGGGCCTACAGTAAGTCAGTAAGGAGGCAGAAGCTGCTTCTGGTACATGGACCCAGGTCATGTAGGGCTGGGAGAGTCAGTAAGATTATGTAATAGGGGCCTACAGTAAGTCAGTAAGGAGGCAGAAGCTGCTTCTGGTACATGGACCCTGGTCATGTAGGGCTGGGAGAGTCAGTAAGATTATGTAATAGGGGCCTACGGTAAGTCAGTAAGGAGACAGAAGCTGCTTCTGGTACATGGGCCCTGGTCATGTAGGGCTGGGAGAGTCAGTAAGATTATGTAATAGGGGCCTACAGTAAGTCAGTAAGGAGGCAGAAGCTGCTTCTGGTACATGGACCCTGGTCATGTAGAGTTGGGAGAGTCAGTAAGATTCTGTAATAGGGTCCTACAGTAAGTCAGTAAGGAGGCAGAAGCTGCTTCTGGTACATGGACCCTGGTCATGTAGGGCTGGGAGAGTCAGTAAGATTATGTAATAGGGGCGTACAGTAAGTCAGTAAGAAGGCAGAAGCTGCTTCTGGTACATGGACCCTGGTCATGAAGGGCTGGGAGAGTCAGTAAGATTCTGTAATAGGGGCCCACAGTAAGTCAGTAAGGAGGCAGAAGCTGCTTCTGGTACATGGGCCCTGGTCATGTAGGGCTGGGAGAGTCAGTAAGATTCTATAATAGGGGCCTACAGTAAGTCAGTAAGGAGGCAGAAGCTGATTCTGGTACATGGACCCTGGTCATGTAGGGCTGGGAGAGTCAGCAAGATTATGTAATAGGGGCCTACAGTAAGTCAGTAAGGAGGCAGAAGCTGCTTCTGGTACATGGACCCTGGTCATGTAGGGCTGGGAGAGTCAGTAAGATTATGTAATAGGGGCCTACGGTAAGTCAGTAAGGAGACAGAAGCTGCTTCTGGTACATGGGCCCTGGTCATGTAGGGCTGGGAGAGTCAGTAAGATTATGTAATAGGGGCCTACAGTAAGTCAGTAAGGAGGCAGAAGCTGCTTCTGGTACATGGACCCTGGTCATGTAGGGTTGGGAGAGTCAGTAAGATTCTGTAATAGGGTCCTACAGTAAGTCAGTAAGGAGGCAGAAGCTGCTTCTGGTACATGGACCCTGGTCATGTAGGGCTGGGAGAGTCAGTAAGATTATGTAATAGGGGCCTACAGTAAGTCAGTAAGGAGGCAGAAGCTGCTTCAGGTACATGGACCCTGGTCATGTAGGGCTGAGAGAGTCAGTAAGATTATGTAATAGGGGCCTACAGTAAGTCCGTAAGGAGAAAGAAGTTGCTTCTGGTACATGGATCCTGGTCATGTAGGGCAGAGAGAGTCAGTAACATTATGTAATAGGGTCCTACAGTAAGTCAGTAAGGAGGCAGAAGCTGCTTCTGGTAAATGGACCCTGGTCATGTAGGGCTGGGAGAGTCAGTAAGATTATGTAATAGGGGCCTACAGTAAGTCAGTAAGGAGGCAGAAGCTGCTTCTGGTACATGGACCCTGGTCATGTAGGGCTGGGAGAGTCAGTAAGATTATGTAATAGGGGCCTACAGTAAGTCAGTAAGGAGGCAGATGCTGCTTCTGGTACATGGACCCTGGTCATGTAGGGCTGGGAGAGTCAGTAAGATTGTGTAATAGGGGCCTACAGTAAGTCAGTAAGGAGGCAGAAGCTGCTTCTGGTACATGGACCCTGGTCATGTAGGGCTGGGAGAGTCAGTAAGATTATGTAATAGGGGCCTACGGTAAGTCAGTAAGGAGACAGAAGCTGCTTCTGGTACATGGGCCCTGGTCATGTAGGGCTGGGAGAGTCAGTAAGATTATGTAATAGGGGCCTACAGTAAGTCAGTAAGGAGGCAGAAGCTGCTTCTGGTACATGGACCCTGGTCATGTAGAGTTGGGAGAGTCAGTAAGATTCTGTAATAGGGTCCTACAGTAAGTCAGTAAGGAGGCAGAAGCTGCTTCTGGTACATGGACCCTGGTCATGTAGGGCTGGGAGAGTCAGTAAGATTATGTAATAGGGGCGTACAGTAAGTCAGTAAGAAGGCAGAAGCTGCTTCTGGTACATGGACCCTGGTCATGAAGGGCTGGGAGAGTCAGTAAGATTCTGTAATAGGGGCCCACAGTAAGTCAGTAAGGAGGCAGAAGCTGCTTCTGGTACATGGGCCCTGGTCATGTAGGGCTGGGAGAGTCAGTAAGATTCTATAATAGGGGCCTACAGTAAGTCAGTAAGGAGGCAGAAGCTGATTCTGGTACATGGACCCTGGTCATGTAGGGCTGGGAGAGTCAGCAAGATTATGTAATAGGGGCCTACAGTAAGTCAGTAAGGAGGCAGAAGCTGCTTCTGGTACATGGACCCTGGTCATGTAGGGCTGGGAGAGTCAGTAAGATTATGTAATAGGGGCCTACGGTAAGTCAGTAAGGAGACAGAAGCTGCTTCTGGTACATGGGCCCTGGTCATGTAGGGCTGGGAGAGTCAGTAAGATTATGTAATAGGGGCCTACAGTAAGTCAGTAAGGAGGCAGAAGCTGCTTCTGGTACATGGACCCTGGTCATGTAGGGTTGGGAGAGTCAGTAAGATTCTGTAATAGGGTCCTACAGTAAGTCAGTAAGGAGGCAGAAGCTGCTTCTGGTACATGGACCCTGGTCATGTAGGGCTGGGAGAGTCAGTAAGATTATGTAATAGGGGCCTACAGTAAGTCAGTAAGGAGGCAGAAGCTGCTTCAGGTACATGGACCCTGGTCATGTAGGGCTGAGAGAGTCAGTAAGATTATGTAATAGGGGCCTACAGTAAGTCCGTAAGGAGAAAGAAGCTGCTTCTGGTACATGGATCCTGGTCATGTAGGGCAGAGAGAGTCAGTAACATTATGTAATAGGGTCCTACAGTAAGTCAGTAAGGAGGCAGAAGCTGCTTCTGGTAAATGGACCCTGGTCATGTAGGGCTGGGAGAGTCAGTAAGATTATGTAATAGGGGCCTACAGTAAGTCAGTAAGGAGGCAGAAGCTGCTTCTGGTACATGGACCCTGGTCATGTAGGGCTGGGAGAGTCAGTAAGATTATGTAATAGGGGCCTACAGTAAGTCAGTAAGGAGGCAGATGCTGCTTCTGGTACATGGACCCTGGTCATGTAGGGCTGGGAGAGTCAGTAAGATTGTGTAATAGGGGCCTACAGTAAGTCAGTAAGGAGGCAGAAGCTGCTTCTGGTACATGGACCCTGGTCATGTAGGGCTGGGAGAGTCAGTAAGATTGTGTAATAGGGGACTACAGTAAGTCAGTAAGGAGGCAGAAGCTGCTTCTGGTACATGGACCCTGGTCGTGTAGGGCTGGGAGAGTCAGTAAGATTATGTAATAGGGGCCTACAGTAAGTCAGTAAGGATGCAGAAGCTGCTTCTGGTACATGGACCCAGGTCATGTAGGGCTGGGAGAGTCCGTAAGATTATGTAATAGGGGCCTACAGTAAGTCAGTAAGGAGGCAGAAGCTGCTTCTGGTACATGGACCCTGGTCATGTAGGGCTGAGAGAGTCAGTAAGATTATGTAATAGGGGCCTACAGTAAGTCAGTAAGGAGGCAGAAGCTGCTCCTGGTACATGGACCCTGGTCATGTAGGGCTGGGAGAGTCAGTAAGATTATGTAATAGGGGCCTACAGTAAGTCAGTAAGAAGGCAGAAGCTGCTTCTGGTACATGGACCCTGGTCATGTAGGGCTGGGAGAGTCAGTAAGATTATGTAATAGGGTTCCTACAGTAAGGAGGCAGAAGCTGCTTCTGGTACATGGACCCTGGTCATGTAGGGCTGAGAGAGTCAGTAAGATTATGTAATAGGGGCCTACAGTAAGTCAGTAAGGAGGCAGAAGCTGCTTCTGGTACATGGATCCTGGTCATGTAGGGCTGGGAGAGTCAGTAAGATTATGTAATAGAGGCCTACAGTAAGTCAGTAAGAAGGCAGAAGCTGCTTCTGGTACATGGACCCTGGTCATGTAGGGCTGGGAGAGGCAGTAAGATTATGTAATAGGGGCCTACAGTAAGTCAGTAAGGAGGCAGAAGCTGCTTCTGGTACATGGACCCTGGTCATGTAGGGCTGGGAAAGTCAGTAAGATTAAGTAATAGGGGCCTACAGTAAGTCAGTAAGGAGGCAGAAGCTGCTTCTGGTACATGGACCCTGGTCATGTAGGGCTGGGAGAGTCAGTAACATTATGTAATAGGGGCCTACATTAAGTCAGTAAGGAGGCAGAAGCTGCTTCTGGTACATGGACCCTGGTCATGTAGGGCTGGGAGAGTCAGTAAGATTATGTAATAGGGGCCTACAGTAAGTCAGTAAGGAGGCAGAAGCTGCTTCTGGTACATGGACTCTGGTCATGTAGGGCTGGGAGAGTCAGTAAGATTATGTAATAGGGGCGTACAGTAAGTCAGTAAGAAGGCAGAAGCTGCTTCTGGTACATGGACCCAGGTCATGTAGGGCTGGGAGAGTCAGTAAGATTCTGTAATAGGGGCCTACAGTAAGTCAGTAAGGAGGCAGAAGCTGCTTCTGGTACTTGGGCCCTGGTCATGTAGGGCTGGGAGAGTCAGTAAGATTATGTAATAGGGCACTACAGTAAGTCCGTAAGGAGGCAGAAGCTGCTTCTGGTACATGGACCCTGGTCATGTAGGGCTGGGAGAGTCAGTAAGATTGTGTAATAGGGGCCTACAGTAAGTCAGTAAGGAGGCAGAAGCTGCTTCTGGTACATGGACCCTGGTCATGTAGGGCTGGGAGAGTCAGTAAGATTATGTAATAGGGGCCTACAGTAAGTCAGTAAGGAGGCAGAAGCTGCTTCTGGTACATGGACCCTGGTCATGTAGGGCTGGGAGAGTCAGTAAGATTATGTAATAGGGGCCTACGGTAAGTCAGTAAGGAGACAGAAGCTGCTTCTGGTACATGGGCCCTGGTCATGTAGGGCTGGGAGAGTCAGTAAGATTATGTAATAGGGGCCTACAGTAAGTCAGTAAGGAGGCAGAAGCTGCTTCTGGTACATGGACCCTGGTCATGTAGAGTTGGGAGAGTCAGTAAGATTCTGTAATAGGGTCCTACAGTAAGTCAGTAAGGAGGCAGAAGCTGCTTCTGGTACATGGACCCTGGTCATGTAGGGCTGGGAGAGTCAGTAAGATTATGTAATAGGGGCGTACAGTAAGTCAGTAAGAAGGCAGAAGCTGCTTCTGGTACATGGACCCTGGTCATGTAGGGCTGGGAGAGTCAGTAAGATTCTGTAATAGGGGCCCACAGTAAGTCAGTAAGGAGGCAGAAGCTGCTTCTGGTACATGGGCCCTGGTCATGTAGGGCTGGGAGAGTCAGTAAGATTCTATAATAGGGGCCTACAGTAAGTCAGTAAGGAGGCAGAAGCTGATTCTGGTACATGGACCCTGGTCATGTAGGGCTGGGAGAGTCAGTAAGATTATGTAATAGGGGCCTACAGTAAGTCAGTAAGGAGGCAGAAGCTGCTTCTGGTACATGGACCCAGGTCATGTAGGGCTGGGAGAGTCAGTAAGATTACGTAATAGGGGCCTACAGTAAGTCAGTAAGGAGGCAGAAGCTGCTTCTGGTACATGGACCCTGGTCATGCAGGGCTGGGAGAGTCAGTAAGATTATGTAATAGGGGCCTACGGTAAGTCAGTAAGGAGACAGAAGCTGCTTCTGGTACATGGGCCCTGGTCATGTAGGGCTGGGAGAGTCAGTAAGATTATGTAATAGGGGCCTACAGTAAGTCAGTAAGGAGGCAGAAGCTGCTTCTGGTACATGGACCCTGGTCATGTAGGGTTGGGAGAGTCAGTAAGATTCTGTAATAGGGTCCTACAGTAAGTCAGTAAGGAGGCAGAAGCTGCTTCTGGTACATGGACCCTGGTCATGTAGGGCTGGGAGAGTCAGTAAGATTATGTAATAGGGGCCTACAGTAAGTCAGTAAGGAGGCAGAAGCTGCTTCAGGTACATGGACCCTGGTCATGTAGGGCTGAGAGAGTCAGTAAGATTATGTAATAGGGGCCTACAGTAAGTCCGTAAGGAGAAAGAAGCTGCTTCTGGTACATGGATCCTGGTCATGTAGGGCTGAGAGAGTCAGTAACATTATGTAATAGGGTCCTACAGTAAGTCAGTAAGGAGGCAGAAGCTGCTTCTGGTAAATGGACCCTGGTCATGTAGGGCTGGGAGAGTCAGTAAGATTATGTAATAGGGGCCTACAGTAAGTCAGTAAGGAGGCAGAAGCTGCTTCTGGTACATGGACCCTGGTCATGTAGGGCTGGGAGAGTCAGTAAGATTATGTAATAGGGGCCTACAGTAAGTCAGTAAGGAGGCAGATGCTGCTTCTGGTACATGGACCCTGGTCATGTAGGGCTGGGAGAGTCAGTAAGATTATGTAATAGGGGCCTACAGTAAGTCAGTAAGGAGGCAGAAGCTGCTTCTGGTACATGGACCCTGGTCATGTAGGGCTGGGAGAGTCAGTAAGATTATGTAATAGGGGCCTACAGTAAGTCAGTAAGGAGGCAGAAGCTGCTTCTGGTACATGGACCCTGGTCATGTAGGGCTGGGAGAGTCAGTAAGATTATGTAATAGGGGCCTACAGTAAGTCAGTAAGAAGGCAGAAGCTGCTTCTGGTACATGGACCCTGGTCATGTAGGGCTGGGAGAGTCAGTAAGATTATGTAATAGGGTTCCTACAGTAAGGAGGCAGAAGCTGCTTCTGGTACATGGACCCTGGTCATGTAGGGCTGGGAGAGTCAGTAAGATTATGTAATAGGGGCCTACAGTAAGTCAGAAAGAAGGCAGAAGCTGCTTCTGGTACATGGGCCCTGGTCATGTAGGGCTGGGAGAGTCAGTAAGATTATGTAATAGGGGCCTACAGTAAGTCAGTAAGGAGGCAGAAGCTGCTTCTGGTACATGGACCCTGGTCATGTAGGGTTGGGAGAGTCAGTAAGATTCTGTAATAGGGTCCTACAGTAAGTCAGTAAGGAGGCAGAAGCTGCTTCTAGTACATGGATCCTGGTCATGTAGGGTTGGGAGAGTCAGTAAGATTCTGTAATAGGGTCCTACAGTAAGTCAGTAAGGAGGCAGAAGCTGCTTCTGGTACATGGACCCTGGTCATGTAGGGCTGGGAGAGTCAGTAAGATTATGTAATAGGGGCCTACAGTAAGTCAGTAAGGAGGCAGAAGCTGCTTCTGGTACATGGACCCTGGTCATGTAGTGCTGGGAGAGTCAGTAAGATTAAGTAATAGGGGCCTACAGTAAGTCAGTAAGGAGGCAGAAGCTGCTTCTGGTACATGGACCCTGGTCATGTAGGGCTGGGAGAGTCAGTAACATTATGTAATAGGGGCCTACAGTAAGTCAGTAAGGAGGCAGAAGCTGCTTCTGGTACTTGGGCCCTGGTCATGTAGGGCTGGGAGAGTCAGTAAGATTATGTAATAGGGGCCTACGGTAAGTCAGTAAGGAGACAGAAGCTGCTTCTGGTACATGGGCCCTGGTCATGTAGGGCTGGGAGAGTCAGTAAGATTATGTAATAGGGGCCTACAGTAAGTCAGTAAGGAGGCAGAAGCTGCTTCTGGTACATGGACCCTGGTCATGTAGAGTTGGGAGAGTCAGTAAGATTCTGTAATAGGGTCCTACAGTAAGTCAGTAAGGAGGCAGAAGCTGCTTCTGGTACATGGACCCTGGTCATGTAGGGCTGGGAGAGTCAGTAAGATTATGTAATAGGGGCGTACAGTAAGTCAGTAAGAAGGCAGAAGCTGCTTCTGGTACATGGACCCTGGTCATGTAGGGCTGGGAGAGTCAGTAAGATTCTGTAATAGGGGCCCACAGTAAGTCAGTAAGGAGGCAGAAGCTGCTTCTGGTACATGGGCCCTGGTCATGTAGGGCTGGGAGAGTCAGTAAGATTCTATAATAGGGGCCTACAGTAAGTCAGTAAGGAGGCAGAAGCTGATTCTGGTACATGGACCCTGGTCATGTAGGGCTGGGAGAGTCAGTAAGATTATGTAATAGGGGCCTACAGTAAGTCAGTAAGGAGGCAGAAGCTGCTTCTGGTACATGGACCCAGGTCATGTAGGGCTGGGAGAGTCAGTAAGATTATGTAATAGGGGCCTACAGTAAGTCAGTAAGGAGGCAGAAGCTGCTTCTGGTACATGGACCCTGGTCATGTAGGGCTGGGAGAGTCAGTAAGATTATGTAATAGGGGCCTACGGTAAGTCAGTAAGGAGACAGAAGCTGCTTCTGGTACATGGGCCCTGGTCATGTAGGGCTGGGAGAGTCAGTAAGATTATGTAATAGGGGCCTACAGTAAGTCAGTAAGGAGGCAGAAGCTGCTTCTGGTACATGGACCCTGGTCATGTAGGGTTGGGAGAGTCAGTAAGATTCTGTAATAGGGTCCTACAGTAAGTCAGTAAGGAGGCAGAAGCTGCTTCTGGTACATGGACCCTGGTCATGTAGGGCTGGGAGAGTCAGTAAGATTATGTAATAGGGGCCTACAGTAAGTCAGTAAGGAGGCAGAAGCTGCTTCAGGTACATGGACCCTGGTCATGTAGGGCTGAGAGAGTCAGTAAGATTATGTAATAGGGGCCTACAGTAAGTCCGTAAGGAGAAAGAAGCTGCTTCTGGTACATGGATCCTGGTCATGTAGGGCTGAGAGAGTCAGTAACATTATGTAATAGGGTCCTACAGTAAGTCAGTAAGGAGGCAGAAGCTGCTTCTGGTAAATGGACCCTGGTCATGTAGGGCTGGGAGAGTCAGTAAGATTATGTAATAGGGGCCTACAGTAAGTCAGTAAGGAGGCAGAAGCTGCTTCTGGTACATGGACCCTGGTCATGTAGGGCTGGGAGAGTCAGTAAGATTATGTAATAGGGGCCTACAGTAAGTCAGTAAGGAGGCAGATGCTGCTTCTGGTACATGGACCCTGGTCATGTAGGGCTGGGAGAGTCAGTAAGATTATGTAATAGGGGCCTACAGTAAGTCAGTAAGGAGGCAGAAGCTGCTTCTGGTACATGGACCCTGGTCATGTAGGGCTGGGAGAGTCAGTAAGATTATGTAATAGGGGCCTACAGTAAGTCAGTAAGGAGGCAGAAGCTGCTTCTGGTACATGGACCCTGGTCATGTAGGGCTGGGAGAGTCAGTAAGATTATGTAATAGGGGCCTACAGTAAGTCAGTAAGAAGGCAGAAGCTGCTTCTGGTACATGGACCCTGGTCATGTAGGGCTGGGAGAGTCAGTAAGATTATGTAATAGGGTTCCTACAGTAAGGAGGCAGAAGCTGCTTCTGGTACATGGACCCTGGTCATGTAGGGCTGGGAGAGTCAGTAAGATTATGTAATAGGGGCCTACAGTAAGTCAGAAAGTAGGCAGAAGCTGCTTCTGGTACATGGGCCCTGGTCATGTAGGGCTGGGAGAGTCAGTAAGATTATGTAATAGGGGCCTACAGTAAGTCAGTAAGGAGGCAGAAGCTGCTTCTGGTACATGGACCCTGGTCATGTAGGGTTGGGAGAGTCAGTAAGATTCTGTAATAGGGTCCTACAGTAAGTCAGTAAGGAGGCAGAAGCTGCTTCTAGTACATGGATCCTGGTCATGTAGGGTTGGGAGAGTCAGTAAGATTCTGTAATAGGGTCCTACAGTAAGTCAGTAAGGAGGCAGAAGCTGCTTCTGGTACATGGACCCTGGTCATGTAGGGCTGGGAGAGTCAGTAAGATTATGTAATAGGGGCCTACAGTAAGTCAGTAAGGAGGCAGAAGCTGCTTCTGGTACATGGACCCTGGTCATGTAGTGCTGGGAGAGTCAGTAAGATTAAGTAATAGGGGCCTACAGTAAGTCAGTAAGGAGGCAGAAGCTGCTTCTGGTACATGGACCCTGGTCATGTAGGGCTGGGAGAGTCAGTAACATTATGTAATAGGGGCCTACAGTAAGTCAGTAAGGAGGCAGAAGCTGCTTCTGGTACTTGGGCCCTGGTCATGTAGGGCTGGGAGAGTCAGTAAGATTATGTAATAGGGGCCTACGGTAAGTCAGTAAGGAGACAGAAGCTGCTTCTGGTACATGGGCCCTGGTCATGTAGGGCTGGGAGAGTCAGTAAGATTATGTAATAGGGGCCTACAGTAAGTCAGTAAGGAGGCAGAAGCTGCTTCTGGTACATGGACCCTGGTCATGTAGAGTTGGGAGAGTCAGTAAGATTCTGTAATAGGGTCCTACAGTAAGTCAGTAAGGAGGCAGAAGCTGCTTCTGGTACATGGACCCTGGTCATGTAGGGCTGGGAGAGTCAGTAAGATTATGTAATAGGGGCGTACAGTAAGTCAGTAAGAAGGCAGAAGCTGCTTCTGGTACATGGACCCTGGTCATGTAGGGCTGGGAGAGTCAGTAAGATTCTGTAATAGGGGCCCACAGTAAGTCAGTAAGGAGGCAGAAGCTGCTTCTGGTACATGGGCCCTGGTCATGTAGGGCTGGGAGAGTCAGTAAGATTCTATAATAGGGGCCTACAGTAAGTCAGTAAGGAGGCAGAAGCTGATTCTGGTACATGGACCCTGGTCATGTAGGGCTGGGAGAGTCAGTAAGATTATGTAATAGGGGCCTACAGTAAGTCAGTAAGGAGGCAGAAGCTGCTTCTGGTACATGGACCCAGGTCATGTAGGGCTGGGAGAGTCAGTAAGATTATGTAATAGGGGCCTACAGTAAGTCAGTAAGGAGGCAGAAGCTGCTTCTGGTACATGGACCCTGGTCATGTAGGGCTGGGAGAGTCAGTAAGATTATGTAATAGGGGCCTACGGTAAGTCAGTAAGGAGACAGAAGCTGCTTCTGGTACATGGGCCCTGGTCATGTAGGGCTGGGAGAGTCAGTAAGATTATGTAATAGGGGCCTACAGTAAGTCAGTAAGGAGGCAGAAGCTGCTTCTGGTACATGGACCCTGGTCATGTAGGGTTGGGAGAGTCAGTAAGATTCTGTAATAGGGTCCTACAGTAAGTCAGTAAGGAGGCAGAAGCTGCTTCTGGTACATGGACCCTGGTCATGTAGGGCTGGGAGAGTCAGTAAGATTATGTAATAGGGGCCTACAGTAAGTCAGTAAGGAGGCAGAAGCTGCTTCAGGTACATGGACCCTGGTCATGTAGGGCTGAGAGAGTCAGTAAGATTATGTAATAGGGGCCTACAGTAAGTCCGTAAGGAGAAAGAAGCTGCTTCTGGTACATGGATCCTGGTCATGTAGGGCTGAGAGAGTCAGTAACATTATGTAATAGGGTCAGTAAGGAGGCAGAAGCTGCTTCTGGTAAATGGACCCTGGTCATGTAGGGCTGGGAGAGTCAGTAAGATTATGTAATAGGGGCCTACAGTAAGTCAGTAAGGAGGCAGAAGCTGCTTCTGGTACATGGACCCTGGTCATGTAGGGCTGGGAGAGTCAGTAAGATTATGTAATAGGGGCCTACAGTAAGTCAGTAAGGAGGCAGATGCTGCTTCTGGTACATGGACCCTGGTCATGTAGGGCTGGGAGAGTCAGTAAGATTATGTAATAGGGGCCTACAGTAAGTCAGTAAGGAGGCAGAAGCTGCTTCTGGTACATGGACCCTGGTCATGTAGGGCTGGGAGAGTCAGTAAGATTATGTAATAGGGGCCTACAGTAAGTCAGTAAGGAGGCAGAAGCTGCTTCTGGTACATGGACCCTGGTCATGTAGGGCTGGGAGAGTCAGTAAGATTATGTAATAGGGCCCTACAGTAAGTCAGTAAGAAGGCAGAAGCTGCTTCTGGTACATGGACCCTGGTCATGTAGGGCTGGGAGAGTCAGTAAGATTATGTAATAGGGTTCCTACAGTAAGGAGGCAGAAGCTGCTTCTGGTACATGGACCCTGGTCATGTAGGGCTGGGAGAGTCAGTAAGATTATGTAATAGGGGCCTACAGTAAGTCAGAAAGAAGGCAGAAGCTGCTTCTGGTACATGGGCCCTGGTCATGTAGGGCTGGGAGAGTCAGTAAGATTCTGTAATAGGGTCCTACAGTAAGTCAGTAAGGAGGCAGAAGCTGCTTCTGGTACATGGACCCTGGTCATGTAGGGCTGGGAGAGTCAGTAAGATTATGTAATAGGGGCCTACAGTAAGTCAGTAAGGAGGCAGAAGCTGCTTCTGGTACATGGACCCTGGTCATGTAGGGCTGGGAGAGTCAGTAAGATTAAGTAATAGGGGCCTACAGTAAGTCAGTAAGGAGGCAGAAGTTGCTTCTGGTACATGGATCCTGGTCATGTAGGGCTGGGAGAGTCAGTAAGATTATGTAATAGAGGCCTACAGTAAGTCAGTAAGAAGGCAGAAGCTGCTTCTGGTACATGGACCCTGGTCATGTAGGGCTGGGAGAGTCAGTAAGATTATGTAATAGGGGCCTACAGTAAGTCAGTAAGGAGGCAGAAGCTGCTTCTGGTACATGGACCCTGGTCATGTAGGGCTGGGAGAGTCAGTAAGATTAAGTAATAGGGGCCTACAGTAAGTCAGTAAGGAGGCAGAAGCTGCTTCTGGTACATGGACCCTGGTCATGTAGGGCTGGGAGAGTCAGTAACATTATGTAATAGGGGCCTACATTAAGTCAGTAAGGAGGCAGAAGCTGCTTCTGGTACATGGACCCTGGTCATGTAGGGCTGGGAGAGTCAGTAAGATTATGTAATAGGGGCCTACAGTAAGTCAGTAAGGAGGCAGAAGCTGCTTCTGGTACATGGACCCTGGTCATGTAGGGCTGGGAGAGTCAGTAAGATTATGTAATAGGGGCGTACAGTAAGTCAGTAAGAAGGCAGAAGCTGCTTCTGGTACATGGACCCTGGTCATGTAGGGCTGGCAGAGTCAGTAAGATTCTGTAATAGGGGCCCACAGTAAGTCAGTAAGGAGGCAGAAGCTGCTTCTGGTACATGGGCCCTGGTCATGTAGGGCTGGGAGAGTCAGTAAGATTCTATAATAGGGGCCTACAGTAAGTCAGTAAGGAGGCAGAAGCTGATTCTGGTACATGGACCCTGGTCATGTAGGGCTGGGAGAGTCAGTAAGATTCTATAATAGGGGCCTACAGTAAGTCAGTAAGGAGGCAGAAGCTGCTTCTGGTACATGGACCCAGGTCATGTAGGGCTGGGAGAGTCAGTAAGATTATGTAATAGGGGCCTACGGTAAGTCAGTAAGGAGGCAGAAGCTGCTTCTGGTACATGGACCCTGGTCATGTAGGGCTGGGAGAGTCAGTAAGATTATGTAATAGGGGCCTACGGTAAGTCAGTAAGGAGACAGAAGCTGCTTCTGGTACATGGGCCCTGGTCATGTAGGGCTGGGAGAGTCAGTAAGATTATGTAATAGGGGCCTACAGTAAGCCAGTAAGGAGGCAGAAGCTGCTTCTGGTACATGGACCCTGGTCATGTAGGGTTGGGAGATTCAGTAAGATTCTGTAATAGGGTCCTACAGTAAGTCAGTAAGGAGGCAGAAGCTGCTTCTGGTACATGGACCCTGGTCATGTAGGGCTGGGAGAGTCAGTAAGATTATGTAATAGGGGCGTACAGTAAGTCAGTAAGAAGGCAGAAGCTGCTTCTGGTACATGGACCCTGGTCATGTAGGGCTGGGAGAGTCAGTAAGATTATGTAATAGGGGCGTACAGTAAGTCAGTAAGAAGGCAGAAGCTGCTTCTGGTACATGGACCCTGGTCATGTAGGGCTGGGAGAGTCAGTAAGATTATGTAATAGGGGCCCACAGTAAGTCAGTAAGGAGGCAGAAGCTGCTTCTGGTACATGGACCCTGGTCATGTAGGGCTGAGAGAGTCAGTAAGATTATGTAATAGGGGCCTACAGTAAGTCAGTAAGGAGAAAGAAGCTGCTTCTGGTACATGGATCCTGGTCATGTAGGGCTGAGAGAGTCAGTAACATTATGTAATAGGGTCCTACAGTAAGTCAGTAAGGAGGCAGAAGCTGCTTCTGGTACATGGACCCTGGTCATGTAGGGCTGGGAGAGTCAGTAAGATTATGTAATAGGGGCCTACAGTAAGTCAGTAAGGAGGCAGAAGCTGCTTCTGGTACATGGACCCTGGTCATGTAGGGCTGGGAGAGTCAGTAAGATTATGTAATAGGGGCCTACAGTAAGTCAGTAAGGAGGCAGAAGCTGCTTCTGGTACATGGACCCTGGTTATGTAGGGCTGGGAGAGTCAGTAAGATTATGTAATAGGGGCCTACAGTAAGTCAGTAAGGAGGCAGAAGCTGCTTCTGGTACATGGACCCTGGTCATGTAGGGCTGGGAGAGTCAGCAAGATTATGTAATAGGGGCCTACAGTAAGTCAGTAAGGAGGCAGAAGCTGCTTCTGGTACATGGACCCTGGTCATGTAGGGCTGGGAGAGTCAGTAAGATTATGTAATAGGGGCCTACAGTAAGTCAGTAAGGAGGCAGAAGCTGCTTCTGGTACATGGACCCAGGTCATGTAGGGCTGGGAGAGTCAGTAAGATTATGTAATAGGGGCCTACAGTAAGTCAGTAAGGAGGCAGAAGCTGCTTCTGGTACATGGACCCTGGTCATGTAGGGCTGGGAGAGTCAGTAAGATTATGTAATAGGGGCCTACAGTAAGTCAGTAAGGAGGCAGAAGCTGCTTCAGGTACATGGACCCTGGTCATGTAGGGCTGAGAGAGTCAGTAAGATTATGTAATAGGGGCCTACAGTAAGTCCGTAAGGAGAAAGAAGCTGCTTCTGGTACATGGATCCTGGTCATGTAGGGCTGAGAGAGTCAGTAACATTATGTAATAGGGTCCTACAGTAAGTCAGTAAGGAGGCAGAAGCTGCTTCTGGTAAATGGACCCTGGTCATGTAGGGCTGGGAGAGTCAGTAAGATTATGTAATAGGGGCCTACAGTATGTCAGTAAGGAGGCAGAAGCTGCTTCTGGTACATGGACCCTGGTCATGTAGGGCTGGGAGAGTCAGTAAGATTATGTAATAGGGGCCTACAGTAAGTCAGTAAGGAGGCAGATGCTGCTTCTGGTACATGGACCCTGGTCATGTAGGGCTGGGAGAGTCAGTAAGATTATGTAATAGGGGCCTACAGTAAGTCAGTAAGGAGGCAGAAGCTGCTTCTGGTACATGGACCCTGGTCATGTAGGGCTGGGAGAGTCAGTAAGATTATGTAATAGGGGCGTACAGTAAGTCAGTAAGAAGGCAGAAGCTGCTTCTGGTACATGGACCCTGGTCATGTAGGGCTGGGAGAGTCAGTAAGATTCTGTAATAGGGGCCCACAGTAAGTCAGTAAGGAGGCAGAAGCTGCTTCTGGTACATGGGCCCTGGTCATGTAGGGCTGGGAGAGTCAGTAAGATTCTATAATAGGGGCCTACAGTAAGTCAGTAAGGAGGCAGAAGCTGATTCTGGTACATGGACCCTGGTCATGTAGGGCTGGGAGAGTCAGTAAGATTATGTAATAGGGGCCTACAGTAAGTCAGTAAGGAGGCAGAAGCTGCTTCTGGTACATGGACCCAGGTCATGTAGGGCTGGGAGAGTCAGTAAGATTATGTAATAGGGGCCTACGGTAAGTCAGTAAGGAGGCAGAAGCTGCTTCTGGTACATGGACCCTGGTCATGTAGGGCTGGGAGAGTCAGTAAGATTATGTAATAGGGGCCTACGGTAAGTCAGTAAGGAGACAGAAGCTGCTTCTGGTACATGGGCCCTGGTCATGTAGGGCTGGGAGAGTCAGTAAGATTATGTAATAGGGGCCTACAGTAAGTCAGTAAGGAGGCAGAAGCTGCTTCTGGTACATGGACCCTGGTCATGTAGGGTTGGGAGATTCAGTAAGATTCTGTAATAGGGTCCTACAGTAAGTCAGTAAGGAGGCAGAAGCTGCTTCTGGTACATGGACCCTGGTCATGTAGGGCTGGGAGAGTCAGTAAGATTATGTAATAGGGGCGTACAGTAAGTCAGTAAGAAGGCAGAAGCTGCTTCTGGTACATGGACCCTGGTCATGTAGGGCTGGGAGAGTCAGTAAGATTCTATAATAGGGGCCTACAGTAAGTCAGTAAGGAGGCAGAAGCTGCTTCTGGTACATGGATCCTGGTCATGTAGGGCTGGGAGAGTCAGTAATATTATGTAATAGGGGCCTACAGTAAGTCAGTAAGGAGGCAGAAGCTGATTCTGGTACATGGACCCTGGTCATGTAGGGCTGGGAGAGTCAGTAAGATTATGTAATAGGGGCCTACAGTAAGTCAGTAAGGAGGCAGAAGCTGCTTCTGGTACATGGACCCAGGTCATGTAGGGCTGGGAGAGTCAGTAAGATTATGTAATAGGGGCCTACGGTAAGTCAGTAAGGAGGCAGAAGCTGCTTCTGGTACATGGACCCTGGTCATGTAGGGCTGGGAGAGTCAGTAAGATTATGTAATAGGGGCCTACGGTAAGTCAGTAAGGAGACAGAAGCTGCTTCTGGTACATGGGCCCTGGTCATGTAGGGCTGGGAGAGTCAGTAAGTTTATGTAATAGGTGCCTACAGTAAGTCAGTAAGGAGGCAGAAGCTGCTTCTGGTACATGGACCCTGGTCATGTAGGGTTGGGAGAGTCAGTAAGATTCTGTAATAGGGTCCTACAGTAAGTCAGTAAGGAGGCAGAAGCTGCTTCTGGTACATGGACCCTGGTAATGTAGGGCTGGGAGAGTCAGTAAGATTATGTAATAGGGGCCTACAGTAAGTCAGTAAGGAGGCAGAAGCTGCTTCTGGTACATGGACCCTGGTCATGTAGGGCTGAGAGAGTCAGTAAGATTATGTAATAGGGGCCTACAGTAAGTCAGTAAGGAGAAAGAAGCTGCTTCTGGTACATGGATCCTGGTCATGTAGGGCTGAGAGAGTCAGTAACATTATGTAATAGGGTCCTACAGTAAGTCAGTAAGGAGGCAGAAGCTGCTTCTGGTACATGGACCCTGGTCATGTAGGGCTGGGAGAGTCAGTAAGATTATGTAATAGGGGCCTACAGTAAGTCAGTAAGGAGGCAGAAGCTGCTTCTGGTACATGGACCCTGGTCATGTAGGGCTGGGAGAGTCAGTAAGATTATGTAATAGGGGCCTACAGTAAGTCAGTAAGGAGGCAGAAGCTGCTTCTGGTACATGGACCCTGGTTATGTAGGGCTGGGAGAGTCAGTAAGATTATGTAATAGGGGCCTACAGTAAGTCAGTAAGGAGGCAGAAGCTGCTTCTGGTACATGGACCCTGGTCATGTAGGGCTGGGAGAGTCAGCAAGATTATGTAATAGGGGCCTACAGTAAGTCAGTAAGGAGGCAGAAGCTGCTTCTGGTACATGGACCCTGGTCATGTAGGGCTGGGAGAGTCAGTAAGATTATGTAATAGGGGCCTACAGTAAGTCAGTAAGGAGGCAGAAGCTGCTTCTGGTACATGGACCCAGGTCATGTAGGGCTGGGAGAGTCAGTAAGATTATGTAATAGGGGCCTACAGTAAGTCAGTAAGGAGGCAGAAGCTGCTTCTGGTACATGGACCCTGGTCATGTAGGGCTGGGAGAGTCAGTAAGATTATGTAATAGGGGCCTACGGTAAGTCAGTAAGGAGACAGAAGCTGCTTCTGGTACATGGGCCCTGGTCATGTAGGGCTGGGAGAGTCAGTAAGATTATGTAATAGGGGCCTACAGTAAGTCAGTAAGGAGGCAGAAGCTGCTTCTGGTACATGGACCCTGGTCATGTAGGGTTGGGAGAGTCAGTAAGATTCTGTAATAGGGTCCTACAGTAAGTCAGTAAGGAGGCAGAAGCTGCTTCTGGTACATGGACCCTGGTCATGTAGGGCTGGGAGAGTCAGTAAGATTATGTAATAGGGGCCTACAGTAAGTCAGTAAGGAGGCAGAAGCTGCTTCAGGTACATGGACCCTGGTCATGTAGGGCTGAGAGAGTCAGTAAGATTATGTAATAGGGGCCTACAGTAAGTCCGTAAGGAGAAAGAAGCTGCTTCTGGTACATGGATCCTGGTCATGTAGGGCTGAGAGAGTCAGTAACATTATGTAATAGGGTCCTACAGTAAGTCAGTAAGGAGGCAGAAGCTGCTTCTGGTAAATGGACCCTGGTCATGTAGGGCTGGGAGAGTCAGTAAGATTATGTAATAGGGGCCTACAGTAAGTCAGTAAGGAGGCAGAAGCTGCTTCTGGTACATGGACCCTGGTCATGTAGGGCTGGGAGAGTCAGTAAGATGATGTAATAGGGGCCTACAGTAAGTCAGTAAGGAGGCAGATGCTGCTTCTGGTACATGGACCCTGGTCATGTAGGGCTGGGAGAGTCAGTAAGATTATGTAATAGGGGCCTACAGTAAGTCAGTAAGGAGGCAGAAGCTGCTTCTGGTACATGGACCCTGGTCATGTAGGGCTGGGAGAGTCAGTAAGATTATGTAATAGGGGCCTACAGTAAGTCAGTAAGGAGGCAGAAGCTGCTTCTGGTACATGGACCCTGGTCATGTAGGGCCTGGAGAGTCAGTAAGATTATGTAATAGGGGCCTACAGTAAGTCAGTAAGAAGGCAGAAGCTGCTTCTGGTACATGGACCCTGGTCATGTAGGGCTGGGAGAGTCAGTAAGATTATGTAATAGGGTTCCTACAGTAAGGAGGCAGAAGCTGCTTCTGGTACATGGACCCTGGTCATGTAGGGCTGGGAGAGTCAGTAAGATTATGTAATAGGGGCCTACAGTAAGTCAGTAAGAAGGCAGAAGCTGCTTCTGGTACATGGGCCCTGGTCATGTAGGGCTGGGAGAGTCAGTAAGATTATGTAATAGGGGCCTACAGTAAGTCAGTAAGGAGGCAGAAGCTGCTTCTGGTACATGGACCCTGGTCATGTAGGGTTGGGAGAGTCAGTAAGATTCTGTAATAGGGTCCTACAGTAAGTCAGTAAGGAGGCAGAAGCTGCTTCTAGTACATGGATCCTGGTCATGTAGGGTTGGGAGAGTCAGTAAGATTCTGTAAGAGGGTCCTACAGTAAGTCAGTAAGGAGGCAGAAGCTGCTTCTGGTACATGGACCCTGGTCATGTAGGGCTGGGAGAGTCAGTAAGATTATGTAATAGGGGCCTACAGTAAGTCAGTAAGGAGGCAGAAGCTGCTTCTGGTACATGGACCCTGGTCATGTAGGGCTGGGAGAGTCAGTAAGATTAAGTAATAGGGGCCTACAGTAAGTCAGTAAGGAGGCAGAAGCTGCTTCTGGTACATAGATCCTGGTCATGTAGGGCTGGGAGAGTCAGTAAGATTATGAAATAGAGGCCTACAGTAAGTCAGTAAGAAGGCAGAAGCTGCTTCTGGTACATGGACCCTGGTCATGTAGGGCTGGGAGAGTCAGTAAGATTATGTAATAGGGGCCTACAGTAAGTCAGTAAGGAGGCAGAAGCTGCTTCTGGTACATGGACCCTGGTCATGTAGGGCTGGGAGAGTCAGTAAGATTAAGTAATAGGGGCCTACAGTAAGTCAGTAAGGAGGCAGAAGCTGCTTCTGGTACATGGACCCTGGTCATGTAGGGCTGGGAGAGTCAGTAACATTATGTAATAGGGGCCTACATTAAGTCAGTAAGGAGGCAGAAGCTGCTTCTGGTACATGGACCCTGGTCATGTAGGGCTGGGAGAGTCAGTAAGATTATGTAATAGGGGCCTACAGTAAGTCAGTAAGGAGGCAGAAGCTGCTTCTGGTACATGGACCCTGGTCATGTAGGGCTGGGAGAGTCAGTAAGATTATGTAATAGGGGCGTACAGTAAGTCAGTAAGAAGGCAGAAGCTGCTTCTGGTACATGGACCCTGGTCATGTAGGGCTGGGAGAGTCAGTAAGATTCTGTAATAGGGGCCCACAGTAAGTCAGTAAGGAGGCAGAAGCTGCTTCTGGTACATGGGCCCTGGTCATGTAGGGCTGGGAGAGTCAGTAAGATTCTATAATAGGGGCCTACAGTAAGTCAGTAAGGAGGCAGAAGCTGATTCTGGTACATGGACCCTGGTCATGTAGGGCTGGGAGAGTCAGTAAGATTATGTAATAGGGGCCTACAGTAAGTCAGTAAGGAGGCAGAAGCTGCTTCTGGTACATGGACCCAGGTCATGTAGGGCTGGGAGAGTCAGTAAGATTATGTAATAGGGGCCTACGGTAAGTCAGTAAGGAGGCAGAAGCTGCTTCTGGTACATGGACCCTGGTCATGTAGGGCTGGGAGAGTCAGTAAGATTATGTAATAGGGGCCTACGGTAAGTCAGTAAGGAGACAGAAGCTGCTTCTGGTACATGGGCCCTGGTCATGTAGGGCTGGGAGAGTCAGTAAGATTATGTAATAGGGGCCTACAGTAAGTCAGTAAGGAGGCAGAAGCTGCTTCTGGTACATGGACCCTGGTCATGTAGGGCTGGGAGAGTCAGTAAGATTATGTAATAGGGGCGTACAGTAAGTCAGTAAGAAGGCAGAAGCTGCTTCTGGTACATGGACCCTGGTCATGTAGGGCTGGGAGAGTCAGTAAGATTCTGTAATAGGGGCCCACAGTAAGTCAGTAAGGAGGCAGAAGCTGCTTCTGGTACATGGGCCCTGGTCATGTAGGGCTGGGAGAGTCAGTAAGATTCTATAATAGGGGCCTACAGTAAGTCAGTAAGGAGGCAGAAGCTGATTCTGGTACATGGACCCTGGTCATGTAGGGCTGGGAGAGTCAGTAAGATTATGTAATAGGGGCCTACAGTAAGTCAGTAAGGAGGCAGAAGCTGCTTCTGGTACATGGACCCAGGTCATGTAGGGCTGGGAGAGTCAGTAAGATTATGTAATAGGGGCCTACGGTAAGTCAGTAAGGAGGCAGAAGCTGCTTCTGGTACATGGACCCTGGTCATGTAGGGCTGGGAGAGTCAGTAAGATTATGTAATAGGGGCCTACGGTAAGTCAGTAAGGAGACAGAAGCTGCTTCTGGTACATGGGCCCTGGTCATGTAGGGCTGGGAGAGTCAGTAAGATTATGTAATAGGGGCCTACAGTAAGTCAGTAAGGAGGCAGAAGCTGCTTCTGGTACATGGACCCTGGTCATGTAGGGTTGGGAGATTCAGTAAGATTCTGTAATAGGGTCCAACAGTAAGTCAGTAAGGAGGCAGAAGCTGCTTCTGGTACATGGACCCTGGTCATGTAGGGCTGGGAGAGTCAGTAAGATTATGTAATAGGGGCGTACAGTAAGTCAGTAAGAAGGCAGAAGCTGCTTCTGGTACATGGACCCTGGTCATGTAGGGCTGGGAGAGTCAGTAAGATTCTGTAATAGGGGCCCACAGTAAGTCAGTAAGGAGGCAGAAGCTGCTTCTGGTACATGGGCCCTGGTCATGTAGGGCTGGGAGAGTCAGTAAGATTCTATAATAGGGGCCTACAGTAAGTCAGTAAGGAGGCAGAAGCTGATTCTGGTACATGGACCCTGGTCATGTAGGGCTGGGAGAGTCAGTAAGATTATGTAATAGGGGCCTACAGTAAGTCAGTAAGGAGGCAGAAGCTGCTTCTGGTACATGGACCCAGGTCATGTAGGGCTGGGAGAGTCAGTAAGATTATGTAATAGGGGCCTACGATAAGTCAGTAAGGAGGCAGAAGCTGCTTCTGGTACATGGACCCTGGTCATGTAGGGCTGGGAGAGTCAGTAAGATTATGTAATAGGGGCCTACGGTAAGTCAGTAAGGAGACAGAAGCTGCTTCTGGTACATGGGCCCTGGTCATGTAGGGCTGGGAGAGTAAGTAAGATTATGTAATAGGTGCCTACAGTAAGTCAGTAAGGAGGCAGAAGCTGCTTCTGGTACATGGACCCTGGTCATGTAGGGTTGGGAGAGTCAGTAAGATTCTGTAATAGGGTCCTCCAGTAAGTCAGTAAGGAGGCAGAAGCTGCTTCTGGTACATGGACCCTGGTAATGTAGGGCTGGGAGAGTCAGTAAGATTATGTAATAGGGGCCTACAGTAAGTCAGTAAGGAGGCAGAAGCTGCTTCTGGTACATGGACCCTGGTCATGTAGGGCTGAGAGAGTCAGTAAGATTATGTAATAGGGGCCTACAGTAAGTCAGTAAGGAGAAAGAAGCTGCTTCTGGTACATGGATCCTGGTCATGTAGGGCTGAGAGAGTCAGTAACATTATGTAATAGGGTCCTACAGTAAGTCAGTAAGGAGGCAGAAGCTGCTTCTGGTACATGGACCCTGGTCATGTAGGGCTGGGAGAGTCAGTAAGATTATGTAATAGGGGCCTACAGTAAGTCAGTAAGGAGGCAGAAGCTGCTTCTGGTACATGGACCCTGGTCATGTAGGGCTGGGAGAGTCAGTAAGATTATGTAATAGGGGCCTACAGTAAGTCAGTAAGGAGGCAGAAGCTGCTTCTGGTACATGGACCCTGGTTATGTAGGGCTGGGAGAGTCAGTAAGATTATGTAATAGGGGCCTACAGTAAGTCAGTAAGGAGGCAGAAGCTGCTTCTGGTACATGGACCCTGGTCATGTAGGGCTGGGAGAGTCAGCAAGATTATGTAATAGGGGCCTACAGTAAGTCAGTAAGGAGGCAGAAGCTGCTTCTGGTACATGGACCCTGGTCATGTAGGGCTGGGAGAGTCAGTAAGATTATGTAATAGGGGCCTACAGTAAGTCAGAAAGGAGGCAGAAGCTGCTTCTGGTACATGGACCCAGGTCATGTAGGGCTGGGAGAGTCAGTAAGATTATGTAATAGGGGCCTACGGTAAGTCAGTAAGGAGGCAGAAGCTGCTTCTGGTACATGGACCCTGGTCATGTAGGGCTGGGAGAGTCAGTAAGATTATGTAATAGGGGCCTACGGTAAGTCAGTAAGGAGACAGAAGCTGCTTCTGGTACATGGGCCCTGGTCATGTAGGGCTGGGAGAGTCAGTAAGATTATGTAATAGGGTCCTACAGTAAGTCAGTAAGGAGGCAGAAGCTGCTTCTGGTACATGGACCCTGGTCATGTAGGGTTGGGAGAGTCAGTAAGATTCTGTAATAGGGTCCTACAGTAAGTCAGTAAGGAGGCAGAAGCTGCTTCTGGTACATGGACCCTGGTCATGTAGGGCTGGGAGAGTCAGTAAGATTATGTAATAGGGGCCTACAGTAAGTCAGTAAGGAGGCAGAAGCTGCTTCTGGTACATGGACCCTGGTCATGTAGGGCTGGGAGAGTCAGTAAGATCGTGTAATAGGGGACTACAGTAAGTCAGTAAGGAGGAAGAAGCTGCTTCTGGTACATGGACCCTGGTCATGTAGGGCTGGGAGAGTCAGTAAGATTATGTAATGGGGGCCTACAGTAAGTCAGTAAGGAGGCAGAAGCTGCTTCTGGTACATGGACCCTGGTCATGTAGGGCTGGGAGAGTCAGTAAGATTGTGTAATAGGGGACTACAGTAAGTCAGTAAGGAGGAAGAAGCTGCTTCTGGTACATGTACCCTGGTCATGTAGGGCTGAGAGAGTCAGTAAGATTATGTAATAGGGGCCTACAGTAAGTCAGTAAGGAGAAAGAAGCTGCTTCTGGTACATGGATCCTGGTCATGTAGGGCTGAGAGAGTCAGTAACATTATGTAATAGGGTCCTACAGTAAGTCAGTAAGGAGGCAGAAGCGGCTTCTGGTACATGGACCCTGGTCATGTAGGGCTGGGAGAGTCAGTAAGATTATGTAATAGGGGCCTACAGTAAGTCAGTAAGGAGGCAGAAGCTGCTTCTGGTACATGGACCCTGGTCATGTAGGGCTGGGAGAGTCAGTAAGATTATGTAATAGGGGCCTACAGTAAGTCAGTAAGGAGGCAGATGCTGCTTCTGGTACATGGACCCTGGTCATGTAGGGCTGGGAGAGTCAGTAAGATTATGTAATAGGGGCCTACAGTAAGTCAGTAAGGAGGCAGAAGCTGCTTCTGGTACATGGACCCTGGTCATGTAGGGCTGGGAGAGTCAGTAAGATTATGTAATTAGGGGCCTACAGTAAGTCAGTAAGGAGGCAGAAGCTGCTTCTGGTACATGGACCCTGGTCATGTAGGGCTGGGAGAGTCAGTAAGATTATGTAATAGGGGCCTACAGTAAGTCAGTAAGGAGAAAGAAGCTGCTTCTGGTACATGGATCCTGGTCATGTAGGGCTGAGAGAGTCAGTAACATTATGTAATAGGGTCCTACAGTAAGTCAGTAAGGAGGCAGAAGCTGCTTCTGGTACATGGACCCTGGTCATGTAGGGCTGGGAGAGTCAGTAAGATTATGTAATAGGGGCCTACAGTAAGTCAGTAAGGAGGCAGAAGCTGCTTCTGGTACATGGACCCTGGTCATGTAGGGCTGGGAGAGTCAGTAAGATTATGTAATAGGGGCCTACAGTAAGTCAGTAAGGAGGCAGAAGCTGCTTCTGGTACATGGACCCTGGTCATGTAGGGCTGGGAGAGTCAGTAAGATTATGTAATAGGGGCCTACAGTAAGTCAGTAAGGAGGCAGAAGCTGCTTCTGGTACATGGACCCTGGTCATGTAGGGCTGGGAGAGTCAGTAAGATTATGTAATAGGGGCCTACAGTAAGTCAGTAAGGAGGCAGATGCTGCTTCTGGTACATGGACCCTGGTCATGTAGGGCTGGGAGAGTCAGTAAGATTATGTAATAGGGGCCTACAGTAAGTCAGTAAGGAGGCAGAAGCTGCTTCTGGTACATGGACCCTGATCATGTAGGGCTGGGAGAGTCAGTAAGATTGTGTAATAGTCACCATCTTATAGGCAGCCGGTGAAAGGAACAGAGAATGGGTGTTATGTGGCAAGTCTGGTTGGTTTGCAAAGCTGAGCTGTAGCCCTGCCCTTTGTTGGTGAGCTTCTACCATATGGACCTGTTTCACCAGGACTGAGTCACAGCCAACTGGCATCACCCACACCTGGAGCTCAGCTAGACAACCATTTAGGATTGGTACTGGGTACTCAGTACCCGGAGCAAAGAACAGGTCATCTGCATAGCATTGGTAGATAAGGGCATGACATCTGGTTATTTCAGAAACAAAAGATGACTACTTGCGCTATAATACTAAATGGTGTATATATGAATGAAGACGCCTGTATAATAAATAACCATCTGGTTTTATTCAAGACAAAACATTTTTTTTTTTACAACAAACTACTTTCACTATGTAAAATTCCCGTACACGTCATCTAACATTTTTCCTATTTTCAACAACCATTAAAAATCACCTGGCATGTGTTACCATGATAACTATTTCCAGAAATAGATCTTTCATAATATGTCCCGCAAGTGTGTTTTAGAAGAAAATACGCTTAAATGTGCTGTCCCAAATTGTGGTTGCTGCTCATATGCTATGTGCACACAGCCTAGCACCCCATAAAGCAGGCATATCCAAACTGCGTCCCTCCAGCTGTTGTGAAACTACATATCCCAGCATGCCCAGACACAGTTTTGCTGTCAGAGAATGCTAAAGCTGTGTCAGGGCATGCTGGGATGTGTAGTTTCTCAACAGCTGGAGGGCCGCAGTTTGGACATGCCTGCCATAAAGCATATATTGCTGTACGTGGTGTGAAGATTATTTCACCCACCGGTAGCATGTATATTGCAAAAAGCATAGGAGATATGATAAGAACCTTGAAGAACAACGCATGGCAATGATAAGTATACTCCAGAAGATTAAAATGGTTCCTCACCTGAGTGATGCCTATTGTGTGCAACAAGAGATGATTTATTTCTCAGAGTATGGAAATGGCTTCTCACCTGTGTGACTTCTGTGATGTGTAAGTAAATCACATCTTGTTAGACAACATTTCCCACACTCAGAGCAAGAAAATGGATTCTTACCTGTATGACTTCTGAGATGTATAACAAGATTTGATTTGAGTGCAAAACATTTCCCACACTCAGAGCAAGAAAATGGCCTCTCACCTGTGTGACTTCTCTCATGATTAATAAGATGTGATTTCTGTGCAAAACATTTCCCACACTCCGAGCAAGAAAATGGCCTCTCACCTGTGTGACTTCTCTCATGATTAATAAGATGTGATTTCTGTGCAAAACATTTCCCACACTCCGAGCAAGAAAATGGCTTCTCACCTGTGTGACTTCTCTGATGTCTAACAAGATCTGATTTGAGTGCAAAACATTTCCCACACTCAGAGCAAGAAAATGGCTTCTCACCTGTGTGACTTCTCTGATGTCTAACAAGATCTGATTTGAGTGCAAAACATTTCCCACACTCAGAGCAAGAAAATGGCCTCTCACCTGTGTGACTTCTCTCATGATTAATAAGATGTGATTTCTGTGCAAAACATTTCCCACACTCAGAGCAAGAAAATGGCTTCTCACCTGTGTGACTTCTTTGATGTCTAACAAGATTGGATATGAGTGCAAAACATTTCCCACACTCAGAACATGGAAATAGATTCTCACCTGTGTGAGTTTGCTGATGTCTAAAAAGAACTGATTTCCGTGTAAAACATTTCCCACACTCAGAGCAAGAAAATGGCTTCTCACCTGTGTGACTTCTCTGATGTCTAACAAGAACTGATTTGAGTGCAAAACATTTCCCACACTCAGAGCAAAAAAATGGCTTCTCACCTGTGTGACTTCTCTGATGTCTAACTAGATCTAAGTTGAGTGCAAAACATTTCCCACACTCAGAGCAAGAAAATGGCTTCTCACCTGTGTGACTTCTCTGATGTCTAACAAGATCTGATTTGAGTGCAAAACATTTCCCACACTCAGAGCAAGAAAATGGCTTCTCACCTGTGTGACTTCTCTGATGTCTAACAAGATCTGATTTGAGTGCAAAACATTTCCCACACTCAGAGCAAGAAAATGGCCTCTCACCTGTGTGACTTCTCTCATGATTAATAAGATGTGATTTCTGTGCAAAACATTTCCCACACTCAGAGCAAGAAAATGGCTTCTCACCTGTGTGACTTCTTTGATGTCTAACAAGATTGGATATGAGTGCAAAACATTTCCCACACTCAGAACATGGAAATAGATTCTCACCTGTGTGAGTTTGCTGATGTCTAAAAAGAACTGATTTCCGTGTAAAACATTTCCCACACTCAGAGCAAGAAAATGGCTTCTCACCTGTGTGACTTCTCTGATGTCTAACAAGAACTGATTTGAGTGCAAAACATTTCCCACACTCAGAGCAAAAAAATGGCTTCTCACCTGTGTGACTTCTCTGATGTCTAACTAGATCGAAGTTGAGTGCAAAACATTTCCCACACTCAGAGCAAGAAAATGGCTTCTCACCTGTGTGACTTCTCTGATGATTAATAAGATGTGATTTCCGTACAAAACATTTCCCACACTCAGAGCAAGAAAATGCCCTCTCGCCTGCGTGACTTTTCTGATGTATAACAAGATGTGATTTCCGTGCAAAACATTTTCCACACTCAGAGCAAGAAAATGGCTTCTCACCTGTGTGACTTCTCTGATGTATAACAAGATGTGATTTCCATGCAAAACATTTCACACACTCAGAGCAAGAAAATGGCCTCTCACCTGTGTGACTTCTCTCATGATTAATAAGATGTGATTTCCGTACAAAACATTTCCCACACTCAGAGCAAAAAAATGGCCTCTCGCCTGTGTGACTTTTCTGATGTATAACAAGATGTGATTTGTATGTAAAACATTTCCCACACTCAGAACATAGAAATGGCCTCTCACCTGCCTTACCTGTCTGTGGGTTAATAGGCTTTGTGTTCTGTGTAAAACATTTGGCATCTATAGAACACGGAAACACTGTATCTACTCTCAGAGCTGTAACAGATGCACCAATATCAGAGTGATCAGGAGAACATTTTCCAGGATCAGGGGGATCAGCTGATAGAGCTGGATGTATAATTGGGGTAATGGGGTTATCTCCTGGAGAATCCTGTCTACTGTCATTATCTTTTATGTCACAATCCGGGGATAACATTAGATGTCCTTCTGAGATATTCTTGCTTGTGTGTCCATCTGCTGGAAATAAAATAGATTATGGAAATGTGACATTTTCTGTAACAATATTAATCTTGTAAACAATAGGAGAAGACGACTCTCTGGGTCACTTAATTGTAAATGTGTGTGTATAATAAAACATAACTTTTAATGAAGGCTTTATAATATTGTGTCTCAGATTATCATTGTGTCCACCCTCGTGAGAACACTCACAATAACAAATGTAATATTATAATAAGACTTAGATATATCGCTCTCTCTTGTACTGGTAACGAACCATGAAGTATAATTGGAGACGTAGTCACTCGGCAAGTCCTATGTCAGCAACAATGTAAAACAATGGATGGGGAACATATCGTATGAATTGGAGATTCTAGATGAACAATAACATCAGTCATATGAGCTGATGGATCAGAGAAATGTCTCCTAACGTTACTCCTGGAAGCATTGGTAAGGTAGCATTCCTTTATGTGTGCGCTCATATATTGGTAAGCCTGTACATGTGTTACTCACCCTTATATAAGGTATATTGCTATAGCAGAGTAGGTGTGGAACAAGGAATTTTACATGCAATACACCATATAATACACTGCAATCATCATCATCATCATCTGCTAGGTTATAATACCCTGTTACACCCCTATCATCAGTGTCTTACCTCTATACTCTCAATAGTAATAAGGATGATGGTGTGCACAGTAAGTATGATACAGAGAATTACATATCAGAATCTATACAGCTGCCGCCATACTTCTGCTTCTCATACGTGTGCTACTGGCAGCAGTGAACATCTGAGTGAGAGTGCAGGGAAGACAGCAGAGTCTGATGAGAAAGAGATTGGATCTGCCTTTGCAGGGCTGTACCACACCTGTCACCCCTGTTAGTATATAAAATAATAAATAAGAGGAGTGTGGTCCATCCAGACGTGCTTTCTGGAGCTCTCCTCACTAAGTGGCTTCTTATCTACCCTACCTGATAACTCTCAGCCGCCGCTGGGACCAAGACCCAATCTATTAATTCCACCACTCCTGCTGCCCTAAAGCTGCTCGCTGTGCATACTCCAGTCACTGTTCACTGCCACAGCCTAGCAACGCCGCTGAAGCCATTGGCTGAATTCTGGGGCTAAGTGTGCAATAGGACACGAGGACATGCACTGAGACTGGAGGGGGGGAGGTTCAGGGGAAATTTGCGGAAAAATTATTTCACAGAAAGGGTAGTGGACAAGTGGAATAGCCTCCCATCAGAGGTGGTAGAGGCTAAGACAGTAGAGCAATTTAAACATGCATGGGATAGACATAAGGATATCCTTACAAAGAAATAAGGATCAAATAAGGTTAATGATAAAAAAAAAATAATATATAAAAAAAAAAAAAAAAAAGGGGCAGACTAGATGGGCCAAGTGGTTCTTATCTGCCGACAAATTCTATGTTTCTATGTTTCTATGTTTCCTGCACGCTCCGGCCACCTGACTTGGAGGCGCTTTTGGCTCAGGCGGGAGCACTTACTCTCCTGCTAACACAGGTGCGCAGCTCCCGTTACTGCTGGGGACAGAAGGGTCTGCCCACAGTCACCGAGCCCTGCGGTGATATTGGGAGGTGAGGTGGCTGCCATTTTGGATCCTGGTGCCCGGCCATCGCATGCTTTGCCTTCTGCCTTCAATAATGTGTAAAATTGATATAAACTGCTAAATAAGTGTCCTGGCGGCTGGACCGGGGTCACTACACTAAATTGAAGCATTTGCCTGGAGGTGAAACTACCTTCTATTTATATGGTACCACTATCATCTACTTCCTCTCAGTCTACATGCAGAGCCCAGTATCAAGTATCGTCTGAGTACAGCTCATTACACTCTGATTACAACCTCACAGTATATTATTTTGTGGATTTATCCACTGAATATATATTGCCATTTGTGTCTCTCTGTGTCGAGAGCTTCACGTCTGTATCACGCTGACCTCTAGTGGAATTTATCGGTCACTACTGTGTTATTTGCGTTGCATTACATCATGTTTAAGCTTTGAGGTCTGATATTAGTGAGATTGGCATTCGTACAGACTAAAATGAAAGAGATTGTTGCGTCTCACAAAGATCTGATTTCAGCACATGACACCCTTCAGGAAGACACGGTCTCTATTCGTGATAAAGTCATTGATTTAGAAGACAGGTCTCGGAGAAATAATATCAGAATAATGGGCATGACGGATTCTGTTACAAATGCTGAGCTTTATGATTATGCCACGGTCCTCTTGTCAGAAACTTTCACCGAAGGCTTCTGCCGCGGACCTTCTTATTGATAAGATCCATAGGCTCCCAAAGTCCAAACAGGCCCCTATCCAAGCTCCGAGGGACACTCTACTCAGGGTCCACTTTTATCATATTAAAGAACGTATCCTACAGGCTGCTTTGTCTTCCTCATCCACAGCTGAGTGCCTGGATAATATGCAGCTATTTACGGATATTTCTCCTGTGACGCTGGCCAAAAGGCGTCTATTCCACCCAAGGGAATATACGTTATGGTAAGAACTTACCGTTGATATCGGTATTCTTCCTAAGTCCACAGGATCCACAAAATAACAATGGGATATGATGAAGCGACAGCCTCCCAGCTTGCAACGGGTCCCGTCCATATATCCCCGCCTCCTTGCTCAGGCAAATCAGTTGTATTCCAAAGCTCAAGGCAGGAGCATCATAGAGAGCCTTAATCAGGCGATAAGAACACACAAGCACACCCTTCCGTACAAGAAGGAAGAGGCCATTGAGTAAAAGGATCCTCAAATCAGGTGAGTCAGGGTGGGATCCCTATGGATCCTGTGGACTTACCATAATGTATATTTCTCTGGCAGGGTCCACAGTTATCCACAGGATAACAATGGGATTTCCCAAAGCAATTTAGTGAAGGGGACGCTCCAGACTGGAAAGGAGAATCCTTCGCCCGAATGCAGTATCCTGAGGCAAAGGTATCAAAGGCATAATGTCTAATGAATGTGTTAATGGAAGACCTTGTGGCTGCCTTACATATGTGTTCCGCTGAAGCACCACGTTGTGCTGCCCACGACGGACCTACCTTACGAGTAGAGTGAGCAGAGACACTAGCTGGATTAGGGAGATCAGCTTGAGAATATGCTTCTGAAATCGTCATTCTAAGCCACCTCGCTAGTGTTTGCTTGTCAGCAGGCCATCCTCTCTTGTGAAATCCGTAGAAAACAAAGAGAAAATCTGTCTTTCTGATGGCACTGGTACGATCCACGTTGATCCTTAAAGCCCTGACTACATCCAAAGATGCATCTCCCACAGAAAGACCTGGCCCTTGAAAAGTTGGTACAACAATTTCTTCCTTAAGGCGGAATTTAGTCACCACCTTAGCAAGATATCCAGATTTAGTTCTGAGAACCGTTCTATCTGGATGAAATATCAGAAAAGGAGAGCGACATAACAATGCCCCTAAATCTGAATCTCTTCTAGCTGAGGCAATAGCAAGTAGAAAGAGAACTTTAGCTGTCAACCATTTAAGATCCACTTTATTAAGTGGTTCAAATGAGGCAACTTGAAGGGCTTTCAGGACTAGACTTAAGTCCCAAGGCACTGTAGGAGGAACAAAAAAAGGTTGAATGTGCAGCATTCCCTGGAAAAAAGTACGCACATCCTGTAAATTGGCAATTTTCTTTTGGAACCATACAGTCAATGCCAACACTTGCACTCTCAAGGAAGCCACCTTCAAACCTTTATCCATTACAGCCTGAAGGAATGCTAAGACCCTGGAAACTCTGAAAGCCTTAGGGTCCATTTTCAATTCACTGCACCAATGAATATAGGTTTTCCATATTCGGTGATAAATGCAAGCTGAGGAAGGTTTCCTTGCTCTGAGCATAGTCTGAATTACCTGTTGTGAGAATCCTCTTGACTTCAGGATAGATGTTTCAAGAGCCACGCCATCAAAGACAGTCGATCCAGATGTCTGTGATAACAAGGACCCTGCATCAGTAGATCTGGATGTTGAGGGAACAGAAGTGGAACACCCATCGACATACTCAGCAGATCTGTGTATCAATGTCTTCTGGGTCAAGCCGGAGCTATTAGTATCACGGCACTTTTCCCTTGCTTTATCTTTCTCACCACCATGGGTAATAGGGTGATTGAAGGAAACACATAAACCAGATGAAAGTCCCATGGGACCGACAGGGCATCCACAAAGATCGCTCTGGGATCCTTTGTTCTTGCCCCATAAGCAAAAACTTTGTTGTTCAGATGGGATGCAATGAGATCTATCTCTGGAAACCCCCACTTGTCTACTAGCGTCTGGAAGTCCTCCGGGTGTAGAGACCATTTATTTTCCTGAATGGCGTGTCGACTGAGAAAGTCCGCTTCCCAGTTTAGGACTCCCAGTACGAACACTGTGGACAAGGCTGGATGATGAAGTTCTGCCCACTTTAGTATGTGACTTACCTCCTCCATCGCTTTCCGGCTTCGAGTTCCTCCCTGATGGTTGAGGTACGCTACTGCCGTTGCATTGCCTGAGCAGATCTGGACTGGTTTTCTCCGAAAAATGTCCTTTGCCTGAATTAGTGCCATATATATGGCCCAAAGTTCCAATATGTTTATTGGCAGGCAACTTTCTTCCCTGGTCCATTGCCCCTGAAAACACATTTCTGACACTGCTCCCCAGCCCTGAAGACTGGAATCTATCATCAGAATTTCCCAATCTGATATCCAAAGGGGTCTACCCTTGTCCAGATGGGATGTCTGTAGCCACCGGGCTAATGACCTTCTTACTTCTATTGTAAGAGACAGGGTCTGTGTTTTTATTGTCTGATGCAACCCATGCCATTTGGCAAGAATCAGAAGCTGCAGAGGCCTTGAGTGGAATTGTGAATACTCCACCATGTCGAACGTTGATACCATCAAACCCATCACCCGCATTGCTGCGTGAATGGATACCATTTCACTGTGTAACAAGTCCTGAATCCTTGAGTGAACCTTGGATATCTTGTTCGGATTTAAACTTACTCTCTGAAGACCTGAATCCAGTACCAGCCCCAAGTGAGTCATCTGTTGTGACGGAACCAGAAACAATTTTTCCCAATTTATGAGCCACCCATGGTTCTGCAGACATGTTATTGTCTGTCGCAGATTACATAAGAGCAACTCCTGCATCTGTGTCAGGATTAAAAGATCACCGAGGTATGGAAAAAGTATTTTCTCATACGTCCTAGAGGATGCTGGGGTCATCATAGAACCATGGGGTATAGACGGGATCCGCAGGAGACATGGGCACTTTAAGACTTTGAAAGGGTGTGAACTGGCTCCTCCCTCTATGCCCCTCCTCCAGACTCGTTTTATAATTGTGCCCAGTGAGACTGGACGCACTGCAGGGAGCTCTACAGAGTTTCTCTGACAAGACTTATGTTAGGTTTTTTATGTTCAGGGAGGCTGCTGGCAACAGACTCCCTGCTTCGTGGGACTTAGGGGAGAGGAGTATCACCCACTTCCAGTGAGCTCAAGGGCTCTGCTTCTGGCTACAGGACACCATTAGCTCCTGAGGGTGCTGATCGCTGGGTATGCCTAGATGCTCACACCCGCAGCCCGCCGTCACCCCCTTTCAGAGCCAGAAGTCAGAAGACAGGTGAGTAGATGAAGAAAAGAAGACTTCAGTGACGGCATTTATCTGAGATACTGCAGCGTGCGGACGCTGCGTGCCAAGCTCCCACATGCAGCACTACAGGGTGCAGGGTGTGCGGGGGGGGGGCGTCCTGGGCAGCTAATAAATCCTCAGCGGACACTGGCAAGAGGGGACATTAGTGCAGAGGTACTGTCCCAAAACCCCCGCCATTATAATCATACAAGAAGCGGTACTGAAGCTTCGTCCTCACAGCTCACTCTGCGCCATTTTCTCTCCATCAGGCTGCAGAGACGCTGGTCCTTCCTTCACACTGACAAGTATCAGGGTGCAAAACGGGGGAGGGGGGGGCACTGGCTAAATTTGGTGCAATATACTTTATATAAAAAGCGCTTATTTGGCATTTATTGGGCGCTGGGGTGTGAACTGGCAAATCCCCTCTGTGTCTCTCTGACAGGCTTTACTGTGGGTCTGTCCCCTGTGTCTGTGGGTGTTTGGTGCACGTGTGTCGACATGTCTGAGGCTAAAGGCTCTTCCCAAGAGGAGGCTGTATTAGGGACACAAACGGCTGTTCCTCCACAACAAAAGAAAAAGCATCACTATCAGATGCAGTCCTTTCGGCCCAATAAATACAGGAAGGGCCGAGGTTCTTCCTTCCTTGCTACTAGAGGAAGGGGAAGAGGTAAATGATCACCAGCCTTGTCAGGCTCCCAGGAGCAGAAGTCCTCCCAGGCTTCTTCCAATTCAACCGCATGACGTTGGGGCTCATATGCGGGAGTCCGCACCGGTGGGGGCACGTCTCAAACTCTTCAGTCAGTTTTGGGTTCGTTCAGACCTAGACCCATGGGTTTTACAAATAGTATCCCAAGGGTAGAAGCTGGAGTTTCAAGACGTTCCCCCTCGCCGTTTTTTCAAATCGGCCTTACCAGCTTCTCTTCCGGACAGGGAGGTAGTTTGCGACGCAATACAAAAGTTGTGTCAAAATCAAGTTATCGTCAGGGTTCCCCAGTCACAACAGGGAGAAGGCTTTTATTCGAGCCTGTTTGTGGTCCCGAAGCCGGACGGTTTGGTCAGACCAATCCTAAACCTGAAATCCCTAAATTTCTACCTAAAGAAATTCAAATTGAAGATGGAGTCTCTCCGAGCAGTGATCTCCAGTCTGGAGGAAGGGGATTTTATGGTGTTGGTGGACATAAAACATGCCTACTTATATGTTCCCATTTATCCTCCGCATCAGGCTTACCTGAGGTTTGCAATTCAGGATTGTCATTACCAATTTCAAACACTGCCGTTTGGTCTGTCCACGGCTCCGAGGATTTTCACCAAAGTGATGGCGGAGATGATGGTTCTCCTTCGCAAGCAAGGAGTCACGATTACCCCATACTTAGACGATCTCCTGATAAAGGCGAGATCCAGGGACCAGTTGGTGCAAAACGTTGCACTCTCCCTGACAGTTCTTCAGCAGCATGGTTGGCTCCTAAATTTGCCAAAATCCCAGTTGATTCCGATGACGCGGTTGTTTTTTTTGGGAATATTGGACACAGAACTACAGAGAGTCTTTCTTCCAGTGGACAAGGCTCTGGAACTTCAGAGTCTGGTCAAACAAATTCTGAAACCAGCAAGAATGTCAATCCATTAATGCATTCAGTTGCTGGGGAAGACGGTTGCGGCCTACGAGGCCATTCAGTTTCGCAGGTTCCATGCAGAGTGTTCCAGTGGGACCTGTTGGACAAGTGGTCCAGGTCCCACCTACACCGGAGGATAATCCTGTCTTCCAAGACCAGGATATCACTCCTGTGGTGGCTGCACAGCTCTCACCTCCTAGAGGGGCGCAGGTTCGGGATACAGGACTGGATCCTGGTGACCACGGATGCAAGCCTCCGAGGCTGGGGGGCAGTCACAATGGGAGAAAACTTCCAAGGAAGATGGTCAAGTCAGGAAACTTGTTTCCACATAAATGTTCTGGAGTTAAGGGCCTATTACAACAGGGGCCGTGCGTGTATCAGGACTTACCGCGCTTCGTTTGACGGCATGGCGGTTGAGCGCAAAATCCTAGCCTGTAAGGGTATTCCCAGTGAAGTCATTCCCACACTTATTCAGCCAGAAAAGGTAACGTCTAAACATTACCACCGTATTTGGAGAAAATATGTTTCTTGGTGTGAATCCAAGGGGGCTCCTACGGAATAGTTTCGACTAGGACATTTTCCCCATTTTCTACAAGCAGGTGTGGATGCGGGCCTAAAATTGGGCTCAATTAAGGTACAGATTTTGGCCTTATCGGTTTTATTTCAGAAACAATTGGCCTCCCTTCCAGAAGTTCAGACTTTCGTAAAAGGAATGTTGCACATCCAACCTCCATTTGTGCCTCCAGTGGCACCATGGGATCTTAATGTGGTGTTACAGGTCCTTCAATCACATTGATTTGAACCTTTACGGAAGGTGGAGTTGAAATTCCTCACTTGGAAAGTGGTCATCCTGTTGGCCTTGGCATCTGCAAGGTGGGTGTCTGAGTTGGCGGCCTTGTCTCACAAGGGCCCTTATATGATCTTCCATGTAGATAGAGCTGAATTGAGGACACGTCAACAATTTCTACCGAAAGTGGTTTCCTCTTTCCACATGAACTAACCTATTGTGGTGCCTGTGGCTACTGACGCCTTCGCTGAGTCAAAATCTCTGGATGTGGTCAGAGCTTTGAAGATTTATTTCGCCAGAACGGCTCAGATTAGGAAAACAGAGGCTCTGTTTGTCCTGTATGCTCCCAACAAGGGCCCTCATTCCTAATTGATCGGTCGCAAGGCGAATTTAGCAGAGTTACACACGCTAAGCCTACGCCTACTGGGAGTGTATCTTAGCATCTTAAAAGTGCGAACGATGTATTCGCAATATTGTGATCACAAACTACTTAGCAGTTTTAGAGTAGCTCCACACTTACTCTGCCTGTGCGATCAGTTCAGTGCTTGTCGTTCCTGGTTTGACGTCATAAACACTCCCAGCGTTCGCTCAGACACTCCCCCGTTTCTCCGTCCACTCCTGCGTTTTTTCCGGAAACGGTAGCGTTTTCAAACACACGCCCCTAAAACGCCGTGTTTCCGCCCAGTAACACCCATTTCCTGTCAATCACACTACGAACGCCGGTGCAATGAAAAAGCCGTGAGTAAAAATACTATCTTCATTGTTAAATTACTTGGCGCAGTCGCAGTGCGAATATTGCGCATGCGTACTAAGCGGATTTTCACTGCGATGCGATGAAAAATAACGAGCGAACAACTCGGAATGAGGGCCAAGGTTGGGTGTCCTGCTTCCAAGCAGACCATTGCACGCTGGATCTGTAACACGATTCAGCATGCTCATTCCACGGCTGGATTGCCGTTACCGGAATCGGTGAAAGCCCATTCTGCTAGAAAGATGGGCTCATCCTGGGCGGCTGCCCGGGGGGTCTCGGCATTGCAACTTTGCCGAGCAGCTACTTGGTCTGAGTCAAACACATTTGCAAAGTTCTACAAGTTTGACACCTTGGCCAATGAAGACCTTCAGTTGTTCAATCGGTGCTGCAGAGTCATCCGCACTCTCCCGCCGTTCTAGAGCTTTGGTATAACCCCATGTTTCTATGATGACCCCAGCATCCTCTAAGACGTATGAGAAATAGACGTTATGGCAAGAACTTACCGTTGATAACGTAATTTCTCTTATGTCCACAGGTATCCACAGGATAACATTGGGATATGCTGGAGCGACAGCGGAAATGGCACCAAACAGTCACAAGCTTTCTGGCCTCCCAGGATGCATCGGGGCTTCACCATATAATCCCTCCCACTCACTCAGTCAAATCAGTTCTTTCCACAGCGATTAGGCAGGAGCATCAGGTAGAAACCTATTTAGGCGATAAGAACACACACCCTTCCATACAAGAGGGAAGAGGTTTAATGATTGTCAAGATCCTCAAATCAGGTGCGTCAGGGTGGGACCCCTGTGGATACCTGTGGATATAAGAGAAATTACGTTATCAACGGTAAGTTCTTACCATAATGTCTATTTCTCTGGCTGGGTCCACAGGTTATCCACAGGATAACATTGGGATTCCCAAAGCCAGTTTTAGTGGTGGGGACGCTCCTGATTACACAGGAGGACCTTTCGCGCGAAGTCTGCATCATGAGAGGCAAAAGTATCCAAGGCATAATGTTTGATGAATGTGTTTATGGAAGACCATGTGGCTGCCTTACAAATCTGTTCTGCTGAAGCACCCTGTTGTGCTGCCCAAGAAGGACCTACCTTACGTGTAGAATGTGCAGAGACATTAGCCGGAATAGGGAGATCTGCATGAGAATAAGCTTCTGATATTACCATTCGGAGCCATCTTGCGAGCGTCTGTTTACTAGCAGGCCATCCTCTTCTATGAAATCCGTAGAGGATAAAGAGAGAGTCTGTTTTTCTGATGGCACTAGTACGATCTATGTAGATTCTTAAAGCTCGGACTACATCCAGCGACGCTTCTCCCGCAGAAAGTCCCGATACCTGAAAAGCTGGGACTACAATCTCTTCATTAAGGTGAAACTTTGACACCACCTTCGGAAGATAACCAGATCTAGTTCTGAGAACTGCTCTGTCTGGAAAAAATTTTAGTAAAGGAGACTTACATGATAATGCTCCTAAATCTGACTCTCTTCTGGCTGACGCCATTGCCAATAGAAAAAGTACTTTAGCCGTTAACCATTTAAGATCTGCTCTCTTAAGTGGTTCAAACGGAGGTTCCTGGAGAAATTTAAGAACTAAATTCAAATCCCAGGGAGCTGCAGGAGGAACAAATGGAGGTTGAATATGTACCACTCCCTGAAAGAAAGTATGTACATCCTGTAAATCAGCAATCTTTCGCTGAAACCATACAGTTAACGCTGATACTTGGACTCTCAAGGAAGCTACTTTCAAACCTTTATCCAATCCTGCTTGAAGGAAATCCAAAATCCTGGATACTTTAAAAGATCTCGGATTCAAACTTTTTTCAGTACACCAATCAATATAGGCTTGCCATATTTTATGATACACACGAGCTGAAGAAGGCTTTCTTGCTCGGAGCATAGTTTGGATTACTTGTTTTGAAAATCCTATAGCTTTTAGGATAGAGGTTTCAACAGCCACGCCGTCAAAGACAGACGATCCAGATGACTGTGACAACAAGGACCCTGCATTAGCAGATCAGGACGTTGAGGGAGCAGTATTGGTGCTTCCACGGACATTCTCAGTAGATCTGTGTACCAATGCCTTCTTAGCCAAGCTGGAGCTATTAGAATTATTGCTCCCTGTGCTTGCTTTATTTTTCTCACTACTCTGGGTAACAGAGATATTGGAGGGAACAGATATGCCAGATTAAATTTCCATTCTACTGACAGTGCGTCTACAAGGACCGCTCCGGGATCCTTGGTTCTTGATCCGTACTTCAGAACTTTGTTGTTTAGACGAGACGCCATGAGGTCTATCTCTGGTAGACCCCATCTGTTCGCTATTGTCTGAAACACTTCTGGGTGTAATGCCCATTCGGTTTCCTGAATGGTGTGTCGACTGAGAAAATCCGCTTCCCAGTTCAGTACACCCGGGACAAACAGTGCTGACAATGCTGGGAGATTGAGTTCTGCTCATCTTAGAATGGGAGTTACTTCCTCCATCAATCTTTTGCTGTGAGTTCCTCCTTGATGATTGAGGTACGCAACTGCTGTCGCATTGTCTGAGCGAATCTGGACCGGTCTTCCTTGCAGACTGTCCTTTGCCTGAACTAGAGCCATATAAATGGCCCTTATTTCCAACAGATTTATTGGCAGGCGACTTTCCCTTACGGTCCATTTTCCCTGGAACCAAAGGCTTCCGAGTACCACATCCCAGCCTTGCAGACTGGCATCTGTTGTCAGGACTTGCCACTCTTTTATCCAAAAGGGTCTCCCCTTGTTTAAATGGTCTGTCTGTAGCCACCACGCTAGAGACCTTTTTACATTTACTGGAAACGTTATCATCTGCTTTTTTATCGTCTGATGATTTCCGTTCCATTTGGTCAGAATAAGGTGCTGTAATTGTCTGGAGTGGAATTGCGTATATTCCACCATGTCGAAGGTTGATACCATCAGACCCAACAGTGGCATTGATGCATGGACTGACATTGTCTGGGTGTGCAACGCTTCCTGAGTCATGAACTGCACCTTGACCATCTTTTTCTCTGGTAAGAAAACTCTCTGTAGGTCTGAATCCAATATGGCCACCAAATGAACCATCCGCTGTAATGGATCCATAGACGACTTTTCCCATTTTATGAGCCACCCGTGTCTCTGTAGACAAACTATTGTCTGTTGAAGATGGCTCAAAAGTAAATCTTGCGATGTGCTAAGATTAACAGGTCGTCGAGGTATGGGAATATTCTTATCCCCTGTTTGCGCAGACAAGCTGCCATAACCACCATGATCTTGGTAAACACCCTGGGTGCTATTGCTAGCCTGAAGGGCAGAGCTTGGAACTGAAAATGTTCCTGGAGGATGGCAAACCTGAGGTAACACTGATGAGACAGTGCTATAGGCACATGTAGGTAAGCATCCCGTACACCCAGAGATACCATGTAATCTCCCGGTTCCATGGCCAACATTATGGAGCGCAACGTCTCCATGTGGAACTTCGGGATCCAATGTATTTGTTTAACATTTTTAGATTGAGAATTGGTCGATATGACCCATTTGGCTTCTGTATAAGAAATAGATTGGAGTAAAACCCCTGTCCCCTTTGTGATGGAGGTACTGGGACAATCACACCAGACTGCAGTAATTTTTGGACTGCTGCTTGCAAGGCATTGGCCTTTGACTCTATACGAGACGGGCTGGTGCAAAAAAATCTTTGAGGAGGCTGCCTCCTGAATGGGAACCCATACCCCTGAGATACCACCTTCTGCACCCAAGCAACTGTTGTTGACTGTTGCCATATGTGTGCAAAAATGAAGGAGTCGGCCCCCAACCCTGGCATCCTCCAGGCGGAGGCCTGTCTCTTCAGGCTGATGGTTTCTGTTCAGGCTTGGAAGCTGGCTTTTTGCTAGCCCACTGCTTCCTACCCCTGGTTTTGAACTGGGGTTGCTTAGACTCCTCTTTAGCTTTCGCTTTACTTTGCCAACGAAATGAGCAAAACTTTAAACCCTTGGACTTAGGGTTATAAATAGCCGGAAATCTGACCTTCTTTGATTCAGCCTCTGATTCTAGGATATCAGAAAATGGTTTCCCAAACAATATATTACCAACGAAAGGCAATGCTTCCAATTCTTTCTTGGATTCCGCATCTGCTTTCCAGGTACGTAGCCAAACTGCTCTGCGAGCAGCTACTGTCAAGGCTGAAGCTTTAGAAGCAACTGTACCCATATCAATTGCTGCTTGTTCTAAGTATTGGGCAGATTGTCTCAAACGGCTTAAAAGGTACTCTTGCTCCGAAGTAGGAGAAGAGATGTCATTTCTAGTTCCTCTATCCATTCGCCCATTGCCTTTGCTACCCAGGCTGAAGCCATAGCAGGTCTTACCACTGCTCCTACTAGAGAAAATAAATGTTTCCAAAAACTATCTACCCTTCTGTCAGTGACATCATTTAGCGAGGTAGATGACAGTGGTAAAGCAGATTTATGCACAATCGCAGAACATGTGCATCTACTTTTAGAGGAACTTCTCTTTACGAACAATCCGCAGCTGGAAATGGATAATAAGAATTCCATCTTTTCGGAATCTTATATTTCTTACTGGGCGTCGCCCAAGACTCATCCATCATTTCTGTCAGTTCGTTTGACGCTGGGAATTCAGTTTTCACTGATTTTGTTCGTTTAAACACAGGTGCTTTAGATTTTATCACTGTTTTAGCTGGCTCTTCCAAAGAGAGAACAGCCTTCACAGCATCAGTAAGTTCAGCTACATCCTCTGAACTAAAGCTCTGCGACTGATCACCATACGGATTATTTGAATATACTGTATCATCATCTGTTGTATCATCTTATGTAGTCTGCCACATAGACGCATCTGTCTTAGTCTTACCTGTCCCTTGGTTGCTTGTAGAGGCTACTGGAACCAAGCCGTAGGAAGGGAGCTGCATGTATGGGTTCATAGTGTAACCTAACCCTTGAGGTGGTGCTACCGGAGCTAACCTGTCCGCTATTGAAGATAGAGTCTTTGCGACCATATTCCATGGTGGCTCTGTTGGTGGTTGAACTAACTCCTGTTTTTTACTTCGCTGAAAAGCGAAACAGTTTGCACACAACCCCTCATAAGTGACCAATTGATCCACATCAATTAACCCTGTCTTATAAGATAAGCATGTTAGGGATGTAGGAGTGCCTGATAAATTCTCCTCATCACTTTTGCCGCTCACAGACATGGTAATAATCTGTTAATGACTACAGAGGGTCAGAACAGGACTGACATTACACAGAAAAGTCAGCACACATACTAGCAGTCAGTCACATGTTAAAGCATTAGACATTGTCATATGAGACTACAATCACCATCATAACAACTTATACATTAGTAGGAAAATTGTACTTCTGTTTCTAACTGGTTCTTTTCCAACATAACATGCAGAAAACACAGTAATATACAGGTCTCATATGCAATAGGTACTAAAAATTAACAATTCAAACTAAGAAGTAGAAGGAATTTTTAGTACTGTATACCCTGCCTTCAGAGAGCGGGATACAAGGAGACTCACCACACTTCCATATCCAAGCAAATACACTCGTAAGACGCTGAGTGGATTCAGACGCTACTGATGTACACTACCGCTCATGATAACTGACACAGTCGCTCCTGCGGACACGGACGCTCAGCGACTTCCACGTGTATGCAGACGCTAAGGCCTGCGACTAGGTCTGGGCGGGATCTCTAGTGTACACAACCGCAGCGTCTAAGTTGCGACCGAGTACCCTCGTGGTAGCATCTGAGCCGGAAGTGAGGTCATTCAGTTCATGAAACGAGAGACACGTGGAAACTGGTCATGAACTCGGAGGAGGGGCGGCCAGGAGAGCGTCTGAATCCCCCTGCTGACTTAAACCCTAAGGATCGTGGCCTCTACCTAGTCCTGGCGCCTATGATCCCCGGAGCGTAGCGCTGTTGCCCCAGAGAGTGTTCGGCGCATCAACACACTGTTTGTAGTCTCCACCAAAGGCAGCGTAGCTGTGTCCTGACCCCTCTAGTAAGAGGAAGTCCATAGACTCACCGTCTCCCCATGCTCCGGCCACAGCCTGGTTACGTCTGCTGGACCTGCTAGAACATCCGACACAGACGCCCATCGAGACAGCACTAATACCCGAAGGTAAGCGTTGTTGCGACCCGGTGAGGAGTTGTTGGAGCGACTCTTTCTAGCATGCGTTTAAGACGCTATTAACAAAAGTCGCTCAAAAAAACATAGTAAGTCTATAAAAATGAAATAATAAAAGCTTGAGGCTATTCTCACAGCAGCTCTGTGACCATGAGGCTTCCTGCCGCACCAAGCAAAAAACTGATCTGACTGAGTCAGTGGGTGGGACTATATGGTGAAGGCCCCGATGCATCCTGAGAGGCCAGAAAGATTGTGACCATGTTGGTGCCATTTCCGCTGTCCCTCAACCATATCCCAATGTTATCCTGTGGACCCAGCCAGAGAAAGTCACAGTTTGTACAATGCAGAGGTTATTACTGACAATAATACTGCACTGGACTAGCTTATATTGCTAAATAGTCAATAGATATAACACTACACAGTAAGAACTGGATGTATATCACAGGGTAATTGTACTATAAAACCCTGCCTAAATGCACTCTCTTACTAACACTGACTAAAAAGGCAGGTAGAATACTTAAGTGTCATGTAAAGTCACAGCGCTGACAACCAGGCGGCTTTACATAGGAGGATTTGCCCAAGCAGTCCCAGGAACAGTGAGCTGAGGGATAATGGCGCCGCAGACACTGACAGGGAGTGAGGAAAAGACAGAGATGCAGCTCCAGGGCGGGAACACTTGCTGGAAATGGCGCCCTGGGGCTGGGGGAGGGGCTTCAGGTCTAAGCCTTATCCCCTCTGCTGGCAAAACCACCGGGTAGTGTGGGCGATATAAAAACTGGTTTAGAGAGAAAAGCTGACCTGCGCCCATGCCCTGGTGATCTAGTGGGATTGCCTGTACTGCCGAAGTGTCCACCGCCAGCGTGCACGGCCCGCCTCCCACTGACCGCACCGGATCGCGATAAAGTCAGGGTCCCGCGAGCGGGACCCACTTACCACCTCCCGAAGCGCGGCCACGCGATCCCGGAGAGCCCCAGCCGTGTGTGTCTAACGTGAAGAAACCTGGAGCCTCCGCTGTAGGTACCCGGCAACCAGGGCTCGGGAGTGTACAGCACCGCTGGGGAGAGCTGGAGCTGCAGCAGAGAATGTCACAAGACATTTACCACCGCTGCTGCCATTGAAGTCTTCACTTTTTACTTCATAAAAAGCTTTTCTCAGGGCTGCTTGGAGCAGCCCCTCTGTTAACTGCCTGCTTACTGCAGCACCAACTTACAAAACTGAGCTCCTGTGCGGAGGGGCGGGGTTATAGAGGAGGCGGGGCTGTGCATTCTGGGAACAGTCTAAGCTTTGAGCCTGTTGGTGCCTCGGATCAAGAGCCTACTCTACACCCCCATTGTCCAATCCTTGTGGAGCCCAGTGTACCCCGCAGCTGAAATCCTGTTTTCTCATACATCCTAGAGGATGCTGGGGTCCACTTCATGACCATGGGGTTTATACCAAAGCTCCAGTACGGGCGGGAGGGAGAGTGCGGATGACCCTGCAGCACCGATTGACCAAACTTGAGGTCTTCATTGGCCAAGGTGTCAAACTTATAGAATTTAGCAAATGTGTTTCACCCTGACCAAGTAGCTGCTCGACAAAGTTGCAATGCCGAGACCCCCCGGGCAGCCGTTATAACGGCAATCCAGCCATAGAATGAGCTTGCTGAATCGTACCTCTGATCCAGCGTGCAATAGTCTGCTTGGAAGCAGGACACCCAATTTTGTTGGGAGCATACAGGACAAACAAAGACTCTGTTTTCCGTATTCTAGCTGTTCTAGCGACATAAATCTTCAAAGCCCTAACCACATCTAGATACTTTGACTCAGTGAATGTGTCAGGAATTACTGGCACCACAATAGGTTGGTTTATGTGGAAAGATGAAACCCCCTTTGGAAGAAAATGTTGACGAGTTCTCAACTCTGCCCTATCTTCATGGAAGATCAGGTAAGGGCTCTTGTGAGATAAGGCCCCCAATTCAGACACCCGCCGTGCGGATGCCAATGCCAAAAGCATCACCACTTTCCAAATGAGAAACTTCTACTCTATCTCTTGTAGAGGCTCAAACCAATCCGATTGAAGGAACTGCAATACCAGAGTAAGGTCCCATGGTGCCACTGGAGGCACAAATGGAGGCTGGATGTGCAGAACCCCTTTCACGAAGGTCTGAACCTCTGGAAGAGAGGCCAATTGTTTTTGGAAGAACACTGACAAGACCAAAATCTGGACCTTGATTGATCGCATTCGGAGGCCCGCCTCCACACCAGCCTGCAGAAAATGGAGAAAACGTCCCAACTGAAACTCTTCCGTAGGAGCCTTCTTGGATTCACACCAAGATACATATTTTCTGCAAATACGGTGGTAAAGTTTCAACGTTACTCCTTTCCTGGCCTGAATAAGAGTGGGGACGATTTCCTTGGGAATACCCTTTCGGGCTAGGATTCGCCGCTCAACAACCATGCCGTCAAACGTAGCTGCGGTAAGTCTTTATACACGCACGGCCCCTGCTGTAACAGGTCCTCGCGAAGAGGAAGAGGATCTTCTATGAGCTACTCCTGAAGATCTGGGCACCAAGCCCTCCTTGGCCAGTCTGGGGCAATGAAGATTGCTCGAACTCCTGTTCTTCTAATGATCCTGAGCCCTTTTGGGATCAGCGGAAGTGGAGGAAAGACATACACTGACCGGAAAACCCACTGGGCCACTAGCGCATCCACCGTTAATGCTTGAGGTTCTCTCGACCTGGAACAATATCTCTGAAGCTTCTTGTTGAGACGAGATGCCATCATGTCTACTTGAGGAACTCCCCAAAGACTTGTCACCTCTGCGAAGACTTCTTGGTGGAGGCCCCACTCTCCTGGATGGAAATCAGGTCTGCTGAGGAAGTCTGCTTCCCAGTTGTCTACTCCCGGAATGAAAATTGCTGACAGAGCCTTTAGATGTCTTTCTGCCCAGAGGAGAATCTTCGTCACCTCTGCCATTGCCGCTCTGCTTTTCGTTACACCCTGCCTGTTTATGTACGCGACTGCTGTTACATTGTCCGACTGGATCTGCATGGGATGATCTTGAAGATGTACCGCTTGTTGAAAGCCGTTGTAAATGGCTCTCAATTCCAGCACGTTTATGTGAAGGCAGGCTTCCTGACTAGACCATTTCCCTTGGAAGCTTCCTCCCTGAGCGACAGCTCCCCAGCCTCGGAGACTTGCATCCGTGGTCACCAGGAGCCAGTCCTGAATCCCGAATCTGCGTACCTCCAGTAGGTGAGAGCTGTGTAACCACCACAGGAGTGAAATCCTAGCTTTTGACGACAGGATTATCTTTCGGTTCATGTGTAGGTGGGAACCCGACCATTTGTCCAACAGGTCCTACTGGAAAACTCTGACATGGAACCTGCCAAACTGTATGGCCTCGTAGGCCGCCACCATTTTCCCCAACAACCGAATGCACTGATGGATCGACACACTTGTTTCGAAAGGGCTTTCTACGTAATCTCCTATTGTACAGTCATACTAACCTACAGTTTCTTAGATCTTTAAATTGCGGACGTTATAGAGAATGAAAATACACAGACATTTTCACCAGAGAATGTTAGTATCATTTAATTTTTCTCCAGACGAAAGATCCGCTATAAATGGGAGATTAACTAGGCTTTTTTAGTGATCACCTGCTGCCCAGGGGCCTGACCGGATCGTTCCTCTAGCCAGGGGCAAAACCGGACCGTTCCTCCTGCCAGGGGCAAAACCGGACCCCATGCTCTAGCCCAGAGGCAAAACCGGAACGATCCTCTAGCCAGGGGCAAAACAGGACCGTTCCTCTAGCCAGGGGCAAAACAGGACCGTTCCTCTAGCCAGGGGCAAAACCGGACCGATGCTCTAGCCCAGGGGCAAAACCGGAACGATACTCTAGCCCAGGGGCAAAATCGGACCGATCCTCTAGCCAAGGGACGTAACAGGACCGATCCTCTAGCCAAGGGACGTAACAGGACCGATCCTCTAGCCAAGGGGCGTAACCAGACCATTCTTCTATCAAGGTGTCTATCCCTCTCTACATGATCTCAACTCTGTATAACAGGGATTGTCTAGATACCTTCTCCAGGACATCTGTACAGAATATCACTCCCCATAATCAATCTGTTTGCTCATGAAGGATGAACTTTTCTATCTATGAGGTCTCTACTTGCAGACATACTAGCAATGAAGTACCTATATTAAGGAATGAAGACCATCCTGTCACATACACTTCCCATTACTCTGCTTTAGAAAATAAGAACTATTAAGAGGTTCCAATTCTTAATTAAAGCATGGTCCACTAAATCCAGTGACCTCCTATTATGCATTACTCATCCGTGTGCTGAAGACCAATGTCACGGCCTACTCGAAAAAGGAGACTGGCGTTCCAGGGCAGAGAGCTCAGTTCTCAGCTTGCCTTCTTATTGCCGAGACTCAACACCATGTTAGTTACAGAAAACAAATCCTACCTGACCTCAGTGACATGATACGAAGACTATGGGATTAATATGTGCTGATGGCTCCTGATGTATGAGATATACCAGAGAGTGTGGGGAGGAGACTGGTCAGATCTCTGGGCTAGTAACACACAGTGACATGATGTGAGGAGGAGAGCAGGAGTATAATAGGGGCTGATGGCTCCTGATGTATGAGATATACCAGAGAGTGTGGGGAGGAGACTGGTCAGATCTCTGGGCTGGTAACACACAGTGACATGATGTGAAGGGGGAGAGCAGGAGTATAATAGGGGCTGATGGCTCCTGATGTATGAGATACACCAGAGAGTGTGGGGAGGAGACTGGTCAGATCTCTGGGCTGGTAACACAGTGACATGATGTGAGGGAGAGAGCAGGAGTATAATAGGGGCTGATGGCTCCTGATGTATGAGATATGCCAGAGAGTGTGGGGAGGAGATTGGTCAGATCTCTGGGCTGGTAACACAGTGACATTATGTGAAGGGGAGAGCAGGAGTATAATAGGGGCTTAAGTCTTCTGATGTATGAGATACACCAGAGAGTGTGGGGAGGAGACAGGTCAGATCTCTGGGCTGGTAACACACATACATGATGTGAGGCGGAGAGCTGGAGTATAATAGGGGCTGATGGCCACTGATGTACAATACACCCCAGAGAGTGTGGGGAGGAGACTGGTCAGATATCTGGGCTGGTAACACACAGTGACATGATGTGAGGAGGAGAGCAGGAGTATAATAGGGGCTGATGTCTCCTGATGTATAAGATACACCAGAGAGTGTGGGGAGGAGACTGTTCAGATCTCTGGGCTGGTAACACAGTGACATGATGTGAAGGGGAGAGCAGGAGAATAATAGGGGCTGATGACTCCTGATGTATGAGATACACCAGAGAGTGTGGGGAGGAGTCTGGTCAGATCTCTGGGCTGGTAACACACAGTGACATGATGTGAGGGGGAGAGCAGGAGTATAATAGGGGCTTAAGTCTTCTGATGTATGAGATACACCAGAGAGTGTGGGGAGGAGACTGGTCAGATCTATGGGCTGGTAACACAAAGTGACATGATGTGAGGAGGAGAGCAGGAGTATAATAGGGGCTGATGGTTCCTGATGTATGAGATACACCAGAGAGTGTGGGGGGGAGACTGGTCAGATCTCTGGGCTGGTAACACACAGTGACATCATGTGAGGGTGAGAGCAGGAGTATAATAGGGGCTGATGTCTCCTAATGTATAAGATACACCAGAGAGTGTGGGAAGGAGACTGGTCAGATCTCTGGGCTGGTAACACACAGTGACATGATGTGAGGAGGAGAGCAGGAGTATAATAGAGGCTGATATCTCCTGATGTATGAGATACACCAGAGAGTGTGGGGAGGAGACTGGTCAGATCTCTGGGCTCGTAACACACAGTGACATGATGTGAGGGGGAGAGCAGGAGTATAATAGAGGCTGATGGCTCCTGATGTATGAGATACACCAGAGAGTGTGGGGAGGAGACTGGTCAGATCTCTGGGCTGGTAACACACAGTGACATGATGTGAGGGGAGAGCAGGAGTATAATAGAGGTGATGGCTCCTGACTCCACACTGGGAAAAAACAAATTCCTCATTAGTTTTTACTGACAGAGGAGGGTGTAGGATAAGAGATTGCTGTAGTGACTGAGGAAGGAGAATATGTGACACTTTCCTGTAATAAGTGTTTATTACTCACCTGTGCTGATATCTGTAGGGATTTCCTCCTCCTTAGACTGCTGATCACCCCTCACATACGTCTCTTCTTCTGCCTCTGTATCTTCTACCTTTATATCAGTAACATACGTCTCCTCTTCTCCCTCTGTATCTTCTGCCGTTATATCAGTCACATACGTCTCTTCTTCTCCCTCTGTATCTTCTGCCTTTATATCAGTCACATACGTCTCTTCTTCTCCCTCTATATCTTCTGCCTTTATATCAGTCACATACGTCTCTTCTTCTCCCTCTGTATCTTCTGCCTTCATATCAGTCACATACGTCTCTTCTTCTCCATCTATATCTTCTGCCTTTGTATCAGTCACATATGTCTCTTTTTCTCCCTCTGTATCTTTGATATTAATATTATTTAATTGGGCTTCATCCTATGTAAACAAGACAAATATAATGACACACAGCTCCTCTACAGATCATATAGTGACAGTCACTTTGATTTATTGGGGAGACCCTAAATACCACCTACCTGATCCTCCTGTGGGATCCTGTGATTCTCCTCTGTACAATCCTGGGAATACAGAGGACGGGGACATCTCTCTGGGGTATCTCTGTTACTGGGCCCATCTGTAGGAGACACACAGTGACTGAGTACAGTGTATATATGTGATTATCAGATGATGTGTGTATATAGGGGCCCCCATACCTGCTCTCCCTTGTACAAAACATGACAGTCTCCTCTTACCCAGTGATGTGAGGGGCCGGTGATTCTCCATCATCAAGTCCTTGTACAGACCCCTGTGTTCCTCTATATACTCCCCCTCCTGCATGGAGACATAGACAGTGACATCATGACACCTTATAGGAACCTGACACACACAGTGATACAGTCATCACCCAGACACATCCCCTGGTGTTACTGTATAATGTCCCATTCCCAGCAGTCACCTCTCCAGTCATCACCCAGACACATCCCCTGGTGTTACTGTATAATGCCCCATTCCCAGCCGTCACCTCTCCAGTCATCAACCAGACACGTCCCCTGATGTTACTGTATAATGTCCCATTCTCTGCAGTCATCTCTCCAGTCATCACCCAGACACGTCCCCTGGTGTTACTGTATAATGTCCCATTCCCAGCAGTCACCTCTCCAGTCATCACCCAGACACATCCCCCGGTGTTACTGTATAATGTCCCATTCCCAGCAGTCACCTCTCTAGTCATCACCCAGACAGATGCCCTGGTGTTACTGTATAATGTCCCATTCCCAGCAGTCGCCTCTTCAGTCATCGCTCAGACACATCCCCTGGTGTTACTGTATAATGTCCCATTCCCAGCGGTCACCTCTCCAGTCGTCACCCAGAAACTTCCTCTGGTGTTACTGTATAATGCCCCATTCCCAACAGTCACCTCTCCAGTCATCACCCAGACACGCCCCCTGGTGTTACTGTATAATGCCCCATTCCCAGCAGTCACCATCCAGACACATCCCCTGGTGTTACTGTATAATGTCCCATTCCCAGCAGTCACCTCTCCAGTCATCACCCAGACACATCCCCTGGTGTTACTGTATAATGTCCCATTCCCAGCAGTCACCTCTCCAGTCCTCACCCAGACACATCCCCTGGTGTTACTGTATAATGTCCCATTCCCAGCAGTCACCTCTCCAGTCATCACCCAGACACATCCCCCTGTGTTACTGTTTAATGTCCCATTCCCAGCAGTCACCTCTCCAGTCACCACCCAGACACATACCCTGGTGTTACTGTATAATGCCCTATTCCCAGCAGTCACCTCTCCAGTCATCACCCAGACACATCCCCTGGTGTTACTGTATAATGTCCCATTCCCAGCAGCCACCTCTCAGTCATCACCCAGACACGTCCCCTGGTGTTACTGTATAATGTCCCATTCCCAGCAGTCACTTCTCCAGTCATCACCCAGACACATCCCCTGGTGTTACTGTATAATGTCCCATTCCCAGCAGTCACTTCTCCAGTCATCACCCAGACACATCCCCTGGTGTTACTGTATAATGTCCCATTCCCAGCAGCCACCTCTCCAGTCAGCAACTGAATGATCTTGTTGGTGAGTTCCAGGATTTTCTGGTCATTGTGTCTCTCATGTATCAGTGAGTGAGGTGTAGGCACCGTGATTGGGCTTTGGGTTCTACTCAGTCCTCCTGACACACGGGGCTGGCTGTTGAGTATCTCACACTCACTGGATGTCTTCTTCACTACTGTGTAATCCTGTGTAATGGAGGAGACATCAAATATCAATATATACACTCCCAGACCCACCCCCCCCATCACCTCCCCAGTCCTGTCCCTGTATTATTATTATTATAGTATTATTACTATAGACATAAGTTACATCACAGTGACGCTTCCATATCCCCTCACCTCCCTGTATTATTACTATAGATATATGTGATGTCACTGTGACACTCCCAGATCCCCTCACCTCCCCAGTCATGCCCCTGTATTATTACTATAGATAAGTGATGTCACTGTGATGCTCCGAGATTCCCTCACCTCCCCAGTAAAATACCTGTATTAGTACTATAGATATAAGCGATGTCACAGTGAGGCTGCCAGATCCCCTCACCTCCCAATTCAGGTCCCTGAATTATTACTATAGATATATAAGTGTTGTTAATGTGACAGTCCCAGATCCCCTCACCTCCCCAGTCATATACCTGTATTGTTACTATAGATATAAGTGATGTTACTGTGCCAGTCCCAGATCCCCTCACCAACCCCAGTCATGTCCCTGTATTAGTACGATAGATATGTGATGTCACTGTGACGCTCCCAGATCACCTCACCTCCCCAGTCATGTCCCTGTATTATTACTAGATATATGTGATGTCTCTGTGACACTCCCAGATTCACTTACCTCCAGTTATGTCCCTTTATTATTACTATAGATATAAGTGATGTCACTGTGACGTTCCCAGATCTCCTCATCTCCCCAGTCATGTCCCTGTTTTATTACTAAAGATAAAAGTGATGTCACAGTGATGCTCCCAGATCCCCTCACCTCCCCAGTCATGTCCCTGTATTATTACTATAGATATCAGATCATAATGATGCTCCCATATCCTCTCACCTCCCCAGTCATGTCCCTCTATTATGACTATAGATATTAGTGATGTCACTGTGACGCTCCCAGATCCCCTTACCTCCCCAGTCATGTCCCTCTATTATGACTATAGATATTAGTGATGTCACTGTGACGCTCCCAGATCCCCTCACCTCCCCAGTCATGTCCCTGTATTATTACTAGAGATATATGTGATGTCACTGTGACACTTCCAGATCCAGTCATGTCCCTGTATTATTACTAGAGATATATGATGCCACTGTGACACTTACAGATCCCCTCAACTCCCCAGGCATGTCCCTGTATTATTACAGGAGATATATGTGATGTCACTGTGACACTTCCAGATTCCCTAACATTCCCAGTATTATTACTATAGATGTAAGTGATGTTACTGTGACACTCCCAGATTCCCTCACCTCCCCGTCATATACATATATTATTACTATACATATAAGTGATGTAACTGTGACAGTCCCAAATCCCCTCCCCTCCCCCAGTCATGTCCCTGTATTAGTACGATAGATATGTGATGTCACTGTGACGCTCCCAGATCACCTCACCTCCCCAGTCATGTCCCTGTATTATTACTATAGATATAAGTGATGTCTCTGTGATACTCCCAGATCCCCTCACCTCCCCAGTCATATACCTGTATTATTACTATAGATAACAGTGACATCACTGTGACGCTCCCAGATCCCCCTCACCTCCACAGTCATGTCTCTGTTTTATTACTATAGATTTAAGTGATGTCACTGTGACACTCCCAGTACCCCTCACGTCCACAGCCATGTCCCTGTATTATTACTAGAGATAAATGTGATGTCACTGTGACACTTCCAGATCCAGTCATGTCCCTGTATTATTACTAGAGATATATGATGCCACTGTGACACTTACAGATCCCCTCAACTCCCCAGGCATGTCCCTTACAGGAGATATATGTGATCTCACTGTGACACTTCCAGATCCCCTACAGTCATGTCCCTGTATTATTACTATAGATATAAGTGATGTCACTGTGACGCTCCCAGATCTCCTCATCTCCCCAGTCATGTCCCTGTTTTATTACTATAGATTTAAGTGATGTCACTGTGACACTCCCAGTACCCCTCACGTCTACAGTCATGTCCCTGTTTTATTACTATAGATATAAGTGATGTCACTGTGACACTCCCAGATCCCCTCACCTCCCCAGTCATGTCCCTGTATTATTACTATAGATATAAGTGATGTTACTGTGACACTCCCAGATCTCCTCATCTCCCCAGTCATGTCCCTGTTTTATTACTATAGATTTAAGTGATGTCCCTTTGACACTCCCATTACCCCTCACGTCTACAGTCATGTCCCTGTTTTATTACTATAGATAATAAGAATTTACTTACCGATAATTCTATTTCTCGTAGTCCGTAGTGGATGCTGGGGACTCCGTAAGGACCATGGGGATCAGCGGCTCCGCAGGAGACTGGGCACAAAAGTAAAGCTTTAGGACAACCTGGTGTGCACTGGCTCCTCCCCCTATGACCCTCCTCCAAGCCTCAGTTAGGATACTGTGCCCGGACGAGCGTACACAATAAGGAAGGATTTTGAATCCCGGGTAAGACTCATACCAGCCACACCAATCACACCGTATAACTTGTGATCTAAACCCAGTTAACAGCATGATAACAGAGGAGCCTCTAGAAAAGATGGCTCACTACAGCAATAACCCGATTTTTGGTAACAATAACTATGTACCAGTATTGCAGACAATCCGCACTTGGGATGGGCGCCCAGCATCCACTACGGACTACGAGAAATAGAATTATCGGTAAGTAAATTCTTATTTTCTCTGACGTCCTAGTGGATGCTGGGGACTCAGTAAGGACCATGGGGATTATACCAAAGCTCCCAAACGGGCGGGAGAGTGCGGATGACTCTGCAGCACCAATGAGAGTACTCCAGGTCCTCCTCAGCCAGGGTATCAAATTTGTAGAATTTTACAAACTTATTTGCTCCTGACCAAGTAGCTGCTTGGCAAAGTTGTAAAGCCGAGACCCCTCGGGCAGCCGCCCACGATGAGCCCACCTTCCTCGTGGAGTGGGCATTGACAGATTTTTGGCTGTGGCAGGCCTGCCACAGAATGTGCAAGCTGAATTGTACTACAAATCCAACGAGCAATAGTCTGCTTAGAAGCAGGGGCACCCAGCTTGTTGGGTGCATAGAGGATAAACAGCGAGTCAGATTTTCTGACTCCAGCCGTCCTGGAATATATATATTCAGGGCCCTGACAACGTCTAGCAACTTGGAGTCCTCCAAGTCCCTAGTAGCCGCAGGCACCACAATAGGTTGGTTCAGGTGAAACGCTGAAAACCACCTTAAGGAGAAACTGAGGACGAGTCCTCAATTCCGCCCTGTCCGAATGAAAAATCAAATAAGGCTTTTACAGGATAAAGCCGCCAATTCTGACACGCACCTGGCCCAGGCCAGGGCCAACAGCATGATCACTTACCACGTGAGATATTTTAACTCCACAGATTTAAGTGGTTCAAACCAATGTGACTTTTGGAACCCAAAAACTACATTGAGATCCCAAGGTGCCACTGGAGGCACAAAAGGAGGCTCTCCCTTGACAAACATCTGTACTTCAGGGACTGCAGCACTCCCTTGACAAACATCTGTACTTCAGGGACTGAAGCTAGTTCTTTCTGGCAAAAAATTGACAGGACCGAAATTTGAACCTTAATGGACCCCAATTTCAGGCCCATAGACACTCCTGTTTGCAGGAAATGTAGGAATCGACCCAGTTGAAATTCCTCCGTCGAGCCTTACTGGCCTCGCACCACGCAACATATTTTCGCCAAATGCGGTGATAATGTTTTGCGGTTACATCCTTCCTGGCTTTGATCAGGGTAGGGATGACTTATCCGGAATGCCTTTTTCTGCTAGGATCCGGCGTTCAACCGCCATGCCGTCAAACGCAGCAGCGGTAAGTCTTGGAACAGACAGCGTCCTTGCTGGAGCAGGTCCCTTCTTAGAGGTAGAGGCCACGGATCCTCCGTGAGCATCTCTTGAAGTTCCGGGTACCAAGTCCTTCTTGGCCAATCCGGAGCCACGAATATAGTGCTTACTCCTCTCCGTCTTATAATTCTCAGTACCTTGGGTATGAGAGGTAGAGGAGGGAACACATACACTGACTGGTACACCCACGGTGTTACCAGAGCGTCTACAGCTATTGCCTGAGGGTCCCTTGACCTGGCACAATACCTGTCGAGTTTTTCCCAACGGTTTATAATCATGTGGAAGACTTCTGGGTGAAGTCCCCACTCTCCCGGGTGGAGGTCGTGTCTGCTGAGGAAGTCTGCTTCACAGTTGTCCACTCCCGGAATGAATACTGCTGACAGTGCTATCACTGCCATTGCCCTCCTGCTTCTTGTGCCACCCTTGTTTACGTGGGTGACTGCCGTGATGTTGTCCGACTGGATCAACACCGGCTGACCTTGAAGCAGAGGTCTTGCTAAGCTTAGAGCATTGTAAATGGCCCTTAGCTTCAGGATATTTATGTGAAGTGCTGTCTCCAGGCTTGACCATAAGCCCTGGAAATTTCTTCCCTGTGTGACTGCTCCCCAGCCTCGCAGGCTGGCATCCGTGGCCACCAGGACCCAGTCAGTGTTCACAAATACGCGCTATAGCGCGTATTTTACCCGGATCTGAAGGCGGGGACTCACTTTTCAAAAATGGGAGGGTCCCCGGGTCGCGCTCCGCTGCAGCCAACTACTTGTAAATTGAAGGGGACGGCGCTTCTTGCCCGTACAGAGTGGAGCCTTACCACTGGCAGTCTGGCGGTGCCCCCTCCCCCTCTTGGTCACGTGCAGTGACCAGGAGGGGGAGGGGGCACCGCCACACTGCCTGTGGTAAGGCTCCACTCTGTACAGGCAGGAAGCGCCGTCCCCTTCAATTTACAAGTAGTTGGCTGCAGCGGCTTCACACGGGAGCCGGGCCGAGAGAGAAGACGGCTCTGCGGCTGCTGTACGCTGCGGGCAGGCGGGCGGTGACTCGCCAACTGCAGCTCCCTCCCAACCCGATATCTGCCTCCCTCTCGGCTGCCTCCGGTGTGCTCTCCCGCGATCTGTGTGAAGGAGAGCAGCGGTGACCGGCCAGGAACCTCACCTCCAGCCCCTGCCGTGCTCTGCCACCATGCTGCTGGGGAGAAGAGCGGGCTGCACCATTACCATCAGGTGTCCCCAGCATCCCTACGGACGCCCAGCTAGCGGGCCTGTGACAGGAGAGCCAGTTCCCGAGGTGGCCGCATTGGGTACACCCCCCCTCAAACTTCTTCTCACTTCTTTTGCCTGACGGAAGCAGCGGTGACAGCGCATGGCCCTGGTGGTGCGGAAGGTACGTGCTCTACCTGGCGCAGTATGTATAACGGGGTGCTCTACCTGGTGCAATGTGTATAACGGGGTGCTCTACCCGGTGCAATGTGTATAACGGGGTGCTCTACCTGGCGCAATATGTATAACGGCGTGCTCTACCTGCGCAATGTGTATAACGGGGTGCTCTACCTGGCGCAATGTGTATAAAGGGGTGCTCTACCTGGCGCAATGTGTATAACGGGGTGCTCTACCTGGTGCAATGTGTATAACGGGGTGCTCTACCTGGCGCAATATGTATAACGGCGTGCTCTACCTGGCGCAATGTGTATAACGGGGTGCTCTACCTGGCGCAATGTGTATAAAGGGGTGCTCTACCTGGCGCAATGAGTATAACGGCGTGCTCTACCTGGCGCAATGTGTATAACGGGGTGCTCTACCTGGTGCAATGTGTATAACGGCGTGCTCTACCTGGCGCAATGTGTATAACGGGGTGCTCTACCTGGTGCAATGTGTATAACGGGGTGCTCTACCTGGCGCAATGTGTATAACGGGGTGCTCTACCTGGCGCAGTGTGTATAACGGCGTGCTCTACCTGGCGCAATGTGTATAACGGGGTGCTCTACCTGGTGCAATGTGTATAACGGGGTGCTCTACCTGGCGCAATATGTATAACGGCGTGCTCTACCTGGCGCAATGTGTATAACGGGGTGCTCTACCTGGCGCAATGTGTATAAAGGGGTGCTCTACCTGGCGCAATGAGTATAACGGCGTGCTCTACCTGGCGCAATGTGTATAACGGGGTGCTCTACCTGGTGCAATGTGTATAACGGGGTGCTCTACCTGGCGCAATATGTATAACGGCGTGCTCTACCTGGCGCAATGTGTATAACGCTACCTGGTGCAATGTGTATAACGGGGTGCTCTACCTGGCGCAATGTGTATAACGGAGTGCTCTACCTGGCGCAGTGTGTATAACGGCGTGCTCTACCTGGCGCAATGTGTATAACGGGGTGCTCTACCTGGTGCAATGTGTATAACGGGGTGCTCTACCTGGCGCAATGTGTATAACGGGGTGCTCTACCTGGCGCAATATGTATAACGGTGTGCTCTACCTGGCGCAATGTGTATAACGGGGTGCTCTACCTGGTGCAATGTGTATAACGGGGTGCTCTACCTGGCGCAATGTGTATAACGGGGTGCTCTACCTGGCGCAGTGTGTATAACGGCGTGCTCTACCTGGCGCAATGTGTATAACGGGGTGCTCTACCTGGCGCAATGTGTATAACGGGGTGCTCTACCTGGCGCAATATGTATAACGGCGTGCTCTACCTGGCGCAATGTGTATAACGGGGTGCTCTACCTGGTGCAATGTGTATAACAGGGTGCTCTACCTGGCGCAATGTGTATAACGGGGTGCTCTACCTGGCGCAGTGTGTATAACGGCGTGCTCTACCTGGCGCAATGTGTATAACGGGGTGCTCTACCTGGTGCAATGTGTATAACGGGGTGCTCTACCTGGCGCAATATGTATAACGGCGTGCTCTACCTGGCGCAATGTGTATAACGGGGTGCTCTACCTGGTGCAATGTGTATAACGGGGTGCTCTACCTGGCGCAATATGTATAACGGCGTGCTCTACCTGGTGCAGTGTGTATAACGTGCTCTACCTGGCGCAGTGTGTATAACGTGCTCTACCTGGCGCAGTGTATATAGGAGGTTCTACCTGGTGCAATGTGTATAAGCGGCATTACAGTGTGGTGTAATGTGAATTGGCACTATTATGTGGTCACGCCCCTTCTCCATGAAGCCATGTCCCTAAATTTTTGCGGCGCGCCTGCGGCGCGCACCACCTGTTGTTTCGGATCTGGGAGGTGGAACTCCAATTCACTTTCTGCCAAAGGGCACCAAAATATCTAGTTAAAGCTCTGGGGCAGAGTGTCCTGCATGCTACACACCCCAGCAGCACTGTCACCCCATTCCCCCACCTTGCAACACTTCTGTAGTGTCCAAATAAGATTAATATGAATAAAAAACTTAATTCCGATGGGACCCAGAAAAGAACCGGTAGGACCCCAATTTTTAAAAGTTAGGGGTCCCTGGGACCCACTTTTTTTTGGGCTCAGCGCGATCACTGCCAGTCCTGAATGCTGAATCTGCGGCCCTCTAGAAGATGAGCACTCTGCAACCACCACAGGAGGGACACCCTTGTCCTTGGTGACAGGGTTATCCGCTGATGCATCTGAAGATGCAACCCGGACCATTTGTCCAGCAGGTCCCACTGGAAAGTTCTTGCGTGGAAACTGCCGAATGGGATTGCTTCGTAGGAAGCCACCATTTTTCCCAGAACCCTTGTGCATTGATACACTCTTGGCTCGGTTTTAGGAGGTTCCTGACTAGCTCGGATAACTCCCTGGCTTTCTCCTCCGGAAGAAACACCTTTTTCTGGACTGTGTCCAGGATCATCCCTAGGAACAGAAGACGAGTCGTCGGAACCAGCTGCGATTTTGGAATATTGAGAATCCAACCGTGCTGTCGCAACACTACCTGAGATAGTGCTACTTCGACCTCCAACTGTTCTCTGGATCTTACCCTTATCAGGAGATCGTCCAAGTAAGGGATAACTAAAACTCCCTTCCTTCAAAGGAGTATTATCATTTCGGCCATTACCTTGGTAAAGACCCGGGGTGCCGTGGACCATCCAAACAGCAGCGTCTGAAACTGATAGTGACAGTTCTGTACCACAAACCTGAGGTACCCTTGGTGAGAAGGGTAAAATGGGACATGAAGGTAAGCATCCTTGATGTCCAGAGACCATGTAGTCCCCTTCTTCCAGTTTCGCAGTCACTGCTCTGAGTGACTCCATCTTGAATTTGAACTTCTGTATGTAAGTGTTCAAAGATTTTAGATTTAAAAATCGGTCTCATCGAGCCGTCCGGCTTCGGTTCCACAACAGTGTGGAATAATAATACCCCTTTCCCTGTTGCAGGAGGGGTACCTTGATGATCACCTGCTGGGAATACAGCTTGTGAATGGCTTCCAAAACTGCCTCCCTGTCGGAGGGAGACGTCGGTAAAGCCGACTTTAGGAAACGGCGAGGGGGAGACATCTCAAATTCCAATTTGTACCCCTGAGATACCACCTGAAGGATCCAGGGGTCTACTTGCGAGTGAGCCCACTGCGCGCTGAAATTCTTGAGACGGGCCCCCACCGTGCCTGAGTCCGCTTGTAAAGCCCCGGCGTCATGCTGAGGGCTTAGCAAAAGCGGGAGAGGGCTTCTGTTCCTGGGAACTGGCTGATTTCTGCAGCCTTTTTCCTCTCCCTCTGTCACGGGGCAGAAGTGAGGAACCTTTTGCCCGCTTGCCCTTATGGGAACGAAAGGACTGCGCCTGAACTTATGTTGAGAGGCGACCTGGGGTAAAAACGTGGAATTCCCAGCTGTTGCCGTGGCCACCAGGTCTGAAAGACCGACCCCAAATAACTCCTTCCCTTTATAAGGCAATACTTCCATATGCCGTTTGGAATCCGCATCACCTGACCACTGTCGTGTCCATAACCCTCTTCTGGCAGAAATGGACAACGCACTTACTCTTAATGCCAGTCGGCAAATATTCCGCTGTGCATCACGCATATATAGAAATGCATCTTTTAAATGCTCTATAGGCAATAATATACTGTCCTTGTCCAGGGTATCCATCTTTTCAGTCAGGGAATCCGACCACGCCAACCCAGCACTGCACATCCAGGCTGAGGCGATTGCTGGTCGCAGTATAACACCAGTATGTGTGTAAATACATTTTAGGATACCCTCCTGCTTTTCTATCAGCAGGATCCTTAAGGGCGGCCATCTCAGGAGAGGGTAGAGCCCTTGTTTTGACAAGCGTGTGAGCGCTTTATCCACCCTAGGGGGCGTTTCCCAACGCACCCTAACCTCTGGCGGGAAAGGATATAATGCCAATAACTTTTTATTGGGGGAAACCCACGCTACATCACACACCTCATTTAATTTCTCAGATTCAGGAAAACTACAGATAGTTTTTCCTCACGGAACATAATACCCCTTTTTGGTGGTACTCGTATTATCAGAAATGTGTAAAACATTTTTCATTGCCTCAATCATGTAACGTGTGGCCCTACTGGAAGTCACATTTGTCTCTTCACTGTCGACACTGGAGTCAGTATCCGTGTCGGCGTGTGTATCTGCCATCTGAGGTAACGGCCGCTTTAGAGCCCCTGACGGCCTATGAGACGTCTGGACAGGCACAAGCTGAGTAGCCGGCTGTCTCATGTCAACCACTGTCTTTTATACAGAGCTGACACTGTCACGCAATTCCTTCCAACAGTTCATCCACTCAGGTGTCGACCCCCTAGGGGGTGACATCACTATTACAGGCAATCTGCTCCGTCTCCACATCATTTTTCTCCTCATACATGTCGACACAAACGTACCGACACACAGCACACACACAGGGAATGCTCTGATAGAGGACAGGACCCCACTAGCCCTTTGGGGAGACAGAGGGAGAGTTTGCCAGCACACACCAGAGCGCTATTTATATACAGGGATAACCTTATATAAGTGTTTTTCCCCTTATAGCTGCTATATTGTTAATACTGCGCCAATTAGTGCCCCCCCCTCTCTTTTTTAACAGTTTCTGTAGTGTAGTGACTGCAGGGGAGAGCCAGTGAGCTTTCCACCAACGGAGCTGTGAGGGAAAATGGCGCCAGTGTGCTGAGGAGATAGGCTCCGCCCCCTTCTCGGCGGCCTTATCTCCCGTTTTTCTGTGTATTCTGGCAGGGGTTAAATTCATCCATATAGCCCAGGAGCTATATGTGATGCATTTTTCGCCATCCAAGGTGTTTTTATTGCGTCTCAGGGCGCCCCCCCCCCCCAGTGCCCTGCACCCTCAGTGACCGGAGTGTGAAGTGTGCTTAGAGCAATGGCGCACAGCTGCAGTGCTGTGCGCTACCTTGTTGAAGACAGGACGTCTTCTGCCGCCGATTTTCCGGACCTCTTCTGTCTTCTGGCTCTGTAAGGGGGCCGGCGGCGCGGCTCTGGGACCCATCCATGGCTGGGCCTGTGATCGATCCCTCTGGAGCTAATGTCCAGTAGCCTAAGAAGCCCAATCCACTCTACACGCTGGTGAGTTCGCTTCTTCTCCCCTTAGTCCCTCGATACAGTGAGCCTGTTGCCAGCAGGTCTCACTGAAAATAAAAAACCTAACACTAAACTTTTCACTAAGCAGCTCAGGAGAGCCACCTAGTGTGCACCCTTCTCGTTCGGGCACAAAAATCTAACTGAGGCTTGGAGGAGGGTCATAGGGGGAGGAGCCAGTGCACACCAGGTAGTCCTAAAGCTTTACTTTTGTGCCCAGTCTCCTGCGGAGCCGCTGATCCCCATGGTCCTTACGGAGTCCCCAGCATCCACTAGGACGTCAGAGAAAAAAGTGATGTCACAGTGATGCTCCCAGATCCCCCTCACCTCCACAGTCATGTCTCTGTTTTATTACTATAGATTTAAGTGATGTCACTGTGACACTCCCAGTACCCCTCACGTCCACAGCCATGTCCCTGTATTATTACTAGAGATAAATGTGATGTCACTGTGACACTTCCAGATCCAGTCATGTCCCTGTATTATTACTAGAGATATATGATGCCACTGTGACACTTACAGATCCCCTCAACTCCCCAGGCATGTCCCTGTATTATTACAGGAGATATATGTGATCTCACTGTGACACTTCCAGATCCCCTAACATCCCCAGTCATGTCCCTGTATTATTACTATAGATATAAGTGATGTCACTGTGACGCTCCCAGATCTCCTCATCTCCCCAGTCATGTCCCTGTTTTATTACTATAGATTTAAGTGATGTCACTGTGACACTCCCAGTACCCCTCACGTCTACAGTCATGTCCCTGTTTTATTACTATAGATAAAAGTGATGTCACAGTGATGCTCCAAGATCCCCTCACCTCCCCAGTGATGTCCCTGTATTATTACTATAGATATAAGGTCACAATGATGCTCCCAGATCCTCCCAGCTCCCCAGTCATGTCCCTGTATTATTACTATAGATATAAGTGATGTCACTGTAGTGCTCCCAGAATCCCTCACCTCCCCAGTCATGTCCCTGAGTTATTACTATGATATAAGGTCACAGTGATGTTCCCATATCCTATCACCTCCCCATTCATGTCCCTGTATTATTACTATAGATATAAGGTCACTGTGACGCTCCCAGATCCACTCACCTCCCCAGTAAGCAGGTAGATGATCTCCAGGGTGATTTTTATTATGCTCTCAGTCCTGTGACTACTGTCCTTGTCCATCCTCCGTCAATCAGAGATAATACAGAACGTGTGATGTGTAATAAAGACTCCGTTCCCCACAGCTGGAGTTCCTGGAATAAATAGAACACATAAAACATATTGCACATGTAACATAGTAAATGTGGAATAGAGTGGTCATTTAATCTCCTATTTCCCCACAGCCATAGAGTCCTGGTCAGTGTCTCCAAGGTTCCTGTGACCCAGCCCCATAATGCTGTACTGCATAGTGATCCTGATCTAGAATGTAGTGCTATTGTGGGTGGAGTCACAATGAACTGATGTGCAGTACATTGTGAAGGAACAGGGTCTCCTGGAAAGGCGGCCGGAGACAGGCAGGGGGAAGGCGGCAGGAGACAGGCAGGGGAAAGGCGGCAGGAGACAGGCAGGGGAAAGGCGGCAGGAGACAGGCAGGGGAAAGGCGACAGGAGACATGCAGGGGAAAGGCGACAGGAGACAGACAGGGGAAAGGCAGCAGGAGACAGGCTGGGGAAACGCGGCAGAGACAGACAGGGGGAAGGCAGCCGGACACAGACAGGGGAGCAGCCGCATGGAGTAACATGAGTTGGGGCTTGGACGGGGTCAGCAGCAGCAGCCATTAGCGGGGTACAGTGCCAGCTGCCTGCAGGCTATAACCCGGCCCTCCCATACCAGATGCTCCTGCCATGCTAGACCCGCAGCCCCTGCCTCCTACCCACACCCTCTGCAGCCTAGGAAGGATGAGCTGCTGGGAGCCCCCTGAGGCGGATGAGTGAGGAAGCCCCCTGGAGGAGTAACTGCCGCTCTCTGTGCCTGCTTCTACATGCTGCCCTCCCCTACTTGCTGCATGGGTGCAGATGTTGGCAGCGCACACAGCATGAAAACACAAGGTTTGTTGGCGCTGGGCAGGTCTGTGATGGAATACATTTTAGGATTAGCAGCCACCTGGAGAGGGGTAGCCGGCCTCCTCATACAGAGACAAATGTGGGGATACCAGGTAGGCGCTCTATCCAAATGATGCAGCCAAAAAATAATGAAAAAATAAGAATTTACTCACCGGTAATTCTATTTCTCGTAGTCCGTAGTGGATGCTGGGAACTCCGAAAGGACCATGGGGAATAGCGGGCTCCGAAGGAGGCTGGGCACTCTAAAAAAGATTTATGACTACCTGGTGTGCACTGGCTCCTTCCACTATGACCCTCCTCCAAGCCTCAGTTAAGACACTGTGCCCGGACGAGCGTACACAATAAGGAAGGATTTTGAATCCCGGGTAAGACTCATACCAGCCACACCAATCACACCTGGATACTATATCCAGTTTGACAGTATTAAAACAACTGAGCCTCTCAACAGATGGCTCAACAATAACCCTTTAGTTAGCAATAACTATGTACAAGTATTGCAGACGATCCGCACTTGGGATGGGCGCCCAGCATCCACTACGGACTACGAGAAATAGAATTACAGGTGAGTAAATTCTTATTTTCTCTGACGTCCTAGTGGATGCTGGGAACTCCGAAAGGACCATGGGGATTATACCAAAGCTCCCAAACGGGCGGGAGAGTGCGGATGACTCTGCAGCACCGAATGAGAGAACTCCAGGTCCTCCTCAGCCAGGGTATCAAATTTGTAGAATTTTGCAAGTGTGTTTGCCCCTGACCAAGTAGCCGCTCGGCAAAGTTGTAAAGTTGAAACCCCTCGGGCAGCCGCCCAAGATGAGCCCACCTTCCTTGTGGAGTGGGCATTTACAGATTTTGGCTGTGGCAGGCCTGCCACAGAATGTGCAAGCTGAATTGTACTACAAATCCAACGAGCAATAGTCTGCTTAGAAGCAGGAGCACCCAGCTTGTTGGGTGCATATAGGATAAACAGCGAGTCAGATTTTCTGACTCTAGCCGTCCTGGAAACATATATTTTCAGGGCCCTGACCACGTCTAACAACTTGGAGTCCTCCAAGTCCCTAGTAGCCGCAGGCACCACAAATGGCTGGTTCAGGTGAAACGCTGACACCACCTTAGGGAGAAACTGGGGACGAGTCCTCAATTCTGCGGCCCTCCAGAAGATGAGCACTCTGCAGCCACCACAAAAGAGACACCCTGGTTCTTGGAGACAGGGTTATCAAGCGATGCATCTGAAGATGCGATCCGGACCACTTGTCCAACCGGCCCCACTGAAAGATTCTGGCATGGAACCTGCCGAATGGAATTGCTTCGTAAGAAGCTACCATCTTTCCCAGGACCCGCGTGCAGTGATGCACCGATACCTGTTTTGGTTTCAGGAGGTCTCTGACTAGAGAAGACAACTCCCTGGCTTTCTCCTCCGGGAGAAACACTTTTTTCTGGACTGTGTCCAGAATCATCCCCAGGAACATTAGACGAGTCGTCGGAACCAGCTGTGACTTTGGGATATTCAGAATCCAGCCGTGCTGGTGCAGCACTTCCTGAGATAGTGCTACTCCCACCAACAACTGTTCCTTGGACCGTGCCTTTATTAGGAGATCGTCCAAGTACGGGATAATTAAAACTCCCTTTTTTCGAAGGAGTATCATCATTTCCGCCATAACCTTGGTAAATACCCTCTGTGCCGTGGAGAGTCCAAACGGCAGCGTCTGGAATTGGTAATGGCAATCCTGTACCACAAATCTGATGTACTCCTGGTGAGGATGGTAAATGGGGACATGCAGGTAAGCATCCTTGATGTACAGGGATACCATGTAATCCCCCTCGTCCAGGCTTGCAATAACCGCCCTGAGCGATTCCATCTTGAACTTGAATTTTTATATGTATGTGTTCAAGGATTTCAAATTTAAAATGGGTCTCACCGAACCGTCCGGTTTCGGCACCACAAATAGTGTGGAATAGTAACCCCGGCCTTGTTGAAGTAGGGGTACCTTGATTATCACCTGCTGGGAATACAGCTTGTGAATTGCCGCAAGCACCGCCTCCCTGTCTGAGGGAGCAATCGGCAAGGCAGATTTTAGGAACCGGTGGGGTGGAGCCGCCTCGAATTCCAGCTTGTACCCCTGAGATACTATTTGAAGGATTCAGGGATCCACCTGTGAGCGAGCCCACTGATCGCTGAAATTCTTGAGGCGGGCCCCCACCGTACCTGGCTCCGCCTGTGGAGCCCCACCGTCATGCGGCGGACTTGGAAGAAGAAGCGGGGGAGGACTTTTGCTCCTGGGAACCTGCTGTTTGTTGCAGCCTTTTTCCCCTACCTCTGCCTCTAGACAGAAAAGACCCTCCTTTTCCTCGCTTGTTTTTCTGGGTCCGAAAGGACTGCACCTGATAAAATGGCGCCTTCTTAGGCTGTGAGGGGACATGGGGTAAAAATGCTGACTTCCCAGACGTTGCTGTGGAAACTAGGTCCGAGAGACCATCCCCAAATAATTCCTTCCCCTTATAAGGCAAAACTTCCATGTGCCTTTTGGAATCTGCATCTCCTGTCCACTAGCGAGTCCATAAGCATCTCCTAGCAGAGATGGATAATGCACTTACTTTAGATGCCAGCCGGCAGATTTCCCTCTGTGCATCTCTCATGTATAAGACTGAGTCTTTGATATGGTCTATGGTTAGCAGAATCGTGTCTCTGTCTAGTGTGTCAATATTTTCTGACAGTTTATCTGACCACGCAGTGGCAGCACTGCACATCCATGCTGACGCAATAGCTGGTCTAAGTATAATGCCTGAGTGTGTGTATACAGACTTCAGGATCGCCTCCTGCTTTCTATCAGCAGGTTCCTTAAGGGCGGCCAAGGTGTTAATATTGCTGCTCAGGGCGCCCCCCCCAGCGCCCTGCACCCTCAGTGACCGGAGTGTGAAGTGTGTATGAGGAGCAATGGCGCACAGCTGCAGTGCTGTGCGCTACCTTGGTGAAGACTGATGTCTTCTGCCGCCGATTTTCCGGACCTCTTCTTGCTTCTGGCTCTGTAAGGGGGACGGGGGCGGTCCCTCTGGAGCTAATGGTGTCCAGTAGCCTAAGAAGCCCAATCCGGCTGCAAGCAGGTGAGTTCGCTTCTTCTCCCCTTAGTCCCTCGCTGCAGTGAGCCTGTTGCCAGCAGGTCTCACTGAAAATAAAAAATAAAATAAAAATATACTTTCTTTCTAGGAGCTCAGGAGAGCCCCTAGTGTGCATCCAGCTCGGCCGGGCACAAAAATCTAACTGAGGCTTGGAGGAGGGTCATAGTGGGAGGAGCCAGTGCACACCAGGTAGTCTAAGATCTTTCTAGAGTGCACAGCCTCCTTCGGAGCCCGCTATTCCCCATGGTCCTTTCGGAGTTCCCAGCATCCACTAGGATGTCAGAGAAAATAAGAATTTACTTACCGACAATTCTATTTCTCGTAGTCCGTAGTGGATGCTGGGCGCCCATCCCAAGTGCGGATTGTCTGCAATACTTGTATATAGTTATTGTTGCCAAAAATTCGGGTTTTGTTGTAGTGAGCCATCTGTTCTGGAGGCTCCTCATGTTATCATACTGTTAACTGGGTTTAGATCACAAGTTATATGGTGTGATTGGTGTGGCTGGTATGAGTCTTACCCGGGATTCAAAAATCCTTCCTTATTGTGTACGCTCGTCTGGGCACAGTATCTTAACTGAGGCTTGGAGGAGGGTCATAGGGGGAGGAGCCAGTGCACACCAGGCAGTCCTAAAGCTTTTACTTTTGTGCCCAGACTCCTGCGGAGCCGCTATTCCCCATGGTCCTGACGGAGTCCCAGCATCCACAAGGACATCAGAGAAACACTGTTTATTACACACAAGAGCCAGTCTGCATTATCAACTTTGTGCCGCAGAGACTACCAACACTGGTGCAGTGAGTACTAACTACCAACACATCTATACACATGTAACTCACTTTGTTGTTACACCGGAACTAAGCGGATGGACAATTACCATATAAAGGTCATTCTGGTTCAGGGCACATTCCTGTATGAACCATATCAGCTGGAGGATTTCTTCTCACTCACACTGTGCGCTGCTAATTTACTATAAGAGACGGACAAAACCTCTGAGAGTCTCCTATGTAGAAGGATCAGCGTTTTCCTTTTACATTGATTTTATCAGTGATACCTTTGTGTATACTCATTGTGTATATCATGTATACCAGAGATATCATATACCTCAGGGTAACACCCATTAGTATATGTTTTGCTCTATATTACGGTTTATATTGTTTTTATCTTTGGTTGCATCATTTGGATAGAGCGCTACCTGGTATTCCCCACATTTGCACACAGCACGGGGCACAGTAACAGGCCGGCTGCCGGCACGTATACAAAATAATAGGTTCCCTATAGAATAATAGTAAACGCCAGGCACAGCTGCTGCAGAAACTCTTGTTACATACATGACGTCAGTCTCTTCTGATACCGGCATTATATAATACAACCCGGTGTCTCTACAGCAGATGGCCGTCGTTATACGTGTGGCGCCTCCTAGCGGGCATTTCACATGTTACACCATTATAGTGACGTGACTGCTGGGGGGGACGGCAATGAGGGGCTCAGCCTGCAGCTGTCACACTGCCAGTGGTGTAGTAATGCTCTGCAGCTGTCACACTGCCAGTGGTGTAGTAATGCTCTGCAGCTGTCACACTGCCAGTGGTGTAGTAATGCTCTGCAGCTGTCACACTGCCAGTGGTGTAGTAATGCTCTGCAGCTGACACACTGCCAGTGGTGTAGTAATGCTCTGCAGCTGTCACACTGCCAGTGGTGTAGTAATGCTCTGCAGCTGTCACACTGCCAGTGGTGTAGTAATGCTCTGCAGCAGTCACACTGCCAGTGGTGTAGTAATGCTCTGCAGCTGTCACACTGCCAGTGGTGTAGTAATGCTCTGCAGCTGTCACACTGCCAGTGGTGTAGTAATGCTCTGCAGCTGTCACACTGCCAGTGGTGTAGTAATGCTCTGCAGCTGTCACACTGCCAGTGGTGTAGTAATGCTCTGCAGCTGTCACACTGCCAGTGGTGTAGTAATGCTCTGCAGCTGTCACACTGCCAGTGGTGTAGTAATGCTCTGCAGCTGTCACACTGCCAGTGGTGTAGTAATGATCTGCAGCTGACATAATAATAATAATAATAATAATAATAATAATAACAGGACACCACAGGCTGCTCCCCCTGTATAGTAATAATAACAGGACACCACAGGCTGCTCCCCCTGTATAGTAATAATAACAGGACACCACAGGCTGCTCCCCCTGTATAGTAATAATAACAGGACACCACAGGCTACTCCCCCTGTATAGTAATAATAACAGGACACCACAGGCTGCTCCCCCTGTATAGTAATAATAACAGGCAACCACAGGCTGCTCACCCTGTATAATAATAATAACAGAACACCACATGCTGCTCCCCCTGTATAGTAATAATAACAGGCAACCACAGGCTGCTCCCCCTGTATAATAATAACAGGACACCACATGCTGCTCCCCCTGTATAGTAAGACGCCATTACCTGATCTCCACGGACACTGGGAGGCTGCAGCAGTCGATGAAAACTCACTTCCTGCATGTGGACCGCACAGTCCGGAAGTAAGGTGGAACGCACAGGCAGGAAGTAGGGCATGATTGGCAAAGGCTGCTTACTGGTTACTGGGTCCTCCGCTACTACACCCCGCCCACAGCCCCGGTATATTCAAGCTATGTTAACACACATGTCCTCAGTGCAGGAGGCCGGCGGCCATTTTCTTGTAGACCAGTCCGGCAGCAGCAATAGGTTCCCTGGCCGTGTAGTGACGTCAGGAGCGGCGGCCATTTTCCCCTGGTCTGAGCTCCGCCTTCCTTCTATCATTCCCACAAGGCAGCAGGAGCAGAGAGCAGCCATTGCTGTGTCTGGCAGGCAGGTAATGATATTATTATTATTATTATTCTATAGGCTGAGCAGCTCTGGTGTCAGGTTCTGTACTACAGGGGGAGCAGCCTCTGGTGCCTTGTTATAGTGCAGCTGGAGCAGCCTCTGGTGCTGCATTATCCCTGTACAGGTGGCTGACACTCTAGTGTCCTATTACCGTAATACAGGTGGCGCAGACCCCGCCGTTACCGTAATACAGGTGGCGCAGACCCCGCAGTTACCGTAATACAGGTGTCGCAGACCCCGCCGTTACCGTAATACAGGTGTCGCAGACCCCGCCGTTACCGTAATACAGGGGGCGCAGACCCCGCCGTTACCGTAATACAGGTGGCGCAGACCCCACCGTTACCGTAATACAGGTGGCGCAGACCCCGCCGTTACCGTAATACAGGTGGCGCAGACCCCGCCGTTACCGTAATACAGGGGGCGCAGACCCCGCCGTTACCGTAATACAGGTGGCGCAGACCCAGCCGTTACCGTAATACAGGTGGCGCAGACCCAGCCGTTACCGTAATACAGGAGGAGCAGACCCCGTCGTTACTGTAATACAGGTGGCGCAGACCCCGTCGTTACTGTAATACAGGTGGCGCAGACCCCGCCATTACCATAATACAGGTGTCGCAGACCCCGCCATTACCATAATACAGGTGTCGCAGCCCCTGCCGTTACCGTAATACAGGTGGCGCAGACCCCGCCGTTACAGTAATACAGGTGGCGCAGACCCCGCCATTACCATAATACAGGTGTCGCAGCCCCTGCCTTTACCGTAATACAGGTGGTGCAGACCCCGCCGTTACTGTAATACAGGTGGTGCAGACCCCGCCGATACCGTAATACAGGTGGCGCAGACCCCGCCATTACCGTAATACAGGTGGTGCAGACCCCGCCGTTACCGTAATAAAAGTGGCGCAGACCCTGCCGTTACCGTAATACAGGTGGTGCAGACCCTGCCGTTACCGTAATAAAGGTGGCGCAGACCCCGCCGTTACCGTAATACAGGTGGTGCAGACCCTGCCGTTACCGTAATACAGGTGGTGCAGACCCCGCCGTTACCGTAATACAGGTGGTGCAGACCCTGTCGTTACTGTAATACAGGTTGTGCAGACCCCGCCGTTACCGTAATACAGGTGGCGCAGATCCCGCCGTTACCATAATACAGGAGGCGCAGACCCCGCCGTTACCGTAATACAGGTGGCGCAGACCCCACCGTTACCATAATAGAGGTAGCGCAGACCCCACCATTACCGTAATACAGGTGGCGCAAGACCCCGCCGTTACCGTAATACAGGTGGCTCAGACCCCGCCGTTACCGTTATACAGGTGGTGAAGACCCCGTCGTTACGTAATACAGGTGGCGCAAGACCCCGCTGTTACCGTAATACAGGTGGCTCAGACCCCGCCGTTACCGTAATACAGGTGGTGCAGTCCCCGCCGTTACTGTAATATAGGTGGTGCAGACCCCGCCGATACCGTAATACAGGTGGTGCAGACCCCGCCATTACCGTAATACAGGTGGTGCAGACCCGCCGTTACCGTAATAAAGGTGGCGCAGACCCTGCCGTTACCGTAATACAGGTGGTGCAGACCCCGCCGTTACCGTAATAAAGGTGGCGCAGACCCCGCCGTTATCGTAATACAGGTGGCTCAGACCCCGCCGTTACCGTTATACAGGTGGTGAAGACCCCGTCGTTACCGTAATACAGGTGGCGCAAGACCCCGCTGTTACCGTAATACAGGTGGCTCAGACCCCGCCGTTACCGTAATACAGGTGGTGCAGACCCCGCCGTTACTGTAATATAGGTGGTGCAGACCCCGCCGATACCGTAATACAGGTGGCTCAGACCCCGCCGTTACCGTAATACAGGTGGTGCAGTCCCCGCCGTTACTGTAATATAGGTGGTGCAGACCCCGCCGATACCGTAATACAGGTGGTGCAGACCCCGCCATTACCGTAATACAGGTGGTGCAGACCCGCCGTTACCGTAATAAAGGTGGCGCAGACCCTGCCGTTACCGTAATACAGGTGGTGCAGACCCCGCCGTTACCGTAATAAAGGTGGCGCAGACCCCGCCGTTACCGTAATACAGGTGGCTCAGACCCCGCCGTTACCGTTATACAGGTGGTGAAGACCCCGTCGTTACCGTAATACAGGTGGCGCAAGACCCCGCTGTTACCGTAATACAGGTGGCTCAGACCCCGCCGTTACCGTAATACAGGTGGTGCAGACCCCGCCGTTACTGTAATATAGGTGGTGCAGACCCCGCCGATACCGTAATACAGGTGGTGCAGACCCCGCCATTACCGTAATACAGGTGGTGCAGACCCGCCGTTACCGTAATAAAGGTGGCGCAGACCCTGCCGTTACCGTAATACAGGTGGTGCAGACCCCGCCGTTACCGTAATAAAGGTGGCGCAGACCCCGCCGTTACCGTAATACAGGTGGTGCAGACCCTGCTGTTACCGTAATACAGGTGGTGCAGACCCCGCCGTTACCGTAATAAAGGTGGCGCAGACCCCGCCGTTACCGTAATACAGGTGGCTCAGACCCCGCCGTTACCGTTATACAGGTGGTGAAGACCCCGTCGTTACCGTAATACAGGTGGCGCAAGACCCCGCTGTTACCGTAATACAGGTGGCTCAGACCCCGCCGTTACCGTAATACAGGTGGTGCAGACCCCGCCGTTACTGTAATATAGGTGGTGCAGACCCCGCCGATACCGTAATACAGGTGGTGCAGACCCCGCCATTACCGTAATACAGGTGGTGCAGACCCGCCGTTACCGTAATAAAGGTGGCGCAGACCCTGCCGTTACCGTAATACAGGTGGTGCAGACCCCGCCGTTACCGTAATAAAGGTGGCGCAGACCCCGCCGTTACCGTAATACAGGTGGTGCAGACCCCGCCGTTACCGTAATACAGGTGGCGCAGACCCCGCCGTTACCGTAATACAGGTGGCGCAGACCCCGCCGTTACCATAATACAGGAGGCGCAGACCCCGTCGTTACCGTAATACAGGTGGTGCAGACCCCACCGTTACCATAATAGAGGTAGCGCAGACCCCACCATTACCGTAATACAGGTGGCGCAAGACCCCGCCGTTACCGTAATACAGGTGGCTCAGACCCCGCCGTTACCGTAATACAGGTGGCTCAGACCCCGCCGTTACCGTTATACAGGTGGTGAAGACCCCGTCGTTACCGTAATACAGGTGGCGCAAGACCCCGCTGTTACCGTAATACAGGTGGCTCAGACCCCGCCGTTACCGTAATACAGGTGGCGCAGACCCCGTCGTTACCGTAATACAGGTGGCGCAAGACCCAGCCGTTATCGTAATACAGGAGGCGCAGACCCCGCCGTTACTGTGATACAGGTGGCGCAGTCCCCACCCTTACCGTAATACAGGTGGCGCAAGACCCCGACGTTACTGTAATACAGGGCTCAGACCCCGCCGTTACCGTAATACAGGTGGCGCAGTCCCCACCCTTACCGTAGTACAGAGGGCGCACACCCCGCCGTTACCGTGATACAGGTGGCGCAGACCCCGCCGTTACTGTAATTCTATAAACGGGACATTACAGGTGTTGTGTCCTGTGGCATTGTACTATACAGGTGGAGCGGCATATGTTGTATTAATATTCAGGGGAGCTGTATTAAAATACAGGGGAGTGGCATGTGTTGTCCTACTGTACAGGGGGAGCGGCCTGGGGCATCCTCCTATACAGGGGTAGTGGATTATGACATCCTACTATACAGGGGGAGCAGCCTGTGTTGCCCTTTTATACAGGGTAAGTGGCCTGTGGTGTCTTGTTACTTTTATTATATAGGGTGAGCGACATGTATTGTCTTTCTATACAGAAGGAGTGGCCTGTGTTGTCATATTACAGGGGTAGCATCCTGTACTGTCATAGTATACAGGGGGAGCGGCCTGTGTTGTCACAATATACAAGTGGAGGGACCTGTGGTGTCTTGTTACTAGTATTATATAGGGTGATCGGAATGTATTTTCTTTCTATACAGAAGGCATGGCCTGTGTTGTCATAATATACAGGGGCAGCGGCCTGTGTTGTTATAATATACAGGGGTAGCTTCCTGTGCTGTCATAGTATACAGGGGGTGCGGCATGTGTTGTCATAATATACAGGGGTAGCTTTCTGTGCTGTCATAGTATACAGGGGGAGCGGCCTGTGTTGTATTTATTATTTATTAGCAGTTTCTTATATAGCGCAGCATATTCCGTTGCGCTTTACAATTAGAACAACAGTAATAGAACAAAACAGGGTAAAAACAGACAGACATAGAGGTAGGAAGGCCCTGCTCGCAAGCTTACAATCTATGGGGGAATAGGCATTGATACAGAAGGATTGATGCTACCTGTTGCATAATGGTCCACCAGATTGCTAGGTTCTTAATGGGTTGTATGATATGATCACCCAGCGATGAGATGAGGTATAGATTGAGAACAGCAGAGGACCCAAGACTGAGCCTTGCGGTACTCCAACTGGTAGAGGTATAGAAGAAGAGGTAGAATCAGAGAAGTGAACACTGAAAGAGCGATTAGATAGGTAGGATGAGAACCAGGAGAGGACCGTGTCCTGAAGACCTAGAGATTGTAGTATTTGTATGAGAAGAGAGTGGTCAATGATGTCATAAGCAGCAGAGAGATCTAGAAGAATGAGTAGTGTGTAATGGGCTTTAGATCTAGCAGTGTCTAGATCATTCACTACTTTGGTCAGTGCAGTGTCTGTGGAGTGTTGGGCATGAAAGCCTGACTGAAGTGGGTCCAATAAGTTGTGGGAGTTAAGAAAGTGTGTAAGGCAAGTGTAGGCAAGTCTCTCAAGTAGCTTGGAGGGACCTGGTAGCTGAGAAATGGACGGTAGTTAGAGATTGTGTTTGGGTCAGAGTTGTGTTTGTTTAGACTGGGAGTAATCACTGCATGCTTAAACAGAGAAGGAAAGATACCAGTAGAGAGAGAGATTACAGATTTTAGTTAAGGTTGGGATAAGCACAGGAGACAAAGTTTTACTGACCTGTGAGGGTATAGGATCAAGAGGAGAGGTAGTGGAGTAGGAGGATGGAAAGACTGATGATACTTCATCTTCACTTGTGGGATCAAATGAAGAGAAAGTGCCAGAGGGTTCAGGTAGGGAATTGAGCAGGTCACTGGCTGAGGAAGAGCGTACCATTCCATCTCGGATTTTATCACTCTTATCCTTGAAGTAGGAGGCAAGTTCTTGTGCACTGATACACAAAACACTATTATTTGCAGCGCCTGCATCAATTTAATAAAATCAGAAAAAATATTTTTAAAAAATTCCAATGGTGGGGACAATGCTTGGTATACGTTCACCAATATATAGGAGTTGTGTATTGCTCCTATTAGGAATAACTAGATGAAAGAAATATAATAGGGGCGCTCATATATCAAAACACTGTACCCAACAAGATAACAGCCATGGAGTCCAATAGTTATTAAAATTACTTTATTATAAATAAATACTTTTGTATCTGTATATATTGCTATTAAATATTAACTATTCTTGTACAATTGTGTAGCAATTTCATAACACTTGTATAATTAATTAACAGTAGTTACACATTCATATAAAAAGCAGCTAGAAACCAAATACATATATTAATGTAATTGTTCTGTGGTAATATGACCAATATATCCAACCGGGCGTCCCCGGAAAGAAAATATTCGTTGTGGCTTAAAAACAACTGCTGGAAGATAAAAAAACGTTTATATGCCAAGCCCAGGTGGGTGCCGGCGCGGAACTGATGAGAAGAGAACCGTCAAGTCCATTGGTGGAAAATCCGTTATGCGCTTGATGTATATTCTCCTCCAGGATTACATCACCTCTTCCACTATAGCTGGATTGTATGGGTAACGGTCCCAAGATGTTATCACTGTTGATAGAAGCGGCGTGTGGACCGTGTCCACAGCGGGGATGGTATTGCCACTAAATAGTGAAGATCCCGTGGTGGATATATAAACCATAGTCAATTTTTCAGACTGGGGGCAGTTTGGATTCCCGTCTCTTATACGGGACTTGAGGTGACTCGTACCTTGTTTGTGCTGCCACTACAGCTTTACCATTGGGCTGATTGGCCCTGGGATATGGGCGCTGTTGGTATTGTCGGCATGTGAACCGCTGTTGCGGCGAGATCGATAAGGCCGCTGTATAAGTCCCGTGGTGGATTGTCAGAATTCGTTTGGATCTCCCAGTGTGAAAACATATTAGCAGGGACTGAGGTTCACAGAATAATAACTAGTTTATTAAAGCAACGTACAACTGTAAACAATAAATATAAAGCAGGAATAACTGGAGAACACAAAGGGAAAACTGAGGAGACATGGGATGCCAGGAAACTGTGAGTACATGAGAATGATGTAGACTGTGGTAGAGTATGCACGTACCAGGGTTGCAGGATTGCACTGTAACTGGAACACAGGATGGCACTGATGATTTGTAAACTTGTGTACGGTGACCAAAGGTGCTGATGAGTTAAGGAACTTGTGAATGATGATTGAAGACACTGGTGATTTGCAGACTTGTAAATGGTGACTGAAGATCATACATGCCTACCTGGCCCTCTCCATGAGGGAGAAAATGCTCTGTTTCTGGACTTTCCTGGTAATGTATGATTGCAATCACCTGTGGTGAGCCAGGTAATTGATAAGAAAGGTGTTTCACCACAGGTGGTTGCAATCATACATTACCAGGAAAGTCCAGGAACAGAGCATTTTCTCCCTCATGGAGAGGGTCAGGTAGGCAAGTATGCTGAAGATGCTGATGAGTTAAGGAACTTGTGAATGATGATTGAAAACAAAGATGATTTGCAAAGTTGTAAGCGATGACTGAAGACGCTGATGATTCCAGGAACTTGAGAATAATGGTTAAAGACACTGGTGGTTTGCAGAGTAGTACACGGTGACTGGAGACACTGATGATTCTAGGAACTTGAAAATGATACTTAAAGACTGATGCAGACACTGACTCCCAGCACGCTGATGACCGAGACACATTAAAGTCCAGAAGCTGCTTGAGAACGCTGGAAGCTGTGCAGCAGTTAATGCTGGAAGCACCGGAGACACTGGGGTAGACTGCGGAGAAACTCGCTGGGAACGAGAGCACTGGCAGTTCTTAGGTCGATTTAGCAGCAGAGATCAGCATGACCAGGACCAGGAGCTATAACAATCTTGACTCGATGAATTGGCAACAGGGAGCCTGTGTGGCTGGCCTAAGTAGTGAGTACAGGTGCTGCTCACAGCTGTGGTAGCAGCTACTAATCAAGCTGCAGATACAGAGCAGCACTCTGAACACCGGAGCAGAGAGCGCCACCCCAGGCATGGAGGAGAAACTACATGGGATTGATCGGTAACATTCAAACAGGGCCGGTATATGGAGTAACCACCTGGACTGGTTTGTGCTGTTGTAGGCACTGATAGTAGCTAGTGGGGGAGGTGAGGGAGGGTAAAGAAGTGATTTAAATGTATTAAAAAGTTGCTTGGGGTTGGTGGCATGAGAAGAGATGAGAGATTAGAAATATGTTTGGCAGTGTCCAGGGCCTGATGATAGGAGTGGTAGGTGGTCTTATATCTGAGGATTCTGAGATTTACGCCTCTGACGTTCTACTTTACGTGACAGTTTTTGTAGGTGTCTTGATGATTTAGAGTGCCATGGTTGACATCTAAGCCTACGTGGAGTGTGATGGGTAGCTGGAGCCACTTCATCAAGGGCACTCTCTAGGGTCTTGTGCAGGTGGGATACAGCAGTGTCAGATGTGGTAAATGTAGGGATTGGTGAGAGCAGTTGTTGCAGAGAAGTGGAAAGTTGTTGAAAATGTATATTGTTAGTATTTCTGCAGGTCTTAGGAGGCTTGCTAGGTTTTAGTGTCATAGAATTTAGAGTAATAGAAGAGATTGTGAAGGTGATCAGGTTGTGATCAGAGAGAGGGAAAGGAGTGTTAATGAATTCAGAAACTGAGCAGTGCCTGGTGAACACAAGATCAAGGCAGTGGCCCTCCTGATGAGTAGAGGAGTCAGACCATTGGGTGAGGCCAAGAGAGGAGGTTAGAGAGAAGAGTTTGGAGGCATGAACAGATTGTGGACTGTCAAGAGCTAAATTGAAATCGCCCTTAATGATGGTGGAGATGTCAGAGGATAAGATGTGCAGAAGCCAGGCAGAAAAATCTTCTAGAAATTGTTGTTCGAGTTGCCCAGGAGGGCGATAGATAGCTGCAAAATGCAGAGAGAATAGGTAAAAATCCTGATAGAGTGAACTTCAAATGATGTGAATGCGAGTGATGGAACCTGCGGTAGAACAGTGTATGTGAAAAATTGGAACAGTAAGATTCCAACCCCACCACCTTTATAATTACCAGGCCTGGGGGTGTGTGTGAAGTGGAAACCACCGTGTGACAGTGCTGCAGGGGAGGCCGAGTCTGATTGTGTGAGCCATGTTTCTGTTATAGCCAGCAGATTAAAGTTGTGAGAGATAAAGAGGTCATGGATGGATGGTAATTTGTTACAAGCAGAGCATGCATTCCATAAGCCACATTTTAGTGACTTGGAGGGGGATGGGAGACACGTGATATTTATGAGGTTAGATGGATTTCTATGTTGTTATGAGATGAGTGTGAGAGGGACAGGTGGTTGGGGCCTGGATTTGGTGATATGGCACCAGCTAATAAAAGCAGAAGAGTGAGATAAATATTGTTGGATGTTTGCGAGTGTTTATTCTGGTGGCCAATTGTGGTTGTCAAAGTACTTGCAGAGAAGTAAGTATAAAGCTCATGAGTGGTTAGAAGAGGGGAGTGGAGAATAGAAGCTGTAATGTGCACAGAGGGGTGAGTTTTAGGGTGAGTGTAGAATGTGTTACATTTGGTGAGAATTCCATGAATTGAAATAAGAAACAGTAGTTTGATGAACATGCTGTGGTCGTTTGTGAGATAATTTTGGGTTAAGTTGTGTAGGAATAAGTTGTTTAAGTAAATTACCTTTCCTTGATGGTGCTCAATGTTTGTTCAACTGTTTATTTAACTGTTCGGATAACACACTTCTTAATTCCACACTTGTTAAATTCCATGCAAGCTACCCCCAGCAAGCTGACCCCTTGACATTACACAGTGACACCGGGGGATGTGTCTGGGTGATGACTGGAGAGGTGACTGCTGGGAATGGGACATTATACAGTAACACCAGGGGATGTGTCTGGGTGATGACTGGAGAGGTGACTGCTGGGAATGGGGCATTATACAGTAACACCAGGGGATGTGTATGGGTGATGACTGGAGAGGTGACTTCTGGGGATGGGAACATTATACAGTAACACCAGGGGATGTGTCTGGGTGAGGACTGGAGAAGTGACTGCTGGGAATGGGACATTATACAGTAACACCAGGGGGGGTGTCTGGGTGATGAATTGAGAGGTGACTGCTGGGAATGGTGCATTATACAATAACACCAGGAGACATGTCTGGGTGATGACTGGAGAGGTGACTGCCGGGAATGGGGCATTATACAATAACACCAGGGGACGTATCTGGGTGATGACTGGAGAGGTGACTGCTGGGAATGGGGCATTATACAGTAACACCGGGGGACGTGTCTGGGTGATGACTGGAGAGGTGACTGCTGGGAATGGGACATTATACAGTAACATCAGGGGATGTGTCTGGGTATGACTGGAGAGGTGACTGCTGGGAATGGGGCATTATACAGTAACACTAGGGGACGTGTCTAGGTGATGACTGGAGGGGTGACTGCTGGGAATGGGGCATTATACAGTAACACCAGGGGATGTGTCTGGGTGATGACTGGAGAGGTGACTGCTGGGAATGGGACATTATACAGTAACACCAGGGGACGTGTCTGGGTGATGACTGGAGAGGTGACTGCTGGAAATGGGGCATTATACAGTAACACCAGGGGATGTGTCTGGGTGATGACTGGAGAGGTGACTGCTGGGAATGGGGCACTATACAGTAACACCAGGGAATGTGTCTGGGTGATGACTGGAGAGGTGACTGCTGGGAATGGGGCATTATACAGTAACACCAGGGAATGTGTCTGGGTGATGACTGAAGAGGTGACTGCTGGGAATGGGGCATTATACAGTAACACTAGGGGACGTGTCTAGGTGATGACTGGAGGGGTGACTGCTGGGAATGGGGCATTATACAGTAACACTAGGGGACGTGTCTAGGTGATGACTGGAGAGGTGATTGCTGGGAATGGGGCATTATACAATAACACCAGGAGACATGTCTGGGTGATGACTGGAGAGGTGACTGCCGGGAATGGGGCATTATACAATAACACCAGGGGACGTATCTGGGTGATAACTGGAGAGGTGACTGCTGGGAATGGGGCATTATACAGTAACACCAGGGGATGTGTCTGGGTGATGACTGGAGAGGTGACTGCTGGGAATGGGACATCATACAGTAACACCGGGGATGTGTCTGGGTGATGACTGGAGAGGTGACTGCTGGGAATGGGACATTATACAGTAACATCAGGGGATGTGTCTGGGTATGACTGGAGAGGTGACTGCTGGGAATGGGGCATTATACAGTAACACTAGGGGACGTGTCTAGGTGATGACTGGAGGGGTGACTGCTGGGAATGGGGCATTATACAGTAACACCAGGGGGACGTGTCTGGGTGATGACTGTATCACTGTGTGTGTCAGGTTCCTATAAGGTGTCAGGATGTCACTGTCTATGTCTCCATGCAGGAGGGGGAGTATATAGAGGAACACAGGTTTCTATACAAGGACATGATGATGGAGAATCACTGGCCCCTCACATCACTGGGTAAGAGGAGACTATCATGTATTGTACAGGGGAGAGCAGGTATGGGGGCCCTTATATACACATCACCTGATAATCACATTTCTCTGACGTCCTTGTGGATGCTGGGACTCCGTCAGGACCATGGGGAATAGCGGCTCCGCAGGAGACTGAGCACAAAAGTAAAAGCTTTAGGACTACCCGGTGTGCACTGGCTCCTCCCCCTATGACCCTCCACCAAGCCTCAGTTAGATTTTTGTGCCCGAACGAGAAGGGTGCATACTAGGTGGCTCTCCTGAGCTGCTTAGAGTAAAAGTTTAAATTAGGTTTTTTATTTTCAGTGAGTCCTGCTGGCAACAGGCTCACTGCATCGAGGGACTAAGGGGAGAAGAAGTGAACTCACCTGCGTGCAGAGTGGATTGGGCTTCTTAGGCTACTGGACATTAGCTCCAGAGGGACCGATCACAGGCCCAGCCATGGATGGGTCCCAGAGCCGCGCCGCCGGCCCCCTTACAGAGCCAGAAGACAAGAAGAGTCCGGAAAATCGGCGGCAGAAGACGTCCTGTCTTCAATAAGGTAGCGCAAAGCACCGCAGCTGTGCGCCATTGCTCTCAGCACACTTCACACTCCGGTCACTGAGGGTGCAGGGCGCTGGGGGGGGGGCGCCCTGAGACGCAATAAAAACACTTTACATGGCAAAAAATACATCACATATAGCTCCTGGGCTATATGGATGCATTTAACCCCTGCCAGTTTTCCATAAAAAAGCGGGAGAAAGTCCGCCGAGAAGGGGGCGGAGCCTAACTCCTCAGCACACAAGCGCCATTTTCCCTCACAGCTCCGCTGGAAGGACGTCTCCCTGACTCTCCCCTGCAGTCCTACACTACAGAAACAGGGTAAAACAAGAGAGGGGGGGCACTAATTTGGCAGATAAATCTATACAGCAGCTATATAAGGGAAATACACTTATATAAGGTTATCCCTGTATATATATAGCGCTCTGGTGTGTGCTGGCAAACTCTCCCTCTGTCTCCCCAAAGGGCTAGTGGGGTCCTGTCCTCTATCAGAGCATTCCCTGTGTGTGTGCTGTGTGTCGGTACGTTTGTGTCGACATGTATGAGGAGGAAAATGGTGTGGAGGCGGAGCAATTGCCTGTAATAGTGATGTCACCCCCTAGGGAGTCGACACCTGACTGGATGGTCTTATGGAAGGAATTACGTGATAGCGTCAGCACTTTACAAAAAACTGTTGACGACATGAGACAGCCGGCAAATCAGCTAGTGCCTGTCCAGACGTCTCAAACACCGTCAGGGGCTCTAAAGCGCCCGTTACCTCAGATGGTCGACACAGACCCAGACACGGACACTGACTCCAGTGTCGACGGTGAGGAAACAAACGTGATTTCCAGTAGGGCCACACGTTACATGATCACGGCAATGAAGGAGGTTTTGAACATTTCTGATACTACAAGTACCACAAAAAAGGGTATTATGTGGGGTGTGAAAAAACTACCCGTAGTTTTTCCTCAATCAGATGAATTAAATGAGGTGTGTGATGAAGCGTGGGTTTCCCCCGATAAAAAACTGATAATTCCTAAAAAATTATTGGCATTATACCCTTTCCTGCCAGAGGTTAGGGCGCGTTGGGAAACACCCCCATGGGTAGATAAAGCGCTCACACGCTTATCAAAACAAGTGGCATTACCGTCTCCTGATACGGCCACCCTCAAGGAACCAGCTGATAGGAAGCTGGAAAATATCCTAAAAAGTATATACACACATACTGTTGTTATACTGCGACCAGCAATCGCCTCAGCCTGGATGTGCAGTGCTGGGGTGGTTTGGTCGGATTCCCTGACTGAAAATATTGATACCCTGGATAGGGACAGTATATTATTGACTATAGAGCATTTAAAGGATGCATTTCTATATATGCGAGATGCACAGAGGGATATTTGCACCCCTGGCATCAAGAGTAAGTGCGCTGTCCATTTCTGCCAGAAGAGGGTTATGGACGCGACAGTGGTCAGGTGATGCGGATTCCAAACGGCATATGGAAGTATTGCCGTATAAAGGGGAGGAGTTATTTGGGGTTGGTCTATCGGACCTGGTGGCCACGGCAACGGCCGGGAAATCCACCTTTTTACCCCAGGTCACCTCTCAGCAGAAAAAGACACCGTCTTTTCAGGCTCAGTCCTTTCATCCCCCTAAGGGCAAGTGGGCAAAAGGCCACTCATTTCTGCCCCGGGGCAGAGGAAGGGGAAAAAGACTGCATCAGGCAGCCTCTTCCCTGGAACAGAAGCCCTCCCCCGCTTCTGCCAAGTCCTCAGCATGACGCTGGGGCCTTACAAGCGGACTCAGGCACGGTGGGGGGCCGTCTCAAGAATTTCAGCGCGCAGTGGGCTCACTCGCAAGTGGACCCCTGGATCCTGCAGGGGTACAAATTGGAATTCGAGACGTCTTCCCCTCGCCGGTTCCTGAAGTCTACCAACGTCTCCCTCTGACAGGGAGGCAGTATTGGAAGCCATTCACAAGCTGTATTCCCAGCAGGTGATAATCAAGGTACCCCTCCTGCAACAGGGAAAGGGGTACTATTCCACGCTGTTTGTGGTACCGAAGCCAGGCGGCTCGGTGAGACCTATTTTAAATCTGAAATCCTTGAACACTTACATACAAAGGTTCAAATTCAAGATGGAGTCACTCAGAGCAGTGATAGCGAACCTGGAAGAAGGGGACTATATGGTGTCTCTGGACATCAAGGATGCTTACCTCCATGTCCCAATTTGCCCTTCTCACCAAGGGTACCTCAGGTTTGTGGTACAGAACTGTCATTATCAGTTTCAGACGCTGCCGTTTGGATTGTCCACGGCACCCCGGGTCTTTACCAAGGTAATGGCCGAAATGATGATTCTTCTTCGAAGAAAAGGCGTCTTAATTATCCCTTACTTGGACGATCTCCTGATAAGGGCAAAGTCCAGGGAACAGTTAGAGGTCGGAGTAGCACTATCTCAAGTAGTGCTAAGACAGCACGGGTGGATTCTAAATATCCCAAAATCGCAGCTGATTCCAACGACACGTCTGCTGTTCTTAGGGATGATACTGGACACAGTCCAGAAAAAGGTGTTTCTCCCGGAGGAGAAAGCCAGGGAGTTATCCGAGCTAGTCAGGAACCTCCTAAAACCAGGCCAAGTGTCAGTGCATCAATGCACAAGGGTCCTGGGAAAAATGGTGGCTTCTTACGAAGCGATTCCATTCGGCAGATTCCACGCAAGAACCTTTCAGTGGGATCTGCTGGACAAATGGTCCGGATCGCATCTTCAGATGCATCAGCGGATAACCCTATCTCCGAGGACAAGGGTGTCTCTCCTGTGGTGGTTGCAGAGTGCTCATCTTCTAGAGGGCCGCAGATTCGGCATTCAGGACTGGGTCCTGGTGACCACGGATGCCAGCCTGAGAGGCTGGGGAGCAGTCACACAGGGAAGAAACTTCCAGGGCTTGTGGTCAAGCATGGAAAAGTCATTTCACATAAATATCCTGGAACTAAGGGCCATTTACAATGCCCTAAGTCAAGCAAGGCCTCTGCTTCAGGGTCAGCCGATGTTGATGCAGTCGGACAACATCGCGGCAGTCGCCCACGTGAACAGACAGGGCGGCACAAGAAGCAGGAGAGCGATGGCAGAAGCTGCAAGGATTCTTCGCTGGGCGGAAAATCATGTGATAGCACTGTCAGCAGTGTTCATTCCCGGAGTGGACAACTGGGAAGCAGATTTTCTCCGCAGACACGATCTCCACCCGGGAGAGTGGGGACTTCATCCAGAAGTCTTCCAAGTAATTGTAAACCGTTGGGAAAAACCAAAGGTGGACATGATGGCGTCCCGCCTCAACAAAAAACTAGACAGGTATTGCGCCAGGTCAAGGGACCCTCAGGCAATAGCGGTGGACGCTCTGGTAACACCTTAGGTGTACCAGTCAGTGTATGTGTTCCCTCCTCTGCCTCTCATACCAAAGGTACTGAGGATTATAAGACGGAGAGGAGTAAGAACTATACGCGTGGCTCCGGATTGGCCAAGAAGGTCTTGGTACCCGGAACTTCAAGAGATGCTCACGGAGGATCCATGGCCTCTACCTCTAAGAAGGGACCTGCTTCAGCAAGGACCCTGTCTGTTCCAAGACTTACCGCGGCTGCGTTTGACGGCATGGCGGTTGAACGCCGGATCCTGAAGGAAAAAGGCATTCCAGATGAAGTCATCCCTACCCTGATCAAAGCCAGGAAGGATGTAACTGCACAACATTATCACCGTATTTGGAGGAAATATGTTGCGTGGTGCGAGGCCAGGAAGGCCCCGACAGAGGAATTTCAACTAGGTCGTTTCCTGCATTTCCTGCAAACAGGACTGTCCATGGGCCTAAAATTAGGATCCATTAAGGTTCAAATTTCGGCCTTGTCGATTTTCTTCCAGAAAGAATTGGCTTCAGTTCCTGAAGTCCAGACTTTTGTAAAGGGGGTAGTGCATATACAGCCTCCCTTTGTGCCTCCAGTGGCACCCTGGGATCTCAAAGTGGTTTTGGGATTCCTAAAATCACATTGGTTCGAACCACTTGCCACAGTGGATTTAAAATATCTCACATGGAAAGTGGTAATGCTGTTGGCCCTGGCTTCAGCCAGGTGCGTATCAGAATTGGCGGCTTTATCCTATAAAAGCCCTTACCTGATTTTTCATTTTGATAGGGCGGAATTGAGGACTCGCCCTCAATTTCTCCCTAAGGTGGTTTCAGCGTTTCACCTGAACCAACCTATTGTGGAGCCTGCGGCTACTGGGGACTTGGAGGATTCCAAGTTACTGGATGTAGTCAGGGCCCTGAAAATATATGTTTCCAGGACGGCTGGAGTCAGGAAATCTGACTTGCTGTTTATATTATATGCACCCAACAAGCTGGGTGCTCCTGCTTCTAAGCAGACTATTGCTCGTTGGATTTGTAGTACAATTCAGCTTGCACATTCTGTGGCAGGCCTGCCACAGCCAAAATCTGTCAATGCCCATTCCACAAGGAAGGTGGGCTCATCTTGGACGGCTGCCTGAGGGGTCTCGGCTTTACAACTTTGCCGAGCAGCTACGTGGTCAGGGGAAAACACGTTTGTAAAATTCTACAAATTTGATACCCTGGCTAAGGAGGACCTGGAGTTCTCTCATTCGGTGCTGCAGAGTCATCCGCACTCTCCCGCCCGTTTGGGAGCTTTGGTATAATCCCCATGGTCCTGACGGAGTCCCAGCATCCACAAGGACGTCAGAGAAAATAAGAATTTCCTTACCGATAATTCTATTTCTCGTAGTCCGTAGTGGATGCTGGGCGCCCATCCCAAGTGCGGATTGTCTGCAATACTTGTACATAGTTATTGTTGCCAAAAAATTCGGGTTTTGTTGTAGTGAGCCATCTGTTCTGGAGGCTCCTCATGTTATCATACTGTTAACTGGGTTTAGATCACAAGTTATATGGTGTGATTGGTGTGGCTGGTATGAGTCTTACCCGGATTCAAAAATCCTTCCTTATTGTGTACGCTCGTCCGGGCACAGTATCCTAACTGAGGCTTGGAGGAGGGTCATAGGGGGAGGAGCCAGTGCACACCGGGTAGTCCTAAAGCTTTTACTTTTGTGCCCAGTCTCCTGCGGAGCCGCTATTCCCAATGGTCCTGACGGAGTCCCAGCATCCACTACGGACTACGAGAAATAGATTTATCGGTAAGTAAATTCTTATTATATATACTGTACTCAGTCACTGTGTGTCTCCTACAGATGGGCCCAGTAACAGAGATACCCCAGAGAGATGTCCCCGTCCTCTGTATTCCCAGGATTGTACAGAGGAGAATCACAGGATCCCACAGGAGGATCAGGTAGGTGGGATTTAGGGTCTCCCCAATATACTAAAGTGACTGTCACTATATGATCTGTAGAGGAGCTGTGTCTTATACACTCTTATACTGTTTCACCTCAGTTTAATCTGACTGTATGCAAATGTCATTATAGTGTTTTGTTTTTTTAGGTAGAATGTCTGTCTGATATTAAAATAGAAGGTACAGAGGTAGAAGAAGAGACATATGTTACTGATATAAAGGCTGAAGATATAGAGGGAGAAGAAGAGACGTATGTGACTGATATAAAGGCAGAAGATACAGAGGGAGAAGAAGAGACGTATGTGACTGATATAAAGGAAGAAGATATAGAGGGAGAAGAAGAGACGTATGTGAATGATATAAAGGCAGAAGATATAGAGGGAGAAGAAGAGACGGATGTGACTGATATAAAGGCAGAAGATACAGAGGGAGAAGAAGAGACGTATGTGACCGATATAAAGGCAGAAGATACAGAGGGAGAAGAAGAGAAGTATGTGACTGATATAAAGACAGAAGATATAGAGGGAGAAGAAGAGACGTATGTGACTGATATGAAGACAGAAGATATAGAGGGAGAAGAAGAGACGTATGTGACTGATGTAAAGGCAGAAGATATAGAGGGAGAAGAAGAGACGTATGTGAGGGTTGATCAGCAGTGTAAGGAGGAGGAGATCCCTACAGATATCAGCACAGGTTAGTAATAAACACTTATTACAGAAGTCACATATTCTCATTGCTCAATCACTACAGCAATCTCTTATCCTACACCCTCCTCTGTCATCAGCCCTGTTCTCAGTTGGGTGTTTCTAACACAAGGCTATCCATGACAAATATCACATGTAGAGCGTTTTCTCATACGTCGTAGAGGATGCTGGGGACGCTTTGAGAACCATGGGGTAAAGATGGGATCCGCAGGAGACATGGGCACTTTAAGACTTTAAAAGGGGTGTGAACCGGCTCCTCCCTCTATGCCCCTCCTCCAGACTCCAGTTAGATTCTGTGCCCAGCGATACTGGATACACTTAGGAGCTCTCCACAGTTTCTCAGAAAAAATACTTTATTTAGATTTATAATTTTCAGGGAGACCTGCTGGCTACAGGCTCTCTGCATCGTGGGAGTGAGGGGGGAGAAGCAGGACCTACTTCTGTGCGTTTAAGGGCTCTGCTTCTTAGGCTACTGGACACCATTAGCTCCAGAGGTTCAGATCACTTGGTGCGCCTAGCTGCTTGTTCCCGGAGCCGCGCCGTCACCCCCCTCACAGAGCCAGAAGAAAGAAGCCGGATGAGTAAAGGAAGATCAGAAGACTTCAGTGACGGCAGAAGATGGCAGTGGGATCCGACGACACGCCTGTCGTTCTTGGGTATGATTCTGGATACAGAATTACGGAGAGTTTTTCTTCCAGTGGAAAAGGCTCTGGAAATACAGAACATGGTAAAACAGATTCTGAAACCGGCAAAAGTGTCAGTTCTTCAATGCACTCGATTGCTGGGCAAGATGGTGGTGGCCTACGAAGCCATTCTGTATGGCAGGTTCCATGCCAGGGGTGTTTCAGTGGGACCTGTTGGACAAGTGGTCCGGGTCTCACCTGGACATGCACCGGAAAATACTCCTATCTTCCAGGACCAGGATCTTCTTTCTGTGGTGGCTGCACAGTTCTCACCTTCTGGAGGGACGCAGGTTCGGGATTCAGGATTGGATCCTGGTGACCACGGATGCAAGTCTCCGAGGCTGGGGAGCATTCACACAGGGGTGAAACTTTCAGGGAAAATGGTCAAGCCAGGAAGCTTGTCTGCACATAAACATTCTGGAATTAAGGGCCATTTACAACGGCATTCTGCAAGCGGAATATCTTCGCGGTCTGCCCGTCTTGATTCAATCAGACAACATAACAGCAGTGGCGTACGTAAACCGCCAGGGCGGAACAAATTTCAGCCTTATCAATTTTCTTTCAGAAAGAATTGCCCTACCTTCCGGAAGTTCAGACCTTCGTCGGGTGTGCTGCACATACAACCTCCATTTGGGCCCCCAGTGGCACCGTGGGATCTTAATGTGGTGTTGCAGTTCCTGCAATCTCCTTGGTTTGAACCTTTACGTAAGGTTGAGTTAAAATTCCTTACTTGGAAAGTAGTCATGTTGTTGGCCTTGGCGTCATAAAGGTGAGTTTCTGAATTGGCGGCTTTGTCTCACAAAAGCCCCTATTTAATCTTCCATGCTGATAGAGCGGAGTTGAGAACTCATCAGCAATTTCTACCAAAAGTGGTTTCCTCATTTCACGTAAACCAGCCTATTGTGGTGCCAGTGGCTACTGATGCCTTGGCGGAATCGAAGTCTCAATGTGGTCAGAGCTTTGAAAATCTATGTCGCCAGAACGGTGCAGATTAGGAAAACAGAGGCTCTGTTTGTCCTGTGTGCTCACAACAAGATTGGGGCTCCTGCTTCCAAGCAGACTATTGCACGCTGGATCTGTAATACGATTCAGCAGGCTCATTCTACGGCAGGGTTACCGTTACCGAAATCGGTGAAAGCTCATTCTACCAGAAAGGTGGACTCATTCTGGGCGGCTGCCCGAGGGGTTTCGGCATTACAACTTTGGCGAGCTGCTACTTGATCGGGTTCAAACACCTTTGTGAAGTTTTACAAGTTTGATACCCTGGCTGAGGAGGACCTCATGTTTGATCAGTCGGTGCTGCAGAGTCATCTGCACTCTCCCGCCCGTTCTAGAGCATTGGTATAAACCCCATGGTTTTGAAGCATCCCCAGCATCCTTTAGGACGTATGAAAAAATAGGATTTTAATACCTACCGGTTACAGACCTAGTCTCTACAGCTACTGCTGGAAAATCGTAATTTTTACCTTATGTTCCCCCAAAACATAAGAAAACGCATCATCAAATGCAGTCCTTTCGGCCCAATAGATACCGAAGAGGAAGAGGCTCTGCCTTCCTTGCTGCTAGAGGCAGGGAAAGAGGTAAAAGAAACCCAGGCTTCTCTGCCTCCCAAGAACAGAAGTCCTCCCTGGCTTCTGCCAAGTCCACCGCATGACGCTGGGGTTTCCCTGCGGGAGTCCTCGCCGGTTGGGGCACGTCTCAAGTTCTTTAGCCAGGTCTGGGTTTGCTCGGGCCTGGAACCTTGGATTTTAAAAATTGTGTCACAAGGGTACAAACTAAAATTTTAAGACGTTCCCCCTCGCCGATTATTAAAATCAGCCTTGCCAGCTTCTCTGACTGGCAGAGAGGTAGTGTGCGACGCAATACAAAAATTGTGTCAGAACCAGGTCATTATCACGGTTCCCCCTGCGCAACAGGGACAAGGCTTTTATTCCAGTTTATTTGTGGTTCCGAAGCCGGACGGCTCGGTCAGACCGATCCTCAACCTTAACCTAAATTACTTTCTGCAGAAATTCAAGATGGAGTCTCTCAGAGCAGTGATCTCCAGTCTGGAGGAAGGGGACTTTATGGTCTCCTTAGACATAAAGGATGCCTACCTACATGTTCCCATTTATCCTCCTCATCAGGCCTTCCTGCGCTTTGTGGTTCAGGATTGTCATTACCAATTTCAGACGTTGCCATTTGGGCTGTCCACGGCTCAGAGGATTTTTACCCAAGTGATGGCGGAGATGATGATTCTTCTTCGCATGCAAGGTGTCATGATTATCCCATACTTGGACGATCTCCTGATGAAAGCCAGATGCAGGGACAAGTTGTTACAGAACATTGCACTGTCCCTGAAGGTGTTGCAACAACATGGCTGGCTCCTCAACCTGCTGAAATCTCAGTTGATCCCTACGACTCACCTGTCGTCTCTGGGGATGAATCTGGACACAGAACTACAGAGAGTTTTTCTTCCGGAAGAAAAAGCTCTGGAACAAATCTTAAAATCAACCAGAGTGTCGATCCATCAATGCACTCGCTTGCTGGGAAAGATGGTGGCGGCCTACGAGGCCATTCAGTTTGGCAAATTCCATGCCAGAGTATTCCAGTGGGACCTGTTGGACAAGTGGTCCGGTTCCCACCTACACATGCAACGGACGATAGTCCTGTCCTCAAAGACAAGAATATCACTGCTATGGTGGCTGCACAGTTCTCACCTCCTCGAGGGACGCAGGTTCGGTATTCAGGATTGGATTCTAGTGACCACGGATGCAAGTCCCTGGGGTTGGGGTGCAAGGAAGATGGTCAAGTCAGGAGACTTGTCTCCACATAAACGTTCTGGAATTAAGGGCCATTTACAACGGCCTTCTACAAACTGAACGCCTTTTTCAAAGTCGACCCTTCCTCATCCAGTCGGAGAATGTAACAGCAGTAGTTTACATCAACAGCCAGGGCGGAACAAAAAGCAGAGCAGCAATGACAGAAGCCACAAGGATTCTCCGCTGGGTGGAGAAACATCTAAGCGCTCTGTCAGTTATCTTCATTCCAGGAGTGGACAACTGGGAAGCAGACTTCCTCAGTAGACACGATCTCCATCCAGGAGTCTTCACAGAAGTGACAAGTCGCTGGGGTACTCCCCAAGTAGACATGATGGCGTCTCGTCTCAACAAGAAACTCCAAAATGATTGCGCCAGGTCAAGGTACCCTCAAACCATAGCGGTGAGCGCTCTGGTGACACCGTGGGTGTTTCAGTCGGTATGTGTTCCCTCCACTTCCTCTCATTCCGAGAGTGTTAAAAATTATAAGAAGAAGAAAGGTTCCAACGATCCTCATTGTTCCAGATTGGCCAAGGAGGGCTTGGTATCCCGATCTTCAGGATTTACGCATAGGAAATCCCTGGCTGCTTCCTCTACGAGAGGACCTGTTACAGCAGGGGCCGTGTCAGTATCAAGATTTACTGCGGCTACGTTTGACGGCATGGCGGATGAACGCCAGATTCTAGCCCAGAAGGGTATTCCCAGTGAAGTCATTCCCACTCTTATTCAGGATAGAAAGGATGTTACGGCAAAACACGATCACCACATTTGGAGGAAATATATTTCCTGGTGCGAGTCCAAGAAGGCTTATGCGAAAAAATTTTTACTTGGACGTTTTCTCCACTTTTTACAAGCTGGAGTGGATGCGGGCCTTACATTAGGATCCATTAAAGTACAAATTTCTGCATTGTCAGTTTTCTTTCAGAAACAATTGGCCTCACTTCCTGAGGTGCAAACGTTTGTAAAGGGGGTGTTACACATCCAACCACCTTTTGTGCCTCCTGTGGCACCTTGGGACCTTAACGTGATGTTACAGTTCCTTCAATCTCACTGTTTGAACCTTTTTCAAAAGGTGGATTTGAAATTCCTCACTTGGAAAGTGGTCATTTTATTGGCCTTGGCATCTGCACGGCGGGTGTCCGAATTGGCGGCCTAGTCTCACAAGAGCCCTTATTTGATCTTCCATGAAGATAGAGCAGAGTTGAGAACTCGTCAACAGTTTCTGCAGAAGGTGGTTTCTTCTTTTCATATAAACCAACCTAATGTCCGTCTCCCTCGGCACAGTTCCTATAACTGAGGTCTGGAGGAGGGGCATAGAGGGAGGAGCCAGTTCACGCCCTTATTAAAGTCTTAAAGTGCCCATTTCTCCTGCGGATCCTGTCTATACCCCATGGTTCTATTGATGACCCCAGCATCCTCTACGGACTCAGAGAAAAGGATTTACCGGCAGGTATTAAAATCCTATTATTTATAAGTGCGCAAGCAGGACAGCATTTTCTCTTCTTTGGTGTTTTATTATTACAACCATGTCTAGTAATCCCACATGAGCGTCCATGTCACCTCCAGTAATCCCACACGAGCGTCCATGTCTCCTCCAGTAATCCCACATGAGCATCCATGTCACCTCTAGTAATCCCACATGAGCGGCCATGTCTCCTCCAGTAATCCCACATGAGCGGCCATGTCACCTCTAGTAATCCCACATGAGCATCCATGTCACCTCTAGTAATCCCACGAGCATCAGTGTCACCTCCAGTAATCCCCCATGAGCGTCCATGTCACCTCTAGTAATCCCCCATGAGCGTCCATGTCACCTCTAGTAATCCCCCATGAGCATCCATGTCGCCTCTAGTAATCCCACATGAGCGTCCGTGTCACCTCTAGTAATCCCACATGAGCGTCCGTGTCACCTCTAGTAATTCCCCATGAGCGTCCATGTCACCTCTAGTAATCCCCCATGAGCATCCATGTCGCCTCTAGTAATCCCACATGAGCGTCCATGTCACCTCTAGTAATCCCACATGAGCGTCCGTGTCACCTCTAGTAATTCCCCATGAGCGTCCATGTCACCTCTAGTAATCCCCCATGAGCATCCATGTCACCTCTAGTAATCCCACATGAGCGTCCATGTCACCTCTAGTAATCCCACATGAGCGTCCATGTCACCTCTAGTAATCCCAGATGAGCGTTCAGTGTTGATCAAGCTCCAGTCTAAGCATCCTATCTTTTTTTTTTTTTTAATACACATAAAAATGATTACAGGTAAAACATGTCAGTTATAGAATTATATATTGTATCCTGTAACACCCTGGGTCTTGTCTACTTATTTTATATTTCTCTGACGTCCTAGTGGATGCTGGGAACTCCGTAAGGACCATGGGGAATAGCGGGCTCCGCAGGAGACTGGGCACAACTAAAAGAAAGCTTTAGAACTAACTGGTGTGCACTGGCTCCTCCCCCTATGACCCTCCTCCAGACCTCAGTTAGATCTTTGTGCCCGGCCGAGCTGGATGCACACTAGGGGCTCTCCTGAGCCTCCTAGAAAAGAAATTATAGTTTAGGTTTTTTATTTTCAGTGAGACCTGCTGGCAACAGGCTCACTGCTACGAGGGACTAAGGGGAGAAGAAGCGAACCTGCCTGCTTGCAGCCAGCTTGGGCTTCTTAGGCTACTGGACACCATTAGCTCCAGAGGGATTGAACGCAGGACCCGACCTCGATGTCCGTTCCCGGAGCCGCGCCGCCGTCCCCCTTACAGAGCCAGAAGCAAGAAGGTCCGGAAAATCGGCGGCTGAAGACTTCTGTCTTCTCCAAGGTAGCGCACAGCACTGCAGCTGTGCGCCATTGCTCCTCATGCACACCTCACACTCCGGTCACTGATGGGTGCAGGGCGCTGGGGGGGGGGGGGCGCCCTGAGCAGCAATAAATAACACCTTGGCTGGCAAATATACACCATATATAGCCCCAGGGGCTATATAGGTGTAAATTAACCCCTGCCAGATTTCCTAAAGTCCGCCGAAAAAGGGGCGGAGCTATCTCCCTCAGCATACCGGCACCATTTTCCCTCACAGTTCCGCTGGAAGGAAGGCTCCCTGGCTCTCCCCTGCAGTCCTGCACTACAGAAAAGGGTAAAAAAGAGAGGGGGGCACATATTTTAGGCGCATTATAGTTATTCTATGCAGCTATAGGGGAAAACACTCTGTATAGGTGTCACCCCAGTGTATATAGTGCTCTGGTGTGTGCTGGCATACTCTCCCTCTGTCTCTCCAAAGGGCTTTGTGGGGTCCTGTCCTCTTTTAGAGCATTCCCTGTGTGTGTGCTGTGTGTCGGTATGGCTGTGTCGACATGTATGAGGAGGAAAATTATGTGGAGGTGGAGCAAATGCCGGTAAATGTGATGTCACCCCCTGCGGGGTCGACACCTGTGTGGATGGACTTATGGAAGGAATTACGGGAAAGTGTCAACTCCTTACATAAAAGGCTTGACGACATGGGACAGCCGGCAACTCAGCTTGTGCCTGTCCAGGCGTCTCAAAGGCCATCAGGGGCTGTAAAACGCCAGTTACCTCAGATGGCAGACACAGACGTTGACACGGATACCGACTCCAGTGTCGACGATGAGGAGACGACTGTAACTTCCAATAGGGCCACACGTTACATGATTGAGGCAATGAAAAATGTATTACACATTACTGATATTACCCCAGGTACCACAAAAAAGGGTATTATGTTTGGTGAGAAAAAACTACCAGTAGTTTTTCCTGCATCTGAGGAATTAAATGAAGTTTGTGAAGAAGCATGGACTTCCCCCGATAAGAAATTAGTAATTTCTAAACGGCTATTGGCAGCGTACCCTTTCCCGCCAGAGGATAGGTCACGTTGGGAAACACCCCCTAGGGTTGATAAAGCGCTCACACGTTTGTCAAAGAAGGTGGCACTACCGTCTCCGGATACGGCCGCCCTTAAAGAGCCTGCTGACAGAAAGCAGGAGACTATCCTAAAGTCTATATACACACACACTGGTGTTATACTACGACCAGCTATAGCCTCAGCATGGATGTGTAGTGCTGCGGTTGCGTGGTCGGATTCCCTGACAGAGAATATTGAGACCCTGGATAGGGACAATATTTTACTGACTTTAGAGCATATAAAAGATGCTCTCTTATACATGCGTGATGCACAGAGGGATATTTGCCGACTGGCATCAAAAGTAAGTGCAATGTCCATTTCCGCTAGACTGGATTATGGACTCGGCAGTGGTCAGGGGATGCCGATTCAAAAAGGCACATGGAGATTTTGCCTTATAAAGGGGTGGAGCTGTTTGGGGAAGGTCTGTCAGACCTCGTTTCCACGGCAACAGCTGGAAAATCAACTTTTCTGCCCCAGGTTACCTCGCAGCAAAAGAAAGCACCGTATTATCAAGCACAGTCCTTTCGGCCCCATAAGGGCAAGAGGCGCCTCTTTTTTGCCAAAAGGCAGAGGTAAGGGAAAAAAGCTGCAGCATACAGCCAGTTCCCAGGACCAGGAGTCCTCCCCCGCTTCCGCCAAGTCCACAGCATGACGATGGGGCTTCACAGGCGGATCTAGGTACGGTGGGGGCACGTCTCAGGAATTTCAGCACACAGTGGGCTCGCTCACAGGTGGATCCCTGGATCCTTCAGGTAGTATCTCAGGGGTACATTCTGGAATTCGAGACGCCTCCCCCACGCCGTTTTCCTAAAATCTGCCTTACCAACAACACTCTCTGACAGAGAGGCGGTGTTACAGGCAATTCACAAGCTGTATTCCCAGCAAGTGATAAACAGGGTACCTCTCCTTCAACAAGGAAAGGGGTATTATTCCACAATGTTTGTGGTACCGGAACCGGACGGTTCGGTGAGACCCATTTTAAATTTAAAATCCTTGAACAAGTATATCAAAAAGTTCAAGTTCAAGATGGAATCGCTCAGAGCGGTTATCTCCAGCCTGGAGGAGGGGGATTACATGGTATCTCTGGACATCAAGGATGCTTACCTGCATGTCCCCATTTACCCTCCTCACCAGGAGTACCTCAGGTTTGTGGTACAGGACTGTCATTACCAGTTCCAGACGCTGCCGTTTGGGTTATCCCGGCACCGAGGGTCTTTACCAAGGTAATGGCCGAAATTATGATTCTCCTTCAAAAGAAAGGGGTTTCAATTATCCCGTACTTGGACGATCTCCTGATAAAGGCGAGGTCCAGGGAGCAGTTGCTGGTGGGGGTAGCACTTTCTCAGGAAGTGCTACAACAGCATGGTTGGATTCTCAACATCCCAAAGTCACAGCTGGTCCCCACGACACGTCTTCTGTTCCTGGGGATGATTCTGGATACAGACCAGAAAAAAGTGTTTCTTCCAGAGGAAAAAAAAAAAAGGGGTTGTCATCTCTAGTAAGAAACCTTCTAAAGCCAGGACAGGTGTCAGCGCATCAATGCACGAAAGTCCTGGGAAAGATGGTAGCTTCGTACGAAGCAATTCCATTCGGCAGATTCCACGCAAGAACCTTACAGTGGGACCTGTTGGACAAGTGGTCCGGATCGCATCTTCAGATGCATCGGCGGATAACCCTGTCGCCAAGGACCAGGGTGTCGCTACTGTGGTGGCTGCAGAGTGCTCATCTTCTAGAGGGCCACAGATTCGGGATACAGGACTGGGTCCTGGTAACTACGGATGCCAGCCTTCGAGGCTGGGGGGCAGTCACACAGGGACGAAATTTCCAGGGACTGTGGTCAAACCAGGAAATTTCACTTCACATAAATATCCTGGAACTAAGGGCCATCTACAACTCCCTAAGCCAGGCAAGACCTCTGCTTCAAAACCAGCCGGTACTGATACAATCAGACAACATCACAGTGGTCGCCCATGTAAACAGACAGGGCGGCACAAGAAGCAGGAGCGCGATGGCAGAAGCGACAAAGATTCTCCGATGGGCGGAAAATCATGTGTCAGCACTGACAGCAGTGTTCATCCCGGGAGTAGACAACTGGGAAGCAGACTTCCTCAGCAGACACGACCTCCACCCGGGAGAATGGGGACTTCATCCGGAAGTTTTCCAAATGATTGTAAACCGTTGGGAACGACCAAAGGTGGACATGATGGCGTCCCGCCTCAACAAAAAACTAGAAAGGTATTGCGCCAGGTCAAGGGACCCTCAGGCGATAGCTGTGGACGCTCTAGTGACACCGTGGGTGTACCAGTCGGTTTATGTGTTCCCTCCTCTGCCTCTCATTCCAAAGGTACTGAGAATTGTGCGAAGGAGCGGAGTAAGAACGATGCTCGTGGTTCCAGATTGTCCAAGAAGAGCTTGGTACCTGGAACTTCAAGAGATGCTCACAGAGGACCCATGGCCTCTACCGCTAAGATGGGACCTGCTCCAGCAGGGGCCCTGTCTATTCCAAGACTTACCGCGGCTGCGTTTGACGGCATGGCGGTTGAACACCGGATCCTGAAGGAAAAGGGTATTCCGGAGGAAGTCATCCCTACCCTGATCAAAGCCAGGAAGGATGTCACGGCAAAACATTATCACCGCATTTGGCGAAAATATGTTGCTTGGTGTGAGGCCAAAAAGGACCCAACGGAGGAGTTTCAACTGGGTCGTTTTCTGCATTTCCTGCAAGCAGGGGTGAATATGGGCCTAAAATTAGGATCCATTAAGGTACAGATTTCGTCTGTCAATTTTCTTCCAAAAAGAATTGGCTTCACTGCCTGAAGTTCAGACATTTGTGAAGTGCGTGCTGCATATTCAGCCCCCTTTTGTGCCTCCAGTGGCACCTTGGGATCTCAATGTGGTTTTGGGGTTCTTGAAATCACATTGGTTCGAGCCACTTAAAACCGTGGATTTGAAATATCTCATGTGGAAAATGGTCATGCTGTTGGCCCTGGCTTCGGCCAGGCGTGTGTCAGAATTGGCGGCTTTATCTTGTAAAAGCCCTTATCTGATTTTCCATACGGATAGGGCAGAGTTGAGGACTCGTCCTCATTTTCTCCTGAAGGTGGTATCAGCTTTTCACTTGAACCAACCTATTGTGGTGCCTGTGGCTACTAGGGACTTGGAGGATGCCAAGTTACTGGACGTGGTCAGGGCCCTGAGAATTTATGTTTCCAGGACGGCTGGAGTCAGGAAAACTGACTCGCTGTTTATCCTGTATGCACCCAACAAGCTGGGTGCTCCTGCTTCAAAGCAGACCATTGCTCGCTGGATTTGTAGCACAATTCAGCTTGCACATTCTGCGGCAGGACTGCCGCATCCTAAATCAGTGAAAGCCCATTCCACGAGGAAGGTGGGCTCATCTTGGGCGGCCGCCCGAGGGGTCTCGGCTTTACAACTTTGCCGAGCCGCGACTTGGTCAGGGTCAAATACTTTTGCAAAGTTTTACAAGTTTGACACCCTGGCTGAGGAGGACCTGGAGTTCGCTCATTCGGTGCTGCAGAGTCACCCGCACTCTCCCCCCCGTTTGGGAGCTTTGGTATAATCCCCATGGTCCTTACGGAGTTCCCAGCATCCACTAGGATGTTAGAGAAAATAAGATTTTACTCACCGGTAAATCTATTTCTCATAGTCCGTAGTGGATGCTGGGCGCCCATCCCAAGTGCGGATTGTCTGCATTACTTGTACATAGTTACTGTTAACTAAAACGGGTTATTGTTGAGAGCAATCTGTTCAGAGGCTCCATTGTTATCATACTGTTAACTGGGTTTAAAATCACGAGTTATACGGTGTGATTGGTGTGGCTGGTATGAGTCTTACCCGGGATTCAAAAATCCTTCCTTATTGTGTCAGCTCTTCCGGGCACAGTATCCTAACTGAGGTCTGGAGGAGGGTCATAGGGGGAGGAGCCAGTGCACACCAGTTAGTTCTAAAGCTTTCTTTTAGTTGTGCCCAGTCTCCTGCGGAGCCGCTATTCCCCATGGTCCTTACGGAGTTCCCAGCATCCACTACGGACTAGGAGAAATAGATTTACCAGTGAGTAAAATCTTATTTTCCATAATGTATTTTATTTCCAGCAGATGGACACACAAGCAGAAATATCTCAGAAGGACATCTAATGTTATCCCCGGATTGTGACATAAAAGATAATGACAGTAGACAGGATTCTCCAGGAGATAACCCCATTACCCCAATTATACATCCAGGTCTATCAGCTGATCCCTCTGATCCTGGGAAATGTTCTCCTGATCACTCTGATATTGGTGCATCTGTTACAGCTCTGAGAGTAGATACAGAGTTTCCCTGTTCTATAGATACCAAATGTTTTACACAGAACACAAAGCTTATTACCCATCATCCAGCTAAAGCAGGTGAGAGGCCACTGATATGTTCTGAGTGTGGGAAATGTTTTACAAAGAAATCATATCTTGTTATACATCAGAGAAGTCACACAGGTGAGAAGCCGTTTTCCTGTTCTGAGTGTGGGAAATGTTTTGCATGCAACTCAAATCTTGCTACACATCAGAGAAATCACACAGGTGAGAAGCCGTTTTCCTGTTCTGAGTGTGGGAAATGTTTTTCATGGAAATCACATCTTGTTACACATCAGAGTAGTCACACAGGTGAGAAGCCATTTTCATGTTCTGAGTGTGGGAAATGTTTTACACAGAAATCAGCTCTTGTTACACATCAGAGACGTCACACAGGTGAGATGCCGTTTTCCTGTTCTGAGTGTGGGAAATGTTTCGCATTTAAATCATATCTTGTTATACATCAGATAAGTCATACAGGTGAGAAGCCGTATTCCTGTTCTGAGTGTGGGAAATGTTTTGTATGGAAATCAGATCTTGTCACACATCAGAGAAGTCACACAGGTGAGAAGCCATATTCCTGTTCTGAGTGTGGGAAATGTTTTGCATTTAAATCATATCTTGTTCCACATCAGAGAAGTCACACAGGTGAAATGCCGTTTGCCTGTTCTGAGTGTGGGAAATGTTTCGCATTTAAATCAGCTCTTGTTAGACATCAGAGAAGTCACACAGGTGAGAAGCCGTATTCCTGTTCTGAGTGTGGGAAATGTTTTGTACGGAAATCAGATCTTGTCACACATCAGAGAAGTCACACAGGTGAGAAGCCGTATTCCTGTTCTGAGTGTGGGAAATGTTTTGCACAGAAATCAAATCTTGTTACACATCAGAGGAGTCACACAGGTGAGAAGCCGTATTCCTGTTCTGAGTGTGGGAAATGTTTTGCACAGAAATCAAATCTTGTTACACATCAGAGAAGTCACACAGGTGAAAAGCCATTTTCATGCTGTGAGAGAAATAAATCCGCTCTTGTTGAACACATTAGACATTACCCAAGTACGGAACCATTTACATCTTCTGGAGTATAATTATCACTGTCATGCAATGTTCCTCAAGGGTGAATCCTATCTCCTATGCTTTATAAAATATACATGCTACCACTGGGTGATATAATCAGACATAATGGCCTGGTCTACCACTGCTATGCTGATTACCTGCTTTTTGCTCCATGTACTGAGAACCTAATACCAATCCTAAATGGTTGTCTAGCTGAGCGCCAGGGGTGGATGATGCCAGTTGGCTGTGACTCAGTCTTTGTGAAACATAATAGAAGCTCACCAACAAAGGACAAGACTACAGCTTTACCAACCATCTGGATTTACGCTTTGGTGTTCAGAATTGAAAATACTGAACATGTGCTGAATCTGTGTGTTGTCCTGGTATGTGGCTGACACTGACATCAGGTATTTGCCACATACAAATCCTCATTCTTCCATCTGTGGACCATAGCCAGAATCAAGCTCTTGATTCCCTCAGAAGTTCATAGACTACTGCAATGCCATCTACCTGGGTCACCCAGCAAAAGAATTACAGAGCTTGCAGCTAGTACAGAATGCAGCAGCCAAGCTGTTACCTAACCCGTTCCTGCCGCATAACACCCATTCTCTACTCCCTCCACCGGCTGCCTGTAAGATGACAAATCTATTTAATTATTGGCTAACTGACCTTCCCAGCCCAACATTACATGGTCCAAGGTACTAGAAGCAGCTCCTGCCTCCTTACTGCCCTGCTTGCTTGCTTCTACAGATGGACTGTTACCAGCAGTACCAAGAATCTCCTGTCATTCATTTAAGGGTTGAACATTTAGCTTTGTAGCCCTGACCATGGAACTCACTGCCTTGCACAGTCCAAGAGGCCTCCACTCTAGAGTCCTTCACAAGCAGACTGATGACTGTTACTCACGCTTTTCATTAATGTACCTCTATTTCTCATACGTCCTAGAGGATGCTGGGGATTCCAAAAGGACCATGGGGTATAGACGCATCCGCAGGAGCTTGGACACACTGTAAAGACTTAAACTGGGTGTGAACTGGCTCCTCCCTCTATGCCCCTCCTCCAGACCTCAGTTAGACTTTGTGCCCAGGAGTGTTGGGTCACACACTAGGGGAGCTCTACTGAGTTTCTCTGAAAGACTTTGTTAGGTTTTTTATTTTCAGGGAGACCTGCTGGCTACAGGCTCCCTGCAGCGTGGGACTGAGGGGAGAGAAGCAGGACCTACTTCTGTGAGTTTCAAGGCTCTGCTTCTCGGCTACTGGACACCATTAGCTCCAGAGGGTTCGATCACTTGGTGCGCCTAGCTGCTTGTTCCCGGAGCCACGCCGTCAATCCCCTCACAGAGGCCAGAAGAAAGAAGTCGGGTGAGTATTGGAAGAAAAGAAGACTTCAGACGGCAGAAGACTTCAGTAATGGAAGTACAGTGGTAGTGCTGCTCTTCATGCTCCCACACACCAACGGCACTCACAGGGTGCAGGGCGCTGGGGGGGGGAGCGCCCTGGGCGCATGTTACTGGTCTGATTAATGTGAACAATTGGCAAAAAAAAAAAAGCATTTAGGTGCCGAGGCACCGTGGTTCATCCCCCGCCAGTATACTTGAATTATTTCCCCGACACCGCTTATACGGGTGTAGGGCGCGCGGGGGGGAGCGCCCTGAGCAGCGAGTCAGTTTGAAAATTCTTCCTCGCACTGCCGGGGGCTCCGTATACAGACCCCCGCAGGCGCGTTAGGCCGTGGTCCCCGTCGGCCACCATGGGTACAGGGCGCCGGGAGGTGGTGGCGCCCGGGGCAGCATAGATAGTTAGAGCTCCCGGGCGCCGCACACGGGGACCCACCATGAGAGTGGCGGGTGCGCGATGCGCCGGAACTCCCGCTTCCCGAACGTTGTCTGAGGTGCAGGGCGCGCAGGGGGGGTCCTGAGCAGCATGGTGCTGAGTGTGTGTGTGTGTGTATATATGTATGTGTGTGTGTGTATGTATGTGTGTGTGTATATATATATATATATGTGTGTGTGTGTGTATGTATATGTGTGTGTGTGTGTGTGTGTGTATATATATGTATGTGTGTGTATATGTATGTGTGTGTGTGTGTGTGTGTATATATATATATATGTGTCGTTACCCTATATTTAGTACTCGGCCGAGAGGGGCGGAGCTTAGCCTCACACACTGAGTCAGCGCCATTTTTCCCTGCTGTCCCCGCCAAGAACAAACAGTGGGGAACGCAATGTTTGGACTCTGTTGCCCTCCCAGAGGTGTAATCTCCCTGTGTATAGGTTCCCCCGGCTCAATATAGGGTTTTATTTATATTTATATATATATATATATATTTATTTTTGTCGAGCGGGCTTAAGCGCACCGGGAAGGGGCGGAGCTTAGACCTCACAGAGGGGTCAGCGCCATTTTCCAAAGTTCCCCACCGGTACTTGCTGTATACTAAGAAGGAAGGGGGACACAGAGTGTTTTAATGCTGTATGGGTGTCATACAGCATTAGGATTGATAATGGACTCAGAATCCTTATTGTAATACATAAATACACTGTTTCCCTGTTTTATTTACCCACTATTGGTTAGTCGACATGTGTCGACAGGTGTGAGGGCTTTGTCAAAGGCGCCTGTGGGGATAACTGTCGGTTGATTAAGCTCTAGATTGGCCGGGACGAGTTGGTTTCGATGCTCTCAAGGAGTCCGAATATTAATCTCTTCACAACGCGGAGAGAAATCTATGACAGTCAACTCCTGGACGACGCAGAGCCCGGTCGCAAAGGATCATACACAGGCAGCTAAGTGAAATTTTATTTCTATACTTTGACCTTATTTGCAATGTATGCACTTGAGGGAGTGTGGTAGTCGGGTAAGCTTCCGATAGAATTATCCTGCCCAGAGTGGGTAGGGCTTGCCTATGTTTATTTTTCCTTATAACATTACAGCAGGCTGCCAAGTGACAGCAGGTGGTGTGACCGGAAAAATGCGGAGGAGGTCTCCGGGAGATGCTGGTGGGAGGTATACAGCTGTTTGGTGTGGCCTCCCTTCAGTTAATCTCGGCGGTATCCGCTGATAAGGCTAAATTCGTGAGTTAACTTCTTTCACAACGGTGGATGACGCATTCTTTTGTGGGATGCAGTCGTTTAACCGGTTCGAGACCGTTCTTTTTCCTTTTCTGTGTAGACAGTGGAAGGTGAAAAGGTAAGTGTTCTGCAACCTGGTTAGGTTCGCAGAAGTGGATGTAGTTTCTGTTTCCACTATATACACCACTTGTCGCTGAGTCTATCTGGCTGGTCCCCACTTCGGTGACCACTTGTCCACTAATTTTCAGTTAGTCTAGGAATAGACTACGACATGTGAGTTATTTATAGAAGCCAAAGGGGAACGTTCTGAGTTACGGTTGTTTCCCCTTACTGTTATTTCTAATAGATCTTGCCTCTCCCCTATGGAAGGGGAGGTAACACGCAACGCCTTACAGAGGTGAGTCACGTTCAGGACATTGTCTGGTTGTCCCTGTAAAAAGGTGCATATCCTTGTTTATTTGACGGTTCTTCGGCGCAGAAATGGGCCTGTTGTTCCCAACGACGCAGATGTCAGAAGTGGTTTTCAGAGTGGATACTGACCGGTTAAGGTTTGGTGTTTTCCTGTGGAAAGAGGTCTGAGGGTCCAGAGTTGGATCGACTTTGAGGTGACACCTCATCAATAGGTTCCATTAAGAAGACAGATGGATGCGGCATGAGAGGTTTTTTTTCGGAGAGCAGGTCTAATACCAGAGTGATTTTCATGGGACCAGTTGGAAATGTGGTCCGGGTCTCACCTGCGCATCCACCGGAATATAATCAAAACGGCCAGGACATCGCTCCTGTGGTGTCTGCTCGATTTTTTCCTTCTAGAGGGATAAAGGTTTAGATCTTGGTGTCCGTGCATATAGATCTCCGAAGCTGGGGAGCAGTCCTTTGCAAGGGACGTATTTCCAGAGGATGAGGTCAGGTTGGGAAACTTGTCTGCTGTAAGTTTTGGAATTAAGAGCTATTTTAGACGAACGTGTTCTTCATGCTCTGCCGTGTTAATTCTGCCAGAAGCCTTGTCAGAAATGGCGTAAGTAAGCCGCTAGGGCAGAACAAAAAAAAAAAACACGAAAATGGCAGAAGGTGCGCTGTTTGCAGTTGAGGGGGAAGTCTGGTAAACGCTATGTTAGCAGTCTTCATTCCGGAGGTAAACGACGGAGACATAGATTTCCTTTGCGACATGATATTCAGCCGGGAAAAATACTGTCATTATTGAGAAGCTTTCCCAGACGTGCCAAGTCTTTGTGGAGTGTCGCAATTGGACATGTTGGCGTTTCGCCTCAACGTGAGACCTCGAGGAGAGGGTTCCAGGTTAAGAGACACTCAGGATATAGCAGCGGACATCCTTGTGACACTGTTTTTAGTCGGTCGAGGTGGCCTCTCCGCTTTCACTTTTCTGGCAGTGGTAAGCGTAAGATGATCGATGATCCTCTGAACTCCGGTCTAACCAGAGAGGGTTGGCTATCCAGTTTTCATGGTTTACTCCTAGAAAATTACTGCCCTCTTCCTTTACGTGACGTAATGTTACAACAGGATCATGGCGTGTATCAGGACTTACCGCGGCTGCGTCTAATGGTGGGGCGGTTGAAGGTCGTATCCTAAGCTGAATGGGTGTTCCCAGTGAAGTCGTTTCTTCAATTCTTCCGGCTTGGAAAGAACTCACGGCACAGCGTTACAACCGTTGTTGGAGTAATTATGTGTCTCGGTGTGTATCCAGGAAGGCTCCTATGGAGGACTTTCAGCTAGGTCCTGCTTATCCATACGTTACAAGCCGATGTGAAGGCAAGACTATATTAAGTTTCTTTGCGGAAATTCTCGTTTGGAAAGTGGTCAGGTTTTTTACTTCGACGTCCGCAAGGTGGGTGTCGGAAGTGGTGGTCTTGTCCCACAAGAGCCTTGTTTGATCTTTCAGGTGGATAGAGAGGAATTGAGTACTCGGTTGATATTTCTACCAAGAGGGGTTTCGCAGAAATCAGGCTTTTGTTGATGCAGGGGGTTACTTAGGCATTAGCTAGTTCAAACCCCCTTGCTCTAGCCAGGGTTTTGAGTATGCAAGTCATCTATTTGGCTTAGTTTGGAGTAACAGAGACCCTGTTTATGTGGTATGTTCCCAGCTTACTTTGGGAGACTGCGTTATGCAGTTTGTTACATGCTGAATCTGTGATGCGGTCTGGCATGTTTGTTCTACGGCTGCTTTGCCGTCACCGAAGTCGGTGAAGGTTCCTTCTTTTGGGAAGACGGGATTTTCTTGGGCGAATGCCCGAGGAGTCTCGGCGGTTCAACTTTGCCGAGCGGATTCTTGGTCGGGGTCAAAAGTTTTTGCCATGCTTTACAAATTTGATACCCGGATTGTTGAGGACCTTATGTTTGCTCATTCGGTGCTGCAGAGTCGTCCGCACTCTCCCGCCCGTTTTGGAGCTTTGGTATAAACCCCATGGTCCTTTTGGAATCCCCAGCATCCTCTAGGACGTATGAGAAAATAGGATTTTGGTACCTACTGGTAAATCCTTTTCTCTTGGTCCGTAGAGGATGCTGGGCGCCCGTCCCAGTGCGTACGGTGTCTACAGTTATTGCTTTTTGGTTACACCCTGGTGGTGTGTCTTCTCTATCTGGTGGTTGCTACCGTTGTTCATGACATAGCATGCAGGGTCCTATTTTTGTTTCTGTGGACACACGGGTTGTGTTACATATTCTCTCAGGGTTTTGTTCATGCCGTTGACTGGTATTCTACTGAATGCCACGTTCTACAGTGTGTTTGAGGTCTGAGCTGGTATGACACTCACCGTGTTTATAACAATAAATTCTTTCCTCGAAATTGTCCATCTCTCCTGGGCACAGTTTTCTAACTGAGGTCTGGAGGAGGGGCATAGAGGGAGGAGCCAGTTCACACCCAGTTTAAGTCTTTACAGTGTGCCCAAGCTCCTGCGGATCCGTCTATACCCCATGGTCCTTTTGGAATCCCCAGCAACCTCTACGGACTAAGAGAAAAGGATTTACTGGTAGGTACCAAAATCCTATTTTACTTCCTAAATAATACATCCCAAAGGCTTACGTCTTTTTTCTGCTGTTTATTTTGTATCTTGTGCTTTGTGTAAATGTGAATGTCTAATACCAGTTTCCACAATCTGTATTGCTGCACGACAATATGGCGGCCATTGGAACGTGTTTTCACTTCTAGTTTGCCTAACTTGTTGCAGACACTCATCTTGATAAGGAGTGTAGAGTGTTTTCTGATACAAGATCCTGTCCATATATACCCTGTACATTATCATGTGCATTAGAGTCACCCGGGTTACATCTGCAGTGGTTTGTTGTATGTTACATCTATATGGTGCGGATACTCCCCTGTATTTCATAATAAAAGCTTTTGTTTGCATCTAATTATTACATTAAAGCTTTTATTTTTTTATTCTGTTTTATATTCCCGTCTGAGTAATTATGCCATAATGTCTAATCTCGGAGTGGACCCCAGAAGATGTAAAGAAACCGTGTAAGTGTTCCATCATTCTGTTTTGTGTAAGCATACAGGTAAGTGATGGCACGGTGGTCATTGACCGTCACATTCAGGTGGTATAATGGAAGTGGACTATCTGGGCTTATTCTAGTCTACTGCAGAAATAAAAAACTCAGCCTTTATCCTGCTTATAAGAATGACAAAGCCCATAAATCAAGCTTGGTAGGACAAGACAGAAGCCACATTAATGGTGGCACATCATATAGGCTGAGGACCCATGCTTCTGGTATATATGGCATAACTCCCTCTTCACCCACAAAAACCTTCCCTTCACCATTCACAATGTCCACCATTGCCCCTTCAGAAGGGACACAACTTTCCTTTGCTTGTTCCACCTCCTCCTTCACAGAGCCCAGGACCACCTCCATGACCATTTCATGTTTATCTGGAGGCCTGGCATCTGCGAGGTTCATGGCCTGGGATGACCACAGAAACACCAGGTAGTGGGCAAGAAGAATCCACAGCCTCCTGAGGACCTGGAGAGTCCAAGGATCCACCCCACATGAGGCAGAGAAGGGTCAACCACAGGGTCTGGCTCACCAATTTCCTTCCTAAGAGCTGCTGTTTACCCAGTTTGGTACCTGTGGGATCCCACTCCAATTTCCCTTGAGAGTCCTTACCCTCACTAATCCCTTCTGAACCTACCAGTTCCTTCCCCTTCCAACCACTCCTCCTTTAAGCTTTTCACCACCTGCTGTGTGAGTTCCATCCAACCACTCCTCCTCTCCTTGACTCATTGGTGTAGCAACCCCCTTCTCCCTACCCCCACCACACTGCTACACTGCAGTTAAGCTGTAAGACTAGCTGCTAGCAGTACTCACTACTCAGCACACACACTCACATCATGATTACACAGCTGTGCCAGAGACACTGTCTCACTGACAGCCAGGACGAGACACTCCCAGAAAGGCATGTATGTATGAGTACGGAGAGAGTGGGAGCAGTGGGTCTGCATCACTGACACCCAGGACGAGACACTCCCAGAAAGGCATGTATGTATGAGTACAGAGAGAGTGGGTGCAGTGGGGCTGCATGACTGACAACCAGGACGAGACACTCCCAGAAAGACATGTATGTATGAGTACGGAGAGAGTGGGTGCAGTGGGGCTGCATGACTGACAACCAGGACGAGACACTCCCAGAAAGGCATGTATGTATGAGTACGGAGAGTGGGCGCAGTGGGGCTGCATCACTGACCAGGACGAGACACTCCCAGAAAGGCATGTATGTATGAGTACGGAGAGAGTGGGCGCAGTGGGGCTGCATCACTGACACCCAGGACGAGACACTCCCAGAAAGGCATGTATGTATGAGTACGGAGAGAGTGGGCGCAGTGGGGCTGCATCACTGACACCCAGGACGAGACACTCCTAGAAAGGCATGTATGTATGAGTACGGAGAGAGTGGGCGCAGTGGGGCTGCATCACTGACACCCAGGACGAGACACTCCCAGAAAGGCATGTATGTATGAGTACGGAGAGAGTGGGCGCAGTGGGTCTGCATGACTGACCAGGACGAGACACTCCCAGAAAGGCATGTATGTATGAGTACGGAGAGAGTGGGAGCAGTGGGGCTGCATCACTGACCAGGACGAGACACTCCCAGAAAGGCATGTATGTATGAGTACGGAGAGAGTGGGCGCAGTGGGGCTGCATCACTGACACCCAGGACGAGACACTCCCAGAAAGGCATGTATGTATGAGTACGGAGAGAGTGGGAGCAGTGGGGCTGCATGACTGACAACCAGGACGAGACACTCCCAGAAAGGCATGTATGTATGAGTACGGAGAGAGTGGGAGCAGTGGGGCTGCATCACTGACACCCAGGACGAGACACTCCCAGAAAGACATGTATGTATGAGTACAGAGAGAGTGGGCGCAGTGGGGCTGCATCACTGACACCCAGGACGAGACACTCCCAGAAAGGCATGTATGTATGAGTACGGAGAGAGTGGGCGCAGTGGGGCTGCATGACTGACAACCAGGACGAGACACTCCCAGAAAGGCATGTATGTATGAGTACGGAGAGAGTGGGAGCAGTGGGGCTGCATCACTGACACCCAGGACGAGACACTCCCAGAAAGGCATGTATGTATGAGTACGGAGAGAGTGGGCGCAGTGGGGCTGCATGACTGACAACCAGGACGAGACACTCCCAGAAAGGCATGTATGTATGAGTACGGAGAGAGTGGGCGCAGTGGGGCTGCATGACTGACAACCAGGACGAGACACTCCCAGAAAGGCATGTATGTATGAGTACGGAGAGAGTGGGAGCAGTGGGGCTGCATCACTGACAGCCAGGACGAGACACTCCCAGAAAGGCATGTATGTATGAGTACGGAGAGAGTGGGCGCAGTGGGGCTGCATGACTGACAACCAGGACGAGACACTCCCAGAAAGGCATGTATGTATGAGTACGGAGAGAGTGGGAGCAGTGGGGCTGCATCACTGACACCCAGGACGAGACACTCCCAGAAAGGCATGTATGTATGAGTACGGAGAGAGTGGGAGCAGTGGGGCTGCATGACTGACACCCAGGACGAGACACTCCCAGAAAGGCATGTATGTATGAGTACGGAGAGAGTGGGAGCAGTGGGGCTGCATCACTGACACCCAGGACGAGACACTCCCAGAAAGGCATGTATGTATGAGTACGGAGAGAGTGGGAGCAGTGGGGCTGCATGACTGACAACCAGGACGAGACACTCCCAGAAAGGCATGTATGTATGAGTACGGAGAGAGTGGGAGCAGTGGGGCTGCATCACTGACACCCAGGACGAGACACTCCCAGAAAGACATGTATGTATGAGTACAGAGAGAGTGGGCGCAGTGGGGCTGCATCACTGACACCCAGGACGAGACACTCCCAGAAAGGCATGTATGTATGAGTACGGAGAGAGTGGGCGCAGTGGGGCTGCATGACTGACAACCAGGACGAGACACTCCCAGAAAGGCATGTATGTATGAGTACGGAGAGAGTGGGAGCAGTGGGGCTGCATCACTGACACCCAGGACGAGACACTCCCAGAAAGGCATGTATGTATGAGTACGGAGAGAGTGGGCGCAGTGGGGCTGCATGACTGACAACCAGGACGAGACACTCCCAGAAAGGCATGTATGTATGAGTACGGAGAGAGTGGGCGCAGTGGGGCTGCATGACTGACAACCAGGACGAGACACTCCCAGAAAGGCATGTATGTATGAGTACGGAGAGAGTGGGAGCAGTGGGGCTGCATCACTGACAGCCAGGACGAGACACTCCCAGAAAGGCATGTATGTATGAGTACGGAGAGAGTGGGCGCAGTGGGGCTGCATGACTGACAACCAGGACGAGACACTCCCAGAAAGGCATGTATGTATGAGTACGGAGAGAGTGGGAGCAGTGGGGCTGCATCACTGACAGCCAGGACGAGACACTCCCAGAAAGGCATGTATGTATGAGTACGGAGAGAGTGGGAGCAGTGGGGCTGCATCACTGACCAGGACGAGACACTCCCAGAAAGGCATGTATGTATGAGTAAAGAGAGAGTGGGCGCAGTGGGGCTGCATGACTGACAGCTGAGCCTGTCACATCAGTGAGGTGACAAAATGCAAGATATAGGGGGAGATGTACTAAGCCTGAAAAGTGATACATTTCACAGTGATAAACTACCAGCCAATCAGCTCCTAACTACCATGTCACTGGCTGTGTTTGAAAAATGACAGTTAGGAGTCGATTGGCTGGTACTTTATCACTGTGATATTTATCACTTTTCAAGGCTTAGTACATCTGGCCCATAATCACCTAGCTAAATCAGGCGCTAATGCAATGTTACATGTATTAAATGAGCAGCAAATATATTGATTATTAGATAGCAGCTCCTATGCGGCAACTGGATGCCTTAGACGATATAAATTGTTTAAGTTTCAATAGAGACATAAAAGAGCACTGATGGTATATAAATACAAATATTTCTAATAGTTATTAGAGTTCAACACAATAAAAACAGTTATGCCAATAATAAAAGCCAGCCTGTGACATGACAGCTAGGATCTGATTGGCTGGTTCTTTATCACCTTCCACTTTATCACTTCACCGAGCTTAATAAATCTGCCCCTAAGTTTCTTAACAGAAGGATAAGAAAACAGCCAGGGAAAAAAAGGGGGAGGAAAGAAGAAAAAAAAAGGAAGCTATAGGATAAAATAGAATAACATACAGATATTGATTCATATATTATTCAGCTCAATGTTTTCGTTGAGACCTAGAGGGAACAAAGTATCTATCATACAAATCCAGTATGCTTCCCTCTTACAGAGGAGGTTATATCTATCCCCACCTGGGAATGTCTGTTTTATATGTTCAACTCCCTGTATGGACAGAACCCCACAATCACCTCCATGGAGTGATCAAACATGTCTAGGTACACTGTGTTTACAGGGAGCCGGACGCCGGGTATAATCCCCGTACCACGCTCACGTCCTTTTAATTGGTAAATGGTCCCCTCCATGTGCTAGTTGCGCCTCCATCCAAGCTGGAGTCAGATCTCTGTGTATTAGCAGGGAGCTACTGCAGGAGCCGGACGCCGGGTCTGATTCCCGTACGTTTGACGTATGTTTCGCAATCGGCTTGTTCACATCTGACTGATGTGAACAAGCCGATTGCGAAACATACGTCATCATCCGTCACCCTTCTACTAGCGTCCGGCTCCTGCAGTAGCTACCTGCTAATACACAGAGATCTGACTCCAGCTTGGATCGAGGCGTAACTAGCACACGGAGGGGACCATTTACCAATTAAAGGGACGTGAGAGTGGTACGGGGATTATACCCGGCGTCCGGCTCCCGCTCCCTGTAAATACAAATATTGACTCCTCCTTGGATCGAGTTGTATTGAGCATATAGAGGGACAGGAACTCTATCATTTGATGCCCCTTGGAATCTCTCCTTTGCCCAAACCATCAGAAGAATTGATCTTTCAAAAGGCACATCCAGTGGCAAAAACCAGGTATTCAGGGCGCTCTCTCATCCACTGTATAACACCTGGAGGCCCCCCTGCAATGCACCTATGCAACAGGGGAGGAGGGTGTTAGACGTGGACAGCAGAAGCAGCCCGCACTGCTCTTTCCTTCCAGTTCCAGGTGGACGGTCCTTCCCCGCTCTCATCGTTCCCATTCACTGCCCATAGTGGCACATGGGACGAAAGTAGAAAGGGAATCCGTTCTCCCACACCTGGGACTCTTTTACACTTTAGCTCAAAATCCTTCAGGAAGTACTATATGGTCATATATGTGATTTATTACTACAGTGGTCTGGTTAGGATAGAGCATAATACGCTTAAATCGAACTCTGTAGCCAATGTGCCTATATAAAGCTGGAAGTTATCAATCAAGGATAATTGAGTTAGATTTGGCGTGTTGATATTTAATTCAAACAAGCCAGAGAATAACTGCAACTGTTGATTATTTGTCAAAGATACTTCTTGTACCAAAGACATTAATTTCTAAGATCCAGAAAATAACTGCAAATGCTGATTATTTGTCACTGATACCTCTTGTACCAAAGAGACTAATTTCCAAGGAGAGTAATTCCTATAGTTCTGCACAATATTACTATTAGCAATACAATCCTTACCATCCATAGGAAAGAATTATTATGGTATTTCAGGTCTTAATTCTGTCAGAACACAAAATTGCTCTCTGTGTTCACACATATATATTTTGATACCAGATACATGTGGGCTACAATAACAAATTGGCATAACATTTACCACAGAGGTTGATATATGTGTTTATACATTTTCTATGTACCCTTAGCCCCCTTTTTTTGTGACACGGATGTATAAGTTATCCAGACATACATATTTAGAATATTCTCACAGGTAGGTGCTCCTTAACCGAGAATATTTGAGAGAGTTTATCTAATATCTGGTTTCCCATATGCATTGTTCTGATACCAGATGCATGTGGGCCGTGATAAAGCCTATATATTTATCCTATTTAAAACACTCTAAAAGGTTAAATGAACACAGTACGCAATTGGCGTATGGAATACCGTAAGAGTACGCACTTAGCGTAACAAACTCTTAGCCGTGGACGAGACGCACGAGCGGCACGTTCGCTCATGGCTTAAAGCGTAAAGGCAAGCACGCTATAGGCTGCCGACTAACGTAATGATACGCTATCAGCGTAGCGGACGCTCGAGACCACGAGGAGATCACAAGCGGCGCTGACACTCACAGAGTTAAACCTTTATAACTATACCATAAATAATGTACTTATACTGTAAACCTTTGTGCAGTGATAAGGTGTAAATGCAACACAGTGTAACCTTATTAGTTTCAAAGCTGTATGAGCGTATGTGACGCTCAGAGAACACTTTAGCAATATAATAAACACTCAAATACCGGTCTAAGGTTCTAACACCTTTAAGGGAGAGAATGAACGTTCAATTGCAAAAGAAAACACAATACAAGTTATACACTACCAAACTAACATAAAATACCTAACTGAATTACTACACATAAGATACAATAGCGGCACAATTACATTTAAGGGGAAGGAGAGAGAGAATGGCTTACAACATTAATAAGAGACAAAATGGTTGCAGAGAACTTACGCACAAGGGGAAACAATCGCATGCGCCTTCCTGGATATCCAGCTCCCGATTATCAGTGATGAGAACCGTTGAGAAGAGTAGAGTGGAGCTGGCCCAGGTCGGCTTGTCTTTATATACACTACACACAATACAGTACAATGGTCCCTACATTCTGATTGTTCATTGGACACAGGAATTCGTCTCCGCATTATAACAAAAGGTCATAGGTTGGTTCATACAGGTGGGCTGTGACTATTTCAAACTGCTCAGGTGGGAGGGAAACTCAGGTTTCCCGCCGCATGGGAAATAAACTGCAAATATAGTAAATGTCCATAAACTTCTTATAGTCATAACTATGCGCACGAGCGAGTAATCCGTTTCAAACCAACACCGGAATATTGCTAATTATATTCTCTTCCGATGGATACTAAACACCATTGTGTAACCCCTGTCTGACCCTTCGTATCAAACAAAGAGGGATCTCTTTGTCCCCGAACATGCTACATTAACTAAACTTTCAGATTCTATCAAAGGGACCATAATCTACAAAATACATTATATGACTAAAATATGTCATGATTGAGTCGCACGCTAGACGCACACAAACTCTACCGTAAATGCGCATATCGTGCGCCTGCGGGTGCACGCGACTGCGAGTATACGCACGCACGGGAGGGCTCATGCACGTGCAGCGGGCACTCGCATGAGGTGCATATATGGCAATGTGTAGCGGGATATTTTTCTGACTTTGACAGTCCACCCTTTGGCAGTCACCAATAACTGCCACTTCCTAAAACAGTTCAAAAAGAGAAAAATTTATGTCATATGTAAATATATTTCTATGATTGGGTAAGGGAGGAGAGAAGAAGGTGGGAAAAGGGTATGACCTAGTGAGATAGCAGAAGTATGTGTGTATGAATCCACGTTTGGGGGGTCATGCATCATCGTGCCGTACGTGTTTTAAATCAAGCTTCGAGGTATTGCGAAGTATACATTTGAATTCCTTCTTATCCCGTATTAAGGGTCTGTGGATGGGCTGTCAAACTTTACCGAGCTCTTTTCGGCTTTTGGTTGCAACAAAATGGGGGAGCACATTTTAGTTGATGATACATGAATGGGGGGATATGTGAGTGCCTGTATTCCCTATCGACTATGTGTGTCATTACCTGAAGGTTGTAGAAATGAAGATAACGAACAATAAAGGTAAATGCAGTCATAAACTATGTGAGTTTAATAAACATTTGTTGATTGAAGTCTTGTCTGGTGTCTTGTCTTGATGTACATGTTGACTGTAGTCTCTTTGGGCTTTTGCCAAAATGCGAGCAAAAAGCTTTCTCAATGTCCATAGACTTACAAAAAGTGTTGGGCTAGCGTAAAATTAACGTTACTAGGGATATGGAGGGTCTATGGCATAGTCCATCAGTTGTTGTGTAAAAGGTTGTCAAATTCTTCTTCCAAGCGGATGTCTTTTTACCTTGTAGGAAAACAAAGGAGAAACAGGTGAAAGAAATGGACCGTGGAATCACATTTTCATCATAACATTGTCTCTATCGTTGGGTCATAAATCAAATCCATTGGAATTACAATGTCCTCACTCCTTAGACTCATCACCCTAGTACTTAGTTTACACTTCGTTAAAGCCTGAACGCATCTAAATATCAAACCAATCGATATGCCGATACCCAAGATACACAGAAGAAATTTCCCTACATCCATTATAATTCCTTGAGCCCATTCTCTTAAACCGGAGAACCAATTTCGCGGGTTCAACCATGACACCCAACCGGTCAGCTCATTACCCACAGCAGCAAGGGTGAGATTGTGTCTCCTGCGGAACTCCCACTTTAATTGGAGAATGTCGTCCATCTTTTGGTCTATGACCTCGACCGGGTCCTCGGTGCTATTAGTAATATAAGTGCAGCATTTTACGCCGTACTGCGTTGCTAGTGTGACACAATATCCACCTGTCACTGCCGTGAGATAATTGAGAACCATCCTATGCTGAACCAGTTCTGTTTTATAAGCTTGGAGCTCCCTTCTAGTATACCTAAAAGTGTTGTCATACATTTCAGTGATATTGTCTAATAAATTTGCAAGCGCAGATATATATTTATAATTCAACACTCCTCTGGCGGTGCGAGTGATATCTAACGCGAGTAGAAACTGAATCCCGGTGGATTCATGGATCAGGTCAGAAGCATGATGCTCTGTCCTTTCTACCAGTTGCCTTTTAACTACGTGCTCGTAATGAGTGTGAGTATAAGGAGCTTGGGCACTGCGGTGAATATCTTTCATTTTGGTATGTGATACAGTCATTACCTCAGGCAGTACTTTTTCCAATATAACATAATCCTTCTGAGTTTGGGGCAAGCCACTTATATGCCTTCCTCCCGCATATGAAATATGCATCATCGGGGAGAACATATGGGATGGAGTAGGACATAACCATATTACAAATTTTCCATATGAAATCTCCTAACCCTAATTCTCCCATCTGTCTAGTACACGTATCCGTTTGTATGATATGTGCACAGTATCCTGGTGATACTTCTCCAACTCTCATGGTCCTACTTCCTAGGGTATACCTATATCGGAAATATTTTCCACTACCGGCTATGTGGCGTATAAGTTCTGTATCTGTAGGCATTCTATCGGCTCTATATGAAAAGGTCATGGTTTTGTTATTCCATGACACTTCCCAATTTCCCGGCTTTCGGGGATTGGAAATATTAAAACATACTAGGGATCTATCCACATGATATTAGTGGAGCTTCAAACTAGGAGGACTGGAGATATTAAACCTCCTGTCCACCGGCCTCCCACCATTTAGCTCAAGTACCTCTCCTATAGTTAAAGGGAATGGTACTAATCCTGATTTGCTATGGCCTTGAGGTACTTGAGAGCATACCCAACAGACTGTCTGGTTTAACACTTTACCCACTAAGGAGTGATAGTCACTCAATGGATGCCGGTCCATGTGGATATTAAAACTGGACTGACATTTCTACATGCACCCATCCTCAACTATACTGTCACAGTGTCTACAGATACAGTTCTCTTCAGCTAACAATCCTTCACAATTCCTTCTATTGTCAATGCTATCAGATCGTTTTCTGATACTCGCCTTTGCTTGGTGATTATGTTGTTCTTGGAAATCTACGCCTCCATCTTTGTCATCAGAACCCATTCCAGAACCTCTCTCGACCTCCATGGTACTCTCGCCGGAACAGACTGCTCTGGTCAACATCATGGTCAACAGGAAAATCTGGATCACAGTCTCTTGGGGCAAGTCCATCTTATAGGAGGTAACGGAGAAGAATGAGAAGGGGGAAAGAAATAATTGAGGGAGATGGGATGGGAAGTTGGAGAAAAACAATAAAAGGGAACAGGGAATCGACAACTGTCTCCGATCTTATTATTCTCAATGCTCAGGTGCCATCTCAGTCTTCCTGAAACAGACACTCCAGTGATACAACTTCCTCTACCGTCTGTTCTTTATCACGAGACCTCTCTGGATCAGTGACCTTCTTACAGTGGGACGAATGAACCCAAGTCTCCCTCTCGGCAACCTTCAATGCTGTCGTGCTAATCAATAAGACTTGGTATGGTCCTTCCCGTCTGTCAATAAGGCAACCTGAGCATAGAAAATTCCGTATCATTACATAATCCCCATGTTCAATGTCATGACAATTACTATCTGGCAGATCAGGAATCACCAACTTCAAATTGTCATTCTGATTCCTTAGCTGTTTACTCATGTTAACCAGGTTATTTACAGTCACTTCATTGTTACACTTCAAATCATCCTGAGGGTTAATCATAACATGCGGTTGTCGACCAAATAGAATTTCAAAGGGGGCAGATTAAGAGGGGACCTGGGAGTGGTTCTGATGCTGTATAATACAATGGGTAAAGCTTCTGGCCATGTCAATCCTGTTTCTGCCATAACTTTGCTCAGTTTATTTTTAATAGTGCTGTTCACTCTTTCTACCTTCGCACTCGCCTGGGGGCGGTACGGAGTGTGCAGCTTACTATCAATTCCCATCAACTTACACATTCCTTGAAAGACATCACCTGTAAAATGGGTACCCCTATCACTTCTGATTATTCTAGGGACACCGTATCTACACACAAATTCCTGCACAATTTTCTTAGCAGTAAACATAGCGGTATTTGTGGCCGCAGGAAATGCTTTGACCCAATTTGAAAACACATCTATACAAACTAGTACATACTTCAAATTTCCACAAGGGGGTAATTGTATGAAATCAATTTGTATTACCTGAAAAGGGCCGTCTGTAGGTGGGATATAAGATGGTTCTGTTGGTATTGCCTTTCCGATATTCTTCCTCAAGCAGGTGAGGCATGTCATTGCCCTTTTTCCCGCATGGGAAGAAAATCCTGGGGCGCACCAATATGCTCTTACCAACTTGCACATCCATTCCTTGCCTAGATGAGTCAGCCCATGTGCTGCTTCCGCTAAACTTGGAAGATATGCTCTGGGTGCCACTGGTTTACCCTGTCCAGAGTCCTGGGGACTCCTGGCCATATCCTTTTGCCCTCCAAACTGCCTTTTCCTGTGTGGAACACAAATTTTGCATTTCACACAATTTCTGTGTGTTGACGGTATTAAATACCATCAGTTGTGTGGTGTCTGTCTGTCTGGGGGTACCAGCTGCTAATTTAGCAGCTTCGTCTGCTCGGCTGTTACCAAGTGATACCGGGTCTTGGCTATATGTGTGTGCTTTACACTTGATAACAGCCACTCTGTCGGGTTCCTGTATCGCTGTTAGAAGCCTTTTGATGTGAGCTGCATGCGCTATCGGTGTACCAGCTGCCGTCATGAAATTTCTGAGGCGCCATAGTGCTACGAAATTATGGACTACCCCGAAGGCGTATCTAGAATCGGTGTAGATATTGGCTGACTTGCCCTTAGCCAATTCACATGCTCTGGTTAGGGCAACCAGTTCAGCAACCTGGGCTGAGTGAGGTGGGCCTAGCGGTTCTGCTTCTATGGTGCCTTGGTCATCTACGACTGCATATCCAGTACACAAGTCTCCCAATTCCGTCTGTCTGTGACAACTACCGTCAGTGTAGAAAGTAAAATCTACATCTTCCAGTGGGTTGTCACTGATGTCAGGCCTTGCCGTGAAATTTTGGGTCAAATATTCCATACAATCATGCGTGTCATCCCCTGTATTAAATCCTCCTTCACTATTACTCTCATCCTCCACCCTTTGTGCCTGTCCAGGCACACCTGGGAGATACGTTGCAGGATTTAATGCGCTGCATCTCTTTATGGTGATGTTTACGGGGGTCATTAATGCCAATTCCCATCTAGTAAACTGCGCTGATGAGACGTGTCTAGTTTGAGCCGAATTTAGCAAGGCTGACACTGCATGCGGTGTATGGATTGTGAGGTTGTGTCCTAGCACTACATCTTCGCTTTTCGTTACTAGCAATGCTATCGCAGCAACACTTCGCAAGCATGTGGGGAGGGATCGCGCTACCGTATCTAACTGAGCGCTGTAGTATGCTACCGGCCTGCTGGCATCACCGTGCTTTTGGGTTAGGACGCCTGCCTCGCAACCAGCACTTTCTGTTCCGTACAGCTCAAAGGGTTTCCCATAGTCTGGCATACCTAATGCTGGTGCCTGCGTTAGGCACTGTTTAAGTCTCCTCAAATGCCATCTCAGATTCGTCTGCATGCGAAATCCGATCAGGTTTGTTTGATGAGACCATCTCCTGCAAAGGTAATGCTAGAATGGAAAAACCTGGGATCCAGTTACGGCAATACCCACACATTCCTAAAAACGTTCTAATCTGTTGCTGGGTTTGTGGCAGAGTCATGTCTCGAATTGCTTGAATTCTATCAGCGGTCAGGTGTCTCAGTCCTTGTGTCAGACAGTGTCCCAAATATTTTACTTTAGTCTGGCATAATTGCAACTTGTCTTTGGAAACTTTGTGTCCTGTGTCTGAAAGATGAAACAGGAGCTGTTTCGAATCTCTCAGGGACGCTTCCAGTGAATCTGAACACAGTAGTAAATCATCCACATACTGTATCAATATTGATCCACTCTCTGGTTGGAAAGACTGTAAACAATCATGCAAGGCTTGTGAGAAAATGCTTGGACTGTCTATGAAACCTTGTGGTAATTGAGTCCATGTGTATTGGACTCCTCTGTATGTGAACGCAAACAAATATTGGCTGTCAGGGTGCAGAGGTACCGAGAAGAAGGCGGAGCAGAGGTCAATTACAGTGAAAAATTTCGCAGTGGGAGGGATCTGCATAAGGATGACAGCTGGATTTGGCAGTACGGGGAACTGACTCTCAACTATTTTGTTAATCCCCCTTAGATCCTGCACTAGCCTGTTAGCCTGTAACCCCTCCCCCCACTCTTTTTCACAGGGAAGATGGGACTATTGGCAGTGCTGGATGTTCTTACCAGAATGCCCTGTTGTAGCAAGCGCTCTATTACGGGGTACACTCCTAACTCCACCTCTGGCTTCAGAGGGTATTGTGGGATTTTTGGAGCTATCCTACCATCTTTTACTTGCACAACTACTGGAGCTACATTTGCCATTAATCCAGTGTCTTGTCCATCTTTAGTCCAAAGTGACTCTGGTATTTGGGATGTAATTTCTTCTACTTGGGATGGACTCCTATTTATCATAACGGTATGTGACATTAATTTTGATGGGGAGTCTAGCATGTCTCGTACTTCCTGAGCGTGATTCTCAGGTATGTCTAAGAATACACCTTCAGGAGTACAATATATGACGCACCCCATTTTACACAATAAATCTCTTCCCAGGAGATTAGTCGGTGCCAATGCAGCCAGCAAAAAGGAATGCTTGGTATGCAAAGGCCCTATTGTAATCTCTGCTGGTTTGCTAACAGGGTAGTGCTGTACTATTTCCGTTACTCCCATGGCTGGAATTGTCTTACCAGTGGTTCTCATGCCCACTGTCGAATTTATCACTGACTTGGCCGCCCCCGTATCTACAAGGAAATTTAATGATTTACCAGCTACATCAATTGTGACCTCGGGTTCACTTCCAAGACTCGCAATTAATTTCACTGGCTGCAGACTACAGGTGTGGCCACACCCCTATTGGGTATGGTGGCCTCCCTGAATCGCACTGGCAGCAATTACTTGTGGTGGGGGTAGATGGGAACTATCAGGGATTTGCCAATCTCTTCTTGGGGGATACCTTTTTATTTCCCCTGCATGTGGCTCATAGCTCCGCCCCTGCGGTCCTTGATCCCAATGTCTCGTATCAGGTCGTTGTCTAGGGGGTTGATATGAATTTTGTATTTGTTTTGTCTTACAATCACGTGCCATGTGTCCCTCTCTGTGGCAATTATAACATTTTATACCTCTTGACTTACCCACAGGGGTCACAGTTCTGGGCTGAGGTGGCCTGGTAGTAAGGGCCTGTATGCTGACAGCCATTAATTTATCACTCTGTGACTCCCTGTGTCTGAAGATATTGCGATCATGCCCAGCAGCAGCCTCTCCCAATGCATCCACCGACATACCTCTCCAATCAGGCCTAGTGGTTTGTATTCTATTCCTTAAAACCTCTTTTAGACCGTCCATTAATACTGAAACAGCTACTTCCCTGTGGTGTACATTAGTTTTAATGTCATCTATACCAGTGTACCTAGCCATATCCTGCAGAGCCCGGTGATAATACTCTGGTGTGGATTCACCTTCTTTTTGTTTTATTGTAAAGATTTTATTCCACTTTACTATTGCAGGAAAATATACTCCTAACTGTAAGTTGATTCTCTTTACATTATCCTGATTATACTCGTCTGTTAGTGGTACTTCCTCATCTAACTTGCAATCAGCGATAAACTTTAACGAATCAACATTGGGGGGTAAACATGCCCTCAAAACTGTCCTCCAATCTTTGTTATTTGGCTCTGCAGAATTTCCTAGCTCGCTAATATACTTTTGACATGCAGCTAAGTCTTTCCTAGGATCAGGGAATTCAGACATCGTTGATCTTAATTCCGTTCGGGAAAAGGGACAGTGCATGGCGATGTTCCTGATAGGAGTTGCTCCTGAAGTGTCAGTTTTCCCATTTGGCACTGCTATTACCCTAACGGGATTAAGTCCAATAACATCATTCTGTGTAGATTCTACAACATGTGGTGAAATGGTTTCAGCATAGTGTGTGGTGCCGTACTTACCAGTCGATACGACCTCACCTGTCCCTCCGCTAGGGGCCTTTGATACTAATCTTACGGGTTGGCTTGTGCCCACTGTGGTTTCTGCTATGGTGGCTGCTAGGGAGAGTGCTGATATTGTTGTGGGCTCATCCTCTTGGTCACAATCCTGGGGAAAGTTCAAAACAGGGTACAACTTGCACGGATTAGTTTTAGCATTAATTACTTTGGTTACATTATCTTTAACTTCTATACATTTAACATAACCCTGAGTGCCATTCTCTGCAACCAATTTCTCTCCAGGTATGTATGGTGGTGGAGGTGCAGTAGCTATCAGTTTCCTGATAGGGTTAGATCCAGCGGCTTGCGCCAACCCCCTTTGTATTTCACCTTCCTGTTGCCACAATGTTAAATAATCATAATGTCTAATACGCCTTTTTGAAGATTTAATCAGGCAAACTCTTCTCTTTAAATTTTGTAACACTTCTGGGTTAAAAGTACCTACCCGGGGAAACTTGTCCCCGTCATGCACAGTCATCCTTTCCCATTCATTGCACAATGTCTCTGTGTGATGACCATATTTCTCACACATGATATACCTTGCCGTCCCGATTGGTCGGTTTACCAAATCAACCTGAACCTCGGTTGATCGCCCCTTACCTGAACAACTGGCCCCCATCTCTGCAGGTGCTGCTTTCACTACCTCTGACTTCAAATCAGGGTCTTCGGCAACCCTTACAAAAACCAAGATGTCCGGGGTAAGGCTGCGGTGGGGGTTTTGCAACGAGGTCCGCCCACTTAACTCCCGCCCACGCTGGCCAATACGGCGACCAAAGTTCCCAGAGGTTCCGTACCCAACCTAGGGCACCTAAGTACGTCTACTTGCTCGGGCGTGTGGGAGTGTCTTACCCTCCCCAGCAAGTATCAGTCGTTGGAATGTCCCTGAGTGATCAGGCTACTTCCCTTAAAATAAAAAAATTACACAAATCACGTTAACAATGTGCAAGACACGCTAATGCAAACAGTCACATGCGGTACAATCGTATCTGCACACAAGCAACTAATCTTATGTGCGGAACGATCAACGGAATTGAAAATTCCGGCTGCAAATTCCTTCAGCCTGAGCTTTATTGGCCTATATGGGTCTCGCACCAACCCTCTTCGGTTGTGCTCTCTACTTCTAGTCTGCTGTACCTGAACCTCCTGGTCTGTTATGTACAGCAGACTCTACTGCTCATTAATGTCGAGATTAACAAGGGACGCCTCCCAAGCCACCCCACGCTATCACTCTCGCTGGTGTACCTCTTTCTACTGGCCTATGGTTCCCACTTCCGTAATAAAAGAGAAATCTTATATATACACACTCTTACATTCGAACACTCTTATTTCTGTACAGAATTCCTTTCATTCGGTTTTAGCCTAACCCAGAAGAATTGCAACAGAGAAGGTTTTTCTTTTAACTTTAAACTTTTGGATTTGAGATAGATTTGTGTTATTATCGCGTTACTTTATCGCCTACTAAACAATACTATCGTGTGGCTTGTATTATGTGGGTGTATCCGTACGCTCCGTTGCGTAATATACACTCCGTGCGTCGACCCTTGTTGCGTACGCCCTGCCCTTGTAAGGACACGTGTACACAAACCAAGTACGTCCACAGTAACACACTACACGTTTATCAATGTGAATGATCTTTAACAGTAATCATTCACTGAACACCACCCAAATCTCCCTTGTATTTCTAGGCGAGACTGTGTGCGTGTCTTTTACAAGTATTCCCTTAAATATTACTTTTTATCTTTTAACTATTAATAACAACAAATGTCTCAGCACGTTATCACTAGTATGTGGCAATCAGGAGAATGAGACACGGACAAATAATGCTAAAACAAGAAATACAGGTGTGTGTGCTTATGCGTAAGTACGCAAAACGGAAACTAAACAGGTTTTAAAAGACAATAACGTACTGTTCCTACCTTCCGGTTCCGGATTCCTTCAGCACTCCTTACTAAGCGAAGCAGACACTTATCTGGTCAGCACTACGAGGGATAACACCTCCCGCCCTTTGCTGACCGATAATGTCTGCTAAAATTACCTAGTGCAGATATGTGAAGAGCGGACGAGGCCCCCAATTGATAAAGCCTATATATTTATCCTATATTAAACACTCTAAAAGGTTAATGAACACAGTACGCAATTGGCGTATGATATACCGTAAGGGTACGCACTTAGCGTAGCTGACGCTTAGCCGTGGACGAGACGCACGAGCGGCACGTTCGCTCACGGCTTAATGCGTAGAGGCAAGCACGCTATAGGCTGCCGACTAACGTAATGATACGCTACCAGCGTAGCGTACGCTCGAGACCACAAGATCATCACAAGCGGCGCTGACGCTCACAGAATTAAACCTTAATAACTATACCACAAGTTATGTACTTATACTGTAAACCTTTGTGCATGGATAAGGTGTAAATGCAACGCAGTGTAACCTTGTTAGTTTAAAAGTTGTATGAGCGTCTGTGACGCTCTGAGAACACTTAGCAATATAATAAACACTCAAATACCGATCTAAGGTTCTAACACCTTTTTAAGGGAGAGAATGAACGTTCAATTGCAAAAGAATACACAATACAAGTTATACACTACCAAACTAACATAGAATACCTAACCGAATTACTACACATAAAATACAATAACGACACAATTTCATTTAAGGGGAAGGAGAGAGAGAGAATGGCTTACAACATATCTAGGAGACAAATATGGCTGCAGAGCACTTACGCACAAGGGGAAACAATATCATGCGCCTTCCTGGATTATCCAGCTCCCGATTATCAGTGATGAGAACCGTTGAGAAGAGTAGAGTGGAGCTGGCCCAGGTCGGCTTGTCTTTATATACACTACACACAATACAGTACAATGGTCCCTACATTCTTATTGTTCATTGGACACAGGAATTTGTCTCCGCATTATAACAAAAGGTCATATGTTGGTTCATACAGGTGGGCTGTGACTATTTCAAACTGCTCAGGTGGGAGGGAAACTCAGGTTTCCCGCCGCATGGGTAATAAACTGCAAATATAGTAAATGTCCATAAACTTCTTATAGTCATAACTATATTCACGAGCGAGTAATCCGTTTCAAACCAACACCGGAATATTGCTAATTATATTCTCTTCCGATGGATACTAAACACCACTGTGTAACCCCTGTCTGACCCTTCGTATCAAACAAAGAGGGATCTCTTTGTCTCTGAACATGCTACATTAACTAAACTTTCAGATTCTATCAAAGGGACCATAATCTACAAAATACATTATATGACTAAAATATGTAACGATTGAGTCGCCCACTAGACGCACACAAACTCTACCGTAAATGCAAAAAAGTTTTTTTAACCAAGGTTAAAAATCGGGCGCAAGGTGGGCTGGTGTTCTAATTATAGCAGCTGCTAAAAAACAGGTCTAGTCAGTCCTGAAAACACTATACACAATAAACAACAAACAAAGTAGCAGCGCTATGAGGTGTAAATGTAAACATAAATTCAAATCATTCAAAAATAATGGTGGAGATAAACACACGTGGAGCTGTATGAACTGAAGGTGAAAAAATTGGGTTAATTTATTAAAATATCTCATACAATATGTCAATAAAATTGGTATAGGATTGTAAATAAAAAAATAATAAAATACAATGAGCAGGATCACTATGGGGCTGCCTTAGTTAGACTATCCGTTTTCTTAATTAGTGTGGACTAAATGACGGTATTTTGAGTTAGGTGACAACTGGACTTTTTAACACAGTTCTGATGGCATCAGTGCCACATGATTTACCGCTGGAGGAGGGGGTTCTCTGGATAGCGTCCCTTATAGCGGGTGGAACCAATGACAATCTTGTATCCTCACCAGTATGCGGAGTCCTCAGTGCTGAATGGCAAAGGCTGTGTTGCCAGTTGACAGGTTATTCACCTTTTTCTCTGTGCGTGGTTCGTCAAAGTCCACTAAAGATCCGGATGTCGTGCGTGCAGCTTTCAATTGAAGATAGTGATCCTGAAGCATAAACACCTGACGCGTTTCGCTGCAGTGCCTGCAGCTTTCTCAAAGGTGATCTCATCAGTGTCAGGGCTTCTATATTTATACCCTAAGATGGCCACTGATTGGCCCCACCTGTTCAGTTCATACAGCTCCAAAAACGGTCAATCTCCTCCGCAAAACATATACAAACAATACATAAAAATAAAGTGCATAGCAGACTCAATCTTAATTCATAATTTAATTCAATATATATCTAGCAAATCAAAAAATTAAAAATAAAATTTCTCCATCGATACTTATTTCTTCCAGGTTACTATTGATCTTATACTCCCCCTTGTTTTAGTATCTCAGACTACTTCCGGGTCAGACAGTGCTGTTGCTTAGCAACCTCCCTTCTTTTGTTTTAAGGTAGATACTGTGTCCAAATCATCTGAAGTTTATTTAGCTGATGTTGGTCTAGTTATATGATCCCCACCTATTGGATGCTACCTGCTCTCATATAGATTCTAGAGCCGATCGCCACTCTACTACCGCGGCGCGTCCGTGTCTGTGTCAGATAAACAGACCTTCGGCACGGATCGCGTCACTTCCGTTCACGGACTCAATCCCCGGTCTGTTGCCTGGTGACCATATAAACAATTGGTCACCTGACCTCTAAGTTATACTGTCAGTGTGGTTATTTGACATGTAGGTGCCGTGTTAAGGGACATTGTGTATAATAGTTTAACTGGGAATTATTAGTAAACATAAGCCCGGAGTTTATTTTTATGTACATATGATTTTTCTACGTGATTTCATTTTATTATTCTGGTTCTGGCAATATTTATGTTGTTACCGTCGCCTGGTAACCAGATACACAATTGGTCACCTGACTTCTAGATTACAATGTCAGTGTGCTAAAAACAGGATAAGAGACATTGTGGATTACAGTTTATATGGACAGTTCATTACAAACATAATGCCCCAGTTTTATCCTCAGATACAAAAGATTTTTAAGATGGCTCTATTCTCCTGACATTATTTGGCAATGAGTGAGCACAATAATAAACATAATAAATGAGTTTTGAAAAACTTGATTTTTTCTTTTTTATATGTTCAAAAATTCTGACACATCATATATTTATCTGTTTCTTTTAAGTTATATATAGTTTTCATTGAGATCTGTGAGTGTATTTCTAAGTGGTCTAACATTTTAATTTTGTGGCGCATATCATGGTGCTGATGTTCTCACAGTATCTATAAGGATATATATATATATGCTGGTCTGAGATACTAAAACAAGGGGGAGTATAAGATCAATAGTAACCTGGAAGAAATAAGTATCGATGGAGAAATTTTATTTTTAATTTTTTGATTTGCTAGATATATATTGAATTAAATTATGAATTAAGATTGAGTCTGCTATGCACTTTATTTTTATGTATTGTTTGTATATGTTTTGCGGAGGAGATTGACCGTTTTTGGAGCTGTATGAACTGAACAGGTGGGGCCAATCAGTGGCCATCTTAGGGTATAAATATAGAAGCCCTGACACTGATGAGATCACCTTTGAGAAAGCTGCAGGCACTGCAGCGAAACGCGTCAGGTGTTTATGCTTCAGGATCACTATCTTCAATTGAGAGCTGCACGCACGACATCCGGATCTTTAGTGGACTTTGACGAACCACGCACAGAGAAAAAGGTGAATAACCTGTCAACTGGCAACACAGCCTTTGCCATTCAGCACTGAGGACTCCGCATACTGGTGAGGATACAAGATTGTCATTGGTTCCACCCGCTATAAGGGACGCTATCCAGAGAACCCCCTCCTCCAGCGGTAAATCATGTGGCACTGATGCCATCAGAACTGTGTTAAAAAGTCCAGTTGTCACCTAACTCAAAATACCGTCATTTAGTCCACACTAATTAAGAAAACGGATAGTCTAACTAAGGCAGCCCCATAGTGATCCTGCTCATTGTATTTTATTATTTTTTTATTTACAATCCTATACCAATTTTATTGACATATTGTATGAGATATTTTAATAAATTAACCCAATTTTTTCACCTTCAGTTCATACAGCTCCACGTGTGTTTATCTCCACCATTATTTTTGAATGATTTGAATTTATGTTTACATTTACACCTCATAGCGCTGCTACTTTGTTTGTTGTCTACCGTAAATGCGCACATCGTGCGCCTGCGGGTGCATGCGACTGCGAGTATACACACGCACGGGAGGGCTCATGCACGTGCAGCGGGCACTCGCATGAGGTGCATATATGGCAATGTGTAGCGTGATATTTTTCTGACTTTGACACTATATACATATATCATCTGATAATCACATATATACACTGTACTCAGTCACTGTGTGTCTCCTACAGATGGACCCAGTAACAGAGATACCCCAGAGAGATGTCCCCGTCCTCTGTATTCCCAGGACTGTACAGAGGAGAATCACAGGATCCCTCAGGAGCATCAGGTAGGTGGCATTTAGGGTCTTCCCAATAAACCAAAGTGACTGTCACTATATGTTGTGTAGAGGAGCTGTGTGTCATTATATTTGTCTTGTTTACATAGGGTGAAGCCCAATTAAATAATATTAAAATCAAAGATACAGAGGGAGAAGAAGAGACGTATGTGACTGATATAAAGGCAGAAGATATAGATGGAGAAGAAGAGACGTATGTGACTGATATAAATGCAGAAGATATAGAGGGAGAAGAAGAGACGTATGTGACTGATATAAAGGCAGAAGATACAGAGGGAGAAGAAGAGACGTATGTGACTGATATAAAGGCAGAAGATATAGAGGGAGAAGAAGAGACGTATGTGACTGATATAAATGCAGAAGATATAGAGGGAGAAGAAGAGACGTATGTGAGGGGTGATCAGCAGTGTGAGAAGGAGGAGATCCCTACAGATATCAGCACAGGTGAGTAATAAACACTTATTACAGAAAGTAGTCACATATTCCCAGCGGTGGAGTCAGGAGCCATCAGCCCCTATTATACTTCTGCTCTCTCCCTCACATCATGTCACTGTATGTCACCAGCCCAGAGATCTGACCAGTCTCCTCCCCACACTCTCTGGTGTATCTCATACATCAGGAGCCATCAGCCCCTATTATACTCCTGCTCTCCCCCTCACATCATGTCACTGTGTGTTACCAGCCCAGAGATCTGACCAGTCTCCTCCCCACACTCTCTGGTGCATCTCATACATCAGGAGCCATCAGCCCATATTATACTCCTGCTCTCCCCCTCACATCATGTCACTGTGTGTTTCCAGCCCAGAGATCTGACCAGTCTCCTCCCCACACTCTCTGGTGTATCTCATACATCAGGAGCCATCAGCCCCTATTATATTCCTGCTCTCCCCCTCACATCATGTCACTGTGTGTTACCAGCCCAGAGATCTGACCAGTCTTCTCCCCACTCTCTCTGGTGTATCTCATACATCAGGAGCCATCAGCCCCTATTATACTCCTGCTCTCCCCCTTACATCATGTCACTGTGTGTTACCAGCCCAGAGATCTGACCAGTCTCCTTCCCACACTCTCTGGTGTATCTCATACATCAGGAGCCATCAGCCCCTATTATACTCCTGCTCTCCCCCTCACATCATGTCACTGTGTGTTACCAGCCCAGAGATCTGACCAGTCTCCTTCCCACACTCTTTGGTGTATCTCATACATCAGGAGCCATCAGCCCCTATTATACTCCTGCTCTCCCCCTCACATCATGTCACTGTGTGTTACCAGCCCAGAGATCTGAACAGTCTCCTCCCCACTCTCTCTGGTGTATCTCATACATCAGGAGCCATCAGCCCCTATTATACTCCTGCTCTCCCCCTCACATCATGTCACTGTGTGTTACCAGCCCAGAGATCTGACCAGTCTCCTTCCCACACTCTCTGGTGTATCTCATACATCAGGAGCCATCAGCCCCTATTATACTCCTGCTCTCCCCCTCACATCATGTCACTGTGTGTTACCAGCCCAGAGATCTGAACAGTGTCCTCCCCACTCTCTCTGGTGTATCTCATACATCAGGAGCCATCAGCCCCTATTATACTCCTGCTCTCCCCCTCACATCATGTCACTGTGTGTTACCAGCCCAGAGATCTGACCAGTCTCCTCCCTACACTCTCTGGTGTATCTCATACTTCAGTAGCCATCAGCTCCTATTATACTCCTGCTCTCCCCCTCACATCATGTTACTGTGTGTTACCAGCCCAGAAATCTGACCAGTCTCCTCCCCACACTCTCTGGTGTATCTCATACATCAGGAGCCATCAGCCCCTATTATACTCCTGCTCTCCCCCTCACATCATGTCACTGTGTGTTACCAGCCCAGAGATCTGACCAGTTTCCTCCCCACACTCTCTGGTGCATCTCATACATCAGGAGCCATCAGCCCATATTATACTCCTGCTCTCCCCCTCACATCATGTCACTGTGTGTTTCCAGCCCAGAGATCTGACCAGTCTCCTCCCCACACTCTCTGGTGTATCTCATACATCAGGAGCCATCAGCCCCTATTATACTCCTGCTCTCCCCCTCACATCATGTCACTGTGTGTTACCAGCCCAGAGATCTGACCAGTCTCCTCCTCACACTCTCTGGTGTATCTCATACATCAGGAGCCATCAGCCCCTATTAAACTCCTGCTCTCCCCCTCACATCATGTCACTGTGTGTTACCAGCCCAGAGATCTGAACAGTCTCCTCCCCACTCTCTCTGGTGTATCTCATACATCAGGAGCCATAAGCCCCTATTATACTCCTACTCTCCCCCTCACATCATGTCACTGTGTGTTACCAGCCCAGAGATCTGAACAGTCTTCTTCCCACACTCTCTGGTGTATCTCATACATCAGGAGCCATCAGCCCCTATTATACTCCTGCTCTCCCCCTCACATCATGTCACTGTGTGTTACCAGCCCAGAGATCTGAACAGTCTCCTCCCCACTCTCTCTCTGGTGTATCTCATACATCAGGAGCCATCAGCCCCTATTATACTCCTGTTCTCCCCCTCACATCATGTCACTGTGTGTTACCAGCCCAGAGATCTGACCAGTCTCCTCCCTACACTCTCTGGTGTATCTCATACTTCAGTAGCCATCAGCCCCTATTATACTCCTGCTCTCCCCCTCACATCATGTCACTGTGTGTTACCAGCCCAGAGATCTGACCAGTCTCCTTCCCACACTCTCTGGTGTATCTCATACATCAGGAGCCATCAGCCCCTATTAAACTCCTGCTCTCCCCTCACATCATGTCACTGTGTTACCAGCCCAGAGATCTGACCAGTCTCCTCCCCACTCTCTCTGGTGTATCTCATACATCAGGATCCATCAGCACCTATTATACTCCTGCTCTCCCCCTCACATCATGTCACTGTGTGTTACCAGCCCAGAGATCTGACCAGTCTCCTCCTCACACTCTCTGGTGTATCTCATACATCAGGAGCCATCAGCTCCTATTATACGCCTGCTCCCCCCTTCACATCATGCCACTGTGTGTTACCAGACCAGATATCTGACCAGTCTCCTTCCCACACACTCTGGTGTATCTCATACTTCAGTAGCCATCAGCCCCTATTATACTCCTGCTCTCCCCCTCACATCATGTCACTGTGTGTTACCAGCCCAGAGATCTGACCAGTCTCCTTCCCACACTCTCTGGTGTATCTCATACATCAGGAGCCATCAGCCCCTATTAAACTCCTGCTCTCCCCTCACATCATGTCTCTGTGTTACCAGCCCAGAGATCTGACCAGTCTCCTCCCCACTCTCTCTGGTGTATCTCAGACATCAGGAGCCATCAGCCCTTATTATACTCCTGCTCTCCCCCTCACATCATGTCACTGTGTGTTACCAGCCCAGAGTTCTGACCAGTCTCCTCCCCACACTCTCTGGTGTATCTCATACATCAGGAGCCATCAGCCCCTATTATACTCCTGCTCTCCCCCTCACATCATGTAACTGTGTGTTACCAGCCCAGAGATCTGAAGAGTCTCCTCCCCACACTCTCTGGTGTATCTCATACATCAGGAGCCATCTGCCCCTATTATACTCCTGCTCTCCCCCTCACATCATGTCACTGTGTGTTACCAGCCCAGAGATCTGACCAGTCTCCTCCCCACTCTCTCTGGTGTATCTCAGACATCAGGAGCCATCAGCCTCTATTATACTCCTGCTCTCCCCTCACATCATGTCACTGTGTGTTACCAGCCCAGAGATCTGACCAGTCTCCTCCCCACACTCTCTGGTGTATCTCATACATCAGGAGCCATCAGCCCCTATTATACTCCTGCTCTCCCCCTCACATCATGTCACTGTGTGTTACCAGCCCAGAGATCTGACCAGTCTCCTCCCCACACTCTCTGGTGTATCTCATACATCAGCAGCCATCAGCCCTTATTATACTCCTGCTCTCCCTCTCACAACATGTCACTGTGTCACAAGCCCTGAGATCTGACTTATCTCCTCCCCACACTATCTGGTGTATCTCATACATCATGAGCCATCAGCCCCTATTATACTCCTGCTCTCCCTCATACATCATGTCACTGTGTCCCAAGCCCAGAGATCTGACCAGTCTCCTCCCCACACTATCTGGTGTATCTCATACATCATGAGCCATCAGCCCCTATTATGCTCCTGCTCTCCCCTCACATCATGTCACTGTGTGTTACCAGCCCAGAGATCTGACCAGTCTCCTCCCCACACTCTCTGGTGTATCTCATACATCAGGAGCCATCAGCCCCTATTAAACTCCTGCTCTCCCCTCACATCATGTCTCTGTGTTACCAGCCCAGAGATCTGACCAGTCTCCTCCCCACTCTCTCTGGTGTATCTCAGACATCAGGAGCCATCAGCCCTTATTATACTCCTGCTCTCCCCCTCACATCATGTCACTGTGTGTTACCAGCCCAGAGATCTGACCAGTCTCCTCCCCACACTCTCTGGTGTATCTCATACATCAGGAGCCATCAGCCCCTATTATACTCCTGCTCTCCCCCTCACATCATGTCACTGTGTGTTACCAGCCCAGAGATCTGACCAGTCTCTTCCCCACACTCTCTGGTGTATCTCATACATCAGCAGCCATCAGCCCTTATTATACTCCTGCTCTCCCTCTCACAACATGTCACTGTGTCACAAGCCCTGAGATCTGACTTATCTCCTCCCCACACTATCTGGTGTATCTCATACATCATGAGCCATCAGCCCCTATTATACTCCTGCTCTCCCTCATACATCATGTCACTGTGTCCCAAGCCCAGAGATCTGACCAGTCTCCTCCCCACACTATCTGGTGTATCTCATACATCATGAGCCATCAGCCCCTATTATGCTCCTGCTCTCCCCCTCACATCATGTCACTATGTGTTACCAGCTCAGAGATCTGACCAGTCTCCTCCCCACACTCTCTGGTGTATCATACATCATGAGCCATCAGCCCCTATTATGCTCCTGCTCTCCCCCTCACATCATGTCACTATGTGTTACCAGCCCAGAGATCTGACCAGTCTCCTCCCCACACTCTCTGGTGTATCTCTTACATCAGCAGCCATCAGCCTCTATTTCTCTAACGTCCTAGTGGATGCTGGGGACTCCGTAAGGACCATGGGGAATAGACGGGCTCCGCAGGAGACTGGGCACTCTAAAGAAAGATTAGGTACTATGTGGTGTGCACTGGCTCCTCCCTCTATGCCCCTCCTCCAGACCTCAGTTAGAATCTGTTCCCGGCCAGAGCTGGGTGCTCCTAGGAGGCTCTCCTGAGCCTGCTAGAAAAAGAAAGTATTTGTTAGGTTTTTTTATTTTCAGTGAGCTTCTGCTGGCAACGGACTCACTGCTACGTGGGACTGAGGGGAGAGAAGCGAACCTACCTAACTGCAGCTAGGTTACGCTTCTTAGGCTACTGGACACCATTAGCACCAGAGGGATCGAACACAGGTACCATACCTCGATCGTCCGTTCCCGGAGCCGCGCCGCCGTCCTCCTCGCAGAGCCAGAAGTTCTTAAGACCAGGAGAAGCAAGAAGACATTGAAATCGGCGGCATGAAGACTCCTGTCTTTACATAAGGTAGCGCACAGCACCGCAGCTGTGCGCCATTGCTCCCACTACACACCACACACTCCGGTCACTGTAGGGTGCAGGGCGCTGGGGGGGGGGGGGGGGGGGCGCCCTGGGCAGCAATTTCAATACCGTTTGGGCAAAAATTAGCATATATACAGTCCCAGACTGTATATATGTAAAATCCCCGCCATTTTTTTTATACAGAACGGCGGGACAGAAGCCAGCCGCCAAGGGGGCGAAGCTTCTTCCTCAGCACTAACCAGCGCCATTTTTCTTCACAGCTCCGCTGGAAGCAGCTCCCCAGGCTCTCCCCTGCAGTATACAGGTACAACAAGTGCAAAAGAGAGGGGGGGGCACATAAATTTATTTTTTTCTGCTCTGAGGGAGTTAGGGGGGATGGTTACTGGTCTCTTCTGGCGTCAGAGCCGCTTCCCCGCTGCAGGACCACAGTCCTGAGAGGTTGTTGGTACCACAGGGGATTGCGCATTTGCAAATGCAATCGCAGCACGCCGCACACCCCTAACAATGCCGGGAGGTGAGAAGAGTGGTGAGTACAAACCGGGGGACCCGCAAGGGCGCGATCGCAGGGGCGGAATATGGATGCTCTACGGAGGGATCCGCTATGGCGCCCCTGTGTACACTGGCAGCGTTGTTGGAAACAGGCATTTATGTTACTTTTTACACCTGTTTGGAGACATTGCCAGTATAAATATCTGTAGAGCTCCGACGCCATTACAGGGGGCGGAGCTTCCTCAGAGCGGGACCAGTTTCGGTATGGCTGGGCTGCTTCAGGTCGGCACACCCTAACACTTTATTAACACTTATGAGTTTCCCTATCACTTTGTATATATTTTTGTATTATTTTAATCACACCACTTACCTAGCACTTCTGTGCTTCTTATTAACCCTATTAACTCTCACCTGTGTGCTGACCTGGGGTAGCCGACCTGTGCCGACGTTATGGGGTCCTGTACCCCGGACCCATACCTAGTATTAGGGACCCCCCAGTGACGGAGAAGCCTTGTCGATCGGCCTGGGGGCTTAACCCTATATCTGCAGATATACGTAACCAAGATCTCCGTATTATCTGACTATTATGTAGGAATATTATTCACTCGGTGTGCATTAGGGAACCATTGTTTTTTCCTACACAGAATTACCCCTCCCTTTTAGCACCTGAGTGACATCACTATCTGATTGAGCAGTTCACCATTTTTTGCATTGTATTGAGAGGCATGAATGGGTCAGCATTAGGAGGGATTGCTGACTCTAGACTGCCATAGGGGGAAGTCAGGGGTATCCCCAGGTAAGCTGGCTCTCAGATGCTGTAGGAGCCATTACCATGTGGCCTTACACTGGGAATTCAACCCAGACATATTTGTAATTATTTATGGGGTGGGTGTGGGGTGTGGTGGCCCCTGTGTCGGTATGGCTGGGCTGCTTCAGGTCGGCACACCCTAACACTTTATTAACACTTATGAGTTTCCCTATCACTTTGTATATATTTTTGTATTATTTTAATCACACCACTTACCTAGCACTTCTGTGCTTCTTATTAACCCTATTAACTCTCACCTGTGTGCTGACCTGGGGTAGCCGACCTGTGCCGACGTTATGGGGTCCTGTACCCCGGACCCATACCTAGTATTAGGGACCCCCAGTGACGGAGAAGCCTTGTCGATCGGCCTGGGGGCTTAACCCTATATCTGCAGATATACGCAACCAAGATCTCCGTATTATCTGACTATTATGTAGGAATATTATTCACTCAGTGTGCATTAGGGAACCATTGTTTTTTCCTACACAGAATTACCCCTCCCTTTTAGCACCTGAGTGACATCACTATCTGATTGAGCAGTTCACCATTTTTTGCATAGCTTCAGACTTACTCGGCATCTGCGATCAGTTCAGTGCTTGTCGTTCCTGGTTTGACGTCACAAACACACCCAGCGTTCGCCCAGACACTCCTCCGTTTCTCCGGCCACTCCTGCGTTTTTTCCAGAAACGGTAGCGTTTTTTCCCACACGCCCATAAAACGGCCTGTTTCCGCCCAGTGACACCCATTTCCTGTCAATCACACTACGATCGCCTGAGCGAAGAAAAAGCCGTGAATAAAAATCCTAACTTCATAGCAAATTTACTTGGCGCAGTCGCAGTGCGGACATTGCGCATGCGCACTAAGCGGAAAATCGCTGCGATGCAATGAAATTTACCGAGCGAACAACTCGGAATGAGGGCCTCAAATCTCTGTACACAGCTGCTGGGGTGGCTCAAAGGCCCACTATTGCTTGTGCGTGGATATCTAGGGCCATTGCAAAATAGTCTGGTAACCTAATTGATTATTTAGATTCTCTGCATAGGAGTGAAATTGAATTACTCTTGCATTACATTCAGGACTCTGCAAACTTTATGGTGGAGGCTGTGAAGGAAATTGGCCTGCTCAACACACATGTTACGGCCATGGCAGTGTCAGCACGTAGAGGCTTATGGCTACGCCAATGGACTGCGGATGCGGATTCCAGGAAAGGCATGGAGGGCCTGCCCTTTACAGGTGAGGCCTTGTTCGGAGATGAACTGAATACGTGGATATCCAAGGCGACTGCGGGTAAGTCGACATATCTTCCTTCCGCAGCAACCCCGGCTATAAAATCATATTCTGCCCCTACGTTGCAGTCCTTTCGGGCAGCAACATTTAAAAACCGATCCAAAGGTTCCTCCACTGCCTTCAGAGGTGGTCGAGGAAAATCCAGAAAACCTGCAACTACAGGTTCTCAAGAATAGAGCTCAGGTTCGGCTTCCTCAAAGCCTTCAGCATAATGGTGGACCACTCTGCCTGAAGAAAAGGCAGGTGGGAGCACGTTTAAAGGATTTCAGTCATATCTGGGCAACATCATGCTTAAATCCCTGGGTCTCTGGTCTTATTGCCCAGGGATACAGACTGGATTTTCAAGAACTCCCACCTCACAGATTCTTCAAATCAGGCTTACCAGCTTCTCAGGAAGCAAGTACAATCCTGCAACAGGCAATTCAAAAGTTGGTACAGACACAGATCATAGTCCCAGTTCCACCTCAGTAACAGTACAATGGTTATTATTCCAACCTGTTCATAGTACCGAAGTTGGATGGTTCGGAAGGCCCATCTTAAACCTAAAATCTCTAAACACATATTTACAGGTATTCAAATTCAGGATGGAGTCTCTGAGAGCGGTGATCTCAAGTCTGGAGGAAGGGGAATTCCTGGTGTCTCTGGATACCAAGGATGCGTACCTTCATATTCCGATCTGGCCGCCTCATCAGGCTTATCTAAGGTTTGCAATACAGGACTGTCACTACCAGTTCCAGGCACTGCCATTTGGCCTCTCCACAGCACCGATGGTGTTCACCAAGGTCATGGCAGAGATGATGCTCCTCCTCCGCAAACAGGGAGTGAACATAATTCCATACCTGGATGATCTACTGATAAAGGCATCCTCCATGGAGAGGTTGTTACAAAGCATTGCCCTCTCAACTCAACTACTCCAGGATCATGTGTGGATTCTGAACCTTCCAAATTCACACTTGGAACCGACAAATAGTCTTCCCTTCTTGGGAATGATACTCGATACAGAAGTACAGAGGGTGTTCCTTCCATTGGAAAAGGCATTGGTGATCCAGTCAACAGTCCGGGATGTCCTGAAGCCAACTCGGATATCGGTACATCAGTGCATTCGCCTACTGGGGAAGATGGTAGCCTCCTCTGAGGCACTGCAGTACGGAATGTTTCACGCAAGGCCCTTCCAGCTGGATCTCTTGCACAAGTGGTCCGGATCGCATCTTCACATGCACCAGAGGATACGGCTGTCACCGAAAGCCAGAATTTTGCTCCTCTGGTGGCTACAGACTTCTCACCTAATCGAAGGCCGCAGGTTCGGGATTCAAAATTGGTTTCTACTAACCACATGTGCAAGCCTCAGAAGTTGGGGAGCAGTCGCCCAGGGGGAAATCTTCCAGGGAAAATGGTAAAATCAAGAAGCCATTCTTCCAGTAAACATTCTGGAAATAAGGGCCATATACAGTGCCCTTCAACAAACGGCACATCTTCTTCTTCAAGATCAAGCCATTCAGGTACAGTCGGACAATGTGATGGCGGTTTCATACATAAACCGACAGGGCGGAACAAAGAGCAGAGCTGCAATGATAGAGGTAACAAGAATTCTCCTCTGGGCAGAAAAACACGCTGTGGCATTGTCGCCAATCTTCATTCCGGGAATAGACAACTGGGAAGCGGACTTCCTCAGCAGACACGACCTCCACCCAGGAGAGTGGGGCCTCCATCCTGAGGTGTTCGGAGATGTGACAAGTCGGTGGAGAATTCCTCAGATCGACTTGATGGCCTCTCGTCTCAACAAGAAGCTCAGGTGGTATTGTTCCAGGTTGAGGGACCCACAAGCAGTGGCGGTGGACGCGCTAGTGACTCCATGGGTTTACCAGACAGTGTATGTGTTCCCTCCACTTCTGCTCATCCCAAGAATTCTCAAAACAATCAAAAAGACAAGGATTCAGGCAATCCTCATTGCTCCAGACTGGCAAAGAAGGGCTTGGTACGCGGATCTACTGGAGTTGCTCCTAGAGGATTTATGGCCTCTACTTCTTTGCGCGGACCTTCTGCAACAGGGGCCATTCATCTATCAAGACTTACCACGACTACGTTTGACGGCATGGAAGTTGAGCATCAGATTCTAGCCCGGAAAGTGATCCCGTACAGCATTTTTCCAACCCAGGAAGGAAGTAACGTCTTTGCATTACCATCTTATTTGGAAAATATGTGTCTTGGTGTGAATCCAAGCAGTTTCCCGCAGTGGAGTTTCAACTGGTATGTTTACTTCTCTTTCTGCAAGCAGGTGTGGATGTGGGCCTTTGCCTGGGCTATATAAAAGTCCAGATTTCAGCCTTGTCCATTTTCTTCCAGAAACAATTGGCTGCCCTCCAAGACGTTCTTAAAAGGGGTTCTGCACTTCCAACCGCCCTTTGTTCCTCCTACGGCACCTTGGGATCTCAACATGGTGTTGCAGTTCCTGCAATCAGATTGGTTTGAGCCTTTACAGGAGGTGGAGGTAAAGTTTCTTACGTGAAACACCGTCACACTGTTGGCCTTCGCGTCAGCAAGACGTCTGTCGGAGTTAAGGGTGTTGTCTCACAAGAGCCCCTACTTAATATTCCATGAGGATAGAGCTGAACTCAGAACGCGTCAGCAATTTATTCCTAAGGTTGTGTCGCCTTTTCATATCAACCAACCTATTGTGGTGCCAGTGGCTACTAACACCTCGGCTACTTCAAGGGCCTTGGATGTTGTGAGGGCCTTGAAGGTGTATGTAAAGCGAACAGCTCATCACAGGAAATCGGATGCGCTGTTTGTGCTTTATGGTCCCAATAAGATTGGGTGTCTAAGCAGACAATTGCTCGCTGGATCAGGCTAACTATCCAGCATGCTTATTCCATGGCAGGATTGCCGGTTCCAAGATCTGTACAGGCCCACTCTACTCGTTCAGTGGGTTCTTCCTGGGCGGCTGCCCGGGGTGTCTCAGCTTTACAACTTTGCTGAGCGGCTACCTGGTCAGGTTCGAACATGTTTGCTAAGTTCTACAAGTTTGATACTTTGGCCTCCGAGGACCTTCATTTTGGTCACTCTGTTCTACAGGAACCTCAGCACTCTCTCACCCGGTTTGGGAGCTTTGGTACATCCCCATGGTACTGAATGGACCCCAGTATCCTCTAGGACGTAAGAGAAACTAGGGCTTTCCTCTTGTTATGTGTGTCCTGGTTCGAATCTCACCACTGTCCTTGTATATCCTACTCTCGAAGTATGTCTGTCTCTTCGGGCACACTTTCTAGACTGAGTCTGGTAGGAGGGGCATAGAGGGAGGAGCTAGCCCACACTATTAAATTCTTAAAGTGCCCTTCGCTCCTAGTGGACCTGTCTATACCCCATGGTACAAAATGGAACCCCAGTATCCTCTACGGACTACGAGAAAAGGATTTATCGGTAGGTAATAAAAATCCTATAGCTGGTGTATCACAAAGACCTGTGATAGCGGGTTGTTGGATGATACATGCCATTCACACATGGGCGGCTCAAATTCAAGAGGTCCTTGTGGGAGATACGTCCCTGGTGACTACGGTGACTCTCATCAGGGACAGTGCACGCGTCTTGTGTGACTCTCTCAAGGAGATAGGCGCTATTAATGCTAGGACTACTGCCACGGCAGTGTTGATACGCAGAGCTTTATGGTTGCGTCAGTGGATAGCAGACGCAGATTCCAAGCGCAGTGTGGAGTCTCTTCCTTTCTCAGGGGAGTGGCTATTTGGGGTTGCATTGGATACGTGAATTTCAAAGGTTACACGCTAAATGATAATTACTTAGTTCAATTAATCAAAGAACCAACTAGGTACAATGCAATATTAGACTTGGTATTAACTAACAGTGGGGAATTGGTATCAAATATTATAGTAGGGGAGCCCATAGGTAACAGCGACCACAATATGGTCACATTCAATATCCGTTTTAATAAGCAGTCCTATACTGGCTCAACTAGGACTCTAAACTTTAGCAAAGCCAACTTTGACATGATGAAGGAAGCGTTAAAGGACATTGAATGGGAAATTCTGTCCTACAGATAAATGGGATGTATTAAAATCACTGCTAATTAATAATACTTGTAAATTTATTCCCACCAGCAGCAAAAAAATGAATAAAAATCCCAAACCAATGTGGTTTAACACAAATATAAAGGAATTAATGGACAAAAAAAGACGAGCATTTAAAAAAATACAAATCTGAGGGGGATGCGGAGTCATTCCAGCACTATAAGGACTCTAACAAAATATGCAAAAAAGGAATAAGAGCGGCTAAGTTAGAAACTGAAAAACTAGTAGCAACGGAAAGCAAAGCGAATCCCCCCCAAAAAATTTAAGTACGCCAACAACAGGAGACAAAAGAAAGAGAGTATAGGCCCTTTAAAGGACAAGAGTTGAGTCTTAATCAAAAATGATAATGACATAGCAATCAAACTAAACAAGTTTTTTTCAATGGTATTTACCAGTGAGGACCAAATGCTGAGTCTAACACAACATCTCAACAAAGATAATGTCCCACTGCTAAATGCTTATTTATGTGAGGAGGTAGTCTGTGAAAAGATAAAGATTAATAAGTCACCGGGTCCCGATGGAATTCACCCGATAATTTTTATGGAGTTGCACGCTGAACTAGCAAGACCTCTATATTTGATCTTCATGGATTTGGTTACATCGGGTATGGTTCCCAAAAACTGGCTTATAGCGGAGGTAGTGCCGATATTCAAAAAGGGGAGCAAAGTTGAACCAGGTAATTATAGACCAGTTAGTCTTACATCTATAGTGGGGAAAGTATTGGAAGGTATTCTAAGGGATGGTATTCAAAAGCTCCTTGAAGCAAATAAGGTCATTAAAAGGAACCAACATGGATTTGTGAAGGACAGATCATGTCAAACCAACTTACTTGGCTTTTATGAAACAGTAAGTGCGAACCTTGATCAGGGTAAGGAGGTGGATGTAATATTTTTAGACTTTGCCAAAGCTTTCGACACTGTACCTCACATGCGTCTTATCTACAAGCTACAAGAAATAGGGATAGGGAGCACAATATGCACTTGGGTCAGTAATTGGTTAGACAATAGGGAGCAGCGCATTGTGGTCAATGGATCATTTTCAAATTGGACTAAAGTACTAAGTGGTGTGCCACAATGGTCTGTACTAGGACCACTTTTATTCAACAATTTCATTAACGACCTAACAGTAGGTCTAGGGAGCATGGTATCAATTTTCGCAGACGATACCAAATTGTGTAAGGTTATAAATACGGAGGGGGATGCTGAGTCTCTTCAGAACGACTTAACTAAACTGGAAACATGGGCAGCAAAATGGAGAATGAGATTCAACACAGACAAGTGTAAGGTAATGCACTGTGGGGGCAAGACCAGAAATTACACCTCTATACTAAATGGGGTAATATTAGGGGATTCTGTACTGGAAAAAGACTTAGGAGATAACAAATTAAGCCGCAGTACCCAAAGTAGGAGTGCAGCAAAGAAGACTAATAAGATTTCTCTTTCGTCCTAGAGCAGTGATGGCTAACCTTGACACTCCAGCTGTTGTTGAACTACACATCCCAGCATGCCGTGCATCAGTTTTAGCATGGCCAAATAGCAAAACTGTAGCAGGGCATGCTGGGATGTGTAGTTCAACAACAACTGGAGTGTCAAGGTTAGCCATCACTGTCCTAGAGGATGCTGGGGTCATCAATAGAACCATGTGGTATAGACGGGATCCGCAGGAGACATGGGCACTTTAAGACTTTAAACAGGGCGTGAACTGGCTCCTCCCTCTATGCCCCTCCTCCAGACCTCAGTTTAGAAATGTGCCCAGGGAGACTGGTCACGTATCTTGGGAGCTCTACAGAGCTCTCTGGTAAAAGACTTATGTTAAGTTTTTTATTTTCAGGAAGGCTGCTGGTAACAGCCTCCCTACTTCGTGGGACTTAGGGGAGAGAAGCATGACCCACTTCTGTGAGTTCCAAGGCTCTGCTTCTGCTGACAGGACGCTCCGCACCTAAAGGGTGTTGATCGCCGGGTAAGCTCAGATGCTCGCTCCCACAGCCTGCCGTCACCCCCTTTCAGAGCCAGAAGACAGGTGAGTAACCGAAGACAAGAAGACTTCAGTTCGGCAGACGGCATTACAGAGGTACCACGCGGCAGCGCGCCATGCTCCCACAGACAGCACTACGGGTGCAGGGCGCTGGGGGGGAGAGCCCTGGGCAGCATTATATTATTATCCTCTATAGTGAACACTGGCAATATAGGACATTTATGTCCACAAAATACCCCCGCCAGTATATGTAAAAAAGCGGGAAGAAGCACGCCATTACGGGGGCGGAGCTTTTTCTCAGCTCACTCTCTGCCCGGCGCCATTTCCTCTCCTACGGCTGTAGAGACGCTGGCCCTCCACACCGCTGCATACAAGTATCAGGGTGCTAAAAAAACAGTGGGGGCACACTTATTTGATATATGTTGATATTTATATGCATAGCGCTGCAGTCTGAGGCAGTTTTCTGATGTCTCAGTGCTGTTCAGCAGCGCGGGGCTGTGAGCTGGCATACTCCCACTGTGTCTCTCTGACTGACTTCTATAGGTCTGTCCCCTATAGCTCAGTGTGTTTGGAGGTGTTTTTACATGTGTGGTGAAAAATGTCTGAGGTTGAATGCTCTTCCCAGGAAGAGCCTGTACTGGGGGCACAGATAACATTAGGGGTGGCCCCGTCGACACAGCCGACTCCTGACTGGGCTAATAATGTAATGAATGCTTTAAATGTGAATATGGCTCTTATTAATAAGAGGTTGGATAAGGCTGAGGCTCAGTCCCAAGCTTATAAAAATCGGTGGATGATGTTTTATCTCAGGTACAGGACTCTGCGGGGTCACATAAGCGTTCATTTGACCAGTTAGCTGATGCCAATACCAACACGGATACTGACTCCAGTGTCGATTATGCTGATTCCAGATTGGATCCAAAATTAGCTAAGAGCATTCAGTACATGATTGTTGCTGTTAGAGATATTTTACATATAAAAGACGACCCGACTGTTCCTGATACTAGGGTCTGTATGTATAAGGGGAAGAAAACTGAGGTAACGTTTCCCCCTTCTCATGAACTGAACGCTCTTTTTGAGAAGATATGGGACACTCCTGACAAGAAATTTCAGATTCCCAAAAGAATTCCAGTGGCATATCCTTTCCCCACTGCTAATCGGGAAAAATGGGAGTCGGTCCCCATGGTCGATAAGGCCCTGTCGTGTTTATCAAAACAGGTGGCTTTACCGTCCTCTGGTACAACGACCCTTAAAGACCCTGCGGATCGTAAGCAGGAAGCTACTCTTAAATCCATCTATGCGACCACGGGTACACAACTCAGGCCGGTCATTGCTTCTGCGTGGGTCAGTAGTGCTATTGAGAAATGAGCAGATTCCTTGTTAACGGATATAGATACCCTAGACAGAAACAGCATAATGCTGACGCTGGGTTACATCAAGGACGCTGGGAGCAAAAGCCAATGCAATGGCGGTAGCTGCTAGGCGAGCATTGTGGATTCACCAGTGGAATGCGGATTCTGATTCCAAAAGAAATATGGAATCTATGCCTTATAAAGGAGGTGTGTTGTTTGGGGACGGCCTTACAGACCTCGTCTCTACAGCTACCGCTGGAAAATCGTCATTTTTACCTTATGTTCCCCCAAAACATAAGAAAACGCATCATTATCAAATGCAGTCCTTTCGGCCCAGTAGATACCGAAGAGGACGAGGCTCTGCCTTCCGTGCTGCTAGAGGCAGGGAAAGAGGTAAAAGAAACCCAGGCTTCTCTGCCTCCCAAGAACAGAAGTCCTCCCCGGCTTCTGCCAAGTCCACCGCATGACGCCGGGGCTCCCCTGCTGGAGTCCTCGCCGGTGGGGGCACGTCTCAAGCTCTTCAGCCAGGTCTGGGTTCGCTCGGGCCTGGACCCTTGGATTTAAAAAATTGTCACAAGGGTACAAAATAGCGTTTCAAGATGTTCCTCCTCGACGATTTTTCAAATCAGCCGTGCCAGCTTCTCTGCCCAGCAGAGAGGTAGTGTGCGACGCAATACAAACATTGTGTCAGAACCAGGTCATTATCACGATTCCCCCTGCGTAACAGGGAGAAGGCTTTTATTCCAGCCTATTGGTTGTTCCGAAGCCGGATGGCTCGGTCAGACCGATCCTCAACCTAAAAGACCTAAATTTCTTTCTGCAGAAATTCAAATTCAAGATGGAGTCTCTCCGAGCGGTGATATCCAGTCTGGAGGAAGGGGACTTTATGGTCTCCTTGGACATAAAGGATGCCTACCTACATGTTCCCATTTATCCTCCTCATCAGGCCTTCCTGCGCTTTGCGGTTCAGGATTGTCATTACCAATTTCAGACGTTGCCGTTTGGGCTGTCCATGGCTCCGAGGATTTTCACCAAAGTGATGGCGGAGATGATGATGATTCTTCTTCGCATGCAAGGTGTTATGATTATCTCATACTTGGACGATCTCCTGATAAAAGCCAGATGCAGGGACAAGTTGTTACAGAACATTGCACTGTCCCTGAAGGTGTTGCAACAACATGGCTGGCTCCTCAACCTGCTGAAATCTCAGTTGATCCCTACGACCCGCCTGTCGTTTCTGGGGATGAATCAGGACACAGAACTACAGAGAGTTTTTCTTCCGGAAGAAAAAGCTCGGGAACAAATCTTAAAACCAACCAGAGTTCAATCCATCAATGCACTCGCTTGATGGGAAAGATGGTGGCGGCCTACGAGGTCATTCAGTTTGGCAGATTCCATGCCAGAGTATTCCAGTGGGACCTGTTGGACAAGTGGTCCGGTTCCCACCTACACATGCAACGGACGATAGTCTGTCCTCAAAGACAAGGATATCACTGCTGTGGTGGCTGCACAGTTCTCACCTCCTTGAGGGACGCAGGTTCGGTATTCAGGATTGGATTCTAGTGACCACGGATGCAAGTCCCCGGGGTTGGGGTGCAAGGAAGATGGTCAAGTCAGGAGACTTGTCTCCACATAAACGTTCTGGAATTAAGGGCCATTTACAATGGCCTTCTACAAACGGGACGCCTTCTTCAAAGTCGACCCGTCCTCATCCAGTCGGAGAATGTAACAGCAGTAGCTTACATCAACAGCCAGGGCGGAACAAAAAGCAGAGCAGCAATGGCAGAAGCCACAAGGATTCTCCGCTGGGCGGAGAAACATCTAAGGGCTCTGTCAGCTATCTTCATTCCAGGAGTGGACAACTGGGAAGCAGACTTCCTCAGCAGACACGATCTCCATCCAGGAGAGTGGGGACTTCATCCAGAAGTCTTCACAGAAGTGACAAGTCACTGGGGTACTCCCCAAGTAGACATGATGGTGTCTAGTCTCAACAAGAAACTCCAAAATTATTGCGCCATATCAAGGGACCCTCAAGCCATAGCGGTGGACGCTCTGGTGACACCGTGGGTGTTTCAGTCGGTATGTGTTCCCTCCACTTCCGAGAGTGTTAAAAACTATAAGAAGAAGAAAGGTTCCGACGATCCTCATTGTTCCAGATTGGCCAAGGAGGGCTTGGTATCCCGATCTTCAGGATTTACGCATAGGAAATCCCTGGCTGCTTCCTCTACGAGAGGACCTGTTACAGCAGGGGCCGTGTCAGTATCAAGATTTACTGCGGCTACGTTTGACGTCATGGCGGTTGAACGCCAGATTCTAGCCCAGAAGGGTATTCCCAGTGAAGTCATTCCCACTCTTATTCAGGCTAGAAAGGATGTTACGGCAAAACACTATCACCACATTTGGAGGAAATATATTTCCTGGTGCGAGTCCAAGCAGGCTCCTGTGGAAATTTTTTAACTTGGACGTTTTCTCCACTTTTTACAAGCTGGAGTGGATGCGGGCCTTAAATTAGGATCTATTAAAGTACAGATTTCTGCATGGTCAGTTTTCTTTCAGAAACAATTGGCCTCACTTCCTGAGGTGCAAACGTTTGTAAAGGGGGTGTTACACATCCAACCTCCTTTTGTGCCTCCTGTGGCACCTTGGGACCTTAACGTGATGTTATAGTTCCTTCAATCTCACTGGTTTGAACCTTTTTCAAAAGGTGGATTTGAAATTCCTCACTTGGAAAGTGGTCATTTTATTGGCCTTGGCATCTGCACGGCGGGTGTCCGAATTGGCAGCCTAGTCTCACAAGAGCCCTTATTTGATCTTCCATGAAGATAGAGCAGAGTTGAGAACTCGTCAACAGTTTTTGCCGAAGGCGGTTTCTTCTTTTCATATAAACCAACCTAATGTCCGTCTCCCTCGGCACAGTTCCTATAACTGAGGTCTGGTGGAGGGGCATAGAGGGAGGAGCCAGTTCACGCCCTTATTAAAGTCTTAAAGTGCCCATTTCTCCTGTGGATCCTGTCTATACCCCATGGCTCTATTGATGACCCCAGCATCCTCTACGGTACTCAGAGAAAAGGATTTACCGGTAGGTATTAAAATCCTATTATTTATTAGTGCGCAAGCAGGACAGCATTTTCTCTTCTTTGGTGTTTTATTATTACAACCATGTCACCTCTAGTAATCCCACATGAGCGTCCATGTCACCTCTAGTAATCCCACATGAGCGTCCATGTCTCCTCCAGTAATCCCACACGAGCGTCCATGTCTCCTCTAGTAATCCCACATGAGCATCTGTCTCACCTCTACTAATCCCACATGAGCGGCCATGTCACCTCTAGTAATCCCACATGAGCGTCCATGCCACCTGTAGTAATCCCACGAGCATCAGTGTCACCTCTAGTAATCCCACATGAGCGTCCATGTCACCTCTAGTAATCCCACATGAGCGTCCATGTCACCTCTAGTAATCCCACATGAGCGTCCATGTCACCTCTAGTAATTCCACATGAGCGTCCATGTCACCTCTAGTAATCCCACATGAGCATCCATGTCACCTCTAGTAATCCCACATGAGCATCCATGTCACCTCTAGTAATCCAACATGAGCGTCCATGTCACCTCTAGCAATCCCACATGAGCGTCCATGTCACCTCTAGTAATCCCAGATGAGCGTCCATGTCTCCTCCAGTAATCCCACACGAGTTTCCATGTCTCCTCCAGTAATCCCATACGAGCGTCCATGTCTCCTCCAGTAATCCCACACGAGCGTCCATGTCTCCTCCAGTAATCCCACATGAGCATCTATCTCACCTCTACTAATCCCACATGAGCGTCCATGTTGCCTCTAGTAATCCCACATGAGCATCCAGGTCACCTCTAGTAATCCCACATGAGCATCCAGGTCACCTCTAGTAATCCCACATGAGCGTCCATGTCACTTCTAGTAATCCCACATGAGCATCAGTTTCACCTCTAGTAATCCCACATGAGCGTCCATGTCACCTCTAGTAATCCCACATGAGCGTCCATGTCGCCTCTAGTAATCCCACATGAGCGTTCAGTGTTGATCAAGCTCCATTCTAAGCATCCTATCTTTTTTTTTTTTTAATACACATAAAAGCAATGATTACAGGTAAAACATGTCAGTTATAGAATGATATATTGTATCCTGTAACACCCTGGGTCTTGTCTACTCATTTTATATATTAATGTATTTTATTTCCAGCAGATGGACACACAAGCAGGAATATCTCAGAAGGACATCTAATGTTATCCCCGGATTGTGACATTATACAGGATTCTCCAGGAGATAATCCCATTACCCCAATTATACATCCAGCTCTATCAGCTGATCCCTCTGATCCTGGGAAATGTTCTCCTGATCACTCCGATATTGGTGCATCTGTTACAGCTCTGAGAGTAGATACAGTGTTTCCATGTTCTATAGATACCAAATGTTTTACACATAACACAAAGCTTATTACCCATCATCCAGCTAAGGCAGGTGAGAGGCCACTGATATGTTCTGAGTGTGGGAAATGTTTTGCATTCAAATCACATTTTGTTACTCATCAGCATACTCACACAGGTGAGAAGCCGTTTTCCTGTTCTGAGTGTGGGAAATGTTTTACACAGAAATCAGCTCTTGTTACACATCAGAGAAGTCACACAGGTGAGAAGCCGTATTCCTGTTCTGAGTGTGGTATATGTTTTGCACAGAAACCAAATCTTGTTACACATCAGAGAAGTCACACAGGTGAGAAGCCGTATTTCTGTTCTGAGTGTGGGAAATGTTTCGCAGTTAAATCACATTTTGTTACTCATCAGCATACTCACACAGGTGAGAAGCCGTATTCCTGTTCTGAGTGTGGGAAATGTTTTACACAGAAATCAGCTCTTGTTACACATCAGAGAAGTCACACAGGTGAGAAGCCGTATTCCTGTTCTGAGTGTGGTATATGTTTTGCACAGAAACCAAATCTTGCTACACATCAGAGAAGTCACACAGGTGAGAATCCGTTTTCCTGTTCTGAGTGTGGGAAATGTTTTGCATTCAAATCACATTTTGTTACTCATCAGCATACTCACACAGGTGAGAAGCCGTATTCCTGTTCTGAGTGTGGGAAATGTTTTACACAGAAATCAGCTCTTGTTACACATCAGAGAAGTCACACAGGTGAGAAGCCGTATTCCTGTTCTGAGTGTGGTATATGTTTTGCACAGAAACCAAATCTTGTTACACATCAGAGAAGTCACACAGGTGAGAAGCCGTATTTCTGTTCTGAGTGTGGGAAATGTTTCGCAGTTAAATCAGAACTTGTTACACATCAGAGAAGTCACACAGGTGAGAAGCCATATTCCTGTTCTGAGTGTGGGAAATGTTTTACACAGAAATCAGCTCTTGTTACACATCAGAGAAGTCACACAGGTGAGAAGCCGTATTCCTGTTCTGAGTGTGGTAAATGTTTTGCACAGAAACCAAATCTTGTTACACATCAGAGAAGTCACACAGGTGAGAAGCCGTTTTCCTGTTCTGAGTGTGGGAAATGTTTTGCATGGAAATCACAACTTGTTACACATCAGCGATTTCACAGGTGAGAAGCCATTTTCATGCTGTGAGAGAAATAAATCCGCTCTTGTTGAACATATTAGACATTACCCAAATACGGAACTATTTACATCTTCTGGAGTATAATTATCACTGTCATCCAATGTTCCTCAAGGGTGAATCCTATCTCCTATGCTTTATAAAATATACATGCTACCACTGGGTGATACAATCAGACATCATGGCCTGGTCTACCACTGCTATGCAGATGACCTGCTTTTTGCTCCATGTACTGAGAACCTAATACCAATCCTAAATGGTTGTCTAGCTGAGCGCCAGGGGTGGATGATGCCAGTTGGCTGTGACTCAGTCTTTGTGAAACATAATAGAAGCTCACCAACAAAGGACAAGACTACAGCTTTACCAACCATCTGGATTTATGCTTTGGTGTTCAGAATCACAAAATACTGAACATGTGCTGAATCTTTGTGTTGTCCTGGTATGTGGCTGGGGATCCGGTCTGAAGATCGACAGTGCCTAGGTCGACAATGTTTAGGTCGACCACTATTGGTCGACAGTCACTAGGTCGACATGGATGGAAGGTCGACAGGGTTTCTAGGTCGACATGTGCTAGGTCGACAGGTCTAAAGGTCGACATGAGTTTTTTTATTTTATTTTTATTTTTTTTATTTTTTCATACTTAACGATCCATGTCGACTACGATTGGAACGGTAAAGTGTGCCGAGCGAAGCGGTAGCGGAGCGAAGGCACCATGCCCGAAGCATGGCGAGCGAAGCGAGCCATGCGAGGGTACGCGGTGCGCTAATTTGGGATCCCGGTCACTTTACGAAGAAAACGACACCAAAAAAAAAAAAAAACCTCATGTCGACCTTTAGACCTGTCGACCTAGCACATGTCGACCTAGAAACCCTGTCGACCTTCCATCCATGTCGACCTAGTGACTGTCGACCAATAGTGGTCGACCTAAACATTGTCGACCTAGGCACTGTCGATAAAACGAACCACACCCATGTGGCTGACACAGACATCAGGTATTTGCCACATACAAATCCTCATTCTTCCATCTGTGGACCATAGCCAGAATCAAGCACTTGATTCCCTCAGAAGTTCATAGACTACTGCAATGCCATCTACCTGGGTCACCCAGCAAAAGAATTACAGAGCTTGCAGCTAGTACAGAATGCAGCAGCCAAGCTGTTACCTAACCCGTTCCTGCCACATAACACCCATTCTCTGCTCCCTTCACTGGCTGCCTGTAAGATGACAAATCTGTTTCATAATTGGCTAACTGACCTTCCCAGCCCAACATAACATGGTCCAAGGTACTAGAAGCAGCTTCTGCCTCCTTACTGCCCCGCTTGCTTGCTTCTACAGATGAAGGACTGTTACCAGCAGTACCAAGAATCTCCTGTCATTCATTTATGGGTTGAATGTTTAGCTTTGTAGCCCTGACCATGGAACTCACTGCCTTGCACAGTCCAAGAGGCCTCCACTCTAGAGACCTTCACAAGCAGACTGGTGACTGCTACTCACACTTTTCATTAATGTACCTCTATTTCTCATACGTCCTAGAGGATGCTGGGGATTCCAAAAGGACCATGGGGTATAGACTCATCCGCAGGAGCTTGGGCACACTTTAAAGACTTAAACTGGGTGTGAACTGGCTCCTCTCTCTATGCCCCTACTCCAGACCTCAGTTAGACTTTGTGCCCAGGAGTGATGGGTCACACACTAGGGGAGCTCTACTGAGTTTCTCTGAAAGACTTTATGTTAGGTTTTTTATTTTCAGGGAGACCTGCTGGCTACAGGCTCCTGCAGCGTGGGACTGAGGGGAGAGAAGCAGGACCTACTTCTGTGAGTTTCAAGGCTCTGCTTCTCGGCTACTGGACACCATTAGCTCCAGAGGGTTCGATCACTTGGTGCGCCTAGCTGCTTGTTCCCGGAGCCACGCCGTCATTCCCCTCACAGAAGCCAGAAGAAAGAAGCCATGTGAGTATGAGAAGATCAGAAGACTTCAGTGACGGCAGAAGACTTCAGTAACGGAGGTACAGTGGTAGTGCTGCTCTTCATGCTCCCACACACCAACGGCACTCACAGGGTGCAGGGCGCTGGGGGGGGGGGGGGGGGGGAGCGCCCTGGGCAGCATGTTACTGGTCTGCTTAATGTGAACAACTGGCAAAAAAAAAAAAGCATTTAGGTGCCGAGGCACCGTGGTTCATCCCCCGCCAGTATACTTTAATTATTTCCCTGCCACCGCTTATACGGGTGCAGGGCACGCGGGGGGGAGCGCCCTGGGCAGCGAGTCAGTTTTAACAGTTCTTACTCGCGCTGCCGGGGGCTCCGTATACAGACCCCCGCAGGCGCGTTATGCCGTGGTCCCCGTCGGGCGCCATGGGTACAGGGCGCCGGGAGGTGGTGGCGCCCGGGGCAGCAGAGATAGTTAGAGCTCCCGGGCGCCGCGCACGGGGACCCACCATGAGAGTGGCGGGTGCGCGATGCGCCCGGAACTCCCGCTTCCCGAACGTTGTCTGGGGTGCAGGGCGCGCAGGGGGGCGCCCTGAGCAGCATGGTGCTGAGTGTATATATATATACCCTATATTTAGTACTCGGCCTATTTGGTTTTCAGATCCAGGGGGGCTATAGCGCGCCGAGAGGGGCGGAGCTTAGCCTCACACACTGAGTCAGCGCCATTTTTCCCTGCTGGCCCCGCCAAGAACAAACAGTGGGGAACGCAATGTTTGGACTGTGTTGCCCTCCCAGAGGTGTAATCTCCCTGTGTATAGGGTCCCCCGGCTCAATATAGGGATATATATATATATATATATATATATATAGCAAAAAAATGGGAATTCTCATGGGAGCTTAACCACCTCAGAAATCACATAAAAATGTATTTATTTTATAAAATTTAACAGTAAATTCTGCAATGTTACATATAAAACATCAGTAAAACAAATAGGTAATCTTATACCATAGGTGAACAATACAGATTGAAAATCATCTGACGAATTCCGTTTGGAGATATCGACACTTAAACCGAATATCAATTCTTCCACCAAAGCGTTCAGTAGTATGTTCGAATTCACAAATATGTGAATGCCCAACGCGTTTCGTCCATACAGGACTTCATCAGGGGTCGTGATATTGCAATATTCGTGTATATCATATACAGTTCACCAATAAAGATACATAAAGAATAAAATTGCTGTGACAATGACCTTTTAGGTATAGAAAGGCAACTCCAATACTGAATGGGAACAATTTAATAGACTTAGAATAAGTCAAAAATCCCTAGTAATCTCTCAGCTGTGAAAGGAAGCCTGAGAGATTACTAGGGATTTTTGACTTATTCTAAGTCTATTAAATTGTTCCCATTCAGTATTGGAGTTGCCTTTCTATACCTAAAAGGTCATTGTCACAGCAGCGGACATCCTTGTGACACTGTTTTTAGTCGGTCGAGGTGGCCTCTCCGCTTTCACTTTTCTGGCAGTGGTAAGCGTAAGATGATCGATGATCCTCTGAATTCCGGTCTAACCAGCGAGGGTTGGCTATCCAGTTTTCATGGTTTACTCCTAGAAAATTACTGCCCTCTTCCTTTACGTGACGTAATGTTACAACAGGATCAGGGCGTGTATCAGGACTTACCGCGGCTGCGTCTAATGGTGGGGCGGTTGAAGGTCGTATCCTAAGCTGAATGGGTGTTCCCAGTGAAGTCGTTTCTTCAATTCTTCCGGCTTGGAAAGAACTCACGGCACAGCGTTACAACCGTTGTTGGAGTAATTATGTGTCTCGGTGTGTATCCAGGAAGGCTCTTATGGAGGACTTTCAGCTAGGTCCTGCTTATCCATACGTTACAAGCCGATGTGAAGGCAAGACTATGGCCCTCATTCCGAGTTGTTCGCTCGGTATTTTTCATCGCATCGCAGTGAGAATTCTCTTAGTGCGCATGCGCAATGTTCGCACTGCGCATGCGCCAAGTAACTTTACTAAGAAGAAAGTAAGTTTACTCACGGCTTTTTCATCGCTCCGGCGATCGCATTGTGATTGACAGGAAATGGGTGTTACTGGGCGGATGTACGGCGTTTTAGGGGCGTGTGGCTGAAAACGCTACCGTTTCCGGAAAAAACGCAGGAGTGGCCGGAGAAACGGTGGGAGTGCCAGGACGAACGCTGGGTGTGTTTGTGACGTCAGCCAGGACCGAAAAGCACAGAACTGATCGCACAGGCAGAGTAAGTCTGAAGCTACTCAGAAACTGCTAACTCGTTTGTGATCGCAATAATGCGCATACATCGGTCGCACATTTAAGATGTTTAGATTCACTCCCAGTAGGCGGCGGCTTAGCGTGTGTAACTCTGCTAAAATCGCCTTGCGAGCGATCAACTCGGAATGAGGGCCTATATTAAGTTTCTTTGCGGAAATTCTCGTTTGGAAAGTGGTCAGGTTTTTGACTTCGACGTCCGCAAGGCGGGTGTCGGAAGTGGTGGTCTTGTCCCACAAGAGCCTTGTTTGATCTTTCAGGTGGATAGAGAGGAATTGAGTACTCGGTTGATAGTTCTACCAAGAGGGGTTTCGCAGAAATCAGGCTTTTGTTGATGCCGGGGGTTACTTAGGCATTAGCTAGTTCAAACCCCCTTGCTCTAGCCAGGGTTTTGAGTATGCAAGTCATCTATTTGGCTTAGTTTGGAGTAACAGAGACCCTGTTTATGTGGTATGTTCCCAGCTTACTTTGGGAGACTGCGTTATGCAGTTTGTTACATGCTGAATCTGTGATGCGGTCTGGAATGTTTGTTCTACGGCTGCTTTGCCGTCACCGAAGTCGGTGGAGGTTCCTTCTTTTGGGAAGATGGGATTTTCTTGGGCGAATGCCCGAGGAGTCTCGGCGGTTCAACTTTGCCGAGCGGATTCTTGGTCTGCGTCAAAAGTTTTTGCCATGCTTTACAAGTTTGATACCCGAATTGTTGAGGACCTTATGTTTGCTCATTCGGTGCTGCAGAGTCGTCCGCACTCTCCCGCCCGTTTTGGAGCTTTGGTATAAACCCCATGGTCCTTTTGGAATCCCCAGCATCCTCTAGGACGTATGAGAAAATAGGATTTTGGTACCTACCGGTAAATCCTTTTCTCTTGGTCCGTAGAGGATGCTGGGCGCCTGTCCCAGTGCGTACGGTGTCTACAGTTATTGCTTTTTGGTTACACCCTGGTGGTGTGTCTTCTCTATCTGGTGGTTGCTACCGTTGTTCATGACATAGCATGCAGGGTCCTATTTTTGTTTCTGTGGACACATGGGTTGTGTTACATATTCTCTCAGGGTTTTGTTCATGCCGTTGACTGGTATTCTACTGAGTGCCACGTTCTACGGTGTGTTTGAGGTGTGAGCTGGTATGACACTCACTGTGTTTATAACAAAAAATTATTCCCTCGAAATTGTCCATCTCTCCTGGGCACAGTTTTCTAACTGAGGTCTGGAGGAGGGTCATAGAGGGAGGAGCCAGTTCACACCCACTTTAAGTCTTTACAGTGTGCCCAAGCTCCTGCGGATCCGTCTATACCCCATGGTCCTTTTGGAATCCCCAGCATCCTCTACGGACTAAGAGAAACGGATTTACCGGTAGGTACCAAAATCCTATTTTACTTCCTAAATAATACATCCCAAATGCTTAGGTCTTTTTTCTGCTGTTTATTTTGTATCTTGTGCTTTGTGTAAATGTGAATGTCTAATACCAGTTTACACAATCTGTATTGCTGCACGACAATATGGCGGCCATTGGAACGTGCTTTCACTTCTAGTTTACCTAACTTGTTGCAGACACTCATCTTGATCAGGAGTGCTGAGTGTTTTCTGATACAAGATCCTGTCCATATATACCCTGTACATTATCATGTGCATTAGAGTCACCCAGGTTCCATCTGCGGTGGTTTGTTGTATGTTACATCTATATGGTGCGGATACTCCCCTGTATTTCATAATAAAAGCTTTTGTTTGCATCTAATTATTGCATTATAGCTTTTATTTTTTATTCTGTTTTATATTCCCGTCTGAGTAATTACGCCATAATGTCTAATCTCGGAGTGGACACCAGAAGAAACCTTCTGGTGTTCCATCATTCTGTTTCGTGTAAGCATACAGGTAAGTGATGGCACGGTGGTCACTGTCCGTCACATTCAGGTGGTATAATGGAAGTGGGACTGTCTGGGCTTATTCTAGTCCACTGCAGAAATAAAAAACTCAGCCTTTATCCTGCTTAAAAAAATGACAAAGCCCATAAATCAAGCTTGGTAGGACAAGACAGAAGCCACATTAATGGTGGCACATCATATAGGCTGAGGACCCATGCTTCTGCTATATATGGCATAACTCCCTCTTCACCCACAAAAACCTTCCCTTCACCATTCACAATGTCCACCATTGCCCCTTCAGAAGGGACACAACTTTCCTTTGCTTTTTCCACCTCCTCCTTCACAGAGCCCAGGACCACCTCCATGACCATTTCATGTTTATCTGGAGGCCAGGCATCTGGGAGGTTTGTGGCCTGAGATAGCCACAGAACCACCAGGTAGTGGGCAAGAAGAATCCACAGCCTCCTGAGGAACTGGAGAGTCCAAGGATCCACCCCACATGAGGTAAAGAAGGGATAACCACAGGGTCTGGCTCACCAATTTCCTTCCTAAAAGCTGCTCTTTACCCAGTTTGGTACCTGTGGGCTCCCACTCCAATTTCCCTTGAGAGTCCTTACCCTCACGAATCCCTTCTACACCTACCAGTTCCTTCCCCTTCCAACCACTCCTCCTTTTTAAGCTTTTCACCACCTGCTGTGTGAGTCCCATCCAACTACTCCATTCCTTGACTCATTGGTGTAGCAACCCCCTTCTCCCCACCCCCACCACACTGCTACACTGCAGTTAAGCTGTGAGACTTGATGCTAGCAGTACTCACTACTCAGCACACGCACTCACATCATGATTACACAGCTGTGCCAGAGACACTGTCTCACTGACAACCAGGACGAGACACTCCCAGAAAGGCATGTATGTATGAGTACGGAGAGAGTGGGCGCAGTGGGGCTGCATGACTGACCAGGACGAGACACTCCCAGAAAGGCATGTATGTATGAGTACGGAGAGAGTGGGCGCAGTGGGGCTGCATCACTGACAACCAGGACGAGACACTCCCAGAAAGACATGTATGTATGAGTACGGAGAGAGTGGGCGCAGTGGGGCTGCATCACTGACACCCAGGACGAGACACTCCCAGAAAGACATGTATGTATGAGTACGGAGAGAGTGGGCGCAGTGGGGCTGCATCACTGACCAGGACGAGACACTCCCAGAAAGGCATGTATGTATGAGTACGGAGAGACTGGGAGCAGTGGGGCTGCATCACTGACAACCAGGACGAGACACTCCCAGAAAGGCATGTATGTATGAGTACGGAGAGAGTGGGCGCAGTGGGGCTGCATCACTGACAGCCAGGACGAGACACTCCCAGAAAGACATGTATGTATGAGTACGGAGAGAGTGGGCGCAGTGGGGCTGCATCACTGACCAGGACGAGACACTCCCAGAAAGGCATGTATGTATGAGTACGGAGAGAGTGAGAGCAGTGGGGCTGCATCACTGACAGCCAGGACGAGACACTCCCAGAAAGACATGTATGTATGAGTACGGAGAGAGTGGGCGCAGTGGGGCTGCATCACTGACCAGGACGAGACACTCCCAGAAAGGCATGTATGTATGAGTACGGAGAGAGTGGGCGCAGTGGGGCTGCATCACTGACACCCAGGACGAGACACTCCCAGAAAGACATGTATGTATGAGTACGGAGAGAGTGGGCGCAGTGGGGCTGCATCACTGACCAGGACGAGACACTCCCAGAAAGGCATGTATGTATGAGTACGGAGAGACTGGGAGCAGTGGGGCTGCATCACTGACAACCAGGATGAGACACTCCCAGAAAGACATGTATGTATGAGTACGGAGAGAGTGGGTGTAGTGGGGCTGCATCACTGACCAGGATGAGACACTCCCAGAAAGGCATGTATGTATGAGTACGGAGAGAGTGGGAGCAGTGGGGCTGCATGACTGACATCTAAGCCTGTCACGTCAGTGAGGTGGATGGTGCATCCCATTCCCAGCTGGAACAGCACACTATATGTAAGAGCCGGAGCGGTGCAGGGCTACTGGCTGACAGCCTAGCATCTCGGTGCAGTCGCAGAAGTCTGTAACTGATGGGAAATAACATCTGGCCCATGGCTACTGTGAGGAAATGAGAGGTCTGTGACAATATAGCTATGCCTCATTTCTCTGACGTCCTAGTGGATGCTGGGAACTCCGTAAGGACCATGGGGAATAGCGGCTCCGCAGGAGACTGGGCACATCTAAAGAAAGCTTTAGGATCACCTGGTGTGCACTGGCTCCTCCCCCTATGACCCTCCTCCAAGCCTCAGTTAGATTTCTGTGCCCGACGAACTTGGACGATTCCCTGATAAGGGTAAGATCCAGGGAACAGTTGGAGATCGGTGTAGCACTATATCAGGTAGTGTTGCGGCAGCACGATTGGATTTTCAATATTCCAAAATCGCAGCTGGTTCCGACGACTTGTCTTCTGTTCCTAGGGATGATCCTGGACACAGTCCAGAAAGAAGGTGCTTCTCCCGGAGGAGAAAGCCAGGGAGTTATCCGAGCTAGTCAGGAACCTCCTAAAACCGAACCAAGTCTCAGTGCATCAATGCACAAGGGTTCTGGGTAAAAATGGTGGCTTCCTACGAAGCAATCCCATTCGGCAGATTCCACACACAGTGGAACCTTCTGGACAAATGGTCCGGGTCGCATCTTCAGATGCTTCAGCGGATAACCCTGTCACCAGGGACAAGGGTATCCCTCCTGTGGTGATTGCAGGGTGCTCATCTTCTAGAGGGCCGCAGATTCGGCATTCGGGACTGGGTCCTGGTGGCCACGGATGCCAGCCTGCGAGGCTGGGGAGCAGTCACACAGGGAAGGAATTTCCAGGGCAAGCCTGGAGACATCTCTTCATATAAACATTCTGGAACTAAGGGCCATTTACAATGCCCTAAGTCAAGCGAAACCCCTGCTTCAGGGTCAGGCGGTATTGATCCAATCGGACAACATCACGTCAGTCGCCCACGTAAACAGACAGGGCGGCACGAGAAGCAGGAGGGCAATGGCAGAAGCTGCAAGGATTTTCGCTGGGCGGAAAATCATGTGATAGCACTGTCAGCAGTGTTCATTCCGGGAGTGGACAACTGGGAAGCAGACTTCCTCAGCAGACACGACCTTCACCCGGGAGAGTGGGGACTTCACCCAGAAGTCTTCCACCTGATTGTAAACCGTTGGGAAAAACCAAAGGTGGACATAATGGCGTCCCGTCTAAACAAAAAACTAGACAGATATTGCGCCAGGTCAAGGGACCCTCAGGCAATAGCGGTGGACGCTCTGGTAACACCGTGGGTGTACCAGTCAGGGTATGTGTTCCCTCCTCTGCCCCTCATACCAAAAGTACTGAGAATCATAAGAAGGAGAGGAGTAAGAACTATACTCGTGGTTCCGGATTGGCCAAGAAGGACTTGGTATCCGGAACTTCAAGAGATGCTCACGGACGAACCGTGGCCTTTACCTCTAAGAAAGGACCTGCTCCAGCAGGGGCCTTGTCTGTTCCAAGACTTACCGCGGCTGCGTTTGACGGCATGGCGGTTGAACGCCGGATCCTGAAGGAAAAAGGCATTCCAGATGAAGTCATCCCTACCCTGGTCAAGGCCAGGAAGGACGTAACCGCAAAACATTATCACCGCATTTGGCGAAAATATGTTGCGTGGGGTGAGGCCAAGAAGGCCCCTACAGAGGAATTTCAACTGGGTCGTTTCCTCCATTTCCTGCAAACAGGACTGTCTATGGGCCTAAAATTAGGGTCCATTAAGGTTCAAATTTCGGCCCTGTCGATTTTCTTCCAAAAATAACTGGCTTCAGTGCCTGAAGTTCAGACATTTGTAAAAGGGGTACTGCATATACAGCCTCCTTTTGTGCCTCCAGTGGCACCTTGGGATCTCAATGTTGTGTTGAGTTTCCTAAAGTCACATTGGTTTGAACCACTCACCACTGTGGACTTAAAATATCTCACATGGAAGTGACGAGTTAGCCCTGGTTTCAGCCAGGCGTGTGTCAGAATTGGCGGCTTTATCATATAAAAGCCCTTACTTAATATTTAATTCTGAAAGGGCAGAATTGAGGACTCGTCCTCAATTTCTACCTAAGGTGGTTTCTGCATTTCACATGAACCAACCTATTGTGGTACCTGCGGCTACTAAGGACTTGGAGGATTCCAAGTTGCTTGACGTGGTCAGGACCCTGAAAATATATGTTTCCAGGACGGCTGGAGTCAGAAAATCTGACTCGCTGTTTATCCTGTATGCACCCAACAAACTGGGTGCTCCTGCTTCTAAGCAGACGATTGCTCGTTGGATTTGTAGTACAATTCAGCTTGCACATTCTGTGGCAGGCCTGCCACAGCCAAAAATCTTAAAATGCCCACTCCACAAGGAAGGTGGGCTCATCTTGGGCAGCTGCCCGAGGGGTCTCGGCTTTACAACTTTGCCGAGCAGTTACTTGGTCAGGAGCAAATACGTTTGTAAAATTCTACAAATTTGATACCCTGGCTGAGGAGGACCTGGAGTTCTCTCATTCGGTGCTGCAGAGTCATCCGCACTCTCCCGCCCGTTTGGGAGCTTTGGTATAATCCCCATGGTCCTTACGGAGTTCCCAGCATCCACTAGGACGTCAGAGAAAATAAGAATTTACTTACCGATAATTCTATTTCTCGTAGTCCGTAGTGGATGCTGGGCGCCCATCCCAAGTGCGGATTGTCTGCAATACTGGTACATAATTATTGTTACCAAAAAATTCGGGTTATTGTTGTAGTGAGCCATCTTTTCTAGAGGCTCCTCTATTATCATGCTGTTAACTGGGTTCAGATCACAAGTTGTACAGTGTGATTGGTGTGGCTGGTATGAGTCTTACCCGGGATTCAAAATCCTTCCTTATTGTGTACGCTCGTCCGGGCACAGTATCCTAACTGAGGCTTGGAGGAGGGTCATAGGGGGAGGAGCCAGTGCACACCAGGTGATCCTAAAGCTTTCTTTAGATGTGCCCAGTCTCCTGCGGAGCCGCTATTCCCCATGGTCCTTACGGAGTTCCCAGCATCCACTACGGACTACGAGAAATAGAATTATCGGTAAGTAAATTCTTATTTTCTCATGTCAGATATGTACTTTTTATCCCCATATCCCTATATATTCATCTGTTTCCTCATTCTCCATAACATGTCCATTACTGCTCACCCAATATTGTGTTTAAATCAACCTTATTATTGTTAATATATGCAATTGTGTTACGTTATCTGTTACCCTTTGGATAATGTATTCATGTTAGACCTAGTTTTCTATTGTTTACTACCACCACAGTGGACACTCAAAGGGTGAGTCATATAAGGTACCATTGCCCATTTTTGTTTACTCCCTATTGTCCAACAGTGAGCTGACCAGACATGGGAGGTCATTCCGAGTTGTTCGCTCGTTGCCGATTTTCGTTATTTTGCGATTTACCGCTTACTGCGCATGCACAATGTCCGCAGTGCGACTGCGTCAAGTAAATTTGCTATGCAGTTAGGTATTTTACTCACGGCATTACGAGGGTTTTTCTCCGTTCTGGTGATCGTAATGTGATTGACAGGAAGTGGGTGTTACTGGGCGGAAACTGAGCGTTTTATGGGTGTGTGTGAAAAAACGCTGACGTATTTTGGAAAAATGCGGGAGTGGCTGGAGAAATGGGGGAGTGCCTTGGCGAACGCTGGGCGTATTTGTGACGTCAAACAGGAACGATACTGACTGAACTGATCGCAATGGCAGAGTAAGTCTCGAGCTACTCAGAAACTGCTAAGAAGTGTGCTAATCGCAATATTGCGAATTCGTCATTCGCAAATCTAAGAAGCTAAGATTCACTCCCAGTAGGCGGCGGCTTAGCATGTGCAAAGCTGCTAAAAGCAGCTTGCGAGCGAACAACTCGGAATGAGGGCCATGTTTGCTCTCTGGCTGATGTAATCACCTTGATTAGAATATGTATTGTATTCCAATGCTGTAATATCCTTAGACAAAGAAGTCACACACACTCATAGGTAATATGAAGCTTCTGGGGGTAGAAGTAGAGCTAACCAGAGAGCTGAAAGAGAGATTCTATGCTCCTTGACTAAAAATAAATGTTCTGTCAGGAGTTTGTGGTGGGAATTGTCATGTGGAATTGGATTACAGAGGTGTGCTGAGCTGTTTATAACCCATTCTGTTCAATAACCACTGTTGGTTTTTCATCTACCACTGTGCCTGAGTGATTTGGAACCTAGTATCTTCACAGCTACTATCAATGGCGGGTAACTACCTGGCTCTCTTCCTTTGATGGTAAAACTAGTTATCATCAGGTATAGACAATCAATGATTCCAGATCATCAATGGTTGATGGCCAATCCTAGACCAGACCCTGAGAGACCACAGCCACCACCAGATCCACAATGTGTACCTAGAAGCTGCCACATCTGGCACTTTGTCACCCGCCATCGGATCTACCTTCTCCTAGAGAGCCACCTCTCCACAGCTTTCTGGAACTCTGCAGGTTTCCTTAACCATTACCTTTGATCTCCTTTGCATCAGCATCCCGGCCAGCCTCAGACAGGTCCATGGAATCACCATTATGATAACTTTTGACTCTTTATTTGCTGCAGCTGCTGTATAGTTCCTGTGATTTCCTCCAGTTCATTAACCAGCTGCACCAGCTCCTCATTTTATGTAACTGTATCCCAGCTGCTGCAACAGTTTTTTCTCCTGCAGGGTCCACAGGATATCCACAGGATAACCTTGGGATATGATGACATGACAGCGGATTTGCACCAAACGGTCAAAGCTTTTGGCCTCCCAGCATGCAGTGGGTCTGTCCCTATAGCCCCACCTCCTGGCTCATGCAAATCAGTTTTTTGTTTGGTGTGTGGCAGGAGCCAGACCATGTCAGGAGGGCTGCTGTTTTTTATCAGCCATAAGCGTTCTTATTTTATTTTTATAGACCATTTTTCTTGAGTGATCTTTCTAAAAAGTGTCTTATACGCACCTTAGAAAGAGTCGCTCCAACAATTCCCTGCCGGGTCGTGACAACGCTTACCCACATGTACAGCGCTGATTTGGGGAGCAGGAGTGTAATTACGTGTGTGCCAGGTGTGCCTGGCACACAGCGCAGTTGCCCTGAGGGCTCAGCGGCATGTAATGAGTCAAATTGACTAATTACATGCCGCCTCTGCTGTGTGCCGTACGCCGCACTGGAGAGGAGAGATCAGCGCCGGGCAGTGGAGGAGGAGGAGGAGGGAGGGGGACTGGAGCCGCAGCAGCGCTATGTAATTGGTAGTTGTGCCGCTGCAGCAGCCCCCTCTCCTTCCGTATTGGCTGCCCGGCGCTGCTGTGAATGCTGGGGTGCGGTTCCTCCATCCCAGCATTCAAAGCGGCGTTGGGCAGCAATTACAGAAGGAGAGGGGACTGCTGCAGCGGCGCTACTACCAATTACATAGCGCTGCTGCGGCTCCAGTCCCCCTCCCTCCTCCTCCTTCTCCCCTGCCTGCACCGAGGAAGCTGCCAGCACGAGGAGCCTGACTGCCAGCGGGGAAATGGTAAGTATCTCTCTTTCTCTATCCTTTCTGCCGTAATGTGTAAAAAGGGGGACTGGCTGCCGCAATGTGTAAAAAGGGGGACGCTGTCTGCCGTAATGTGTAAAAAGGGGGACTGGCTGCCGCAATGTGTAAAAAGGAGGACGCTGTCTGCCGTACTGTGTAAAAAAGGGGGCGCTGTCTGCTGTAATGTGTAAAACGGGACGCTGTCTGCCGTAATGTATAAAAAGGGGATGCTGTCTGCCGTAATGTGTAAAAAGGGGGACACTGTCTGCCCTTATGTGTAAAAAGGGGGACGCTGTCTGCCGTAATGTGTATAAAGGGGGACTGGCTGCCGCAATGTGTAAAAAGGAGGATGCTGTCTGCCGTAATGTGTAAAAAGGGGACGCTGTCTGCCGTAATGTGTAAAAAGTGGGACTGGCTGCCGCAATGTGTAAAATGGGGGATGCTGTCTGCCGCAATGTGTAAAATGGGGGATGCTGTCTGCCGCAATGTGTAAAATGGGGGATGCTGTCTGCCGCAATGTGTAAAATGGGGGATGCTGTCTGCCGTAATGTGTAAAATGGGGGATGCTGTCTGCCGTAATGTGTAAAAAGGGGTCGCTGTCTGCCGTAATGTGTTAAAAAGGTGGACGCTGTCTGCCGTAAAGTGTAAAAAGGGGGACTGGCTGCCACAATGTGTAAAAAGGAGGACGCTGTCTGCCGTACTGTGTAAAAAAGGGGGCGCTGTCTGCTGTAATGTGAAAAAGGGGACACTGTCTGCCACAATGTGTAAAAGAGGGGGGCGCTGTCTGCCGTAATGTTTAAAAAAAGAGGACGCTGGCTGCCGTAATGTGCTAAAAAGGGGACGCTGTCTGCCGTAATGTGCTAAAAAGGGGACGCTGTCTGCCGTAATGTGTAAAAAAAAAAGGGGACGCTGTCTGCCGTATTGTGTAAAAAGGGGAATCTGTCTGCCGTAATGTGAAAAAGGGGCACTACTGTGCAGCGTCATTTGAATAATGGGGACCAGTGTATGAATTGGTGGTATTTTGTGGCCACACCCCTTTCCCGTGAAGCCCAGCCCCTATATTTTTTGTGCACGCCTATGACGCACACCGCTGGTTTGCATTAAGGGGTGGGGCGCCGATGCCGTTTCTTGCACACAGCACTAAAATGTCTAGTTACGGCACTGTTGGGGAGCGTCTGTGTCGAATATACTAGCAAGTCCAGCAGAAGTTACCAGGCTGTGGCTGGAGCACGGGGAGAAGGTAAGGCATCGGTTCTTCTTAGTGGGGGAACACGGACACAGCCGCACTGTTTTGGAGGAGACTACCAGTCACTGACACGGCTGCCACCTAGGGTGCACCAGCGCAAGGCCTTAGGGATCATAGGCTCCAGAGGTAGTATGAGGCCACAATATCTGGTATTGGTATCAGTAGTGGGGAGTCAGAGGCGCCCCTGGTCGCCCCTCCCCCTGATTCATGACCAGTTTCTTCCAAGTCTCCCACCATGAACCATTTTCCCGCTTCTGTCTGAGACGCTGTGTATCTAAAAGGACCCAGTCGCAGCATAGGCGACTGTGACTGGTGCGTCTCTGATCACTGCAGGTTCATGGGGCGAGTGTTTACACTATTAGCGTCTGGATCCGCTCAGCGTTTGCTAACGTATTTATCGGTCCTGGAAGCGGGGTGAGTCTCCCTGTATCCCACTCTATTGAGCCGGGTAACACAGTACTAAGTCTCTATCTACCTTTTGAGTATGAATAGTTGGATAAGTGCCGGATGCATACGAGTCTAATAATTATTACTGTTGTTTCTTTTGCTATGCGTCTGAATACGGTTAAACTCCTATATAAGGTAATAGTTACCTAGTTACATAATTAGTGAGATTGAAAAGAGGCAAAATGCCCATCGGGTTCAACCTGTATTCTGTGATCAGCTGATCATATTATAATGTACCTGCTGATGTAATGCTTAGTACCAATTGACAACAATGACTCTTACCACTCCCAGATTAATGTCACTGTGGTAAATGCTATAACCCTGCATACTCTTTCCAGTTAGAAATTTGTCTAATCGGTTTTTAAATACATTTACAGAGTCTGCCATTACTATCTTCTCCGGCAGGGAGATTCACATTTTTAATGCTCTTACCGTGAAGAACCCTTTCCTACTTTGTATACGGAATTTTCTCTCCTCTAGCCTCAGCGGGAGCCCACGTGTCCTATACAAAGTTCTTCTAATAAATCCGCTGCTAGCTCCTTGTGCTGACCCTTTACATATTTGAAGATATTAATAATGTCTCCTCTAAGTCTCCGCTTTTCTAGTGTATACATATATAATTTAGCAAGCCTTTCCTCGTACTCCAGTGTCTCTAGCCCGTTAATCAATTTAGTAGCCCGCCTTTGAACCCTTTCTAGTTCTCCTAAATCTTTTTTATAATATGGGACCCAGAACTGAACACAATATGCCAGATACAGACGTACCAATGATTTGTACAGTGGCAGGATTACATCCTCATCCCTTGTCTCAATGCCCCGTTTTATGCATGCAAGCACCTTACTTGTCTTTTTTGCAGCATTTTGACATTGTGTACTGTAAGCCTATTATCCATGAGCACCCCCAAATCTTTTTCCACCACAGTTACCCCTATAATTTCCCCATTTAGAGTGTACGCTGCTTGTGTGTTTTTTGTCCCGAAATGCATAAGTTTGCATTTTTCTATATTGAACCTCATTCCCCATTTAGACACCCAGGCTTCAAGTTTAAATAAGTCATTTTGTAGAGACTCCACATCGCTATCTGAATTACGTTACACAGCTTAGAATCATCCACAAAGATTGACACTGTGCTTTCCAGGACTATTCCTAGATCGTTGATAAATGTATTGAACAGTTGCGCGCCAAGTACGGACCCTTGTGGTATTCCACTAACTACTGGTGCCCAGCTGGAGAACATCCCGTTGACCATTTCTCGTTGTACTCTGTTATCCAGCCAATTACCTATCCATGTACAAATAGTATATCCTAGACCAAGTTCCCTTAATTTGATCAGTCTCCTGTGAGGCACTGTATCGAAGGCGCGAGTAACCTCACTGCTGACCGCAAAGTTCCCACCATTAAGGATAATGGAGCGGGTCTCAGAATTCGGGGAAAGGGGTCCCATGTGTAAACATGGGACCCCTTTCAGTGCGTGGTCTGGGTAAATGCGGTTTTAGTTTTTTTGCCAAGTATGTGGATTACAAAAAAGAAGAGGACAAATGCTACACTGAATTTTGGTGAATATAATTTTATTTTCAGGTACACCGAGGATTCTACTTGGAGAAGTGGACCGAGCCTCGTGTGAACATAGGTAAGTATGTGTGTGTCAGCATGTATGTAATAAAGTTTTACTTTAACGGTGTGCGTGTACTGTTTTTATTTGGGTATTTTTTTTGTGGTAGAACTACAGGTACCAGCGGGCCCATTTCCCCCCCGCATGCTGGTACTTGTGGTTCTCCAAGTACCAGCTTGCGGTGGAGGCTTGCCAGGACTTGTAGTTCTGCTACAAAAAACAATATTCTTTCTTTGTGTCAGTTGGCTATCAGCCTCCCATCCACAGCCCATGGATGGGGGGCAACAGCCTCGGGCTTCACCCCTGGCCCTTGGGTGGCTGGAGGGGGGGAACCTTTGATTTAAGGGGTCCCCACTCCTCCAGGGTACCCCAGCCAGGGGTGACTAGTTGGGGATTTAATGCCACGGCCGCAGGGACCGGTATAAAAGTGTCCCCCGGCTGTGGCATTATCTCTCCAGCTAGTGGAGCCCGGTGCTGGTGTTAAAAATACGGGGGGCCCCTACATCTTTTGTCCCCTGTATTTTTTGCACCAGGACCGGATCCCCTGTCAATTTCCCCCCCGTATTTTTAGAACCAGGACCGACTCAAAGAGCCCGAGGCTGGTTATGCTTAGGAGGGGGGACCCCACGCATTTTTTTTCTTGATTTTAACCCGTTCCCACCCCTTCCCACTGAAAACCATGCTCTCTCTATTTTAGTCAGTTAAAAAAATTTTCTTTTAAAAAATATATAAATAATACTTGTGGCTCCTAATAGACAAACCAGGTACATAATCCATTCTAATATAAATAGATATGCTATTAGCAATAAAAAAAAAAAACACAATAAAAAACATGTTTTTACATTTTTTATTAGATTCCACCAGCAAAGTGAGGCGGAATGAAATTTACAAAATTACTGTCGAAAAGGACTGTTGTCGAATCGACTTTCTTCAATTGAATATACTTTTGTCGATAAGCCGCATTTTTACCACTGCAGACATGTCGAATTTGACAACTGTCGAATTTCAAAAAGTCGAATCTGAAACGTCCGTTTTTTTATCGAAAAGTACTGTATTGCATTGTCGAATTTAAAATGCCCCGTTTTTTGACATTTGCGGCAATTCGACCACAATTACATATACCCCATCATTACAGTACTGCCAGCAGGAGAACTGCATAGCAACACTGTAACAAATGTGTTACACCGCAGCCTGCTCTCCCTGTGAAGGGAAGGAATTAAGCCGTATCAGCTACAATCAATGTCAGAGTATGTAGCAATTGGATAAGCAACAATGTATAAAGAAATCTTCTAGAGTGAGGTTCTTTTCAATCCACCTTTCAATAACAGGCTTTTACATGATATGTGCTTCTACTACTTCATTTATATATATATTTTTTTTAAATCTGTTTATTAGGATTTTCACATAATATAAATTCAATATGAAACAACGAAGTAGCAGACAATGGAGATTATGAAGTTAAGGCTAAAGTTGACAAATACATTATAGTCTGTTAAGAGGGGGACAGTTCAAATCCGTAGAATCTAGACTTGTGGACTCCAAACCATAATCCGTATTTTGTCACAAGAGTATTGCACTAACATTAACCAAGGTATATAGTGTTTATGCGAATCTGTCTTGTACATCAAAACTGTGGGGTCAAAACCGTAGGAGTCTCCATCAACGCTTTATCATCAGAATCATAAAGAAAGGTGTATACACCTCTAGAACCAGATTACCTTTTCCTAAATAACAATAAACATAATAATGAGGTTCGATTCTTTTGGAATTTGGTATCCTGACATATATATAACACTAAACAGAGGAAAGAGAAAAGAAAGAGAAGTAAAAAGTGAGTGCTCAAAAGAGGAGGGAAGGGGAAGGGGAGGGTAACACATGAGGGTGAATGATTGGGGAATATAAGGATGTCCTATCTAGAAATATATAGTGAGAAGAATCGCAATTGATGTAGTAGCACAATTATAGGAAACATGGTGTTCTTGTCCCAAAGGTACTAGTAGATATTAGTGTGGAATGTCACGGCAAGGTGTCTTCCAATAATTTCCTATACAAGAACCATTTTGTGTGTTCAAAAACCTTAAATATTTGAGTCTGTGTGGTCTGATCCCGTGAATCAATATAAAGACCCCATTTTTTATAAAAGGTTTTAATCCCTGATTCAATATTAATTTGGGCCGATTTTCTGTCATAGTATAAGATCTGCAAAAGTTTACTGTGCACCTCCGTCAGAGTCGGCGATGTGGACAAGAGCCAGTGAGACAGGATAATTTTTTTGATACCGTTACTAGGATGGTTAGAAATGGTTGTATTTTCCGTCTCCCTGGTCCTAAGTCCCATTCTGAGAAGTTTGCACACAGGCAAGATAGCGGCGTCGCTTCCACATGGATGTGTAATAGCTGGTTAATAAAGGCCATTACTTTATGCCAGAAGCGGCGGATCAGACCACACTCCCAAAACATGTGATAAAACGAGGCTACACTGACATGACATTTGGGACATTCCCCAGATTCCGTGGGATTAAATCGGGCATGTTGTGTGGGGGAAATATATGCCCTCTGTAGGGTGCGAAGATGTACCTCCTGTAAGTACGGGGAGGCTAAGGCTTTCAGAGAGGAGATATAGTGCTCACTGAGTTGCTGATGGGAAGTTAGACTGGGTATATCTTTTCACCATTGGTCTAATAATCTATTCCATCTGTGTTCTGTTGATCTAGAAGTCAGGATGTTATATATCTGTCTGATGCGTGTGGGTCCAACTCTGTGTACAGCAAGTGAAAGTGACAGTGGGGTGGAAAGAGAAGAGATGTCTTGGGGGCGGTTATGTTTGGGATTTGTGGGGTTTAAATAGTGTCTGACTTGTAGGTACATGTAAAAGTGGGTGTGAGGTAGGTTGAACTTCTCTTGGAGGAAGGAAAAAGACCGCATTGAGCCTCCCGGATCAAAGACCCTGGAGAAGTTAGAGGGACCCTTCTCTTTCCAGAGTCGGTAATTAGGATTAATAAGAGATGGGGGAAATGGGGCGTGGCCACGGCGGCAGAGGACTAGGCAGCAGGATCGAGGAGCTCCCTGGATAATTAATCCTGAAACAATCCTGGGGCCCCGATCCTGCTCTCCTCTGGACTGATCTCTTGCCTGACGGTGCTGGGGAGGCTGTGGAGCGTGTGTACGAGCGCTCCCGGCTCGCGTCAGCGGCCGCCCGGACTCCGGGCCTAGGCCGCAGCTCAGTCCCCGGCCTCGATTTTGAAGCTCCGCCGGGCGCGTGCGCGCGCGCACACGATCGAGCGCCCGAGGCGGACGCGACGACCAGCGGCACAGGAGAGGAGAGGTACCCCACTCCTGTACCCCCAGGGCCACATATAGAAGACAACCTGACACCCTGAAGGCTGGTACAGAGAGGGAAGGAGGGGGAAATCTCTGTGCTGGGCGGCCATTTTAACTGCAGCTCCCTGAGGCACAGAACACAGCAAGGTGCAGGGTGGGTGAAGACTGCACTGGGCTGGAGGATTGGACACTGTCCCAGCTGCCCTGTCTCCTACTGCTTATACTGCTGGCATACCACACACTGGACATATTTATTTATACCATTGGACCCCCCAGGTCCCCCTTCCCCCTTCATTACAACATCTGGCTATCCCAGTGACTGGCGTGCTGCTGTTACTGCATTTACCATCCACGGTTATACTTTTGATACTGAATAACGGGGCTCTTATTACTGCTGGACCCCCACAAGATGGTGAGGGGCGGCCAGAGTGCGGCCGCGGCTAAACTGGAGAAGTTCGCCCGACAGCCTACATCTCAGTCGACGCAGTCGACGCAGTCATCTCCTAAGCCTTCCCCCCCTGCCAGAATGGATCCATCGGCTGGGGCCGACTCGGGGGCGAACACGCAGCCGTCTGCACCCTCCATCCAGCAGGTCCTGGAGGCCATAGCGGCCAGCGAGCAACGCCTATCAGACAAGATGGAGAAGGTGCAGTGCGATTTATCACTGCTACGACAGGACGTCCAACGAGTACGGGAGAGGGTGGGCGAAACTGAGACAAGGGTCTCCAACCTGGAAGACCTCAGCGGCCCTCTGCAACAATCGGTGTCCGCAGTTACACAGCAAGTCACAACGATACAAGCCAAACTCCTGGACATGGAGGGCAGACTCCGCAGAAACAACGTGAGGTTCGTTGGCCTCCCTGAAAAAGAAGAAGGGGCACACCCCGAGGATTTTCTGGAATCCTGGTTAAAAGAGGCATACGGTGCTGAATCCTTTACATCTCAGTTTGCAGTGGAGCGGGCTCACCGCGTGCCCTTCCGGCCTTTACCACCAGGTGCCCCACCACGAACTTTTATAGCAAAATTCCTGCACTACAAGGACCGGGGCTCCGTCCTGCGCCTGGGACGTGTGAAGGGTCCCCTGATGCGGAATGGAGTCCGGGTGTCGGCATTTCCGGACTTTGCAGCGGACGTCCAAAAAGACCGAGCACAGTTTCTCCCCATAAAGCGACGCCTTCGTGACCTGAATATATCATACTCAATGCTGTTTCCCTCCAGATTGCGAGTGGTGGCGGACGGGGAGACTAAATTCTTCAGCTCGCCCAGGGAAGCGGCGTCATGGTTGGACAGATATGCTCCGGGGGCACGCCAGCTGGCTCCAGACTGACTTCGGGTCGCCTTCCTTTATGGGCCTTCAACTCGCAAGTATAAGTCCGGGGAGCTTCCTCTTGTTTAGTAGTTCTGGACTTTACTGAGAAGTGTTATAAACGTATAAACGTATAAGGGTTTAAATATTGGGGTTGTTTGATCTGTACGCCTAGTATAGTGTTGCCGTAGGCTTTGGGTTCTCCAGGGCTAGAGTTCGGTTAGGGAATTAGGTATGCCACAGTTCGGGGAGGTATACGGGGAGGGGGGATGCTGGGGGGCTGCTGTTGGCCCCCCAGTAGTTTTTCTGTTTTATGTTTTGAATTTAAGAAGCCTACATATAAGTCATTCGGAGGGTGTGGCGGGGTTGCACTGTTTTCAGGGGTTTGGCTTGAGGTCCGGGGCCGGTGGACGGCGCGACCGCGCGAGTGAGGAGCCGGGGGGTCGGGTGGTAGATAGGAGTGTTGTGCTCCAGCAGATGACTTGGCTGACATGCCTCCCTTAAAAATCTTGTCGTGGAATGTCCGGGGCATTAACAACAAAGTAAAGCGATCCTTAGTGTTTAAGATGATCAAGAAATATGGCCCGGATATAATCTGTTTAAGCGAAACTCATTTAGAGGGAAATAGGCTGTTGTCGCTCCGTAGGCCTTGGGTGGGCTGGGCATATCATTCCTCGCACTCCTCATATTCCCGAGGGGTGTCGGTAATGATAAAGAGGACTGTACAGTTTGAGATGATTAGGGTAAATACAGATCCGCATGGTAGATACGTGTTCTTAGAATGTAAATTATTCTCACGTAATTTTTTCCTGTTGTCTGTGTATGTTCCCCCCCCTTTTTCATACGATGTCCTGCAAAAGGCCGCCCTGTTTGTTGCCTCCTCCCCACACACCCCTGTCATCTGCTTGGGGGACTTCAACGCTGTGTTGGATGCCTCCTTAGACAGATGGAGGGCGCCCCGGGGACGGGGGGCGGTTTAGCCTCATCGGGATCTAGATTCGCAGAATTTCTGGACGGTATGCAGTGGGTAGACGTCTGGAGAATTCGGAATCCTGGTCTCAGGCAATACTCCTGTTATTCGGGTACACATGGCTCTTTTTCTAGGATCGACCTGGCCCTGGTCTCGCCTGGGCTTTTGCCTGGCGTGACGGATGTCCGTTACGAGGCACGGGGGGTGTCAGATCACTCGCCCCTGGTGCTCTCAATAGATGGGGAATGTCAGAGGGGACAGTCATACTGGCGGCTACACCCTTCCTGGCTGGCCCAGCTGGGCGAATGCCCGGAGTTGGTGTCCACATGGGAGGGATTTTTTGCAGATAACGTGGGATCGGCCCGGGCCCCGGTTGTCTGGGACGCGTTCAAGGCATATTTACGAGGTACAATGATCGGCAAAATTGCAGCCTGCAAGGTGGCTAGAAGGGCGACGGAAAGACAGCTTGAGACTGAGTGTAGGGATCTGGAGATGCGTTACCTGACAGAGGGTACTCCTGAGCTGAAGGCCCGCTGGCTTGTGGCTCGGGAGGCCTGGCTGGCCCACCTTTCAGATATAAATGCACGTTCCCTTTTGTTTAGGGCTACTAACATATATATGCAGGCGGACAGACCAGGTAGCCTGATGGCCCACTTAGTGCACTATGATAGACCTGGGACCACGATAGCGCAAATGCTTGACCCGGGCGGCTTCACGGTGGATGCCACCCCCGACATCGCTCAGATGTTCCTCGGCTACTTCAGAGAAATTTACGACAGTAGACTGACATGCTCCACGGAGGAAATAGACCTGTACCTGACAAACATTCCCCTTTCTAAACTCTCCCATGAGGCCAGGGACGCACTGGACGCACCTCTGACCCTGGAAGAGGTGGTGTCGGCGGTGGAGGTGTCTCCTAGAGGTAAATCCCCGGGTAGTGACGGTATTCCCACGGAACTATATAAACAGTATATAGAATTCTTTGGTCCCCAGCTGCTTGACACGTACGTTAAAATGAGTGTCACTAACAGCCTTCCTCCCTCGATGTCCGAGGCGATCCTTATAATGCTTCCAAAGCCTGGTAAGGACCCCATGTTGTTGGACTCCTACAGGCCGATCTCTCTCATCCCCACTGACGCCAAGATCCTGGCGAAAATTCTCGCGGTCCGTCTCAACCTAGTAATTGAATCCATAATTCATCCGGATCAAAACGGCTTCATGCCTGGGAAATCCACATCCATTAACTTGCGCAGGCTATACACCATTTTGCAGGCCCCCCGCGACTTCCCCTCGGACGCGGCTGTAGTCTCGCTGGATGCAGCCAAGGCATTCGACAGCGTTGAATGGCCTTACCTGTGGGGAGTCATGAGGAGCATGGGCTTCGGCCCAAACTTTATTCAATGGATTAAATTGCTATACCAGAATCCACGCGCCAGGGTCTTGGTGAACGGCTACATCTCCTCCTCCTTCCCTTTGACACGGGGCACCAGACAAGGATGCCCCCTCTCTCCTGCTCTGTTTGCCATAGCCATAGAGCCACTCGCTTGCCTGATCAGATCGCACCCGGACATCGAGGGAATAGGTACCGGCCCCTGTACTGACAAGATAGCCCTTTATGCGGATGACCTGTTGTTATTCCTTCAAGACTACGCAGTAGAGATGCCCACTGTGCTGCGGGTCATCGAGACATTCGGTGGGTATTCGGGTCTCCGCATAAATTGGACTAAATCATTTATTATGCCCATTATAGGCTCCCTCCCTCAGGTTCCGAAAATATCTCTGCCACTGTGCTGGACAGTTCAGTTCAAGTACCTCGGAATTCTAATTACAAACGACCCATCAGACTTTGTGCCCTTAAACCTCGACCCCCTAGTACAAACAGTAGTGCGCAAATCTAGAGCCTGGGGTAAGTTACCACTGACAATGACGGGCAGGGTCGGCCTTATTAAAATGGTAGTCCTGCCTAAACTATTGTATGTTCTACTACAGTCCCCTGTATTCATTTTTCCAGCCTTCTTCAGGAAATTAAATAGCGTCCTGTCCTCCTTTGTATGGGCCAATAAAAGAGCTAGAATTAAATTAACCACCCTCACCAGACAGAAAAGGGACGGCGGTCTGGCCTTGCCTCACTTCCAACTATATTACTATGCTGCTCAGCTATCACATATCAGTATGTGGCTTCGGGAGGGGGGGGGGGCTGGGCTGGGACGGGCGTTCCTTCAGTGCTACTACCCAGACCTTTCCCCGGCACAGGTCTTGGTGGGGGAAAACCCTTCCAGATCTTTACCTCCTATTGTCTTCCAGGCGATGAGAATATGGCTAGCATTGAAGGGCCTACTCGGGTATGAAGGCATGGACCCTGACACCCCCCTATGGCACTCCACAATGCTTAATGAGCTGAGGTCCCTAGAGGGCGGGGAGGTATGGGCTCCGTATTCGATAGACTCACTGTCCCAATTATATAGTGGCGGTTCATTGAAATCATTTCAACAATTAAAGGAGGAGTTTGGACTTCCGAACTCTCACTTCTACAGATTTTTACAGCTCAGGCACGCCTTGCAGGCGCAATTTGGAGACTCCCCCCCGGCGCTCCTCCCATTTCCCATCAAAACTTTCCTACAATCTCTGGGTCGAGTCAAGGTGATCTCCTTCACTTACTCATACCTCCTCCAAACAATACACGCAGACCCGCTCTCGAATCTTCGGGCGAACTGGGAGCGTGACTTGGGTCCCATAGACGGGGAAGACTGGGAGGGCGCTTTGGGCAATCCGAGTCAGGTCACCAAATCGCTACGGTTTCAGCAGATACAGTTTTTCATTCTGCATAGGTCATACATGACACCGAGCAGGCTGGCCAGATTCAGGTCTGATAATGTTGATGTTTGTCCCAAGTGCAGGGCTGCCGGAGGCACATTCTGGCACCTCATATGGGAATGCCCGTCGCTACAGGTGTTCTGGGCTGGGGTCAGGTCGATTTTGGAACACAGAGGGGAATGCTGACTCCGAGATTCTGCATTCTGGGGGTGGGTGACTCGAATTCTGGGTCCAGATGGGAAAGCATGTATGCCCGCAGCGTATGCGCACTTGCAAAAGTGTGTATCGCGCGGACATGGATGGCCCCCAGCCCTCCCACAATACCTGCTCTTAAAAGTTTGATCAATGATACCCTATTAAAAGAACGATATGTATATATGAAATATAATGCCCTTACCAGATACGAGAAGATTTGGTCTCCTTGGATCACTTCCACATACTCCTCCCTTGCCCTTCAAATGTAGCGGGCACTGGCCATTGATGCAGGAGCGCTGTTTGGGCCCCGGGGCGTTGGGCCGAACCCTTTACCTCTCCTAACGCAGTTGCTTAGGTGGTTAGCTGTCGCACCACACCACGCACACATCAGGTTGACTAGGCTTGAGTTTGTTTAGAGGGTTAGTTTGGGGGTAGTGGGGTTGTGGGCTATATACGGCTCAATAGACGGGGTAATTACACATAAGGTGGGGGGAGAAAATCTAAAAAATGTTAAGTATGTGAACCATAACTTGGATACAGACTACATACAATATGCATATTGCGTGAAGACCGCACGGAAATGGTGATGTGGGGAATAGTATTCATGCATGTATAATACCATAAAGCTGATATGAATGACTGAATACTGTGATTATCCAATATGACCAGAAATGTATCCTGAAATGTCTGTATCTTTAACTTTTGTGGTGAATAAAAATTACTCTATTTAAAAAAAAAAGAGATGGGGGAAATGCAGGGTTGCCCCATAGTGGGATGCATGGTGAGATTTCTGGATTACTCCTGAATTTTTTGTGTAGGGAGCGCCAGTTATAATAGATATCATGGAAAAGGGGATTATTGCGAATCGATGAGGGGATCAAAGAAGGTTTACAAAGTAGCAGAGCTCCCGGGGAATAAGGAGCGAACAAGGCCTCATCCAGTGCGGAGTCAGTGAAGAGTTCTCTATCAAACAGCCAGCCAGCAGCGCAACGAAACAGCGAAGCCATTGAATAAGATGCGTAATCAGATACCCCGAACCCACCCTCCAACTTAGGAGCCATCAGCTTGTCTAAAGCTATGAATGATTTTTTTCCTTTCCACAAGAATTTTGACATCATTTTCCGTAGGTATTGGATGTCTCAATTATTAAGTCGGATTGGGAGCATTTGCATAAGGTAAAACAGTTTGGGGAAGATTATGTTTTGTAACACTGCTATCCTCCCCAACAGTGACAAGGGAAGTCATTTCCAACTATCCAAAAGTGTTGTTACTCGTGCCAGGCTAGGGGAGTAATTCTCCTCGTACAATCTAGACCGATTCCCCGGGATTTGGATCCCTAGGTACGTGATTTTTGTGGGGGCAATTTTGAAAGAAAGCGATGAAAGGAGATCTGATATGACATTTGTAGTGGGACCTAAGAGTAAAATGTCTGATTTAGCTACATCAATCCTATATCCTGCCCTATTTCCAAATGTCTGAATCAGGCTCAGGATCTCTGGGATGGAGGTCACTGGGTCTGAGACAAACAAGAGCACGTCATCGGCAAAAAGGGCCAGGCGGAGATCCACGTCCCCTATTATGATTCCTTTAAATCTTGGGGATTGTCGTAAGGCTATCGCCAGAGGCTCCAGCGCTATGGGAAGAGTAAGGGTGACAGGGGGCATCCCTGTCTGGTTCCTCTATGTATCTCAAAAGCTGGGGATAGAACTCCATTACACCAGACCTGCGTCCGAGGAGTAGTGTAAAGGAGTTTCAGGAGATTTACAAAAGGGGCAGGAAAGCCAAAAAGTGAAAGAGAAGAGAAAAGGTGATCCCAGTCACCCAGATCGAACGCTTTTTCTGCGTCAAGAGATAGGATAACTGGGTGAGTGGCAAGAGAAAAAGAGGAGGAGGAAGCATAGATAGCTGACAGGACCCGTCGTACGTTGACCTCAGAGTGTCTTCGCCAGATAAATCCTGTTTGGTCCTTATGTATAATATGAGGGAGTAAATGTTTAATCCGATCCGCTAATATTTTGGTAAGTAACTTGTAATCGAGATTCAGTAAAGAGATTGGGCGGTATGATCCCGGCTGAGAGAGGTCCTTCCCGGGTTTAGGAAGAACCTTGAGAATGGCTGTATTAAAATGTCTGGGAAGAGTGTCAGTGGTCAAAACCGCATTCAGGACCGACACCAAAGTCTCACCAAAACGTGGTAGAAGAATCTTATAAAAATCAGCACTGAAGCCATCAGGACCCGGTGCCTTGTCCCTGCCGAATTGTCCAATGACATTTCTGACTTCTTCAAGTGTGATGGGATCTAGCAATGATTGAACCATCTTGGGGAGTAATCGTGGAACAGGAAGAGTGTCCCAAAAGGTAGAGGGCCATGGGGAGACTGTAGGGGGAGATTCGGGCAAAGGAGGTGGAGTTGGGGAGTATAGGCCTTCATAAAAGGATCTCATAATGTCAGAGATTTCTTGGTTAGTAGTGGTTAGCGCACCAGTGGATGTGCGAAGTGGGTGCGTGACCATAGGAGGACGAGAACCATTTAGTAAAGTCGTCAATCATTTTCCAGTTCTATTGCCAAATTTAAAGAATTTATCATTTACGGAAAAGGAGAATCTACTGCCCATAGATGACATGAATTCGTCAAAATGAGTTTTAGCGTTAAGATAAATGAGGCGGTTTTGTGGGGTAGGGGAGGATTTGTATTGCTGGTAGGCTGTTGACAGGGGCCTCTGAAACTCTAAATATTGAGTGGCATATTTTTTATTATTAGCTGAGACGTATGATATGATATCACCCCGGAGAACTAATTTCGCAGTCATCCAGAACAATATAGGAACTTCTTCTAGATGGGATACATTATTAGTCAGAAAAGATTCCCAGGAGGATTCCAATTTCTGTTGGAATTTTAGGGAGTTTGCGAGATATGACGGGAACCGCCATCATTTAGGAGATGGGGAGGAGACATTTGGAAAGTGAAGGGTCGCAGTTACCAGGGCATGATCCGAGAGGGCTATGGTCTCAATTTGGGAGTCAGACACATGAGGAAGTAAAGAATGGGATAATAAAATGTAATCTATCCTGGATAGTGTGTGATGTGCAGCGGAGAGGCATGTGTATTCTTTTTCCGTGTGGTGCAGAGCCCTCCAGATATCTACTGCTTGTAATCTTTCTGCTAAAAAGGGAACTCCAAGTTTAGGCAGTGTGAGATGTCTCGCGGGAAGATGAGACCTATCTAGATAGGAGGAAGAGATAAGGTTAAAATCACCACCTAGGAGCAAAGGTTCTGTTAAAAAGGGGGTAAATTTAGCTAGTAGAGACTGAAAAAACATCTTGTTAGAAACATTAGGAGCGTAAACGTTGCATATGGTGTACATTTTACCATTAATCTTTGCAGATAATATAACATAACGACCATCTGGGTCAGTTAAAGTGGAAACCACCTCCGTGAGAATATGACTTTTTACCAATACGACAACACCCCTAGCTTTAGAATTATATGAGCTAAAACCCAGTACCTGCCAGTTTAAGGTGTCCAATTTCACCGTCTCCTCCTGTGTGAGGTGCGTTTCCTGCAGGAAAGCCAGATCTATCCGTTGTTTGTTGAGATAAAGGAGTATTTTCCGTCTCTTCGCTGGGGAGTTAAATCCCCCTACATTCCAAGTTCCCACTACTAAGTCAGGCATGTTGTCGTGTCAAAGATTAAACATATGCACCAACCACTATCAGCTTTATCCAGATAATGACAGTCACATCCTGGGAGGGGGGTAGGTGAGAGGGGGGAGGATAGAGACAATATAAGGGGGGGAGAAGCATTAGAAAAGAAAAAAGTAAACAACAGGTCGTACAATATGATAAACATTACCGTACTAATAACCATTTTAGCATTGACCAGCGACCTCCGGCTAACGGTCATATACAAGGACCAATAACAGTGGCCACGTGTATGAGCGTTAGAGGACATGAAAGCAATAGTGAGGTAGGATTTCCCCCACCACCGTCCTCTCATAAGTATCTATGCCCGCCCGAGAAGAAAAGTGAAGAGTCCCCATATATAAACTAATCTGTGAGGAGCAATATGTCACGAGTGGCAAACAGGGAGTGGGGATTACCAAAAGATAACTTCAGCTATCGCTGCAGACTAGAAATATGTCCAGCTAAATTGTACATCACTCTGTATGAGATAATCTCATATCTAAGTGAGCTGAGTTATCTATATTCCTAGATGCAATCGTGTGAAGAAAATACAGAGAAATGGGTGCATATAACTGAGAATACGTATAATCAGAGTTCAGCAGTGGCAGTCACTGAACGGTCTGCAGACAGGGTCAAGAGAGCACTACCCATGAGGGGGGTGCTTGAGAGTATCCGAGTGAGATCATGAGATTACAATGCCGGTGAAGGGCGATCTGTGATGTCCACGCTATCCTCTTTTGCAACATTGCGTAGATATGCTGCTGCATCTGCGGGTGACAAAAAGTCCTTGTGGGAGGTAACCTCATAAATGCGCAAGCGTGCGGGGTAGAGCAGACCAAACTTGCATCCCTCAGACACGAGTTGCGTGCAAATTGGTGAAAAAGCCTTGCGGGCCCGGGTCAGTTCCACTGAGTAATCCTGAAATATGTAAAGCTTGTTACCCTCCCATTGTAAATCTTTCACTTTACGGGAAGCAGACCAAAATATCATTTTATGAAGGTAGTTCAGACATCGGAACAAAGTCACACGTGGGTGCGGTCTGTTGGGGGTGGGAACTGGTCCTACTCGGTGGACTCTCTCGATCACGAGATCACTACAGTCCCGATCAATTCCCAATAGAGAGGGAAGAGTAGTGCGTACAAATTGTGCCAGTGCCGTGCCTTTAATAGATTCTGGCGGTCCCACTAATCTTATATTGTTTCTTCTCGAACGATTTTCAATATCGTCTAATTTATTCCATATTTGGTAATTTTCTGTAGTGAGATTTTTTACTGAATGGTGAAGCCCTTCTATGTCATGGGTAGCTGCTTGAAGTTGTGTTTCAGTGCGGGTAACCCTCTGTGTCAGGTGCTGCAATTGTTTGGCTATGTCACTTACTGCTTGGGACAGGAGAGGTGCCATTGTAGCAGTGATTGCAGCCACTACGTCTCCGTATGTGACAGGGGCTGTGGGGTCACGGCATACCTGGGAGCCTGTGTTGTCTGCGCCCTCTGCTGCAGCTTTTTTGGAAGCTGGGGAAAGCACCTCAGGTCCGGCGTCCGGCGCCATGACACTTGTCGCGCGGCGCTTCTCCTGCCTGTTCGGCGCGGCTGCAGGATCCTGTGGGGCTGCTGTCACGGCTGTCACAAAGCGTTCCATTGTGATCGCGAATGCCGGCTGGGGTGTCACGGGCGGTGTAGAGGCTATAATAGCCTTGAAAAGGTGTTTAAAAGCGGGCGGCGGGGACGGAGCTCCTGCGGTGAGCTTCCTACTCCATGCGTCCCGGAACCGGAAGTCCACTTCATTTATATTTACACTATCTCACGATTTGAGTCATCCACAAATGAAATGATATGTTAAGAATGACTTATGAGCTGTTTATTTAAACAGTTCAGACAACCAATTAGGTTGAGAACCCCATAATGAGAAATGGTAATATACCCCAATATTAGGAGACTATAGATAACTCCTTGGCTGGATTAATCACTCAATACTGTAAAACACCATACATGAATGTGACTGTCACCCCTTGGTATATATAAAACAATGACCACAGGTGTACCACAAGGGACTAATGATATATTATAATCCAATCCTAAGGGAAGAGATAGATCAGTAAATGTAATATTGTGACACATCCCACAATATTCTATTGAACATAGAACTGCATAGGTGGTACTACTTGTGTCAATTCATATATTAAGTGTGGGATTGTGGGATCATTACTCAAGGGGTTTGGACTTACAGTACATTAATACGACTAGAGGTTATATAACAATGATTACAGACATACTGTAAGGGATTTAGGACATATTGTGGGATCCGAATAACTTGCTCAATATTATGATCTATCCCACAGTAATGTGTTGGACCTAGAATTGTATAGGTGGTATTACCTGAGATAGTTGATATACTACGATTGGGGATGATTAACATTAAAAGTTATATTTTATACAAATTAATAATTTTCTCTCTCTCTTAGTGCGCCAACAAAGAGACAATCTTCTCTTTCTTACCTTTCCCTACACCATGAGCCATAACGGCTTAAGGAAAATAACATAAACATATAGTATGTTCCCCACACTGACCATGGCATAGGAAGATATAATGACACTAGGAATATGTACAAAATGATGTTTTGATAAGATACTGATGAATATGTACTTGAGCAGAAGAAGAAATATATCACTTATCAATTGAGACACGCTTACCAAAGTATCTATTTATATCTCGTGGTTATAGAGCTAAAATACTATGATTTACAATTAATTTACTATAAAAAATTCCCTTACTGATATGCCTTTTGGCTTGCTATATAGACTTGTGATCGACCTAGGAAGTTAAATTTTTATGGACTAGCTAAAAATATAAAGGCTACAAGCACCTCTATAGGACTCATTAATGAAGAACTGAGAGACATTAGAGAAGGTGTGATTCAATATCGAGTAGCCATCCATTAGTTACTGCTCAGAGAAGGTAGCGAATGGGAACAATTTAAAGGAATGTGTTTTAATATCTCAGATAACTACAATCCCATTGAACAGAATAAACGTCTGTTCAATGGGATTGTAATTATCTGAGATATTAAAAAATTACTACAAGATTTACAGGAACACATGAACCAATCGGCTGATTGGGATCTTTTTGGATGGATGGGAGCCAGTATTTCTAAGTGGCTATATCAAGTGTTACATTATGTCATGATGATAATTCTTATAATTTTCATAATCTATGTAAGCATCAAATGTCTGCTGGCCCTTGGTCGACAGTGTGGCAAAATACTAACACCCCAAAGAAAGCCAAAAACTAATCTTATGGTGATGACCCCGGTTACCTACACTGCAGTAGCCCACACATGATCACACTAACAGAAATATACACTTAATAGGTGCGTACATGCTTTTGCGTCATACACACACACACAGCAAGAAGAACCTCAACCTATAGCCAGGGTAAAGAAACAACATGTTCTGTCGCTACCTCTTCCATTTCTCTTATCTACACAAGTTTTCGGGAGGGTTGAGGCTTTCGCATCGATACTCAGTGGACTAGTGTCAGCGATTGCATCCAGAGAACGGGTTTTCCTTATTCTATCTCACATCTCACACTACTCCACTCATCACCAGACAAATAATTTACACATGGTGAGTATTTGATTTATTATATGATAGTTGTTTAGAGATTAAACAAAACAGTGGAATGTTGAAGTTATATCAAATATCCTGTATTGTCTCATTAATTGTGCTATGATTCTTGATATTCTAATGTTCCCTTAAACAGTGTCTTCTTTTAGTATAGAGTTACTATGCACAGAGTAATATTCTCCCACAACCCTTGAGCATCATTTGATTAGGTGTTTATGTGGCTAGTAGCAAGGCCTTTGTGTAGATAACGAGTGCTCAATGATATTGTATGAGACTTTGTGGCAGAACAAGGACATATCATGGAATATCTGATGGACCTTCACTTTAGACAACACGTTATTATGAACAAGAATGACCTTTATGACAATGAAGCCTATTAGAGAACCTAATTGTTATATATAGGAGATTCAAGATTCATGGACAAGTCTGCCATCTTATGGATAAAACCACTCTCTTTAATTAGCTAATCTGACCATATTTGGCATTTCCCCTTATTGTTCATCAACCAATGTATCTCCATGATTTAATCTATATGTACGCCTTGTTTGTAAATAAGCTCTGAATAATTGTATAATGTTATGGTATAAATAATGTAAAGTCAGTGTTCTAAAGACACAGGCTCATTGATGAATTCTATCTTGGTCCAGGCTCCTCTGCGCAGAATATTGGGAGCGGTTCCCTCTTTGATAATAAATTCTATATGCTGAATATCATCACAATGGAGAACTCTCTATTATTATTATTATCATTCAGTTTTAACACCAGACTTCTTGTATTGGGACTGTTTGCCATCTCCTTTTCCTTTTGTTTTCCCTTGAGACGGAAAGGGCTGAAAAGCTGGAATTTTAGGCTTGAATTTGTTTGTGGAAGGAAACTTCACTTTTTTGGAGTCTGCTTCTGACTCCAAGATACTGATTAATTCTTTACCAAAAATAATATCTCCAGTAAAAGGTAAACACTCCAAAACATTTTTGGATTCTGAATCAGCTTTCCATGTACATAGCCAAACTGCTCTGCGAGCGGCTACTGCTGAAGCTGATGCCTGAGAGGCAATAGTACCCATATTCAAGGCTGCTTCTTTCAAAAACATTGCAACCTGCTTGATATGTGCTACATGAGATTTTTGCTCTCTATATGCAATTGAAAGATCCCTCTCCAATGCATCAGTCCAGGCAGCCACTGCTTTTGCCAGCCAGGCTGAAGCTTTGATTGATCTTATGATTGCCCCAGACGGGGCAAAATATTTTTTTTGCCAAAAACCATCAACTCTCCTATCCATGACACCATTTAATGATGTTGAAGGCAGAGGTAATGTGGATATTCCCACTAATAGAATTACATGCGTATATGCTTTGGGGGCCACCTCTCTGTTTAAACAGTCCTCAGCCAGAAGAGGATAACTGGAATTCCATTTCCTTCTAAATTTCTTACTGGGTGTAACCCAAGCCTCTTCTATAAATTTCCTTCAGCTGTCCTGACCCAGGAAACTCAGTCCTGACTGTTTTGGGACATTTAAACACAGGTGACTTGGATTTTAACACAGGCTCTGCTGATTATTCTAAGGATAAAATGGCTTTCATCGCATTAATTAACACAGATACGTCCACTGAGCTGAGACCTTCCGCCTCAGCTTCGTATGCAGAACCAGAGTGTAATGAGTCTTCATTCTTCAACGAATCCTCATCTGAAGCATGTGTAGACTGTGAAGATGTTTCATGTCTATGTGATTTACTTACCACTGTCCTTTCAGCCTGTTTTTGTTGTGAGGCTGCTGCTTCCCCTGCTGGATGTGATAAACCCCAGGTGGAATGCTGCATGTAAGGGTTAATAGTGTAACCTAACCCTGGTACAGAAGTTGGAATTATCCTCTCAGCTACACTGGATATTGTCTATAAAAAGGTAGCCCATGGGGTTTCAACTTGCACCTGTGTCCTCCTTGGATTTGTCAAGACTTTGATGAAAGCTAAAACTATGTTTCTGAACCAGATCCTGATAGGTTAACCCAGCTTTGACAAACATGATGAGTATTGGTGCTGCTGTGAGTGTATTTTCCTCACCCTTGCCGCTCTTAGACATGATAAATAATCAGACACTTGCACAGTGTACTACACAATTTGTGACTGTAATCACTTAAAATTTTGTTAAAGTGACATAAAATCCGACCCTACCTTGCTTTGCACAAGCATTGAAGATCGGAATAGTCAGAAAAAACTGACAGAATTATAGTAAATTCAGCAGTCACAGGTTATACATTAGTATAATAATCAATATGAGCACATAATCAACTACAAATACATTTCAAGTATGTAGGAGAAACCTATTACTGAGATAGAGCATCGAGCGACTGGAACCGGAAGTGACATTGGGCACGCACACACAAGGGCACACACAAGGACGGAGCGGCGAGGTGCTAGAGCCGCAAGCCAGGGGAGCCAGAAGCCAGCAGCAAGGGGGAAGCCAGCAGCCAGGGAGAGCCAGCAGCCAGGAGGAAGCAGCGGCCGGAGGGAGCCAGCAGCCGGTGGGGAAGGGAGCCTGCAGCCGGGGAGAACAACTTCTGTGCACAGATCAGTGGAGCAGGGAGCAGATAAGTATTAACTTTCCCTATTAGCTTTTCCCACTGTGTTGTATAACTGATTGTCTTCCTGTGTCCATTACTGTATTTTATTGTTGAGTCCCTGTCTTTGTACTAAATTTATCCTTATCCTATCCATTTATTTATATATATTTGTTTTTATTTGTTTATTGTCCCTTATTCCTTTATTTTATTTATTATTTATTTGTCAGTGAGACAGTGTCTCTGGCATAGCTGTGTAATAATGATGTGTGTGTGTATGCTTAGTGAGTACTGCTAGCAGCAAGTCTCACAGCTTAACTGCAGTGTAGCAATGGGGTGTGGGGGGGGGGGGAGAAGGGGGTTGCTACACCAATGAGTCAAGGAGAGGAGGAGTGGTTGGATGGGACTCACACAGCAGGTGGTGAAAAGCTTAAAAAGGAGGAGTGGTTGGAAGGGGAAGGATCTGGTAGGTGTAGAAGGGATTAGTGAGGGTAAGGACTCTCAAGGGAAATTGGAGTGGGAGCCCACAGGTACCAAACTGGGTAAAGAGCAGCTTTTAGGAAGGAAATTGGTGAGCCAGTCCCTGTGGTTGACCCTTCTCTGCCTCATGTGGGGTGGATCCTTGGATTTTCCAGTTCCTCAGGAGGCTGTGGATTCTTCTTGCCCACTACCTGGTGGTTCTGTGGTCATCTCAGGCCATGAACCTCCCAGATGCCTGGCCTCCAGATAAACATGAAATGGTCATGGAGGTGGTCCTGGGCTCTGTAGAGGAGGAGGTGGAAAAAGCAAAGGAAAGTTGTGTCCCTTCTGAAGGGGCAATGGTGGACATTGTGAATGGTGAAGGGAAGGTTTTTGTGGGAAAAAAGGGAGTTATGCCGTATATCCCAGAAGCATGGGTCCTCAGCCTATATGATGTGCCACCATTAATGTGGCTTCTGTCTTGTCCGACCAAGCTTGATTTATGGGCTTTGTAATTTTTTTAAGCAGGATAAAGGCTGATTGTTTTTATTTCTGTAGTAGACTAGAATAAGCTGAGACAGTCCACTTCCATTATACCACCGGAATGTGACGGTCAGTGACCACCGTGCCATCACTTACCTGTATGCTTACACGTAACAGAATGATGGAACACTTACACGGTTTCTTTACATCTTCTGGGGTCCACTCCGAGATTAGACATTATGGCGTAATTACTCAGACGGGAATATAAAATAGAATAAAAAATAAGAATTTACTTACCGATAATTCTATTTCTCATAGTCCGTAGTGGATGCTGGGACTCCGTAAGGACCATGGGGAATAGCGGCTCCGCAGGAGACTGGGCACAAAAGTAAAAGCTTGAACTAGCTGGTGTGCACTGGCTCCTCCCCCTATGACCCTCCTCCAAGCCTCAGTTAGGATACTGTGCCCGGACAAGCGTACATAATAAGGAAGGATATTGAATCCCGGGTAAGACTCATACCAGCCACACCAATCACACCGTACAACCTGTGATCTGAACCCAGTTAACAGTATGATAAACGAAGGAGCTTCTGAAAAGATGGCTCACAACAATAATAACCCGAATTTTGTAACAATAACTATATACAAGTATTGCAGACAATCCGCACTTGGGATGGGCGCCCAGCATCCACTACGGACTATGAGAAATAGAATTATCGGTAAGTAAATTCTTATTTTCTCTAACGTCCTAAGTGGATGCTGGGACTCCATAAGGACCATGGGGATTATACCAAAGCTCCCAAACGGGCGGGAGAGTGCGGATGACTCTGCAGCACCGAATGAGAGAACTCCAGGTCCTCCTCAGCCAGGGTATCAAATATGTAGAATTTAGCAAACGTGTTTGCCCCTGACCAAGTAGCTGCTCGGCAAAGTTGTAAAGCCGAGACCCCTCGGGCAGCCGCCCAAGATGAGCCCACTTTCCGCGTGGAATGGGCTTTTACAGATTTTGGCTGTGGCAGGCCTGCCACAGAATGTGCAAGCTGAATTGTACTACAAATCCAACGAGCAATCGTCTGCTTAGAAGCAGGAGCACCCAGCTTGTTGGGTGCATACAGGATAAACAGCGAGTCAGATTTCCTGACTCCAGCCGTCCTGGAAATATATATTTTCAGGGCCCTGACTACGTCCAGTAACTTCGAGTCCTCCAAGTCCCTAGTAGCCGCAGGCACCACAATAGGTTGGTTCAAATGAAACGCTGAAACCACCTTTGGGAGAAATTGAGGACGAGTCCTCAATTCTGCCCTATCCGTGTGAAAAATCAGGTAAGGGCTTTTATAAGATAAAGCCGCCAATACTGAGACACGCCTGGCTGAAGCCAGGGCTAACAGCATTACCACCTTCCATGTGAGATATTTTAATTCCACAGTGGTGAGTGGTTCAAACCAATGTGATTTTAGGAACCCCAAAACCACATTGAGATCCCAAGGTGCCACCGGGGGCACAAAAGGAGGCTGTATATGCAGTACCCCTTTGACAAACGTCTGGACTTCAGGCACTGAAGCCAGTTCTTTTTGGAAGAAAATCGACAGGGCCGAAAGTTGAACCTTAATGGACCCTAATTTTAGGCCCATAGACAGTCCTGTTTGCAGGAAATGTAGGAAGCGACCCAGATGAAATTCCTCTGTAGGGGCCTCTTTGGCCTCACACCACGCAACATATTTTCGCCAAATGCGGTGATAATGTTTTGCGGTTACATCCTTCCTGGCCTTTATCAGGGTAGGGATGACTTCTTCTGGAATGCCTTTTTCATTCAGGATTCGGCGTTCAACCGCCATGCCGTCAAACGCAGCCGCAGTAAGTCTTGGAACAGACAAGGTCCCTGCTGGAGCAGGTCCTTTCTTAGAGGTAGAGGCCACGGGTCCTCCGTGAGCATCTCTTGAAGTTCCGGGTACCAAGTCCTTCTTGGCCAATCCGGAACCACGAGTATAGTTCTTACTCCTCTCCTTTTTATGATTCTCTTTTGGTATGAGAGGCAGAGGAGGGAACACATACACTGACTGGTACACCCATTGTTATGATTCCCGTACTCCAGACCAGAGGAGATCTTATGGCAGAGGTCTGAGTACTGGAAAGATATGCTGGTTACGGGAGCAGGAAAGCCTAGTAACCCCTGGCGCCCTAACTCCGTTGTCTCGCCCGTGTTATCAGAAATCCCCTGCGAGACTATGGTTGCTTGAGCCCATGGCAGCCGCGTTCGAAGGGCGGATTATGTCTGCCCAACCCCGATGCCCCCTCAGGTCTTAATGGGAGACAAAGGGAAATCCGAGACAGGGTGATAACAAGGGGCCCTCTGACTAAGCAACCAGGCCAGGGGCTACAAGCTATCTAACTTAAACCAAAAGTATGTGCGGACAAACCGCCAGGGAAAAGGACAACCAAAGATCCACTGATCCGTTACTCCTATCCAGCACCGCTGGATACCAGAGTGGATTTGTGGGAGCGGAATCCTCCGCAAAAGCTCCGGAGCACAATGAAACTAAATAATAAACAGTAAGCGGTCAAGCCGCAACACACGGCTACGCCGCGACTCACGAACACCACAGGATGTTAAAGGTGCTCGGTCGGACTCCAGGAATAGATGACAAATTCCGAGTACTGGACCACTGAGGACAGGAACAACCGGATTGAGCAGGACTGGAAACTCTCTGTAACTGACACAGCAAACAGGAAGCTATTACCTGCGTCTGTGAGAAGTCCTGAGAGTGCTTTTATTTGGGAACCCTCCAATCAGGATCCAGACAGGGTAATAATCATCATGCCGTGCAGCTGCATGCTGCACGGCCAGGATACAAATGAACTGATTAATTAGACCTAGCAACGGGGAACGCGGTCCGACAGTGGCGTCCCCGTTGCTATGGTCTGATCGGCTCCGTGCGCCCGGCGTCTAGCGTTGCTAGGGAGCCGGCGGCTGTCTGCCTGCGGCGTCCCTAGTTGCTAGGCGCCGGGCCGCACTGACGGGCGGACCCTCGGCGCCTAACACCCATGGTGTTACCAGAGCGTCCACCGCTATTGCCTGAGGGTCCCTTGACCTGGCGCAATATCTGTCTAGTTTTTTGTTGAGACGGGACGCCATCATGTCCACCTTTGGTTTTTCCCAACGGTTTACCATCTCTTGGAAGACTTCTGGATGAAGTCCCCACTCCCCCGGGTGAAGGTCGTGTCTGCTGAGGAAGTCCGCTTCCCAGTTGTCCACTCCCGGAATGAACACTGCTGACAGTGCTATCACATGATTCTCCGCCCAGCGAAGAATCCTTGCAGCTTCTGCCATCGCCCTCCTGCTTCTCGTGCCGCCCTGTCTGTTTACGTGGGCGACTGACGTGATGTTGCCCGATTGGATCAATACCGCCTGACCCTGAAGCAGGGGTTTTGCTTGACTTAGGGCATTGTAAATGGCCCTTAGTTCCAGAATGTTTATATGAAGAGATGTTTCCATGCTTGACCACAAGCCCTGGAAATTTTGTCCCTGTGTGACTGCTCCCCAGCCTCTCAGGCTGGCATCTGTGGTCACCAGGATCCAATCCTGAATGCCGAATCTGCGGCCCTCTAGTAGATGAGCACTCTGCAGCCACCACAGAAGAGACACCCTTGTCCTTGGCGACAGGGTTATCCGCTGATGCATCTGAAGATGCGATCCGGACCATTTGTCCAGAAGATCCCACTGAAACGTTCTTGCATGGAATCTTCCGAATGGAATCGCTTCGTAAGAAGCCACCATTTTTCCCAGGACCCTCGTGCACTGATGCACTGACACCTGGCCTGGTTTTAGGAGATTCCTGACTAGCTCGGATAACTCCCTGGCCTTCTCCTCTGGGAGAAACACCTTTTTCTGGACTGTGTCCAGAATCATTCCTAGGAACAGGAGACGTGTCGTTGGAATCAGCTGCGATTTTGGAATATTTAGAATCCACCCGTGCTGACGTAACACTAACTGAGATAGTGCTACTCCGACTTCTAACTGTTCCCTGGACCTTGCCCTTATCAGGAGATCGTCCAAGTAAGGGATAATTAACACGCCTTTTCTTCGAAGAAGAATCATCATTTCGGCCATTACCTTGGTAAAGACCCGAGGTGCCGTGGACAACCCAAACGGCAGCGTCTGAAACTGATAATGACAGTTTTGTACTACAAACCTGAGGTACCCTTGGTGAGAAGGGTAGATTGGGACGTGGAGATAAGCATCTTTGATGTCCAGAGACACCATATAGTCCCCTTCTTCCAGGTTTGCTATCACTGCTCTGAGTGACTCCATCTTGAATTTGAACCTCTTTATGTAAGTGTTCAAGGATTTTAGATTTAAAATTGGTCTCACCGAGCCGTCCGGCTTCGGTACCACAAACAGCGTAGAATAATACCCCTTTCCCTGTTGTAGGAGAGGTACCTTGATTATCACCTGCTGGGAATACAGCTTGTGAATGGCTTCCAAAACTGCCTCCCTGTCGGAGGGAGACTTTGGTAGAGCAGACTTCAGGAACCGGCGAGGGGGAGACGTCTTGAATTCCAGTTTGTACCCCTGTGATACTACCTGCAGAATCCAGGGGTCCACTTGCGAGTGAGCCCACTGCGCTGTGAAATTTTTGAGACGGGCCCCCACCGTGTCCGAGTCCGCATGTAAAGCCCCAGCGTCATGCTGAAGACTTGGCAGAAGCAGAGGAGGGCTTCTGCTCCTGGGAAGAGGCTGCCTGGTGCAGTCTTTTTCCTCTTCCTCTGCCCCGGGGCAGAAATGAGTGGCCTTTTGCCCGCTTGTACTTATGGGAACGAAAGGACTGAGTTTGAAAAGACGGTGTCTTTTTCTGCTGAGAGGTGACCTGGGGCAAAAAGGTGGACTTTCCGGCCGTTGCCGTGGCCACCAGGTCCGAAAGACCGGCCCCAAATAACTCCTCCCCTTTATACGGCAATACTTCCATATGTCGTTTGGAATCCGCATCCCCTGACCACTGTCGCGTCCATAACGCTCTTCTGGCGGAAATGGACATAGCACTCACTCTTGATGCCAGGGTGCAAATATCCCTCTGTGCATCACGCATATATAGTAATGCATCCTTCAAATGCTCTATAGTTAGTAATATACTGTCCCTATCCAGGGTATCAATATTTTCAGTCAGGGATTCCGACCACGCCACTCCAGCACTGCACATCCAGGCTGAGGCAATTGCTGGTCGCAGTATAACACCAGTATGTGTGTATATACCCTTCAGGATATTTTCCAGCCTTCTATCCGCTGGTTCTTTGAGGGCGGCCGTATCAGGAGACGGTAACGCTACTTGTTTAGATAAATGTGTGAGCGCTTTATCTACTCTAGGGGGTGTTTCCCAACGCGCCCTAACCTCTGGCGGGAAAGGGTATAGTGCCAATAATTTATTAGAAACTAGCACTTTTTTATCGGGGGAAACCCACGCTTTATCACACACCTCGTTTAATTCATCTGACTCAGGAAAAGCTACTGGTAGTTTTTTCACTCCCCACATAATACCCTTCTTTGTGGTACTTGTAGTGTCAGAAATGTTCAATGCCTCCTTCATTGCCGTGATCATGTAACGTGTGGCCCTACTGGACATTACGTTTGTCTCCTCACCATCGACACTGGACTCAGTATCCGTGTCTGGGTCGACCCACTGAGGTAACGGGCGTTTTATCGCCCCTGATGGTGTCTGAGACGCCTGGACAGGCACTAATTGATTTGTCGGCTGTCTCATGTCGTCAACAGTTTTTTGTAAAGTGCTGACATTGTCACGTAGTTCTTTAAATACAACCATCCAGTCAGGTGTCGACTCCCTAGGGGGTGACATCACTAACACAGGCAATTGCTCTGCTTCCACATCATTTTCCTCCTCATACATGTCGACACAATCGTACCGACACCCAGCACACACACAGGGAATGCTCTGATAGAGGACATGACCCCACTAGCCCTTTGGGGAGACAGAGGGAGAGTTTGCCAGCACACACCAGAGCGCTATATATATATATATAGGAATAACCTTATATAAGTGTTACTCCCTTTTATAGCTGCTGTTATAATTTAGCTGCCAATAGTGCCCCCCCTCTCTCGTTTTTACCCTGATTCTGTAGGGACTGCAGGGGAGAGTCAGGGAGCCGTCCTTCCAGCGGAACTGTGAGGGAAAATGGCGCTTGTGTGCGGAGGAGATAGGCTCCGCCCCTTCACGACGGCCTTATCTCCCGCTTTTTTCTGGAAAACTGGCAGGGGTTAAATACATCCATATAGCCCAGGAGCTATATGTGATGTATTTATTTTGCCATCCTAAGGTATTTCTGATTTTTATTGCGTCTCAGGGCGCTCCCCCCCAGCGCCCTGCACCCTCAGTGACCGGAGTGTGAAGTGTGCTGAGAGCAATGGCGCACAGCTGCGGTGCTGTGCGCTACCTTATTGAAGACAGGACATCTTCTGCCGCCAATTTCCCGGACCTCTTCAATCTTCTGGCTCTGTAAGGGGGCCGGCGGCGCGGCTCTGGGACCCATCCATGGCTGGGCCTGTGATCGTCCCTCTGGAGCTAATGTCCAGTAGCCTAAGAAACCCAATCCACTCTGCACGCAGGTGAGTTCGTTTCTTCTCCCCTTAGTCCCACAATGCAGTGAGCCTGTTGCCAGCAGGTCTCACTGAAAATAAAAAACCTAAAATAAACTTTTACTCTATGCAGCTCAGGAGAGCCACCTAGTGTGCACCCTTCTCGGCCGGGCACAAAAATCTAACTGAGGCTTGGAGGAGGGTCATAGGGGGAGGAGCCAGTGCACACCAGCTAGTCAGAAAGCTTTTACTTTGTGCCCAGTCTCCTGCGGAGCCGATATTCCCCATGGTCCTTAAGGAAGTCCCAGCATCCACTTAGGACGTAAGAGAAATAAAAGCTATACAGCAATAATTAGATGCAAACAAAAGCTTTTATTATGAAATACAGGGGAGTATCTGCACCATATAGATGTAACATACAACAAACCACCGCAGATGGAACCCGGGTGACTCTAATGCACATGATAATGTACAGGGTATATATGGATAGGATCTTGTATCAGAAAACACTCAGCACTCCTGATCAAGATGAGTGTCAGCAACAAGTTAGGTAAACTAGAAGTGAAAACACGTTCCAATGGCCGCCATACTGTCGTGCAGAAATACAGATTGTGCAAACTGGTATTACACATTCACATTTACACAAAGCACAAGATACAAAATAAACAGCAGAAAAAAGACCTAAGCATTTGGGATGTATTATTTAGGAAGTAAATAGAGGTATATTAATGAAAAGCGTGAGTAACAGTCATCAGTCTGCTTGAGAAGCAATATCTGCCGGTCAGCCCGGGTGCAGCACAGTGTCTAGCGTCACGTCGCAGAGGGAGAAGTTTATGTAACAGAGGTGGGAAAGACGAGCGTTTGCAATAACGCTGGCAGCCTAAATTGGAAGCGGCAGTCTGACCAGTGTGGAGGACGAGGTGAGCACATGATTATACACCTCTTGCTAATAAAAATCCTTGCCGTCTAATTTTCCCATCACTCAGTTATCTAATATCTGCACGAAGGATAAGAGTGCCCCTCTTGTTGTACAGCGATACAAAGACTGCCTATAGCGTGCCCATTCTGGGTTACAATAATTAAGAGACTGCTCCACAGTACAAGTCATTGAGCAAATTAATATTCCACCCTGAGTATCACATAAACCAACCTTATACTAAAAATTACTTCACGGACTTCCAGATATGTCCGCATATAAAGGAACTGCCACCAGCGGACGGGAAGTGTATCTTTAATTACGAAGTTGGACATTTATACATATATATATTTTTTGTGAGCATTTTGATACATGTTTACTACAAAGGATATCTTGGAGTGTAGCCTTTCAGATACAGGAATGCACTTGTTTTAAATTGTTCTATTTAAAGGATTATATTAATCTGTTTATATCTACCGGCCGGTACTTTATATATACAAATAGTTTTATAGCTTAAATAAATCATTACTTATACACTGTTACATGGTTTGTTTGTTTATTATATTTTCATATCGGCGCCTCAACTCTTTTTTCCACTTGTTGGGAAAAAGAACTTTTCAGATTTCTTTTGCTTGTGAAGGTCTCTAGAGTGCAGGCCTCTTGGACTGTGCAAGGCAGTGAGTTCCATGGTCAGGGCTGCAAAGCTAAAAGTTCAGCCCATAAATGAATGACAGGAGATTCTTGGTACTGCTGGTAACAGTCCATCTGTAGAAGCCAGCAAGCAGGGCAGTAAGGAGGCAGAAGCTTCTTCTAGTACCTTGGACCATGTAATGTTGAGCTGGGACAGTCAGTTAGCCAATTATGAAATAGATTTTCCATCTTACAGGCAGCCGGTGAAGGGAGTAGAGAATGGGTGTTAGGAGGCAGGAACGGGCTGGTTAGGTAACAGCTTGGCTGCTGCATTCTGTACTAGCTGCAAGCTTTGTAATTCTTTTGCTGGGTGACCCAGGTAGATGGCATTGCAGTAGTCTATGAACTTCTGAGGGAATCAAGAGCTTGATTCTGGCTATGGTCCACAGATGGAAGAATGAGGATTAGTATGTGGCAGATACCTGATGTCTGTGTCAGCCACATACCAGGACATCACAAAGATTCAGCACATGTTCAGTATTTTCAATTCTGAGCACCAAAGCGTAAATCCAGATGGTTGGTAAAGCTGTAGTCTTGTCCTTTGTTGGTGAGCTTCTATTATGTTTCACAAAGATTCAGTCACAACCAACTGGCATCATCCACCCCTGGCGCTCAGCTAGACAACCATTTAGGATTGGTATTAGGTTCTCAGTACATGGAGCAAAAAGCAGGTCATCTGCATAGCAGTGGTAGACCAGGCCATGACGTCTGATTATATCACCCAGTGGTAGCATGTATATTTTATAAAGCATAGGAGATAGGATTCCCCCTTGAGGAACATTGCACGACAGTGATAATTATACTTCAGAAGATTTAAATGGTTATGTACTTGGGTAATGTCTAATATGTTCAACAAGAGCGGTTACATTTCTCTCACAGCATGAAAATGGCTTCTCACCTGTGTGACTTTTCTGATGTGTAACAAGATTTGATTTCAGTGCAAAACATTTCCCACACTCAGAACATGAATACGGCTTCTCACCTGTGTGACTTCTCTGATGTGTAACAAGATCTGGTTTCGATGAAAAACATTTCCCACACTCAGAACAGGAATACGGATTCTCACCTGTGTGACTTCTCTCATGTCTATCAAGAGCTTATTTCCCACACCCAGAACAGGAATATGGCTTCTCACCTGTGTGACTTTTCTGATGTGTAACAAGATCTGATTTCCGTACAAAACATTTCCCACACGCAGAACAGGAAAATGGCTTCTCACCTGTGTGACTTCTTCTCTGATGTATAACAAGATGTGATTTGTGTGCAAAACATTTCCCACACTCAGAACAGGAATATGGCTTCTCACCTGTGTGACTTCTCTGATGTACAACAAGATGTGATTTCCGTGCAAAACATTTCAGACACTCAGCACAGGAATATGGCTTCTCACCTGTGTGACTTCTCTGATGACTAACAAGATCTGGTTTCGATGAAAAACATTTCCCACACTCAGAACAGGAATACGGCTTCTCACCTGTGTGACTTCTCTGATGTGTAACAAAATGTGATTTGTGTGCAAAACATTTCCCACACTCAGAACAGGAATACGGCTTCTCATCTGTGTGACTTCTCTGATGTATAACAAGAGCTGATTTCCGTGCAAAACATTTCCGACACTCAGAACAGGAATATGGCTTCTCACCTGTGTGACTTCTCTGATGTGTAACAAGAGCTGATTTCTGTGTGTAACATTTCCCACACTCAGAACAGGAAAATGGCATCTCACCTATGTGACTTCTCTGATGTGTAACAAGAACTGATTTACATGCAAAACATTTCCTACACTCAGAACAGGAATATGGCTTCTCCCCTGTGTGACTTCTCTCATGTCTAACAAGATAAGATTTATATGTAAAACATTTCCCACACTCAGAACATGCAAATGGCCTCTCATCTGCTTTAGCTGGCTGATTAGTAATAAGGTTTGTGTTCTGTGTAAAACATATGGCATCTATAGAACAGGGAAACACTGTATCTACTCTCAGAGCTGTCACAGATGCACCAATATCAGAGTGATCAGGAGAACATTTCTCAGGATCAGAGGGATCAGCTGATCGAGCTGGATGAATAATTTGGGTAATGGGGTTAGCTCCTGGAGAATCCTGCCTACTGTCATTATCTGTTATTTCAGAATCCAGAGATAACATTAGATGTCCTTCTGAGATATTCCTGCTTGTGTGTCTCTGCTGGAAATAAAATACATTAATAAATATAATGAGTAGACAAGACCCAGGGTGTTACAGGATACATTATATAATTCTATAACATACATTTTTACCAGTAATCATTAATTTTATGTTTATTAAAAAACAAAAAAGTTAGGATGCTTAGACTGGAGCTTGATCAACACTGAACGCTCATGTGGGATTACTAGAGGTGACATGGACGCTCATGTGGGATTACTAGAGGTGACATGGACGCTCATATGGGATTACTAGAGGTGACATGGACGCTCATGTGGGATTACTAGAGGTGACATGGACGCTCATGAGGGATTACTAGAGGTGACACGGATGCTCATTTGGGATTACTAGAGGTGACATGGACGCTCATGTGGGATTAGTAGAGGTGACATGGACCTCATGTGGGATTAGTAGAGGTGACATGGACGCTCATGTGGGATTAGTAGAGGTAACACGGACGCTCATGTGGGATTACTAGAGGTGACACGGACGCTCATGTGGGGTTACTGGAGGTGACACGGACGCTCATGTGGGATTAGTAGAGGTGACTCGGATGCTCATTTGGGATTACTAGAGGAGACATGGACGCTCATGTGGGATTAGTAGAGCTGACATGGACGCTCATGTGGGATTACTAGAGGTGACATGGACGCTCGTGGGAGTATTAGAGGTGACATGGATGCTCATGTGGGATTAGTAGAGGTGACATGGACGCTCATGTGGGATTACTAGAGGTGACATGGACGCTCATGTGGGATTACTAGAGGCGACATGGACGGTCATGTGGGATTAGTAGAGGTGACATGGACGCTCATGTGGGATTACTAGGAGACATGGATGCTCATGTGGGATTACTAGAGGTGACATGTACGCTCATGTGGGATTACTAGAGGTGACATGGACGCTCATGTGGGATTACTAGGAGGTGACATGGACGCTCATGTGGGATTACTAGAGGTGACACGGACGCTCATGTGGGATTACTAGAGGTGACACGGACGCTCATGTGGGAGTACTAGAGGTGACATGGGCGCTCATGTGGGATTACTGGAGGTGACATGGCCGCTCATGTGGGATTACTAGAGGTGACACGGACGCTCATGTGGGATTACTAGAGGTGACATGGACGCTCATGTGGGATTACTAGAGGTGACACAGACGCTCATGTGGGATTACTAGAGGTGACACAGACGCTCATGTGGGGTTACTAGAGGTGACATGGACGCTCATGTGGGAGTACTAGAGGTGACATGGACGCTCATGTGGGATTACTAGAGGTGACATGGACGCTCATGTGGGATTAGTAGAGGTGACATGGATGCTCCTGTGGGATTACTAGAGGTGACATGGACGCTCATGTGGGATTACTAGAGGCGACATGGACGCTCATGTGGGATTACTAGAGGCGACATGGACGCTAATGTGGGTTTACTAGAGGCGACATGGACGCTCATGTGGGATTAGTAGAGGTGACATGGACGCTCATGTGGGATTACTAGAGGTGACATGGAAACTCATGTGGGATTACTAGAGGTGACATGGATGCTCATGTGGGATTACTAGGTGACATGGACGCTCATGTGGGATTACTAGAGGTGACATGGACGTTCATGTGGGATTACTAGAGGTGACATGGACGCTCATGAGGGATTACTGGAGGTGACACGGACGCTCATGTGGGATTACTAGAGGTGACATGGACGCCCCCGTGGGATTACTAGAGGTGACATGGACTTTGCAATAATAAAACACCAAAGAAGAGAAAGTGCTGTCCTGTTTGTGCACTAATAAATAATATATAACCTTTATTAAGTACAGTAAAGTATGTAAGATAAATCAGTGATATATTAAACACAAAGGTAAATGTATAAAGGTGAATAATGTAATAAACAAACAAGTCTATTTGTTGTTAAACATCGGCATGTATATTATATTGGGTGATAACTGATTCAGTGCTGGTAATCCTGTTCAGTAAGAATATATTTATATATTTCACCCATACGAGGACGGGCTAAATTACATTCAATTATATTGTGGCAGAGTTTCCTCCAGCGGTAATCTCAATGTAACATCATACTGTATGTATAAACATTTTATGGGGGGGATTCAGTTCATCGCAAAAACTCCCTATCCAATTAGCCGCAAAAAGTTATTGGTGATAATTCTCCATAGGTTTTCTATTTTGCGCACAAATGTCTGCACACTGAGCAGTTGTGCGGTGTTAGGAGGAACTCATTTAAAAAGGCTTTTAAGATGTTTCCTACTGTATTGTCTTACTGACCTATAGTTTCCTATCGTATTGTCTTACTGACCTATAGTTTCTTACTTTATTGTCTTACTGACCTTTAGTTTCCTACTGTATTGTCTTACTGACCTATAGTTTCTTACTCTATTGTCTTACTGACCTATAGTTTCCTATCGTATTGTCTTACTGACCTATAGTTTCTTACTTTATTGTCTTACTGACCTTTAGTTTCCTACTGTATTGTCTTACTGACCTATAGTTTCCTAGAGTATTGTCTTACTGACCTATAGTTTACTGTATTGGCTAACTGATCTATAGTTTCTTATTGTATTGTCTTACTGACCTATAGTTTCTTACTGACCTATGGTGTGTTATGCGGCTTTCAGATCGCAAATGCCGGATCCTACCCGGTAAGAGAAACGTGTACTTACCGGGTGGGATCCAGCATTTGCACTCCGTTGCTGGCTTTCCGACCCGGCAATATACCGGGTCGGTTGCCATAGCAGCGGAGGGTGCAGCAGCAGCAGGGGCGGGGGTGAAGGCGGTGCCGGGAGATGAGCTCATCTCCTGCGCCGCCTATGCTGTGAATGGGAGCCGTGTCGCATCGGAACGGCTCCCATTCACACTGCACCTGATCTGGTAATCAACCCGGTAACAACCCTTCTTTTTTACCGGGTTGAATTATCGAGTCAGGCGATCCGCTAATTCAGAAAAGGACCTTTCACATCGCACACTGACCCGATTGGACACGGCAATATGCCGTGTCGATACCGGGTTTTTAGTGCGATGTGAAAGGGGTATTAATGTATTGTTTTACTGACCTAGTTTCCCACTGTATTGTGTTACTGACCTACAGTTTCCTTTTGTATTGTCTTAATGACCTACAGTTTTATACTGTATTGTCTAACTGACCTACTGTTTCCTACTGTATTGTCTTACTGACCTATAGTTTCCTTCTGTATTGTCTTACTGACCTACACTTTCCCACTGTATTGTCTTACTGACCTATAGTTTCCTACTGTATTGTCTTACTGACCTGCAGTTTCCTACTGTTTTGTCTTACTGACCTATAGATTCCTTTTGTATTGTCTTACTGACCTATAGCTTCCTTTTGTATTGTCTTAATGACCTATAGTTTCCCACTATATTGTCTTACTGGCCTACAGTTTTCTACTGTACTGTCTTACTGACCTATAGTTTCCTACTGTATTGTCTAACTGACCTACTGTTTCCTATTGTATTGTCTTACTGACCTATAGTTTCCTATTGTATTGTCTTACTGACCTATAGTTTCCCACTATATTGTCTTACTGACCTATAGTTTTCTACTGTATTGTCTTACTGACCTATAGTTTCCTACTGTATTGCCTTACTGACCTATAGTTTCCTACTGTATTGTCTTACTGACCTATAGTTTCCTTCTGTATTGTCTTACTGACCTACTGTTTCCTACTGTTTTGTCTTACTGACCTATAGATTCCTACTGTATTGCCTTACTGACCTATAGTTTCCTTCTGTATTACATAGCAACATAGTATCTAAGGTTTAAAAAATAGGATTTGAATTACCTACCGGTAAATCCTTTTCTCGTAGTCCGTAGAGGATGCTGGTCCATATTAGTACCATGGGGGTATAGACAGGTCCACTAGCAGCCATGAGCACTTTAAGAGTTTAATAGTGTGGGTTGGCTCCTCCCTCTATGCCCCTCCTACCAGACTCTAGAAACTGTTCCAGAGGAGACAACATACTTTGAGAGAAGGAAATACACAGATAATGGTGAGATTCATACCAGCTCACACAACAGGCAAATCCGGCCAACATGCCGGAAATCTCAGCAACAGCTGAAACAGTAAATAACGCAGAACTTACCTAGGAACCAGGCAGTACTGAACTATAAAACCAAAGCAGGAAAACACAGCGCTGGGCGGGCGCCCAGCATCCTCTACGGATTACGAGAAAAGGATTTACCAGTAGGTAATTAAAATCCTATTTTCTCTTACGTCCTAGAGGATACTGGGGTCCATATAAGTACCATGGGGATGTACCAAAGCTCCCTGAACAGCAGGGAGAGCGCGAAGGCTCCTGCAAAACTGCTTGACCAAACTTGAGGTCATCAGAGGCCAAGGTATCGAACTTGTAAAACTTTGCAAACGTGTCCGACCCAGACCAAGTAGCTGCTCAGCAAAGCTATATAGCCGATACACCCCGGGCAGCCACCCAGGAAGAGTCCACCTTACGAGTAGAGTGGACCTTTACAGATTTTGGACATGGCAATCCTGCCGTAAAATATGCATGCTGGATGGTGAACCTGATCCAGCATGAAATTGACTGCTTAGAAGCAGGACACCCAATTTTCTTGAGATCATAGAAGACAAACAGAGAGTCAGTTTTCCTATGACGAGCCGTACTCTTCACATAAATCTTCAAAGCCCTCACAACATCCAAGGCCTTTGAAGCAATTGAGGTGTCAGTAGCCACTGGCACCACAATAGGTTGGTTGATATGAAAAGCTGATACAACTTTAGGCAGGAACTGCGGACGAGTCCTGAGTTCCGCCCTATCTTCATGGAAGATCAGATAGGGACTTTTACAGGAGAAAGCCCCAATTCCGACACGCATTGAACAGAAGCTAAGGCCAACAAAGTGACCGCCTTCCACGTGAGAAACTTGATTTCAGCCTCCTGTAGAGGCGCAAACCAATCCGATTGCAGGAACTGTAATACCACATCAAGATCCCAGGGTGCCATTGGCTCCACAAAGGGAGGCTGGATGTGCAGAACCCCTGTCAAAAAGGTCTGAACCTCAGGAAGGACAGCCAATTGCTTTTGGAAGAAAATGGATAAAGCTGAGATCTGAACCTTGATGGAGCCCATTTTCAGGCCCATATCCACACCTGCTTGCAGGAAAAGGAGCAAACGTCCAAGCTGAAACTCCACCACAGTACATTCTTGGATTCACCCCAAGACACACATTTTTTCCAAATTCAATGGTAATATTTAAACGTTACCCCCTTCCTAGCCTGTATCAGGGTAGGAATCACCTCGCTTGGGATACCCTTCTGAGCTAAGGTCTGGTGCTCAACCGCCATGCCATCAAACGTAGCCGTGGTAAGTCTTGATAAGCGAACGGCCCCTGCAGCAGCAGATCCTCCCGAAGAGGTAAGGGACGTGGATATTGCAGAAGATCCAGCAAATCTGCGTACCAAGCCCTCCTTGGCCAGTCCGGAGCAATGACGATTGCCAGAACCTTTGTTCTTCTTACAAGTTGAAGAACTCTTGGAATCAGAGTAAGTGGAGGGAACACATACACTGACGTGAACCAGTGCGTCCACCGCCACTGCCTGCGTGTCTCTCGACCTGGAACAGTACCTCCGCAGCTTCTTGTTGAGACTGGAGGCCATCGTGTCTATGTGAGGAACCACCCCACCAACCAGTTACCTCCTCGAACACCTCCTGGTGGAGGCCCCACTCTCCTGGATGGCGATAGTGTCTGCTGAAGAAGTCTGCTTCCCAGCTTTCTAATCCCAGAATGAAGATTGCTGACATCGCCACTGCGTGCCTTTGTGCCCAGAGGATTCTTGACACCTCCGACATTGCAGCCCTGCTCTTCGTTCTGCCTTGTTGGTTTATGTAGGCCACTGTGGTCACGTTGTCCGACTGCACCTGAACAGCTCAATCCTGTAGAAGGTGTGCTGCTTGAAGAAGGCGGTTGTACACGGCCCTTAGCTCCAGTACTTGTGGGTACCAGAAGCAGGCTTCTGGTCTTGGGAACCTGCGGGAGCAGGCTTTTTTCCGTTAGCACGACCACCTCTGAAGGTGTGAGAAGGCTTGTTCTTTCTAGGCCTCGCGGGCCGAAAGAACTGCGACGTGGCTGGTGTAAAAGGCTTCTTCGTAGACGGTGCAGCTGAGGGGAGAAAAGGAGACTTACCCGTAGTAGCCGTGGAAATCCACGCATCCAGCGCCTCCCCAAATAAAGCCTGACCTGTGTAGGGTAGGCCCTCAACGCTTTTCCTGGATTCCGCGTCCGCCATCCATTAACGCAGCCAGAGACCCCTTCGAGCCGAGACGGACATGGAGGAGATCCCCGCAGCCATGGAACCCAGGTCCTTCATGGAATCTACCCTGAACCCTGCAGAATCCTGAATGTTACGTAAGAATAAATCAACGTCACCTTTATCCATTGTAGTCAAGTCCTCCTGCAGAGTGATTGACCATCTGGCTATAGCTTTAGAAATCCATGCACAGGCAGTAGTAGACCGCAGTATAGCCCCTGAAGCCGTATATATGGATTTGAGCGTAGCATCCACCTTGCGATCAGCCGGGTCCTTCAACGCGGTAGTTCCCGGGACTGGTAAAACAAGTTATTTTGACAGCCTGGAAACAGAGATGTCCACTATAGGTGGAGACTCCCATTTCATTTTTTCATCCTCTGGGAATGGAAAAGCAACCAAGACCCTTCTTAGGGATCTATAGATGTAAGACTAACTGGTCTATAATAACCTGGTTCAGCTTTACTTTCCTTTTAGAATATTGGCACTACTTCCGCTATACGCCAGTCTTTGGGAACCATACCTGATATAACTGAATCTTTAAAGATCAAAAATAGCGGTCTGGCAAGTTCACAGTGAAGCTCCATAAGAACCCTTGGGTGAATTCCATCGGGACCCGGTGACTTATTAAGCTTTACATTTATTAATCGGTCACAGACTACCTCCTCACTTAAATAAGCACTTAGCAGTGGGACATTATCTTTGTTGAGATTGTGTGTTAGTCCCAGCATTTGGTCTTCTCTTGTAAATACAGTTGGAAAAAAACTACATTTAGTTTGTCCGCTATGTCATTATCATTTTTGATTAAGACTCCCAATTTGTCTTTTAAAGGGTCTATATCAGGCATTCCCAAACGCGGTCCTCAAGGCACACCAACAGTGCAGGTTTTAGTGATATCCAGGCTTCAGCACAGATGGTTAAATCAAAATAACTGAAGTACTAATTAAGTCACCTGTGTTCAAGTCTGGATGTCACTAAAACCAGGACTGTTAATGTGCCTTGAGGGGGTGGTATTCATGTGACCGCCGGTCAGCTGACCGACAGTCACATGACTTCCTCTAGCAGCCCGACGGGTCATTAAACCGATGGTTGGCATGCTGACCAACAGGGACTATTTCCACTCGGGGGGTGTCCACGGCACCCATAGAGTGGGAATAGAACCCGTGGCGACCGCAGGTCGCCACCGAGCCCGCAGCGTGGTGAGCGCAGCGAGCCCGCAAGGGGCTTGCTGCACTCGCTCCTCCCCGCCGGGATCCTGGCGTCGGTATGCTGCCGGGATCCCGGCGTCGGTAAGCTGACCTGTGGTCAGGAGACCGCCGGTCAGCCGTACTACACCCCCTTGAGGACCGTGGTTGGGAAACACTGGTCTATACTCTCCTTTAATCTCTTGCTGTTGATATATATATATATTTTTTAAAAACAGGATTTTAATACCTATAGTACCGGTAAATCCTTTTCTCGTAGTCCGTAGGGTATGCTGGAGTCCAATTTAGTAACATGGGGTATAGACGGTTCCGCAGGAGCCTTTGGCACTTTAAGACTTTTTAACTAGAGTGAGCTGGCTCCTCCCTCTATGCATCTCCTCCAGACCTCAGTATAGGAACTGTGCCCGAGGAGACGGACAACTTCGAGAGAAGAGTAATATTAAACTAGGGCGAGATTCATACCAGCCCACACTCTACAGATATGCCGCCAAACATTGCCATAACACAACCCATGCCAACGTGCATGTACAACGTAACAGCCAACCGCTGTAACCAATCAAAACACATGAGAACTGTGTAAAGAATTATAATAATAATAATACGAGTATGCAGGGTAAATAGCACAGGGTGGGTGCCCAGCATCCTCTACGGACTATGAGAAAAGGATTTACCAGTAGGTATTAAAATCCTGTATTCTCTTATGTCCTAGAAGATGCTGGGGTCCAATTCAGTACCATGGGGATGTACCAAAGCTCCCAGTACGGGCGGGAGAGTGCTAATGTTCATGCAACACTGACTGACCAAACTGAAAGTCGTCAGACGCCAAGGTGTCAAACTTGTAAAATTTAGCAAACGTGTTTGAACCTGACCAAGTAGCCGCTCGGCAAATCTGCAAAGCCGAGACACCCCGGGCAGCCGCCCAGGACGAACCCACTTTCCTTGTAGAGCGGGCCTTTACCGAAGTCGGTATTGGCAAGCCTGCCTTTGAATGAGCGTACTGAATCGTACCTCTGATCCAGCGAGCAACAGTCTGCTTAGAAGCAGGACACTCAATCTTGTTGGGGTCATAAAGAACAAACAAAGCCTCCGTTTTCCTAAACGGAACTGTCTGTGATACACAAATCCTGAGAGCCCTGACGACATCTAAGGATTTGGAAATGGCTGAAGTGCCAGAAGCCACTGGCACTACCACAGGTTGGTTAATATGGAAAGAAGACACAACCTTAGGAAGAAATTGCTGACGCGTGCGTAGCTCAGCTCTATCCTCATGAAAAACGAGATAAGGGATCTTGTGAGGCAGAGCCGCTAATTCAGACACATCTGCCTGATGCCAAGGCCAGCAGCATAACCACTTTCTAAGTGAGAAACTTCAACTCCACCTCTTGTAGAGGCTCAAACCAGTCCGATTTAAGGAACTGCAACACCACATTAAGATCCCAAGGTGCCGCAGGAGGCACAAAAGGAGGTTGGATGCGCAGAACCGGATGGAGATCGTGTCTGCTGAGGAAGTCTGCTTCCCAGTTGTCCCCTCCCAGAATGAAGATTGCTGACAGAGCTTTGGCATGTCTTTCTGCCCAGAGGAGGATTCTGGTCACCTCTGCCATTGCTGCTCTGCTTTTTGTTCCTCCCTGACGGTTTATGTGAGCCACTGTTGTCACATTGTCCGACTGGATCTGTATGAGCAGGTCCTGAAGAAGCTGCGTTGCTTGTTGAAGGCAGTTGTACACGGCTCGTAATTCCAGAATGTTTATGTGAAGAACCATTTCTTGACTTGACCATCTTCCTTGGAAGCTGTGTCCTTGCGTGACTGCTCCCCACCCGCGGAGATTTGCATCCGTGGTCACAAGGACCCAGTTTTGGATCCCGAACCTGCGTCCTTCTAATAGGTGAGATGTTTGCAGCCACCACAGGAGTGAGATCCTGGTCTTTGCTGACAAGATTATCGTCTGATGCATGTGCAGATGCGATCTGGACCACTGGTCCAAAAGGTCCCACTGGAACACTCTGGCATGGAACTGGCCAAATTGAAGAGCCTCGTAGGCCGCCACCATGTTTCCCAGCAGGCGAATACATTGATGAACCGTCACCCGTGTTGGTTTCAGGATTAGTCTCACCATCGCCTGTATCTCCTGAGCTTTTTCCACAGGAAGAAAAACTCTCTGTACTTCTATGTCCAGTATCATTCACAAAAATAATAACCTCCTTGTCGGTTCCAATTGGGATTTCGGAAGGTTTAAAATCCATCCGTGTTGTTGAAGCATCGAAAGGGACAGAGCAATAATGTCCTGTATTAACTTCTCCCTGGATCTTGCTTTTATAAGGAGATCGTCCAGGTTAGGAATTATCTTGACACCCCTCCTGCGAAGGAGTACCATCATTTCTGCCATCACTTTGGTGAACACCCTCGAGGCCGTGGAGAGCCCGAAGGGTAATGTCTGGAACTGGTAATGGCAGTCCTGCACTGCAAACCTCAGATATGGTTGATGCGGAGGATAAATGGGAACATGCAGGTAAGCATCCTTGATGTCCACCGACACCAGAAACTCTCCTCCCTCCAAGCTGGAGATCACCGCTCTGAGGGATTCCATCTTGAACTTGAATCGTTTTAAGTACATATTCAGGGACTTTAGGTTCAGAATTGGTCTTACCGAGCCATCCTGCTTCGGTACCACAAAGAGGCTGGAATAAAACCCTTTTCCTCTTTGTACTTCCGGAACCAAAGAAATTACCTTGTCGTGACATAATTTTTGTATTGCGGTCAACACTTTTGTCCTGACTGGGACAGAAGCTGGTAAGGCTGATTTGAAAAATCGGCAGGGGGGGAGATCTTGAAATTCCAACCTGTACCTGTCATGCTGGGGATTTTGCAGCGGCAGCTGCTGGTTTTTATTCCTGGGAACTAGCAGGGGTAGCAGGCCTCCTGCCTCTACCTCGACCCCTTCCAGCAAAGAAGGGGTTACCTTTTGTTTTTCTGTACTTGTTGGGCCGAAAGCACTGCATGGTGTGAGAATGATACGGCTTCTTAGGGGGGACGTATGCGGAAGGCAAAAATGCAGATTTTCCTGTAGTAGTAGTGGAAATCATAGCATCTAACTTGTCTCCAAAAAAGGCTTCCCCGTTATAAGGGAGAGTCTCAACATTCCTTTTTGATTCCGCATCAGCATTCCAGTGGTGGACCCATAAAGCCCTGCGACCTGAAATGGCCATAGCTGTGGCTCTGGAACCGAGCAGCCCCACATCCTTCATGGCTTCTACCAAATAACCAGCCGCATCCTTGATGTGGCCGAGGGTAATGAGTACCTCGTCCCTATCCACAGTATCAATGTTAACCATTAAATTGTGTGCCCATTTTTCTACCGCGTTACCCACCCACGCCCCTGCGATGGCGGGCCTGAGCAATGTACCATTAGCGGTATAAATCGATTTAAGAGTGGTCTCTAACTTTCGGTCAGCCAGATCTTTTAATGAAGCTGACCCTGGAGCAGGCAAAGTCATTTACTTAGACAGTCTAGAAACTGAGGTGTCTACCACTGGGGACGTCTCCCACTTACGTCTGTCGTCCTCAGGAAAAGGGTACGCAACCCGTAACCTCTTAGGAATAGTAACATTTCTTCTCAGGGTTAGCCCAGGCGCCCTCCAAGAAATTGTTCAGATCCTTAGACGGAGGAAAAGTTATCTCCTGTTACTTATTTATTCTAAAATAATCCTTTTCCTCAGGTGTGGGTACAGTCAGGAAATTCCAGCACCTCTGTTATAGCAACAATCATACACTGTATGCTTCTGGACAATTTGGGGTCTACCCCTCTCAAGTCCCCAGTGTCAGCGTCCGTGTCGGAATCAGTGTCAGTGTCCCTCTTCATAATTTGTGAAAGGGACCTTTTCTGGGAATCGGAGGGGACCCTCGTAGAGGCCCCGAAGGCATCAGTAAATAAAGCATCCGCCACAGACTGTCTCCAATACAAAGTCTGTTTCTCTGAGTCTGAGAACATAGTGCCAACATGGAAATATTACATTGCAACTTTCTCACCCACTCAGGCTCCCTTTGTGATGGAAGAGCCATTACACCCCCCTCAGGTGCATCCATTATAGGTTCCTCCGGAGAGGACTCCTCCCCCCTTTCTGACATGTTACACAAGTGTACACCCGCACACACACAGACCCCCTTACACACGGGATCTATAGGGGACAGACCTATAGGGAAGCTGACATGAGAGAGTGTGGGGAGGAGACTGGTCAGAACTCTGGGCTGGTAACACATAGTGACATGATGTGAAAGGGGGAGCAGGAATATAATAGGGGCTGATGGCTCGTGAGGTATGAGATACACCAGAGAGTGTGGGGAAGAGACTGGTCAGATCTCTGGGCTGGTAACACACAGTGACATGATGTGAGGGGGAGAGCAGGAGTATAATAGGGGCTGATAGCTCCTGATGTATGAGATACACCAGAGAGAGTGGGAGGAGACTGGTCATATATCAGGGCTGGTAACACACAGTGACATGATGTGAGGGGGAAAGCAGGAGTATAATAGGGGCTGATGGCTCCTGATGTATGATATACACCAGAGAGTGTGGGGAGGAGACTGGTCAGAACTCTGGGCTGGTAACACACAGTAACATGATGTGAGGGGAGAGCAGGAGTATAATAGGGGCTGATGGCTCATGATGTATGAGATACACCAGAGAGTGTGGGGAGGAGACTGGTCAGATCTCTGGGCTGGTAATACACAGTGACATGATGTGAGGGGGAGAGCAGGAGTATAATAGGGGTTGATAGCTCCTGATGTATGAGATACACCAGAGAGAGTGGGAGGAGACTGGTCATATCTCAGGGCTGGTAACACACAGTGACATGATGTGAGGGGGAAAGCAGGAGTATAATAGGGGCTGATGGCTCCTGATGTATGAGATACACCAGAGAGTGTGGGGAGGAGACTGGTCAGATCTCTGGGCTGGTAACACACAGTGACATGATGTGAAGGGGAAAGCAGGAATATAATAGGGGCTGATGGCTGCTGATGTATGAGATACACCAGAGAGTGTGGGGAGGAGACTGGTCAGATCTCTGGGCTGGTAACACACAGTGACATGATGTGAGGGGGAAAGCAGGAATATAATAGGGGCTGATGGCTCCTGATGTATGAGATACACCAGAGAGTGTGGGGAAGAGACTGGTCAGATCTCTGGGCTGGTAACACACAGTGACATGATGTGAGGGGAGAGCAGAAGTATAATAGGGGCTGATGGCTCCTGATGTATGAGATACACCAGAGAGTGTGGGGAGGAGACTGGTCAGGTGTCTGGGCTGGTAACACACAGTGACATGATGTGAGGGGGAGAGCAGGAGTATAATAGGGGCTGATGGCTCCTGATGTATGAGATACACCAGAGAGTGTGTGGAGGAGACTGGTCAGATCTGTGGGCTGGTAAAACACAGTAACATGATGTGAGGGGTAGAGCAGGAGTATAATAGGGGCTGATGGCTCCTGATGTATGAGATACACCAGAGAGTGTGGGGAGGAGACTGGTCAGATCTCTGGGCTGGTAACACACAGTGACATGATGTGAGTGGGAGAGCAGGAGTATAATAGGAGATGATGGTGTTAGGGTCTCCTGCCCTGTGCTGCCACGTCGTCATGGCAACCGGGTGACGAGTGCTAGCGGAGTAACCTGAGCACAGCTGATACTCCGGTTCGGGTCTTTTGCTGTGCAGTGGTTACAAGCAGGGGATCCGGTGCTGGTTTTTGTGCTCACAGTCTGTGAGGTCTGAGTGGGGCGTGGACAGCACCTGCTTTATAAGGCCTCTTCTCAGATTAAGCAGATGCTGCTGAATCTTTGTTGGTTAGTCAGTTCCTGAAAATTAGCCAGTACTGTGTAGCTTTGTATTTGTTATTGCTTACTGCAAATAGGCCTGGGGATTTGGTACTACACTCTGCCAATCCAGACCTAGCAGTAAGACTGGAGTCAGTCGTTTAGCCTGCTGAGGTGACTTTTGCTATTCTGTGAACCCAGCAGGTTTGTGGCTGTACTTTCAGACCTGCATGCTTAATCCTCTCTCACTGTGCAGGGCGTCCATGTGTCAGTTTAGTCAGTAAGCTGAACCTGGGCCCTGCAAGGGAGAATTAGGATTGTGGAGACTCTCCTTGTGTCTACTATTCCATCTCTGACCAAGGAGTTTGCTGCCACACCCGTTGGTAACCCTTTAGGGTTTTGCTGTTGCCCTTAGCAACAGCATTTCGGGTTCTCTACGTATTAAAACACAACATCTTGCTTTTTCCATCTGAGCATTTGTAATACTAGGGAGACACCCAGTTTCTTAGCCTCTGGGCTTCTCTGTTCACTTTGTGTTGGTTTTGTTACCCTATCACTTTCTGTGTACGTGATGTCATATTTCCCAGTCTGTCTGTTAGTTCATTTGTTTTGCATCCCTCTCTGTTCAGACACCAGTACATTCCTGCAGGCACTGGTGTGCATAACAGATGGCTCCTGATGTATGAGATACACCAGAGAGTGTGGGGAGGAGACCGGTCAGATATCTGGGCTGGTAACACACAGTGATATGATGTGAGGGAGGAGCAGGAGTTTAATAGGTGCTGATGGCTCCTGATGTATGAGATACACTAGAGAGTGTGGGGAGGAGACTGGTCAGAACTATGGGCTGGTAACACATAGTGACATGATGTGAGGGGGGGAGCAGGCATATAATAGGGGCTGATGGCTCCTGATGTATGAGATACACCAGAGAGTGTGGGGAGGAGACTGGTCAGATCTCTGGGATGGTAACACACAGTGACATGATGTGAGGGAGGAGCAGGAGTATAATAGGTGCTGATGGCTCCTGATGTATGAGATACACTAGAGAGTGTGGGGAGGAGACTGGTCAGAACTATGGGCTGGTAACACGTAGTGACATGATGTGAGGGGGGGAGCAGGCATATAATAGGGGCTGATGGATCCTGATGTATGAGATACACCAGAGAGTGTGGGGAGGAGACTGGTCAGATCTCTGGGCTGGTAACACACAGTGACATGATGTGAGGGGGAGAGCAGGCATATAATAGGGGCTGATGGATCCTGATGTATGAGATACACCAGAGAGTGTGGGGAGGAGACTGGTCAGATCTCTGGGCTGGTAACACACAGTGACATGATGTGAGGGGGAGAGCAGGAGTATAATAGGGGCTGATGGCTACTGATGTATGAGATACATCAGACAGTGTGGGGAGGAGACTGGGCAGATCTCTGGGCTGGTGACACACAGTGACATGATGTGAGGGGGGAGAGCAGGAGTATAATAGGGGCTGATGTCTCCTGATGTATGAGATACACCAGAGAGTGTGGGGAGGAGACTGGTCAGATCTCTGGGCTGGTAACACAGTGACATGATGTGAGGGGGAGAGCAGGAGTATTATAGGGGCTGATGGCTCCTGAATCCACACTGGGCAAATAAAGTTCCCTAATTTGTACTGACAGAGGAGGGTGTAGGATAAGAGATTGCTGTAGGGACTGAGAAAGGAGAATATGTGACTCTTTTCTGTAATAAGTGTTTATTACTCACCTGTGCTGATATCTGTAGGGATCTCCTCCTCCTTACACTGCTGATCACCCCTCGCATACGTCTCTTCTTCTCCCTCTATATCTTCTGCCTTTATATCAGTAACATACATCTCTTCTTCTCCCTCTATATCTTCTGCCTTTATATCAGTCACATACGTCTCTTCTTCTCCCTCTATATCTTCTGCCTTTATATCAGTCACATACGTCTCTTCTTCTCCCTCTATATCTTCTGCCTTTATATCAGTCACATACGTCTCTTCTTCTCCCTCTGTAGCTTTGACTTTAACATTATTTATTTGGGCTTCACCCTATGTAAACCATCAATAAAAGAAGACTGTAATAATTGTTGATTTCAGTAATAGATTAAACAATACAAATTTATTGACACACACAGCTCCTCTACAGATCATATAGTGACAGTCACTTTTGTATATTGGGGAGACCCTAAATCCCACCTACCTGATCCTCCTGTGGGGTCCTGTGATTCTCCTCTGTACAATCCTGGGAATACAGAGGACGGGGACATCTCTCTGGGGTATCTCTGTTACTGGAACCATCTGTAGGAGACACACAGTGACTGAGTACAGTGTATATATGTGATTATCAGATGATGTGTGTATATAGGGGCTCCCATACCTGCTCTCCCCTGTACATTACATGACAGTCTCCTCTTACCCAGTGATGTGAGGGGCCGGTGATTCTCCATCATCACGTCCTTGTACAGACCCCTGTGTTCCTCTATGTACTCCCCCTCCTGCATGGAGACATAGACAGTGGCATCCTGACACACACAGTAATACAGTCATCACCCAGACACTTCCCCTGGTGTTACTGTATAATGCCCCATTCCCAGCAGTCACCTCTCCAGTCATCACCCAGACACAACCCCTGGTGTTACTGTATAATGTCCCATTCCCAGCAGTCACCTCTCCAGTCATCACCCAGACACATCCCCTGGTGTTACTGTATAATGTCCCATTCCCGGCAGTCACCTCTCCAGTTATCACCCAGACACATCCCCCGGTGTTACTGTATAATGCCCCATTCCCAGCAGTCACCACCCAGACACATCCCCCGGTGTTACTGTATAATGCCCCATTCCCAGCAGTCACCTCTCCAGTCATCACCCAGACACATCCCCTGGTGTTACTGTATAATGTCCCATTCCCAGCAGTCACCTCTCCAGTCATCACCCAGACGCTTTACCTGGTGTTACTGTACAATGCCCCATTCCCAGAAGTCACCTCTCCAGTCATCACCCAGACACATACCCCGGTGTAACTGTATAATGTCCCATTTCAAGCAGTCACCTCTCCAGTCATCACCCAGACAAGTCCCCGATGTTACTGTATAATGTCCTATAATGTCACCTCTCCAGTCATCAGCCAGATACGTCCCCTGGTGTTACTGTATAATGTCCCATTCCCAGTAGTCACCTCTCCAGTCATCACCCAGATACGTCCCCTGGTGTTACTGTATAATGTCCCATTCCCAGTAGTCACCTCCCCAGTCATCACCCAGATACGTCCCCTGGTGTTAATGTATAATGTCCCATTCCCAGCAGTCACCTCTCCAGTCATCACCCAGATATGTCCCCTGGTGTTACTGTATAATGCCCCATTCCCAGCAGTCACCTTTCCAGTCATCACCCAGACACATCCCCTGGTGTTACTGTATAATGCCCCATTCCCAGCAGTCACCTCTTCAGTCATCACCCAGACACATCCCACGGTGTTACTGTATAATGTCCCCTTCCCAGCAGTCACCTCTCCAGTCATCACCCAGACACATCCCCCGGTGTTACTGTATAATGTCCCATTCCCAGCAGTCACCTCTCCAGTCATCACCCACACATCCCCTGGTGTTACTGTATAATGTCCCATTCCCAGCAGTCACCTCTCCAGTCAGCAACTGAATGATCTTGTTGGTGAGTTTCAGGATCTTCTGGTCATTGTGTCTTTCATGTGTCAGTGAGTGAGGTGGAGGCACCGTGATGGGGCTCTGGGTTCTACTCAGTCCTCCAGATACACAGGGATTGCTGCTGGTTATCTCACACTCATTGGATGTCTTCTTCACTATTGTGTAATCCTGTGTAATGGTGGAGACATCAAATATCAATATATACACTCCCAGATCCCCTCACCTCCCCAGTCATGTCCCTGTATTATTACTATAGATATAAATGACATAACAGTGACGCTCCAAGATCTCCTCACCTCCACAGTCATGTCCCTGTATTATTACTATAGATATAAGTGACGTCACTGTGACTTTTCCAGACTCCTTCAACTCCCCAGTCACGTCCCTGTATTATTGATATAGATATAATTGACGTCACTGTGCCGCTTCCAGATCCCCTCCCCAGTCATGTCCCTGTATTATTACTATAGATATAAGCGATTTCACGGTGAAGCTCCCAGATCCCATCACCTCCCCAGTCATGTCCCTGTATTATTACTATAGATATAAGTTATGTCACTGTGACACTCCCAGATCCCCTTACCTCTCCAATCATGTCCCTGTATTATTACTATAGATATAAGTGATGTCACAGTGATGCTCCCAGATCCCCTCACCTCCCCAGTCATGTCCCTGTATAATTACTATAGATATAAGGTCACAGTGATGCTCCCAGATCCCCTCCCCTCCCCAGTCATGTCCCTGTATTATTACTATAGATATAAGATCACTTTGATGCTCTCAGATCCACTCATCTCCCCAGTCATTTCCCTGTATTATTACTATAGATATAAGGTCACTGTGACGCTCCCAGATCCACTCACCTCCCCAGTCATGTCCCTGTATTATTACTATAGATATAAGGTCACTGAGACGCTCCCCGATCCACTCACCTCCCCAGTCAGTAGGTAGATGATCTCCAGGGTGATATTTATTATCTTTTCAGTCCTGTGACTCCTGTCCTTGTCCATCCTTTGTGAATCAGAGAGAATACAGAACGTGTGATGTGTAATAAAGACTCCATTCCCCACAGCTGGAGTTACTTGGAATAAATATAATACATAAAACATATTGCACATGTAACATAGTAAATATAAAATAGAGTGGTCATTAAGTCTCCTATTTGCTCACAGCCACAGAGTCCTGGTCAGTGTCTCCAAGGTTCCTGTGACCCAGCCCCATAAGGCTGTACTGCATAATGGGACTTATCTAGAATGTAGCGCTATTGTGGGTGGAGTCACAATGAGCTGATGTTCGGTACACCGCTCATGTGCAGGACCCGTACGGAGCATGTGCTCTATGTGTCCTGAGTTGTCAGACGAGTATGGCTGCAGCCATGAAGTGGTGTAAGGGTGAGAATTGGTTGTGAAGGGACAGGGTCTCCTGAGGGAAATTTCATGGCCTCATTCATGGAGCTGCGGCGTACAGTCTCCCTGACCTCAGGATTCACAGATCCAGCTGATGGTGTAGCAAAGGTGGCAGAAGACAGGCAAGGAGGTGGCAGAAGACAGGAGGTGGAAAGGCGGCAGGAGACAGGCAGGGAAAAGGTTGCAGGAGACAGGCAGGGGAAAGGTTGCAGGAAACAGGCAGGGGAAAGGTTGCAGGAGACAGGCAAGGAGGTGGCAGGAGACAGGGAGTAGGTGGCAGGAGACAGGGGAAAGGCGGCAGGAGACCGGCCAGGGGGAGCAGGAGACAGGGAAAAGGCGACAGGCAGGGAAAAGGCGGCAGGCGACAGGCAGGGAAAAGGCGGCAGGAGACAGGCAGGTGGGGAGCAGGGTGGGGGTGGCAGGAGATAGGCAGGGGAAAGGCGGCAGGAGACAGGCAGGGGAAAGGCGGCAGGAGACAGGCAGGGGAAAGGCGGCAGGAGACAGGCAGGGGAAAGGCGGCAGGAGACATTATTTGTTCTCAGGAGATTGAATAATTTCTTAATCATTTGTAATAAAAGTTATGTTTTACTCTTTGAGAATATCTAATTATTTCTTCACATGAGTGCGCCCACAAAGAAGTCTACTTTCTTTCTCTTGTCACTGTGACACTCCCAGGTCCCCCTCACCTCCCCAGTCATGTCCCTGTATTACTATAGATATGTGATGTCACTGTGACGCTCCCAGATCCCCTCACCTCCCCAGTCATGTTCCTGTATTATTACTATAGATATAAGTGACATCACTGTGACACTCCCAGATCCCCTCACCTCCCCAGTCATGTACCTTTATTACTATAGATCTAAATGATGTCACTGTGACACTCCCAGGAGTGTGATATACATTTGCTTCATACTGCTTCAATTATCATCTGTTACACATGCCAGGGATATTATGGTCTCTGCTTTAATATATCCGAGAATTTGAGCAATATTTTCAATCCCCACAATTACATATAATAAAATGAATAATAATAATAACAACGACACTAAAGGCTGCACCCCAGCATAAACATAATAACATATGTCTTTATTAACAGGACACCACAGGTTGCACCTCCAGTATAATAATAATAAAAGGACACCACAGGCTGCTCCCACTGTATAATAATAATAATAATAATAATAATAAAAATAGGACACCACAGGCTGCTCATCCTGTATAATAATAACAAGACACCACAGGCTGCTCCTGCTGTATAATAATAATAATAATAATAATAATAACAGGACACCACAGGCTGCTCCTCCTGTATAATAATAATAATAATAATATCAGGACACCATAGGCTGCTCCCCCTGTATAATAATAATAACAGGTCACCACAGGCTGCTCCCCCTGTATAGTAAGACGCCATTACCTGATCTCCACGAACACTGGGAGGCTGCAGCAGTCGATTAAAACTCACTTCCTGCATGTGGAACGCACAGTCCGGAAGTAAGGTGGAACGCACAGGCAGGAAGTAGGGTATGATTGGCAACGGCTGCTACCTGGTTACTGGCCCCTCCCCTCCTCCACCCCGCCCACAGCCCCGCCCTTTGTAATATATATATATTACCACATATGTCCTCAGTGCAGGAGATCGGCGGCCATTTTCTTGTAGACAAGTCCGGCATCAGCAATAGATTCCCTGGCCGGGTAGTGACGTCAGGAGCGGCGGCCATTTTCCCCTGGTCTGAGCTCCGCCTTCCTTTTATCATTCCCACAAGGCAGCAGGAGCAGAGAGCAGCCATTGCTGTGTCTGGCAGCAGGTAATGATATTATTATTATTATTCTATAGGCTGAGCAGCTCTGGTGTCAGGTTCTGTACTACAGGGGGAGCAGCCTCTGGTGCCTTGTTATAGTGCAGCTGGAGCAGCCTCTGGTGCTGCATTATCCCTGTACTGGTGGCTGACACTCTAGTGTCCTATTACTGTAATACATGTGGCGCAGACCCCGCCGTTACCGTAATACAGGTGGCGCATACCCCGCCGTTACCGTAATACAGGTGGCGCAGACCCTGCCGTTACCGTAATACAGGTGGTGCAGACCCCGCCGTTACCGTAATACAGGTGGCGCAGACCCCGCCATTACCGTAATACAGGTGGCGCAGACCCCGCCGTTACCATAATACAGGTGGCGCAGACCCCGCCATTACTGTAATACAGCAGGCACAAGACACTGCGGTTACCAAAATACAAGTGGCGCAGACCGCGCCGTTACCGTAATACAGGTGGCGCAGACTCCGCCATTACCGTAATACAGGAGGCGCAGACCCCGCCGTTATGGTAATACATTTGGGGCAGACCCCGTGGTTACCAAAATACAAGTGGCGCAGACCCCACTGTTACCGTAATACAGGTGGCACAAGACCAAACTGTTACCGTAATTCTATACACGGGACATTGCAGGTGTTGTGACCTGTGGCATTGTGCTGTACAGAGGGAGCGGCCTGTGTTGTCAATGTATACAGGAGGAGCAGCCTGTGTTGTCATAATATACAGGGGTAGCATCCTGTGCTGTCATAGAATACAGGGGGAGTGGCCTGTGTTGTCATAGTATACAGGGGTAGCTTCCTGTACTGTCATAGTATACAGGAGGAGCGGCCTGTGTTGCAATAATATACAGGGGTAGCATCCTGTGTTGTCATAATAGACAGGAGGAGCAGCCTGTGGCATCCTACTCTACAGGGGAAGCAGCCTGTGGTGTCCTGTTGTTGTTGTTGTCTTTGTTGTTGTTATTATTATTATAATACAGAAGTATCAGCCTGTGGCGTCTTGTTATTATTATTATACAGGAGGAGCAGCCTGTGGTGTACAGTTATTATTATTATTATTATTATTATTATTATTATAATAATACAGGGGGAGCAGCCAGTGGTGTCTTATTATTATTATTATTATACAGGGGGAGCAGCCTGTGGTGTCCTGTTATTATTATTGTACAGTAAGAGCAGCCTGTGGTATCCTGTTTTTATACAGGATGAGCAGCCTGTGGTGTCCTGTTATTATTATACAAGGGAAGCATTATTATTATTATTACTATTATACAAAAGGGAGCGGCCTGTGGTGTCCTGTTGTTGTTATTATTATTATTATTATTATAGATTGGGAACAGCCTGTTGTGTCCTATTATTATTATTATTATTATTTTTTTGCAGAGGGAGCAGCCTATGGTGTCATTTTATGTTTAATATACAGGGAGAGCAATATGGGGTGTCCTGTTGATATTAGTACAATACAGGGGGAACAGGTTTTTGTGTATGGTTATTATTAGAATGGGGGAGCAGCTTGTGGTGTCCTGGTATTATTTATTATTATTATTATACATTGGAAGTGGTGGTGATGTCACAGTGACCACTTATATCTATAGTAATAATACAGGGACATGAGTGGGAGGTGAGAGGATCTGGGGGCGTCACAGTGACATCACTTATATCTATAGTAATAATACAGGGACATGACTGGGGAGGTAAGGGCGATCTGGGGGTGTCACAGTGACGTCACTTATATTTGTAGTAATAATACAGGGACATGACTGGGGAGGTGAGGTGATCTGGGAGCGTCACAGTGACATCACATATCTATAGTAATACAGGGACATGACTGGGGAGGTGAGAGGGATCTGGGGGTGTCACTGTGATATCACTTATATCAATAGTAATAATACAGGGACATGAGTGGGATGTGAGAGGATCTGGGAGCGTCACAGTGACGTCACTTATATTTGTAGTAATAATACAGGGACATGACTGGGGAGGTGAGGAGGATCTGGGAGTGTCACAGTGACGTCTCTTATATTTGTAGTAATAATACAGGGACATGACTGGGGAGGTGAGGGGGATCTGGGAGAATCACAGTAACATCACTTATATCTATAGTAATAATACAGGGGCTTGAGTGGGAGGTGAGAGGATCTGGGAGCGTCACAGTGACATCACTTATTTATTTTTCATCCACTAGGGGGCACTGTAGTACTCTTGGGATATGAATGGTGCGATAGCAGGGATAGGCACATTTAAATATTTAAATGTGTAACCCTTTTCCCCCCCTCCATACTCCCAAGATGCCTCAGTGATCTTTGTGCCTTCACTAGGGAAGGTCACATTTTGGAGTCATTCCAGGGTTTACTTTAAATTTTCTAAATATTTTTTCTTGTATCAATCACACTCCCTTCCCAGCTTATTAGAAAGCGTGGGTCCGTGAGTGTGCTGCTGTTGTGCAGCGAAGGCTTATTGGTGCTTAGACAGGGAAGCCCCCCATAGACCTTCATCAGTGTTGTCTGTCTATCTGCATGACAAAATCAGAAACAGCAGCTTGTCTGTGATAACTGTGAGAACAGCTTATGCTGCTGCCGCTCCGTTGGACCTGTTTGTTGCTGTGATAGTGGGGCAGTCAGCTCCTGCTGTCGCCCCTCCATGTGCGGGGAAAGTGTTTTGCATGAGCTGCTTACTAAGGTATAGCTTTACTGGCTTAAACTCCCCCGCTTCCCGGCTCCCACCAGCGGTCAGACACATACTGCCACTGGGCGCCTGCGTCGCTCCACACCTGCCCACTCCCCGGCTCCTGGCAGCACAGCTCCAAACCGCTGCCGCTGGCCTCTACAATCTGCCCCTCTAGACAACTGGGAAGCGGCTTCCAGCAGTGGTCAAATAATGCTGCCGCTGGACACCTGTCAGGCTACACCTCGCAGCTCCAGAGAAGTGGCTCCCGGCAGTGCGGCTTGCAGCAGCGGACAGATCACACTTCCGCCGCTGGACGCCCGTCACATTACACATCTATCCCGCTCTCCAGCTGCCACAAGTGCACAGACCACAGTGGATAGCTGCTGGGGGAGGTCATGGCGGTCCCTAGTTCAGCGGTTCCCCCTAAATATAAGGGATGGTGGCCAGGGCTATAAGGGACATAACAGGCTATTAAGCCTAGGTTATTAGTGCTTTTGGGGGTACATAGGTTTTACATCTAGGGTATAGTCCGATGTCTATAGGTTTATTAAAACATGCTGGGACGCTTTTTTCACACAAAGGTTACACACCTGCTTCCTGCTTCTTCCTACAGCAATATGTCAGTCTTACAACACACGGCCACTGGAGGGGGCAGGGGTGTTTAGTAGGTGGCACAGTGACCAGCATAGATTTCCTCTATAACACAGTGCGGTGCACGCGGTATTATAGACACTACAGTTATTTTCACTGAGTTGTGCGGACGTTGTCTCACTGTATTATTGTCTGTCTGCATGACAATATGAGAAACAGCAGCTTGTCTGTGATAACTGTGAGAATGTCTGATTTGCAGTCAGAGTTGTCCGCTGCATGAAAAGACCATGAGGCGGCTGAGTCTGATTCACGGATAATACCGTGTGAGCAGCCAATGTGGGCTCAGGATGTTTCTAGAACTTTGCTGGGTTACAAAGTCCATGTATAGTTCAATTTCTAAGAATGGTCATCGTTTGTCTCATAATTACATTCTGACGATTCAGTGCCACATCTGATATCTCAGCATTGGGTCAGGGGTCAGATAGTGAGGTCACTAATAGCCCGAGCTATGATGATCTCATTAGAGCGGTACGCCAGCTGCTAGGTTGTACTGAAACATAAGAGGTTTTATTGCTAGCAGACTATGGGCGACTGTGTGTTTTTCTTATTCATATCTCTTAATAAGCATTTCATAGAAGCATGGCTAAATCCAGTTAAACACTTTTCTGGGACAACACGATTTCTGTCTAAATATCTTTTCCCACAGGCTATGACAACTAAATCGCCATCGGTGGAGTCTTCAGTTTCTAAACTTTCACTAAAATTGACTATTCCAGTCCCGGGTGCAGCTACGCTTAAAGACCCCTCGGAGAGTAAGCTGGAGGCCATGCTAAAGTCCATGAATAAAGCAACAGGGGTGATGCTTACACCTGTTTAAGTTGGAGTTTGGGTTAACAAGGCTGTAGTTGCATGGGTGAAACAGCTCAGGTTTGGCCTACAACAGGGTTTATTCTCAGACCAGCTTATATTTCTTACCGATCACATTTGTGAATTGGTTAAGTATTTAGGTACGGCTTCGTTGTACGTTGGACAAGTTTGTTCTCGGCTTGCAGCCCAACAGCTGCTGTGGTTGCGTTCTTGACAGGCCGAGGCAGAATCAAAATGAGGAATAGAGGCATTGCCTTCTACTGATGTTATCTGGTCCTGAATTGGACAAATGGAATTCTCAGTAAATGAGGGGGGGATCTGTTTACCTGCCAACCATGCAGAGGGACGTGGTTTTCAGCAAACCACTAACCGTCGTCAGGACTCAATCTTCAGTTGTGGGAGCACACCTTCAGAAGTTTCCGTTTGCGTGGTTTCAGACATCACAGATGGGTGGATCCACAGTTTTGTTTTAAGAGGTTTCAATGAGTTTGACTGTCTACCACCGATGTGGTTTTTCAAGACAGGTCTGCCTGTGTCAGCAGACAAGTGGGCAGGTCTGCAGACCGCTGTTCAGTGTCCGTTACATTCAGCAGTTTTGGTTCAGGTTCCAGTACACCAACAAGGTCAAGGGTTTTATTCCAATCTTTTTTTAGTATCAAAGCCAGATGGCTCAGTCAAACCAATATGGAACCTAAAGGGGTTCAATCGGTACGTCACTTACTACACATTCAAGATGGAATCCCTACGGTCAGTGATTGCAGGTTTAGAACCACAGCAATTCATGATTTTGCGGGATCTCAAGGATGCGTACTTACACATTCCAATTTGGCCACTGCATCAGGCGTACTTAAGTTTGCAGTACGACAAGCGCCTCGGGTATTCACAAAGGTGATGTCTGTGATGATAGTTCATCTCAGATCCCTGGGAGTGATAATCGTTCCGTACTTAGATGACCTTCTCATCAAGGCTTCATCTCAACAAATACTTCTTAAACATGCCTTACTGTTGTACAGTGTACTAGTTCAGTACAATTGGATTGTCAACTTTAAAAAAAAAGTTGTGTCTCGTGTCAAAGAATTAAATTTTATGAATGATTCTGATTACGCTGGATCAATGCATTTACCTGCCACAACAGAAAGTACATGCTATTCATCATCTAGTACTGCCAGTGCTCAAACCACGGACAGTCTCGGTGCATTTGTACATTCGACTGGTAAGACAGATGGGGGCATCTTTCAAAACACTCCAGTTCGGAAGATTTCACTCAGGTCCCTTTCAGCTGGATCTTCTCGCATAGTGATCCGGCTCTCATCTACAAATTCATCAGATGATGCGCTTGTCTCCAGGACAATATCATGTGGTGATGTTCGGCCCAATTGAGGATTCGAGCAACCTCTCGTATGGCCATGCGACTTTGAGTCCATCCCCTTTTTGTTGATGTATGCGACTTCTGCTGCGTTGTCCAGCTGAACCTGAACAGTGTGAAACAGATATCAGTCAGTGCAGTGCGGTGCTGTGATATGCGGCAGCACGCAATACAGACAGCACTAGCTTTCTGACATATGTCCGCGGCGTCTGGTAACAGAGACTAGGATCATGCCTGCTGTGTATTACAGGACACTAAATGCCAGTACTGTCAGTACAGAGGAGCATATAATTGTCCTATGCTATCACTACACTTATGTAATAGCTCTGGAATTGCCCTATAATCTATATAGACATGAGGGATGTGGAACGTAATATTGGTATGAGCATAATACAGATATAATATAATATATATGAAGGACTGTATATAGGAAAGACTTCCACTGTGTTTTTCTGCCTATGATAAGAAACTTTCACAACTGTATCCCATCTGGAAGGAGTTACTGCAGACCTCCAATGATATGGTGGTACAGTTATAACACAGCAAGATACTCTGTTTTAATAAAGTAACAATTGTATCGGTTACAACATTCTGCTGTGTATCAAATGATATTAAATGTATCACCTAGAAGTAACTGTGACTTTTGGCAGGATAGAAACAGAGGTAATGTCTATATTGGGAATTTTTGTCCCCACTAAACAATATAAGGCTCAAATATAATCAGGAGCAAGTATTGTTAATATTAACAGAATAAGGTTGTTACAGGTTCATGAAGAATTATATTATTAATTAGGGATTGCTATACCAATCATAAAGAATATACATATATATCCCAATCTTATTCCTCTGAGGAATACAGCAGTGGAATACGATCTGTACATAAAATATAAATAAATGACAGGCGGCACACGGCTTTGTTTTTAATTTTCTTTATTATTTGGCACCAGGACAAAATAAATTATTTCTTTTTTTCTTTTCTTTTTTTGTCTATTTTTCTGATTCACGTCTAATTATCTTCTATTGTTTTTATATTTCACTGTTTACGGCCTATTTAAGGGTCTTAATACTTAATATGGGATACTAATAAAGTTGATACATTCCATATGGGTATTGGTATGTACTATGAATTAAGTGTCAATACATATATATATAAAAAAAGTATAAAGACACAGATTTAATATCAGGAATTCTTGTTGATCCTGGGAGAGAGTGCACCCAGAGAAACTGATCCCCTTTCTTCACCCTTCTTGTACATGTTTTAGGATCAGTGGGTAGCACCAGTCTATAATTTTATATCTGTATTGTATACAGTTATTGAGAGACTACATCTCTACAATTATTACTGAAACACGAGCAAGTGAACTTGCCTGATGCAGAGTGTTGTAAATTGCCCTGAGTTCCAGGACACTGATTGCCAGTAATCCTGTGATAATGAGCTGCTGAAACTGGCTTCCTAGCACGTAACATGGATGGTATAACCAACTGTGGAATGCCCTCTCGTCTTGAAAGTGGTCTCAACAGTCACCCCATAAACAGCAGTCGCGCTAAATCAGGGTAAAGGAACGACCCCTGCTGTAGTATAACTTGGAAAACCTTGTTTCTCTTAGCCTTAGCTTCGGCAAGGCGTGTTGCACAATTGGGTGCCTTGTCATGCAAGCCACCATATCTGGTATTTCATACTGACAGAGCGGAACTTTGGACAAATCCCGCTTTTCTACCACAGGTAGTATCTTCTTTCACATCAATCAACCAATCGTAGTTCCTGTTTTTCAGAAGATTTGGGTACTCCAGCTACTTTGGATGTGGTACGCACACTCCGCTTTTATGTAACCCGAACATCAACAGTACGTATAACGGATACTTTGTTCTTTGTGTGATGCAGTCAATATAGGTTGGCCAGCTTCCAAACAGACCTTGGCAAGATAGATTAACCTGACCATTCGTCAGGTACACTTTCATGCCAGTCGATGGGAACGTCATGGGCAGCAGGCCTTAGAGCTTCTACGACGCAACCTTGCCGTGCAGTTACATGGCCATCAGTGCACACGTTTGTGCGCTTTTACAAGTTTGATAATCTGCGGCACCAGCTTCTAGCTTTGGCCGTCTAGTGTTACAGGTGCCAAACAACTCTCCCGCCCAAGGGGGAAACTTTGGTACGTCCCAAGGGTACTCCAGTGACCCCTAGTGGATTAGAAAGAAAACACGATTTTGATACCAGATAAATACTTTTCGTTGCACCCACAGGGGGCACTAGACACCCACCCAGAGCAGTTTCACCTGGCTGGTGGTAAGTTCAGTAGTTCTTATGGTAACACATTTTCACCGACTTGTTCTAATGTTAAGGTGATTGTTATCTATTGTTGTGTCAACTTTCTAATTGTCCATTATGTTATGTGTCAACTTTATAGTTGTCCGTTATGTTATAATGTTATATGTAATTCTCCGTTGTTCATCCTCTTTTTCGCTCCTATTTGGCTCAGCAGAAAAACACTAAGGCATCTTGGGAGTATGGAGGGGGAAGGAGGGTTACACATTTACATTTTTAAATGCGCCTATCCCTGCTATCGCACCGTCCATATCCCAAGAGTACTCCAGTGCCCCCTGTGGATTCAAAGAAAAGGATTTATCTGGTAAGTACCAAAATCCTATTATCTATAGTAATAATACAGGGACATGACTGTGGAGGTGAAGGTATCTGGGAATATTTACAGTGATATTTATGTCTCCCCCATTTCACAGAGGTGTGCAGAAGACATCTGGTGAGCGTGAGACACCCAACAGCCATGCTCATGTGTCAGGAGGACTGAGCAGGTCCCAGAGCCCAATCATGGTGCCTCCACCTCACTCACTGGTACATGAGAGACACAGTGACCAGAAGATCCAGGAACTCACCAACAAGATCATTCCACTGCTGACTGGAGAGGTGACTGCTGGGAATGGGGCATTATACAGTAACACCAGGGGACGTGTCTGGGTGATGACTGGAGAGGTGACTGCTGGGAATGGGACATTATACAGTAACACCAGGGGACGTGTCTGGGTGATGACTGGATAGGTGAGTGCTGGGAATGGGACATTATACAGTAACACCAGGGGATGTGTCTGTGTGATGAGGGGAGAGGTGACTGCTGGGAATGGGACATTATTCAGTAACACCGGGGGGATGTGTCTGGGTGATGACTGGAGAGGTGACTGCTGGGAATGGGGCATTATACAGTAACACCAGGTGATGTGTCTGTGTGATGAGGGGAGAGGTGACTGCTGGGAATGGGGAATTATACAGTAACACCAGGGGATGTGTCTGGGTGATGACTGGAGAGGTGACTGCTGGGAATGGGACATTATATAGTAACACCAGGTGATGTGTCTGGGTGATGACTGGAGAGGTGACTGCTGGGAATGGGACATTATACAGTAACACCAGGGGATGTGTCTGGGTGATGACTGGAGAGGTGACTGCTGGGAATGGGGCATTATACAGTAGCACCGGTGGATGTGTCTGGGTGATGACTGGAGAGGTGACTGCTGGGAATGGGACATTATACAGTAACACCAGGGGATGTGTCTGGGTGATGACTGGAGAGGTGACTGCTGGGATTGGGACATTATACAGTAACACCAGGGGATGTGTCTAGGTGATGACTGGAGAGGTGACTGCTGAAATTGGGACATTATACAGTAACACCAGGGGATGTGTCCAGGTGATGACTGGAGAGGTGACTGCTGGGATTGGGGCATTATACAGTAACACCAGGGGATGTGTCTAGGTGATGACTGGAGAGGTGACTGCTAGGAATGGGGCATTATACAGTAACACCAGGGGATGTGTCTTAAGGATGACTGGAGAGGTGACTGCCGGGAATTGGACATTATACAGTAACACCGGGGGATGTGTCTGGGTGATGACTGGAGAGGTGACTGCTGGGAATGGGACATTATACAGTAACACCACGGGATGTGTCTGGGTGATGACTGGAGAGGTGACTGCTGGGAATGGGACATTATACAGTAACACCACGGGATGTGTCTGGGTGATGACTGGAGAGGTGACTGCTGGGAATGGGACATTATACAGTAACACCATTGGATGTGTTTGGATGATGACTGGAGAGGTGACTGCTGGGAATGGGACATTATACAGTAACACCAAGGGACGTGTCTGAGTGATGGCTAGAGAGGTGACTGCTGGGAATGGTACATTATACAGTAACACCAGGGGACGTGTCTGGGTGATGACTTGAGAGGTGACTGCTGGGAATGGGGCATCACCAGGGGATGTGTCTTAAGGATGACTGGAGAGGTGACTGCCGGGAATTGGACATTATACAGTAACACCGGGGGATGTGTCTGGGTGATGACTGGAGAGGTGACTGCTGGGAATGGGACATTATACAGTAACACCACAGGATGTGTCTGGGTGATGACTGGAGAGGTGACTGCTGGGAATGGGACATTATACAGTAACACCATTGGATGTGTTTGGGTGATGACTGGAGAGGTGACTTCTGGGAATGGGACATTATACAGTAACACCAGGGGACGTGTCTGGGTGATTACTGGAGAGGTGACTGCTGGGAGTGGGGCATTATACAGTAATACCAGGGGACGTGTCTGGGTGATGACTGGAGAGGTGACTGCTGGGGAATGGGGCATTATTCAGTAACACCGGGGGATGTGTCTGGGTGATGATTGTATCACTGTGTGTGTCAGGTTCCTATAAGGTGTCAGGATGTCACTGTCTATGTCTCCATGCAGGAGGGGGAGTATATAGAGGAACACAGGGGTCTGTACAAGGACATGATGACGGAGAATCACCGGCCCATCACATCACTGGGTAAAAGGAGACTGTCATGTATTGTACAGGGGAGAGCAGGTATGGGGACCCCCTATATACACACATCATCTGATAATCACATATATACACTGTACTCAGTCACTGTGTGTCTCCTACAGATGTACCCAGTAAAAGAGATACCCCAGAGAGATGTCCCCGTCCTCTGTATTCCCAGGATTGTACAGAGGAGAATCACAGGATCCCACAGGAGGATCAGGTAGGTGGGATTTAGGGTCTCCCCAATATACCAAAGTGACTGTCACTATATGATCTGTAGAGGAGCTGTGTGTCTTATACACTGATATTATACTGTTTCACCTCAGTTTAATCTGACTGTTTGCAAATGTCATTATAGTGTTTTTTGTTTTTAAGGTGCAACGTCTGTCTGATATTAAAACAGAAGATATAAAGGGAGAGGAAGAGACGTATGTGACTGATATAAAGGCAGAAGATATAGCGGGAGAAGAAGAGACGTATGTGACTGATATAAAGGCAGAAGATATAGAGGGAGAAGAGACGTATGTGACTGATATAAAGGAAGAAGATATAGAGAGAGAAGAAGAGATGTATGTGACTTATATAAAGGCAGAAGATATAGAGGGAGAAGAAGAGACGTATGTGACTAATATAAAGGTAGAAGATATAGAGGAAGAAGAAGAGACGTATATGACTGATATAAAGGCAGAAGATATAGAGGGAGAAGAAGAGACGTATGTGACTGATATAAAAGCAGAAGATATAGAGGGAGAAGAAGAGACGTATGTGACTGATATAAAGGCAGAAGATATAGAGGGAGAAGAAGAGACGTATGTGACTGATATAAAGGCAGAAGATACAGAGGGAGAAGAAGAGACGTATGTGACTGATATAAAGGCAGAAGATACAGAGGGAGAAGAAGAGACGTATGTGACTGATATAAAGGCAGAAGATATAGAGGGAGAAGAAGAGACGTATGTGACTGATATAAAGGCAGAAGATATAGAGGGAGAAGAAGAGATGTATGTGACTGATATAAAGGCAGAAGATATAGCAGGAGAAGAAGAGACGTATGTGACTGATATAAAGGCAGAAGATATAGAGGGAGAAGAAGAGATGTATGTGACTGATATAAAGGCAGAAGATATAGAGGGAGAAGAAGAGACGTATGTGAGGGGTGATCAGCAGTGTAAGGAGGAGGAGATCCCTACAGATATCAGCACAGGTGAGTAATAAACACTTATTACAGAAGTCACATATTCTCCTTGCTCAGTCACTACAGCAATCACTTATCCTACACCCTCCTCCGTCATCAGCCCTGTTCTCAGTTGGGTGTTTCTAACACAAGGCTATCCATGACAAATATCACATGGAGAGAGTTATTACACACAACACTATAATGTTATTAAAAGTAACAAGCAGAAGTGTATTATTAGTGATTATATATAAATGTGTATATATGTATGTATTTAATATAATTAGTATTGTTTTTTGTGGAATATGAAATATATCCTGCTATACAGTAGACCTGAGCTCACCAAATACAATTTGTATAAAATTAAATTTGAATCTAGAACTTCAAGTAAAACAGAGTAAGAGCTTATCACAAGTACATATCTGTATAATCATAAGACAAGCGTTTTGCACTTGTTGTCACCCTTGCATGGACGACCTTGTTCTTATCCACTCCAATTCACTCTAAATCCAAATTACATGTCACCAATGCGTTTCATCAATAGTGAGTTCTTCAGGGGTGTTTTTTGTTAAAGGCTTTAGCCTTAAATATCAGCTGTGTAGACTTGAAATAATTGTGTAACCTTCAGACGGTAATTGTGGACTTGTTCATGATGAACACATTCCTAATTACTTGTGAATAATAGTTCCTGCTCTGTGCAGTTCTGAGGTTATGACTTTAGGGAATGTAATGGTCAGATCCAATATTGCTCAATCTAAGGTCTCCCAGTAGCCTTACTACATACATAAATGTGTCTTGCATTACTATTTTAACTAACAATAATAAACAGTGGAGTTTTAGTTCATGTATTGCTCAGTGCATTTAAGCCTGCAGCACCCGACAAGGGACCCCACTATACTGCAGGTCCTACTCTATTGCCCAAAATAATTACCATACAAACAGCTATCACATTAGTTTTAAACTTTAGGTTTGCTCTCAGCGGCGGGAACAGTGGCTGAAAGGCTTGGATTGGTTTTCAGAGCACCAGTCTGACGTGCCACCACATCTCACGTGGCCCTCCAATTCACCAGATATGGGACTGTGGGACTGCTTGGCTGGGTCCGGCATTGTACTGTTGGTGAAGGTCCTGATGCGTTTGGAGCAATTGGTGGTTGCTAGGGGCCCTAAATGCCTGTGGTCCCGATTTGTCATGATCTACTTCGCCCACTGTTCTGCCGCTGAGATTCTTGGTGTCTACAAGGGATCACCAACAAACAAATGCCGGTCTTGGACAAAACCAATGGCTCCCTTTTGCCAGTTGCATCACGTGCAGGACCCATGGTTCCATCTGAAAAAGAAACCTGAAGAAAATATTAAAGAATCAATAGCTGGTGCCCTCCAAACCAGGCTGCATCAGTTGGTGCAACGTAATGTAGAATCCATACAAGGCGGCACTCAGAATAAATAGACCAGGCAGGTTTGGTGTACCAACGTTTCAATGCTCTATTCGCGGCATTTTCATCAGGGTGCAGAACAAAAGAGACATACAACCACTCTCCTAATATACCCGGTGGAACCGTCCATGTTGCCATCCGTCGCGCACTCCAGCGCATCAAAGTGACGTCATCTAACACACGCTACGCCCGGGGACACGGAGAGAACCTCGTCCACGTGACCAATAGTAACCAATGAGGATAAAAGTATCAAGTAACCTGCCAACAAAACAGTGTAACAACACCGATCAAATTCTATCCTCTTAGATATATATCTATTTCTCTGCCAGGGTCTACAGGTTATCCACAAGATAACATTGGGATATGATGAAGTGACAGCGGATTTGCAACAAATGGTGAAAGCTTTCGGCCTCCCAGCATGCAACGGGCCTGTCCATATATCCACGCCTCCTGGCTCAGGCAAATCAGTTTTTTGTTTGGTGCGGCAGGAGCTGAACCATGGCCCTCATTCCGAGTTGTTCGCTTTACTAGCTGCTTTTAGCAGCTTTGCACACGCTAAGCCGCCGCCTACTGGGAGTGAATCTTAGCATAGTAAAATTGCGAACAAAAGATTTGCAGAATTGCGAATAGAAACTTCTTAGCAGTTTCTGAGTAGCTCGAGACTTACTCTGCCACTGCGATCAGTTCAGTCAGTTTCGTTCCTGGTTTGACTTCACAAACACTCCCAGCGTTCACCAAGACAATGCCCCCGTTCCTTCAGACACTCCCGCGTTTTTCGCACACACCCATAAAACGGCCAGTTTCCGCCCAGAAACACCCACTTCCTGTCAATCACATTACTATCGCCAGAACAAAGAAAAAAAACCTTGTAATGCCGTGAGTAAAATACCTAACTGCATAGCAAATTTACTTGGCGCAGTCGCACTGCGGACATTGCGCATGCGCATTAGCGACTAATCGCTTCGTTGCGGAAAAAAAAATAACGAGCGAACAACTCGGAATGACCACCCATGGTCAGAGGGCTGCTGTTTTTTTGCAGCCATCAGTTTTCTTATTTTATTTTAGTATTACTATTTTTTTTTGAGTGATTTTTCTAAAAAGCATCTTATACGCACCTTAGAGTCGCTCCAACAACTCCCTGCCGGGTCGCGATAATGCTTGCCCACGTGTATAGTGAGGCAGGCACAGGTTCTGGTGAACCTTCATGGGCTACTTTGCACAGACATTATCCAATGTAGCTGAGCAGTTTATACCAGTGATAGGTTTCCCTATTAACCCTTACATGCAACATTCATTCTGAGGTTTATACACCTAGGCATCCTACTATAAATTACATATAAGAATAACCAGACAGCAATAATTCATCCGTAATTGGGTTCAACATATAATCTACAATCATTGCAATCCTTATTTTACATGCACTGTCCGAAATTCTTTGGAGGAATAACATTAAGAATATAAAGGGGAAAGCAGAGACGCCATAAAGTCAACACACCCCGTTATTTAGATAAGTATCAATCTTTTATTTCACCCTCAGCGCCAACCCTCTCTTTCCACTTTTTATCACTCTCAAAAAAGCAGGCTGAAAGATTGGTGGTAAGTAAATCACATAGACATGATACAACATCTTCACAGTCTACACATGTTTTAGGTGAGGATTCGTTGGAGGATGAGGACTCATTGCACTTCGGAAGGTCTCAGCTCAGTGGACATTCCTGATCTAATTAGTGCTATGTAAGACATTCTATCCTTAGAAGAGGCAGCAGAGCCTGTTTTAAAAACTAAGGCAACTGTGTTTAAACATCCTAAAACAGCTGATGGAAATTTTGGGTTACGCCCAGTAGTAAGTTTGAATTCCAAGAAATGGGAATTCCAATTATCCTCGTCCAGCTGGGGACTGTTTAAAAAAAAAAAAAAAAGGCAGGTGGCTCACAAAGTAGATTCGCAGGTCTTAGATTGGTGCGAAAATCTGCATTACTTTTGTTTTCAGCATCAATAAATGATGCCACGGATAGGAGAGTTGATGGTTTTCTAAAGAAAGGGTAAAGGCAAACAGTCCCAATCCAACAGGTCTGGAAAAACTAAAAGGTATTGGGCTACCAGACCGGTTTTCAAATCTGAAGATAAGCCATCAGCCTGATGGTGCAGGCCTCCTCCTGGGGGCACCCAGGTTGGGAGGCTGACTTCTTTAGTTTGCACAAATCTGGCAGCAGTCTACTACAACCAAGAGGTCATCAGTATAAATCAGGCAGTGTGCCACTTCAGACCGAAGACCATTTTGGTAAAAAAAAAATGCTATTTCTGTAGATGCCATGAAAGTATTGGCATATGCTGGGGCCACTTAGGACCCCATGGCACAGCCTGGCACTTGTAAATAGTACCCATTATCATAGAAAAGAACATTTCGGGTCTGAAGTGGCACTTTATTTGAGATTTATTGATGACCTCTTGGTTGTTTGGACAGCAGAAGAGTTAATGTGGATACTAGACACACACAATGAATGAGGGAGTGTAGTGCAAGTAACGTATGTGCTGCAGAGTAATGGGCAGAGATGTTGTCCTACCGCTTATGTGCTGCGCCTGCTGTGAATCAAGTGCTGCTTCCTCAGCTGGGTCGGCTTCTACTAGGGGCCCACTGCATAATCCAGGAAAGGCATATACCGACTCACCAGCGCCGCACATCACACGCAAGAGCCACACATCGTCATGCGCCATCTTTGATTACTTTTGCACATATGCACTATGGGTGAGACACTTTTGTTTGTTTTTTCATATTTTTGCTCTGCCGGCCAGCGTGTTACACATTTAATTTGTGTAGTAATATTGTTGCTTGGGGCCCCTTGGCACTTTGATGCCCAGTACAGGGGTCACCTTTGTACCCTCGCTGGGCCTTCATATGAATATTGGGAATGGTTTCTGCAAGCTTGGAGACAGCAGTGTTTTCCCTCTTCATCCTCCATGTCAGCCATTGCAATGGGTAACTTCCCTGTATGGAGAATTTACAAAGGGAACTCTCTTCATGCTCCTTACATCCCTGCCGCTCTAGTCCATATACTGATGGTTCCATCATCCATCAGAAGCAGGAGACATATGGTAATAATATAACCCTCCAAGCACTGGGACTAATGCTGAGAACTCAGTCCTTTTACTATAAATCACTTTTCCAAGGAGCGTAATCTGCATCAGCAGGCCCGTGTCCAGGAACCTGGCAGTGGTAGGCAACGGTTGAGGACCTCCGTCTGCAGTTACCAACAGCACAGAAGTTGTCTGCAGGGGGTATCTGCAGATCTTCTTATACTATCCCCTCAACAGCCCCTACCCCATCCTTTGGGCCTTACATCACTGTTGCCCCCTCAGTGGATTATTGCTGGATGTCACCTGGGGGATCCTCCATCTTCCCCAGATCGCTCACCTCTCCCAGCCTGACCAGCTGAGGGCCTGGCTGAATGCTATTCTTACTCTTGCTGGCATCTCCTTCATGACCCCAGGCGCATTATCCCTTTCTCTCCTCTGTGCTATGCTGGCTAGACTTGAGTCTTCTACATCACAGAGAAGACTGGATTGCAAGTGTTGTCTCCTAACATCCACTGTATCAGCATTTGCTTGGATGTCTCCTAGTGCTGACATAGTTACAGTCCACAAAACTTTTATGGGGCTTACAGTAGCGCAACATATCCCCATCTAGTTCCTGCTCTGATCTTGGGTTATCAGCCTCTGATACACGTGTCCTTTCTAAACCACAAGGTACAGACCAGCTCTCAGATTTCAGCTCCTCACTCTCTAAATTGCTAAGTGGGAACAATAATTCATAATTGTCTTGTCAGCTGAATATGCTGGTCAGCCTTGGGCATGATGCCACCCTCGACTGGTGGTCAGGAAGCAGGACAATAATACCCCATCCATGGTTATCTCCTCTTGGACACAGTCCTCATAGATCCCCTGCCAGCTGGTTCATAGGTGTCCATCTCCCATATCAGCAAATGGGTAGGTGTAGTTGTGCAATACCCACTGCTTGCCACCAAATGTGAAGGTCCTAGGTCTATGTATGTGCCAAACTGGCACCCTGCTTCCTTCTCCAAGTCCTACAGATCACACAGGACACACAAGAGCAAAGATACAAATGATACCTCTATTTCTCTTACGTCCTAGAGGATGCTGGGAACTCCGTAAGGACCATGGGGTATAGACGGGCTCCGCAGGAGACATGGGCACTATAAAGAACTTTAGATGGGTGTGCACTGGCTCCTCCCTCTATGCCCCTCCTCCAGACCTCAGTTAGATCCTGTGCCCAGAGGAGAATGGGTGCACTGCAGGGGAGCTCTCCTGAGTTTCTCTGAAAAAGACTTTTGTTAGGTTTTTTATTTTCAGGGAGCACTGCTGGCAACAGGCTCCCTGCATCGTGGAACTGAGGGGAGAGAAGCAGACCTACTTAAGTGATAGGCTCTGCTTCTTAGGTTACTGGACACCATTAGCTCCAGAGGGTCGGAACGCAGGTCTCACCCTCGCTGTTCGTCCTGGAGCCGCGCCACCGTCCTCCTCACAGAGCCGGAAGATAGAAGCCAGGTGAGTATAAGAAGAAAGAAGACTTCAAAGGCAGCAGAAGACTTCAGATCTTCACAGGGATAACGTGCGCCATTGCACCCACACATACACACACAGCGGGCACTGTAAGGGCGCAGGGCGGGCGCCCTGGGCAGCAATAATAAACCTCAAAGGACTGGCTTATATATATATATATATATATATATATATATATATATATATAAAAAACGGGGGTGATAGGGGTACTGGCGACAAGTGTGGCTAAAAACCCTAGGGGGTGACATCACCATTTCATACAATCTGCTCCGTCTCCACATCATTTTTCTCCTCATACATGTCGACACAAGGTACCGACACACAGCACACACACAGGGAATGCTCTGATAGAGGACAGGACCCCACTAGCCCTTTGGGGAGACAGAGGGAGAGTTTGCCAGCACACACCAGAGCGCTATATATATACAGGGATAACCTTATATAAGTGTTTTTCCCTTTATAGCTGTTGTATTGTTTATACTGCGCCTAATTTGTGCCCCCCTCTTTTTTAACCCCTTTCTGTAGTGTAGTGACTGCAGGGGAGAGCCAGGGAGCTTCCCTCCAACTGAGCTGTGAGGGAAAATGGCGCCAGTGTGCTGAGGAGATAGGCTCCGCCCCTTTCTCGGCGTCCTTATCATCCGTTTTCTTGTATGTTTTGGCAGGGGTTAAATGCATCCATATAGCCCAGGAGTTATATGTGATGCATTTATTTTAGCCATAAAATGTTTTCTAACGATTTATTGCGTCTCAGGGCGCTGCCCCCCCCAGCGCCCTGCACCCTCAGTGACCGGAGTGTGAAGTGTGCTGAGAGCAATGGCGCACAGCTGCGGTGCTGTGCGCCTACCTTTATCTGAAGACAGGAAAGTCTTCTGCCGCCGATTTTTCCGGACCTCTTCGCTCTTCTGGCTCTGTAAGGGGGCCGGCGGCGCGGCTCCGGTGACCCATCCAGGCTGAACCTGTGATCGTCCCTCTGGAGCTAATGTCCAGTAGCCTAAGAAGCCCAATCCACTCTGCACTCAGGTGAGTTCGCTTCTTCTCCCCTTAGTCCCTCGATGCAGTGAGCCTGTTGCCGGCAGGTCTCACTGAAAATAATAAACCTAAACTAAAACTTTCACAGAGAGCTCAGGAGAGCCCCTAGTGTGCACCCTTCTCGTCGGGCACAGAAATCTAACTGAGGCTTGGAGGAGGGTCATAGGGGGAGGAGCCAGTGCACACCAGGTGATCCTAAAGCTTTTTTTAGATGTGCCCTGTTTCCTGTGGAGCCGCTATTCCCCATGGTCCTTACGGAGTTCCCAGCATCCACTAGGACGTCAGAGAAATTTTATAACTTTTTTGGCTTCTAATTTTAAGCTTTTAAAAACATAGTTTTTAGCCACACTTGTCGCCAGTACCCCTATCCCCCCCCCCCCGTTTTATACCTTTTAACATTACTATACCAGTTTTGTATTTTTATTTGAAAAGGCTTGGGAAACTCCAGACAAGAAACTGCAGATTCCCAAAAGAATTCGTACCCTTTCCCTGCGCAGAACAGGTTACGGTGGGAATCCTCACCCAGGGTGGACAAGGCTTTAACGCGCTTGTCCAAAAAGGTGGCGCTGCCGTCTCCAGACACAGCAGCCCTCAAGGATCCTGCTGATCGCAGGCAGGAAACTACCTTAAAATCAATTTATACACATACGGGTGCCTTGCTCACACCGGCAATAGCGTCGGCTTGGGTTTGTAGCGCTGTACCAGTTTGGACGGATACTTTGTCAGCTGACATTGATACCCTGGATAGGGATACCATTTTATTGACCTTAGGTCACATTAAAGACGCAGTCTTGTATATGAGAGACGCTCAGAGAGACGTTGGTCTGCTAGGTTTGAGAGCCAACGCCATGGCGATTTCTGCTAGGCGAGCCTTGTGGACCCGCCAATGGACGAGTGATGCCGACTCAAAGAGGCATATGTAAGTTTTGCCTTACAAAGGGGAGGATTTATTTGGGGATGGTCTCGCGGACCTGGTTTCCACAGCTACCGTGGGTAAATCTACTTTTCGACCTTATGTTTCCCCACAGCAAAAGAAAACGCTGCAATATCAGATGCAGTCCTTTCGGTCGCATAAGTCCAGAAGAGGTCGGGGCTCTTCCTTCCTCACCAGAGGTAAGGGTAGAGGGAAAAGAATGCCTGCTACGGCCAGTTCGCAGGAGCAGAAGTCCTCCCCGGCTTCTACTAAATTCACTGCATGACGCTGGGGCTCCACTGAGGGAGTCCGCGCCGGTGGGGGCACGTCTTCGACTCTTCAGCCACGTCTGGGTCCAGTCAGATGGGGATCCTTGGGCAATGGAAATTGTATCCCAAGGCTACAAACTGGAATTCGAAGACGTGCCTCCTCGCCGGTTTTTCAAATCGGCATTACCAGCTTCTTCCCCAGAAAGGGAGATAGTTTTAGCTGCAATTCAAAAACTGTGTCAACAACAAGTGGTTGTCGAGGTTCCCAGGGGACGGGGTACTATTCAACCCTATTTGTGGTCCCGAAACCGGATGTTTTGGTCAGACCCATTCTAAATTTAAAATCCCTAAACCTGTACTTGAAAAAGTTCAAATTCAAGATGGAATCGCTCCTGGCGGTTATCTCCAGCCTGGAAGGGGGGGATTTTATAGTGTCACTAGACATAAAGGATGCATACCTTCATGTCCCCATATATCCTCATCAGGCGTACCTGAGATTCGCTGTACAGGACTGTCATTACCAGTTTCAAACGTTGCCTTTTGGGCTTTCCACGGCCCCGAGGATTTTCACCAAGGTAATGGAGGAAATGATGGTGCTCCTGCGCCGGCAGGGAGTCACAATTATCCCGTACTTGACGATCTCCTGATAAAAGCGAGATCAAGAGATCAGTTGCTGAACAGCATGTCGCTCTCCCTGAGAGTGCTGCAGCAACATGGCTGGATTCTAAATCTACCAAAGTCACAGTTAGTTCCAACGACTCGGCTATCTTTCTTAGGCATGATTCTGGACACGGAGAAGAAGAAGGTTTTTCTCCCAATGGATAAAGCACAGGAACTCCAGAACATGGTCAGACACCTGTTAAAACCGAAAAGAGTGTCAGTCCATCAATGCACTCGAGTACTGGGGAAAATGGTGGTGACCTACGAAGCCATCCCCTTCGGCAGGTTTCATGCGAGGACGTTTCAGTGGGACCTTCTGGACAAGTGGTCCAGGTCCCATCTTCAAATTCATCAGAAAACAAGCCTGTCCCCCAGTTCCAGGGTGTCTCTCCTGTCGTGGCTGAGGAGTGCTCACCTTCTAGAGGGTCGCAGGTTCGGCATTCAAGACTGGGTTCTGGTGACCACGGACGCGAGCCTCCGAGGATGGGGAGCAGTCACACAAGGAAGAAACTTTCAGGGACTATGGTCAAGCCAGGAGGCTTGTCTACACATCAACGTACTGGAATTGAGGGCCATATACAATGGCCTACGTCAAGCAGAGACTCTTCTTCGCGACCTACCGGTTCTGATTCAATCAGACAACGCCACATCCGTGGCCCATGTAAACCGCCAAGGCGGGACAAGGAGCAGAGTGGCAATGGCGGAAGCCACCTGGATTCTTCGCTGGGTGGAAAATCACATAAGCGCTTTGGCAGCAGTCATCATTCTGGGAGTGGAGAACTGGGAAGCAGACTTCCTCAGCGGACACGATCTCCATCCAAGAGAGTGGGGACTTCATCAAGAAGTTTTTGCAGAGATAACAAGTCATTGGGGACTTCCTCAAATAGACATGATGGCGTCACGCCTTAACAAGAAGCTTCGGAGGTATTGTGCTAGGTCAATGGACCCTCAGGCAGTAGCAGTGGACGCCCTGGTGACACCGTGGGTGTTTCAGTCGGTCTTTGTGTTCCCTCCTCTTCCACTCATCTCAAAGATATTGAGAATCATAAGACGAAAAAGAGTGCAGACAATTCTCATTGTTCCAGATTGGCCTCGACGGGCCTGGTATTGCGATCTTCAGGAAATGCTCACAGAAGATCCATGGCCTCTTCCTCTCAGAGAGGACCTGTTGCAACAGGGGCCCTGCATGTTCCAAGACTTACCGCGGTTACGTTTGACGGCATGGCGGTTGAACACTGAATCCTAGCTGGGAAGGGCATTCCGGAAGAAGTCATCCCTACTCTGATAAAGGCTAGGAAGGAGGTGACGGTGAAACATTATCACCGTATCTGGCACCAATGACAAAGTTAGCGGAAGGTGGGATGTCCTTAAGAAAGACTATAGGGACTTAGGAAAGAAACTGAAGGCAAGGACATCTAAGGTAATATTCCCGGAATTATTACCAGTGCCACGCGCTAGTCCAGGGAGGCAGAGGGAGATTAGGGAGGCAAATGTGTGGCTTAGGGATTGGTGCAGGAAAGAGGGGTTTGTGTTCCTGGAACACTGGACGGACTTCTCAGTCAGGCGCCATCTCTTTTGTCGTGACGGATTTCACCTGACTGAGGAGGGGGCAGCGGTGCTGGGGGGAAGGATGGTTAGAAGGTTGGAGGAGATTTTAAACTAGGAGCCTGGGGGGAGGGTTTAGCTAGAAACTACAGGTCATGCAGTGAGAATAGTGGGGACGGCAGTAGTAAACGAAATGGGGGAGAAGTTGGGGGGAGGGTAAGAGCAGGCGGTAAGGTTACTAACATGGGTACTAAAAGGGATTTTACCAAAGCACTAACCAATGACGATTACAGGTCATCCTTGCCACATTAGGTGAAAGATGTCCCTAACGCAAGGGAAAATACTTATCTTAGTTGTATGTATGTAAACGCCAGAAGCATTACTGCTAAAAAGGGTGAACTAGAAATACTTGCAGCAAGCAAACAGTATGATATTATAGGCATTACTGAAACTTGGTGGGATGAATCTCATGATTGGACAGTCAATCTAGAGGGCTATACACTGTTTAGGAGAGACAGACTAAATAAAAAGGGTGGAGGGGTGTGTCTGTACGTAAAGCCGTTTTTAAAACCTAATATATGGGAAGATCGTCAGGAGGGGATTGTAGACACTGTTGAGACATTATGGGTAGAAATTGCATGCGGGGAAAAAGGAACAAAAAAGTTAGTATTGGGTGTATGCTATAGGCCACCTGGTATCAACGCATCTGATGATGAATTGTTACTAAAGCAAATTGAAAAAGCAGCAGGAGTAGGAGACATAGGGGTAAATTTACTAACATTCGTAATTTTCGGAAAAAGGTCAAAGTTCAATCACGAATGACATCGAAAGTGTAAAACTGCAACTTTTAGAATTTATTACGACTAATTTACTAAGCTGTCGTATTCGGGTTTTTCTTTTGTTCCGATGTCGATGTCATTCGTGTTTTTTTTTATATTTTTACGGCAGTGATTAGCAAAACACTGCCGACTTTTTTTACAATGAATCTCGGCCGGATCTGTGTGATCCGTGCTGGGGTTCATTTTTTTTTTAAATTAAACAATGTCAAATCATTAAAAAAAAATGCGTGGGGTCCCCCCTCCTAAGCATAACCAGCCTCGGGCTCTTTGAGCCGATCCTGGTTGCAGAAATATGGGGAAAAAAATGACAGGGGTTCCCCCATATTTAAGCAACCAGCATCGGGCTCTGCGCCTGGTCCTGGTTCCAAAAATACGGGGGACAAAAAGAGTAGGGGTCCCCCGTATTTTAAAAACCAGCACCGGGCTCCACTAGCTGGACAGATAATGCCACAGCCGGGGGTCACTTTTATATAGTGCCCTGCGGCCGTGGCATCAAAAATCCAACTAGTCACCCCTGGCCGGGGTACCCTGGGGGAGTGGGGACCCCTTCAATCAAGGGGTCCCCCCCCCAGCCACCCAAGGGCCAGGGGTGAAGCCCGAGGCTGTCCCCCCCCCATCCAATGGGCTGCGGATGGGGGGGCTGATAGCTTTTTGTGATAATGTAAAGATATTGTTTTTAGTAGCAGTACTACAAGGCCCAGCAAGCCTCCCCCGCATGCTGGTACTTGGAGAACCACAAGTACCAGCATGCGGCGGAAAAACGGGCCCACTGGTACCTGTAGTACTACTACTAAAAAAATACCCAAAAAAAGACAAGACACACACACCTTGAAAGTACAGATTTATTACATACATGCACACAAACATACATACATACTTACCTTATGTTCACACGCAGGTCGGTCCTCTTCTCCAGTAGAATCCAAGGGGTACCTGTTGAAAAAATTCTACTCACCAGATCCAAGGTCCCAGGCTCCTCCTCGCATCCATGTGTAATCCACGTACTTGAATAAAATAACAAACCGCATACACGAGCCACGAACTGAAAGGGGCCCCATGTTTTCACATGGGACTCCTTTCCCCGAATGCCAGAAACCCACTCTGACTTCTGTCTAAGTGGGTTTCTTCAGCCAATCAGGGAGCGCCACGTTGTAGCACTCTCCTGATCGGCTGTGTACTCCTGTCCTCACTGACAGGCGGCACACGGCAGTGTTACAATGTAGCGCCTATACGCTCCATTGTAAACAATGCTGGGAACTTTCTGCCCTGCGGTTGACCTAAAGTGACGTCACCGCTGAGCAGAAAGTTCCCACCATTGGTTACAATGGAGCGCATAGGCGCTACATTGTAACACTGCCGTGTGCCGCCTGTCAGTGAGGAGAGGAGCACACAGCCGATCAGGATCAGGTCTGCTTTTTTTTAGCACTTTTTTGCGATTTGTAATTTTTCACGGCAGTGTTTTCCTCTTTGGAGATTTGCACTTTTTAGTAAATGACCGAGTTCTACTAATTTGCTGGCGTATTTTGGCCGATGGTGTATTCATTCGTATTTTTTTACAACTACTTCCAAAAAAATACGAATGCCCTCATCTCTGCCGTGATTTGAGTTTAGTAAATTAAAACGGCATCTCGTCAAAATCGGGACCTTAGTAAATTTACCCCATAGTAGTGATGGGAGATTTTAACTATCCAGAGATAAACTGGAAAAACGATTCATGTGATACTGCTAGGGGCAATATGTTTTTAAACATACTAAATGATAACTACCTAGTCCAACTACAGCCCTATACTGGCTCAACTAGGACTTTAGCAAAGCCAACTTTGAAATGATGAGGGTATTTTTCAGGGATATTGAATGGGAAGGTTTGTTTTTAGGAAAAAATACTACGGAGAAATGGGAGGTACTAAAATTCCTGCTAGCTAAAAATACACTCAAATATATTCCTATGAGTAGCAAAAAAGGGAATAAAAGTCATAAACCGATGTGGCTTAACAAAAAGATTAAGGAACTTATGGGCAAGAAAAGGCGAGCATTTAAAAAATACAAATCTGACGGGGATGCAGAGTCATTTCAGCAATATAAGGAATGTAACAAAAATTGCAAAAAGGAAATAAGAGCGGCTAAAGTAGAAACTGAAAAACTAGTAGCAAAGGAAAGCAAAGCGAATCCCAAAAAATTCTTTAAATACATTAATAGCAAGAGATTAAAAAAGGAGAGTATAGGCCCTTTGAAAAGACAAGTTGGGAGTCTTAAGCAAAAATGATAATGACATAGCGCAGTGGTTCTCAAACTCGGTCCTCAGGACCCCACACAGTGCATGTTTTGCAGGTAACCCAGCAGGTGCACAGGTGTATTAATTACTCACTGACACATTTTAAAAGGTCTACAGGTGGAGCTAATGATTTCACTTGTAATTCTGTCAGGAGACCTGCAAAACATGCACCGTGTGGGGTCATGAGGACCGAGTTTGAGAACCTGTGACATAGCGGATACACTAAATGAGTTTTTTTCAACAGTATTCACTAGAGAGGACCCAATTCAGGGACTGACACACAATCTCAATAATGACAATATCACACTGATAGGTACTTATTTAAGCGAGGAAGTAGTCTGTGACCGATTAAAACATTTAAAGATTAATAAATCACCAGGGCCCAATGGTATTCATCCAAGGGTTCTAATGGAGCTTCACTCTGAACTGGCAAAACAACTATCTTTGATCTTAGAGGATTCAGTTATATCAGGTATGGTTCCCAAAGACTGGCGTATAGCGGAAGTAGTGCCTATATTCAAAAAGGGAAGTAAAGCTGAACCAGGTAATTATAGACCAGTTAGTCTTACATCTATAGTGGGGAAAGTATTGGAAGGTATTCTAAGAGATAGTATTCAGAAGTTCCTTGAAACCAATAAGGTCATTAAAAGGAATCAACATGGGTTTATGAAGGACAGATCCTGTCAAACCAACTTACTTGGCTTTTATGAAACAGTAAGCGCAAACCTAGATCAGGGTAAAGACGTGGATGTAATCTTTTTAGACTTTGCCAAAGCGTTCGATACTGTACCACACATGAGACTTATATACAAGCTACAAGAATCAGGGCTAGGAAGCACAATATGCACTTGGGTCAAAAACTGGTTAGATAATAGGAAGCAGCGCGTTGTGGTTAATGGATCTTTTTCAACTTGGACTGAAGTGCTAAGTGGTGTGCCGCAAGGCTCAGTATTAGGACCGCTATTGTTCAATATTTTCATTAACGACCTAACAGAAGGTCTAGAGAGCATGGTGTCAATTTTTGCAGATGATACCAAATTGTGTAAGGCTATAAATACAGAGGAGGATGCCGAGTCTCTTCAGAACGACTTAGTTAAATTAGAAGCATGGGCAGCCAAATGGAGAATGCGCTTCAACACAGACAAGTGTAAGGTAATGCACTGTGGTAACAAGAACAAAAATTACACCTACCTACTAAATGGGGTAAAATTAGGGGATTCTGTACTGGAAAAGGACTTAGGTGTCCTCATAGATAGCAAGCTAAGAAGTAGTATCCAAAGTAGGACTGCAGCAAAGAAGGCTAATAAGATATTAGCATGCATAAAACGGGGTATTGATGCTAGGGACGAGAGTATTATACTCCCGTTATATAACTCACTAGTGAGGCCACACCTTGAATACTGTGTACAGTTCTGGGCACCGTACTACAAAAAGGATATCCTGGAGCTTGAAAAGGTACAGAGGAGGGCGACCAAACTAATTAAGGGCATGGAGACGATGGAATACAAGGAAAGGCTTGAAAGACTAGGCATGTTTACATTGGAAAAGCGGAGACTAAGATGGGATATGATCAACATCTACAAATATATAAGGGGACAATACACAGAGCTTGCGCGGGACCTGTTTTTGGTTAGATCAACACAGAGGACTCGTGGACACTCGCTCAGGTTAGAGGAGAGGAGATTCCGCACAATACGGCGTAAAGGCTTTTTCACGGTAAGGACAATACGTGTTTGGAATTCCCTGCCCGAGGGAGTTGTAATGGCGGAATCTGTCAACACCTTTAAGAATGGGTTAGATAAATTCCTATTGGAAAAGGATATCCAGGGGTATGGTGCATAGTCATGCATTATAGTTACTATAAATAGGGATAAAATGCAATGGCTGAGAGCAGCATCAGTCAGAAATTTTAGTCAAATCATCATGCATAGGAGACCACAAATAGGTTGAACTCGATGGACAATTGTCTTTTTTCGGCCTCAGATACTATGTTACTATGTATCTTGGCGTGAAGCCAAGAATGCTCCTACGAAAGATTTCCATCTGGGCCGTTTTCTCCACTTCCTATGGATATGGGCCTAAAATTAGGCTCCATTAAGGTACAGATTTTGTCCCTATCAATTTTCTTTCAGTAGAAATTGGCTTTTCTCCCAGAAGTCGAGACTTCTGTAAAGGGAGTGCTGTACATACAGCCTCCAGTGGCACCATGGGACCTTAACGTGGTGTTACAGTTCCTAAAATCTCACTGGTTTGACCCTCTTCAAATGGTTAATTAAAATTTCTCACTTGGAAGGTGGTCATGTTGTTGGCCTTGGCATCTGCAAGGCGGGTGTCCGAATTGGCGGCTTTGTCTCATAAAAGCCCCTATCTGATTTTCCATGTGGATAGAGCAGAATTAAGGACTCATCCTTAATTTTTGCCTAAGGTGGTTTAATCGTTTCATATGAACCAACCTATTGTGGTACCTGTTGCTACTGATGACTTGGAGGATTCCAAGTCCCTTGATGTAGTCAAGGCCTTAAAAATGTATATAGCCAGGACGGCTCGGGTTAGGAAAACAGAGGCACTGTTTGTCCTGTATGCAGCCAACAAGGTTGGCGCTCCTGCTTCTAAGCAGACTATTGCTCGCTGGATCTATAACACGATTCAGCAGGCTCAGTCTACAACTGGATTGCCGTTACCAAATTCGGTAAAGGCCCATTCCACTAGGAAGGTGGGCTCTTCTTGGGGCGGCTGCCCGAGGCGTCTCGGCTTTACAGCTTTGCCGAGCGACGACTTGGTCGGGTTCAAACACTTTAGCAAAATTCTACAAGTTTGATACCCTGGCTGATGAGGTGCTCATGTTTGCTCAATCGGTGCTGCAGAGTCATCCGCACTCTCCCGCCCGGTCTGGAGCTTTGGTATAATCCCCATGGTCCTTACGGAGTCCCCTGCATCCTCTAGGACGTAAGAGAAAATAAGATTTTAAACCTACCGGTAAATCTTTTTCTCCTAGTCCGTAGAGGATGCTGGGCGCCCGTCCCAGTGCGGACATATTTCTGCAAGGCTTGTATATAGTTGTTGCTTACATAAGGGTTATGTTACAGTTAAGATCAGTAGTTGGCTGATGCTGTTTTGTTTATACTGTTAACTGGCTGCGTATATTCCATGTTATACGATGTGGATGGTGTGGGCTGGTATGAATCTTGCCCTTAGATTAACAAAAATCCTTTCCTCGTACTGTCCGTCTCCTCTGGGCACAGTTCTCTAACTGAGGTCTGGAGGAGGGGCATAGAGGGAGGAGCCAGTGCACACCCATCTAAACTTCTTTATAGTGCCCATGTCTCCTGCAGAGCCTGTCTATACCCCCATGGTCCTTACGGAGTCCCCAGCATCCTCTATGGACTAGGAGAAAAAGATTTGCCGGTAGGTTTAAAATTTTATTTTTACACAAACTGTATATACATGTAAAATCAGTAAATACAATCTATATACACTACATACAGAATGGCCAGCAGTATTAACCACACTCTGAGAACCTTACCAGGTCCAAACCACTTTGGCCTGAGGCGTCCCCTGGACAGGAACCAAGACGCCACAGTTCCAGTATCTCAGGTTTCAGGAAGTGATCTGAGATAACATATAAAGTCCTCGGTTTGCCGTTATAAAACCTCTGCTTTTACCTGATGGGCACTCACTAGCAACTTTATCCTTGATGTTCGCTACAGGTGCCAGCCTGATTGATAAAAAAACACTCTCCTTCTCCTGTGCACTGGGGTAGGGAGAAAACAGTTCACCAGCCGGTATTGAGGGTTTATGAGCCACACTAATATTTGTAGCAGAAGATGGAGAATGCTCTCCTGACTCACAACTCCTCTGGTATGCCCACAAACGCGTTTCTCCGCCTCAGGGTCCGTTTCAGCGGCTTCATTAGTGTGTAAAATAGCTGTCCGTCACCTCAGATCCTTAAATACCGTTTTTTCCGGTTCGCGCACTGCGCTCGCGGTTCAAGCCTCGTTTCCAAATTTGTTCACTGGGCATGCGCACTGCGCTCGCGATTCAAGCCTCGTTTCCAAATTTGTTCACTGGGCATGTACAGTCAGCGAGCTTATAATCCAAGCCTCCTTTTGAACTCACTCAGTCTGGAAATAATCATATCAAATACAATATCTACCTCTAATGAGTAATCATTTCTCCTCATTAATTAATATCTATACATATGCACAACTAACTTTAAATTTATATTATTATAACGGTGAGATGACAAAAACTTTTTTCTATCAGTGTTGTAATTCATATAATACATTTACGTACTTGCCATCTAGTGGCCAATATTCATATGACACCCCTCAACCTGTATCATCTCTAATTCATTTATGTATTTTATTTATAGGCTCAGATAGTTTATTGGCCTTTATATTCGAATGACCAATCTATTACATAAGTCACATGATCACATTTCTACCCCATAGAATATATTATAAAACCACCCATTTATTATTATATAATTGTATTTATATTTAGATTAAATTAACCAATCCTCCTAGCCTTATATTATACACTCTATTTTTGGATTTTTGACTTATAGACCCCTAATCTAAACAGTCCTTCTTCAATGCCCCATTTAATCTACATCAACAATCTAGCCCTCAATGAACATTTATCATTTATCAATAATTCCATCAATTCATCATTCAGTATGGCTCCTTTATATTTTATATTTACTATTTTATGTTTTCAACCAACCAACAGCTCTCTCAATATATATATTTATCACCAATTCCCTAAAATCTATTCCACTAAACTCCGTTTAGCTCCACCATGTCATTAAGTCCTCCCGGCACCAATGTATCCATTTTGTAGATCCTATAAGCCTCTCTCCTACATAAAAGATTGAACCGATCACCTCCCCGTGCAGTGTTCTTAACCTGTTCAATAGCTACCATGCTACTGTTGTCAAATTGAGAATTCTGACACATTATTATATGACTTGACAGTGGGTGTTTTGCGCCCTTAGATACATTTCGCCGATGTTCCATGTATCTAATATGCATGGTGCGAGTGGTTCTCCCAATGTATTGTTTACCACATTGGCAAGTGATCAAGTAAACAATATATACAGAGTTGCAGTTTAGAAATTCCTTTATCTGGAATTCTTCACCCGTATTAGAAGATGTGAATGTCACCCTCTTTCTCGGTGCATTTTTACAGGACAGGCAATTCAGCTTACCACACTTGTGGAATCCTAGTGGCCTTTCCGGAAGCCACGTGTTTTTTTTGGTGTATTGGATATTTTAGATCTTTCAAAATGGCTCGCCACCAAAATTGAACGCAGATTATCTGCCTTCCTAAAGATCATTGGGCCCTTTGGATCCAGTTGGGGTTTGAGAACTTCATCTAACAATAGAAGAGACATATTTTTCTTTATGACCCGTTCAATTTGGCGGGCACACCCATTATATTGTGTGGTAAACAACATACTCCTTTTATTGTTATCCTCGTCAATAACATTTTCCCTTTTCTTTTTTCTTTTTGGTACCAATAATGTTTCCCTATCTATTAATTCTACTTCATGAAATTATTTTTCTAATAGATCTCGAGGATACCCCTGTTCCTCAAATGCCAGCATAAGAGTTTTTGCCTGTGTTTGATAAGTCAGTAATGAAGTACAATTTCTTCTGATACGTACAAATTGTCCCCTGGGGATATTTTCCTTCCATTTTCTTTTATGTGAACTGTCAAATTGAAGATAATTATTTTGATCTACAGATTTGATATATGTTTTAGTTGTTAGTTTGCCATTATGTACTGAGAGTGCTATATCCAAAAAACTGATCTCCGTTCTGCTAAAACTGTAAGTGAATTTTAAACCAAATTGGTTATTATTAAGTCCTTCCATAAATGTCACAAGTGATTCTAAATCCCCACCCCAAACAAAAATTAAATCATCTATAAACCGGCCACTTACAGTTTTAGCAGAACGGAGATCAGTTTTTTTTGGATATAGCACTCTCAGTACAGAATGGCAAACTAACAACTAAAACATATATCAAATCTGTAGATCAAAATAATTATCTTCAATTTGACAGTTCACATAAAAGAAAATGGAAGGAAAATATCCCCAGGGGACAATATGTACGTATCAGAAGAAATTGTACTTCATTACTGACTTTTCAAACACAGGCAAAAACTCTTATGCTGGCATTTGAGGAACAGGGGTATCCTCGAGATCTATTAGAAAAATAATTTCATGAAGTAGAATTAATAGATAGGGAAACATTATTGGTACCAAAAAGAAAAAATAAAAGGGAAAATTTTATTCACGAGGATAACAATAAAAGGAGTATGTTGTTTACCACACAATATAATGGGTGTGCCCACCAAATTGAACGGGTCATAAAGAAAAATATGTCTCTTTTATTGTTAGATGAAGTTCTCAAACCCCAACTGGATCCAAAGGGCCCAATGATCTTTAGGAAGGCAGATAATCTGCGTTCAATTTTGGTGGCGAGCCATTTTGAAAGATCTAAAATATCCAATACACCAAAAAAAACACGTGGCTTCCGGAAAGGCCACTAGGATTCCACAAGTGTGGTAAGCTGAATTGCCTGTCCTGTAAAAATGCACCGAGAAAGAGGGTGACATTCACATCTTCTAATACGGGTGAAGAATTCCAGATAAAGGAATTTCTAAACTGCAACTCTGTATATATTGTTTACTTGATCACTTGCCAATGTGGTAAACAATACATTGGGAGAACCACTCGCACCATGCATATTAGATACATGGAACATCGGCGAAATGTATCTAAGGGCGCAAAACACCCACTGTCAAGTCATATAATAATGTGTCAGAATTCTCAATTTGACAACAGTAGCATGGTAGCTATTGAACAGGTTAAGAACACTGCACGGGGAGGTGATCGGTTCAATCTTTTATGTAGGAGAGAGGCTTATTGGATCTACAAAATGGATACATTGGTGCCGGGAGGACTTAATGACATGGTGGAGCTAAACGGAGTTTAGTGGAATAGATTTTAGGGAATTGGTGATAAATATATATATTGAGAGAGCTGTTGGTTGGTTGAAAACATAAAATAGTAAATATAAAATATAAAGGAGCCATACTGAATGATGAATTGATGGAATTATTGATAAATGATAAATGTTCATTGAGGGCTAGATTGTTGATGTAGATTAAATGGGGCATTGAAGAAGGACTGTTTAGATTAGGGGTCTATAAATCAAAAATCCAAAAATAGAGTGTATAATATAAGGCTAGGAGGATTGGTTAATTTAATCTAAATATAAATACAATTATATAATAATAAATGGGTGGTTTTATAATATATTCTATGGGGTAGAAATGTGATCATGTGACTTATGTAATAGATTGGTCATTCGAATATAAAGGCCAATAAACTATCTGAGCCTATAAATAAAATGAATAAATAAATGAATTAGAGATGATACAGGTTGAGGGGTGTCATATGAATATTGGCCACTAGATGGCAAGTACGTAAATGTATTATATGAATTACAACACTGATAGAAAAAAGTTTTTGTCATCTCACCGTTATAATAATATAAATTTAAAGTTAGTTGTGCATATGTATAGATAGTAATTAATGAGGAGAAATGATTACTCATTAGAGGTAGATATTGTATTTGATATGATTATTTCCAGACTGAGTGAGTTCAAAAGGAGGCTTGGATTATAAGCCCGCTGACTGTACATGCCCAGTGAACAAATTTGGAAACGAGGCTTGAATCGCGAGCGCAGTGCGCATGCCCAGTGAACAAATTTGGAAACGAGGTTTGAACCGCGAGCGCAGTGCGCATGCGCGAACCGGAAAAAACGGTATTTAAGGATCTGAGGTGACGGGCAGCTATTTTACACACTGATGAAGCCGCTGAAACGGACCCTGAGGCGGAGAAACGCGTTTGTGGGCATACCAGAGGAGTTGTGAGTCAGGAGAGCATTCTCCATCATCTGCTACAAATATTAGTGTGGCTCATAAACCCTCAATACCGGCTGGTGAACTGTTTTCTCCCTACCCCAGTGCACAGGGGAAGGAGAGTGTTTTTTATCAATCAGGCTGGCACCTGTAGCGGCCATCAAGGATAAAGTTGCTAGTGAGTGCTTCTGCTAAATGCACTCTAGTCCTTGTGGAAACGCATCACATTATAACAACTTACCTGATTATATGTGCCTCACCTAATTAACCAAAACAACTGTGCAAGAAGTGGCTGGTTAAAGGCTGTGGTTTGGTAGAGAACATTTGTATTTATTTCTGGACTGAATCCAACACTGCCGACCTAATTTGATTCATACCTCCCACAAGAAGGAAAGTGGTTGGAGGTTCTTGTTTGAAAAGGAGGAATCGTGCTTGCATACTACCTCTAATTAATAAATGTATGCATAAGGGACATACTGAATACAAATTAACTCATTGTGCAGTTGGAACTGGAAATATACTACAGGTATTCCATTCTACAGCTTTTTAAGGGATTGCAACATGCATGCTTAACCTACTAATCATTGGTTAATCTATTGTGAAATCTATCTGAAATCTCTTATATATTTTTTAATCATTAGATTAGTGGTGTAGATTAGTCTAAGTATATTGTGATAAAGGATAATATCAATATACAAGTCAATATACAAGTAAATATATTCAGTGTAAGCAGTGATGGTTCTGATTGATTAAGGGTGATTAATGAGAATATATCACTGTGTGATGATTTAGAATTTATGTTATTAATTGTGTTTTAATTGTCATACTGGCCGGTATACGTTTACATTTATAGTATTGTGATCTTTATATCAGTAAAATATTTTAATACCAAAGTGAAATAGCGCTTTCTCATTTTTTGCTTGTATTACAGAAGGAAACTATAGGTCAGTTACACAATACAGTAAGAAAAGACAACACAGTAGGAAAATATGTCAGTAAGACAATACAGAAGGAAACTATAGGTCAGTAAGACAATACAGAAGAAACTATAGGTCAGTAAGACATTACAGAAGGAAACTATCGGTCAGTAAGACAATACAGTAGGAAACTATCGGTCAGTAAGACAATACAGTAGGAAACTATAGGTCAGTAAGACAATACAGTAGGAAACTATAGGTCAGCAAGACAATACAGAAGAAAACCGTAAGACTATAAAGAAGACAACTAGGTCAATAAGACCATACCGTAAGAAACTATATAGGTCAGTAAGACATTACAGAGGGAACTCGATCAGTAAAACAATACAGTAAGAAACCATAGGTCAGTAAGACAATACAGTATTAAACTATAGGTCAGTAAGACAATAGAGTAAGAAACTGTAGGTCCGTAAGACAATACAGTAGGAAACTATAGGTCAGTAAGACAATAGAGTAAGAAACTGTAGGTCTGTAAGACAATACAGTAGGAAACTATAGGTCAGTAAGACAATAGAGTAAGAAACTGTATGTCCGTAAGACAATACAGTAGGAAACTATAGGTCAGTAAAACAATACCGTAGGAAACATCTAAAAAGCCTTTTTCTCTGACGTCCTAGTGGATGCTGGGAACTCCGTAAGGACCATGGGGAATAGCGGCTCCGCAGGAGACTGGGCACAAAAGTAAAGCTTTAGGACTACCTGGTGTGCACTGGCTCCTCCCCCCCATGACCCTCCTCTAAGCCTCAGTTAGATTTTTGTGCCCGACCGAGAAGGGTGCACACTAGGGGCTCTCCTGAGCTTCTTAGTGAAAGTTTAGTTTTAGGTTTTTTATTTTCAGTGAGACCTGCTGGCAACAGGCTCACTGCATCGAGGGACTAAGGGGAGAAGGAGCGAACCTGCCTGCTTGCAGCCAGCTTGGGCTTCTTAGGCTACTGGACACCATTAGCTCCAGAGGGACCGAACACAGGCCCAGCCTCGGAGTCCGGTCCCAGAGCCGCGCCGCCGGCCCCCTTACAGAGCCAGAAGCAAGAAGAGGTCCGGAAAAATCGGCGGCAGAAGACATCAGTCTTCAACAAGGTAGCGCACAGCACTGCAGCTGTGCGCCATTGCTCCTCAGGCACACTTCACACTCCGGTCACTGAGGGTGCAGGGCGCTAGGGGGGGGCGCCCTGAGCAGCAATGTAAACACCTTGGCTGGCGAAAATACACCACATATAACCCCCAAGGCTATATGGATGTATTTTAACCCCTGCCAGAATTCACCAAAAAGCGGGAGAAAAGGCCGCCGAGAAGGGGGCGGAGCCTATCTCCTCAGCACACGGGCGCCATTTTCCATCACAGCTCCGCTGAAAGGACGTCTCCCTGGCTCTCCCCTGCAGTCCTGCACTACAGAAAAGGGTTAAAAAAAGAGAGGGGGGGCACTAATTTGGCGCAGTTTTGATAATAACAGCAGCTATAAAGGGAAAAGCACGTTATATAGTGGTATTCCTGTCTATATATAGCGCTCTGGTGTGTGCTGGCATACTCTCCCTCTGTCTCCCCAAAGGGCTAGTGGGGTCCTGTCCTCTATCAGAGCATTCCCTGTGTGTGTGCGGTGTGTCGGTACGATTGTGTCGACATGTTTGAGGAGGAAAATTAGATGGAGGCGGAACAATTGCCTATAATAGAGTTGTCACCCCCTAGGGAGTCGACACCTGAGTGGATGAGCTTATGGAAGGAATTGCGTGACAATGTCAGCTCTTTACGAAAGACAGTTGACGATATGAGACAGCCGGCTACTCGGCTTGTGCCTGTCCAGGGGTCTCAAACGCCATCAGGGGCTCTAAAACGCCTGTTACCTCAGATGGCAGACACAGACACGGATACTGACTCCAGTGTCGACGATGATGAGACAAATGTGACTTCCAGTAGGGCCACACGTTACATGATTGAGGCAATGAAAAATGTTTTGCATATTTCTGATAATACAAGTACCACTAAAAAGGGTATTATGTTTGGTGAGAAAAAACTGCCTGTAGTTTTTCCTGTATCCGAGGAATTAAATGAAGTGTGTGATGAGGCGTGGGTTTCCCCCGATAAAAAACTGATAATTCCTAAAAGGTTATTGGCATCATACCCTTTCCCGCCAGAGGATAGGGCACGTTGGGAAACACTCCCTAGGGTGGATAAAGCGCTCACACGCTTGTCTAAACAGGTGGCACTACCCTCTCCTGATACGGCCGCCCTAAAGGAACCTGCCGACAGAAAGCAGGAGAATATCCTAAAATGTATATACACTCACACGGGTGTTATACTGCGACCAGCAATCGCCTCAGCCTGGATGTGCAGTGCTGGGGTGGCGTGGTCGGATTCCCTGACTGAAAATATTGATACCCTAGATAGGGACAGTATATTACTGACTATAGAGCATTTAAAAGATACATTTTTATATATGCGTGATGCGCAGAGGGATATTTGCCGACTGGCATCAAGAGTTAGCGCGCTGTCCATTTCTGCAAGAAGAGGGTTATGGACGCAGCAGTGGTCAGGTGATGCGGATTCCAAAAGGCACATGGAAGTATTGCCTTATAAGGGGGAGGAGTTATTTGGGGTTGGTCTATCAGACCTGGTAGCCACGGCAACTGCTGGAAAATCCACATTTTTACCCCAGTTAGCCTCTCAACATAAGAAGACGCCGTATTATCAGGCGCAGTCCTTTCGGCCCCATAAGGGCAAGCGGGCAAAAGGCTCCTCATTTCTGCCCCGTGACAGAGGGAGAGGAAAAAGGCTGCAGCACACAGCCAGTTCCCAGGAACAGAAGCCCTCTCCCGCCTCCGCAAAGTCCTCAGCATGACGCTGGGGCTTTACAAGCGGACTCAGGCACGGTGGGGGCCCGTCTCAAGAAGTTCAGCACGCAGTGGGCCCACTCGCAAGTGGACCCCTGGATCCTTCAGGTGGTATCTCAGGGGTACAAATTGGAATTCGAGACGTCTCCCCCTCGCCGTTTCCTAAAGTCTGCTTTACCGACGTCTCCCTCAGACAGGGAGGCAGTATTGGATGCCATTCACAAGCTGTATTCCCAGCAGGTGATAATCAAGGTACCCCTCCTGCAACAGGGAAAGGGGTATTATTCCACACTGTTTGTGGTACCGAAGCCAGACGGCTCGGTGAGACCAATTTTAAATCTAAAATCCTTGAACACTTACATACAGAGGTTCAAATTCAAGATGGAGTCACTCAGAGCAGTGATTGCAAACCTGGAAGAAGGGGATTATATGGTGTCTCTAGACATCAAAGATGCTTACCTACATGTCCCAATTTACCCTTCTCACCAAGGGTACATCAGGTTTGTGGTACAGAATTGTCACTATCAGTTTCAGACGCTGCCGTTTGGCTTGTCCACGGCACCCCGGGTCTTTACCAAGGTAATGGCCGAAATGATGATACTCCTTCGAAGGAAGGGAGTTTTAGTTATCCCTTACTTGGACGATCTCCTGATAAGGGCAAGATCCAGGGAACAGTTGGAAGTCGGGGTAGCACTATCTCAGATAGTGTTGCGGCAGCATGGTTGGATTCTCAATATTCCAAAATCGCAGCTGATCCCGACGACACGCCTTCTATTCCTAGGGATGATCCTGGACACAGTCCAGAAAAAGGTGTTTCTCCCGGAGGAGAAAGCCAGGGAGTTATCCGAGCTAGTCAGAAATCTCCTAAAACCAGGCCAACTCTCAGTGCATCAATGCACAAGGGTCCTGGGAAAAATGGTGGCTTCCTACGAAGCAATCCCTTTCGGCAGATTCCACGCAAGAACCTTCCAGTGGGATCTGCTAGACAAATGGTCCAGGTTGCATCTTCAGATGCATCAGCGGATAATCTTGTCACCAAAGACAAGGGTGTCTCTCCTGTGGTGGTTGCAGAGTGCTCATCTTTTAGTGGGCCGCAGATTCGGCATTCAGGACTGGGTCCTGGTGACCACGGATGCCAGCCTGAGAGGCTGGGGAGCAGTCACACAGGGAAGAAATTTCCAGGGCTTGTGGTCAAGCCTGGAGACATCACTTCACATAAATATCCTGGAGCTAAGGGCCATCTACAATGCTCTACGCCTAGCAAGACCTCTGCTTCAAGGTCAGCCGGTGCTGATCCAGTCAGACAACATCACGGCAGTCGCCCATGTAAACAGACAGGGCGGCACAAGAAGCAGGAGGGCAATGGCAGAAGCTGCAAGGATTCTTCGCTGGGCGGAAAATCATGTAATAGCACTGTCAGCAGTGTTCATTCCGGGAGTGGACAACTGGGAAGCAGACTTCCTCAGCAGGCACGACCTCCACCCGGGAGAGTGGGGACTTCATCCAGAAGTCTTCCACATGATTGTGAACCGTTGGGAAAAACAAAAAGGTGGACATGATGGCGTCCCGCCTCAACAAAAAACTAGACAGGTATTGCGCCAGGTCAAGGGACCCTCAGGCAATAGCTGTGGACGCTCTGGTAACACCGTGGGTGTACCAGTCAGTGTATGTGTTCCCTACTCTGCCTCTCATACCCAAGGTACTGAGAATTATAAGACGGAGAGGAGTAAGAACTATACTCGTGGCTCCGGATTGGCCAAGAAGGACTTGGTACCCGGAACTTCAAGAGATGCTCACAGAGGACCCGTGGCCTCTACCTCTAAGAAGGGACCTGCTCCAGCAAGGACCCTGTCTGTTCCAAGACTTACCACGGCTGCGTTTGACGGCATGGCGGTTGAACGCCGGATCCTGAAGGAAAAAGGCATTCCGGATGAAGTCATCCCTACCCTGATCAAAGCCAGGAAGGATGTAACCGCACAACATTATCACCGTATTTGGCGTAAATATGTTGCGTGGTGCGAGGCCAGGAAGGCCCCTACAGAGGAATTTCAACAGGGTCGTTTCCTGCATTTCCTGCAAACAGGACTGTCTATGGGCCTAAAATTAGGGTCCATTAAGGTTCAAATTTCGGCCCTGTCGATTTTCTTCCAGAAAGAACTGGCTTCAGTTCCTGAAGTTCAGACGTTTGTCAAGGGGGTACTGCATATACAGCCTCCTTTTGTGCCTCCAGTGGCACCTTGGGATCTCAATGTAGTTTTGGGGTTCCTAAAATCACATTGGTTTGAACCACTCACCACTGTGGACTTAAAATATCTCACATGGAAAGTGGTAATGCTGTTGGCCCTGGCTACTAGGGACTTGGAGGACTCCAAGTTGCTGGATGTAGTCAGGGCCCTGAAAATATATGTTTCCAGGACGGCTGGAGTCAGAAAATCTGACTCGCTGTTTATCCTGTATGCACCCAACAAGCTGGGTGCTCCTGCTTCTAAGCAGACTATTGCTCGTTGGATTTGTAGTACAATTCAGCTTGCACATTCTGTGGCAGGCCTGCCACAGCCTAAATCTGTAAAAGCCCATTCCACAAGGAAGGTGGGCTCATCTTGGGCGGCTGCCCGAGGGGTCTCGGCTTTACAACTTTGGCGAGCAGCTACTTGGTCAGGGGCACGTTTGCTAAATTCTACAAATTTGATACCCTGGCTGAGGAGGACCTGGAGTTCTCTCATTCGGTGCTGCAGAGTCATCCGCACTCTCCCGCCCATTTGGGAGCTTTGGTATAATCCCCATGGTCCTTACGGAGTTCCCAGCATCCACTAGGACGTCAGAGAAAATAAGAATTTACTTACCAATAATTCTATTTCTCGTAGTCCGTAGTGGATGCTGGGTGCCCATCCCAAGTGCGGATTGTCTGCAATACTTGTACATAGTTGCTGTTACAAAAATTGGGTTATTGTTGTTGTGAGCCATCTTTTCAGAGGCTCCGCTGTTATCTTGCTGTTAACTGGGTTCAGATCACAGGTTGTACGGTGTGATTGGTGTGGCTGGTATGAGTCTTAACCGGGATTCAAAGTATCCTAACTGAGGCTTGGAGGAGGGTCATGGGGGGAGGAGCCAGTGCACACCAGGTAGTCCTAAAGCTTTACTTTTGTGCCCAGTCTCCTGCGGAGCCGCTATTCCCCATGGTCCTTACGGAGTTCCCAGCATCCACTACGGACTACGAGAAATAGAATTATCGGTAAGTAAATTCTTATTTTAAAAGAGTTCCTCCTAACACCGCTGAATGCGCAGACATTTGTGCGCAGAATTAAAATCTTGCAGTAAAACCTATGGAGAATTAGTACTAATAACTTTTTGCTGCTAATTAGTTAGGGAGTTTTTGCGATGAACTGAATCCCCCCATAAAGTGTTTATACATACAGTATGATGTTACATTGAGATTACCGCTGGAGGAAACTCTGCCACAATATTATTGAATGTAATTTAGCCCGTTCTCGTATGGGTGTAATATATTAATATTATTCTTACTGACCAGGATTACCAGCACTGAATCAGTTATCACCCAATATAATATACATGCCGATGTGTAACAACAAATACACTTGTTTTTTTATTACATTATTCACCTTTATACATTTACCTTTGTGTTTAATATATCACTGATTTATCTTACATACTTTACTGTACTTAATAAAGGTTATATATTATTTATTAGTGCACAAACAGGACAGCACTGTCTGTTCTTTGCTGTTTTATTATTGAAAAGCCCAAGTCACCTCTAGTAATCCCACATGAGCGTCATATCACCTCTAGTAATCCCACGTGGGCGTCCATGTCACCTCTAGTAATCCCACATGAGCGTCCATGTCACCTCTAGTAATCCCACATGAGCGTCCATGTCACCTCTAGTAATCCCACATGAGCGTCCATGTCACCTCTAGTAATCCCACATGAGCGTCCATGTCACCTCTGGTAATCCCACATGAGCGTCCATGTCACCTCTAGTAATCCCACATGAGCGTCCTTGTCACTTCTAGTAATCCCACGTGAGCGTCCTTGTCACTTCTAGTAATCCCACGTGAGCGTCCGTGTTACCTCTAGTCATCCCACGAGCATCCGTTTCACTTCTAGTAATCTCACACGAGCGACCGTGTCACCTCTAGTCATCCCACGTGAGCATCTGTGTCACCTCTAGTCATCCCACGTGAGCGTCCGTGTCACCTCTAGTCATCCCACATGAGCGTCCATGTCACCTCTAGTAATCCCACATGAGCGTCATGTCACCTCTACTAATCCCACATGAGCGTCCATGTCACCTTTGGTAATCCCACATGAGCGTCCATGTCACCTCTGGTAATCACACATGAGCGTCCATGTCACCTCTAGTAATCCCACATGAGCGTCATGTCACCTCTACTAATCCCACGTGAGCGTCCTTGTCACTTCTAGTAATCCCACGTGAGCGTCCGTGTTACCTCTAGTCATCCCACGTGAGCGTCCGTGTCACCTCTAGTCATCCCACGTGAGCGTCCGTGTCCCCTCTAGTCATCCCACGTGAGCGTCCGTGTCACATCTAGTAATCGCACATGAGCGTCCATGTCACCTGTAGTAATCCCACATGAGTGTTCATTGTTGACGAAGTTCCAGTCTAAGCATCCTTATTTGTAATAAACATAAAAGCAATGATTACAGGTAAAAAATGTCAGTTATAGAATTATATATTGTATCCTGTAACACCCTGGGTCTTGTCTGCTTTTATATTTCCATAATGTATTTTATTTCCAGCAGATGGACACACAAGCAGGAATATCTCAGAAGGACATCTAATGTTATCCCCGGATTGTGACATAAAAGATAATGACAGTATACAGGATTCTCCAGGAGATAACCCCATTACCCGAATTATACATCCAGCTCTATCAGTTTATCCCCCTGATCCTGGGAAATGTTCTCCTGATCACTCTGAAATTGGTGCATCTGTTACAGCTCTGACAGTAGATATAGAGTTTCCCTGTTCTATAGATGCAAAATGTATTACACAGAACACAAAGCCTATTACCCATCAGCCAGCTGAGAGGCCATTTCCATGTTCTGAATGTGGGAACTGTTTTGCATACAAATCACATCTTGTTATACATCAGAGAAGTCACACAGGTGAGAGGCCATATTCCTGTTCTGAGTGTGGGAAATGTTTCGCACACACATCAGCTCTTGTTACACATCAGAGAAGTCACACAGGTGAGAAGCCATATTCCTGTTCTGAGTGTGGGAAATGTTTCTCACAGACATCAGCTCTTGTTACACATCAGAGAAGTCACACAGGTGAGAAGCCATATTCCTGTTCTGAGTGTGGGAAATGTTTCGCACAGACATCAGCTCTTGTTACACATCAGAGAAGTCACACAGGTGAGAAGCCGTACTCCTGTTCTGAGTGTGGGAAATGTTTTGCATATAAATCACATTTAGTTTTTCATCAGCGTGCTCACACAGGTGAGAGGCCATTTTCCTGTTCTGATTGTGGGAAATGTTTTGCATCAAAATCAGATCTTGTTCCACATCAGAGAAGTCACACAGGTGAAAAGCCGTATTCCTGTTCTGAGTGTGGTCAATGTTTTGCACAGAAATCACATCTTGTTAGACATGAGAGAAGACACACAGGTGAGAAGTCATTTTCCTGTTCCGAGTGTGGGAAATGTTTTGCACAGAAATCAGATCTTGTTCCACATCAGAGAAGTCACACAGGTGAAAAGCCGTATTCCTGTTCTGAGTGTGGAAAATGTTTTGTACGGAAATCAGTTCTTGTTAGACATGAGAGAAGTCACACAGGTGAGAAGTAATTTTCCTGTTCCGAGTGTGGGAAATGTTTTGCACAGAAATCAGATCTTGTTACACATCAGAGAAGTCACACAGGTGAGAAGCCGTATTCCTGTTCTGAGTGTGGAAAATGTTTTGTACGGAAATCAGTTCTTGTTAAACATCAGCGATTTCACAGGTGAGAAGCCATTTTCATGCTGTGAGAGAAATAAATCCGCTCTTGTTGAACATATTAGACATTACCCAAATACGGAACCATTTAAATCTTCTGGAGTATAATTATCACTGTCATGCAATGTTCCTCAAGGGTCAATCCTATCTCCTAAGCTTTATAAAATATACATGCTACCACTGGGAGATATAATCAGACGTCATGGCCTGGTCTACCACTGCTATGCAGATGACCTGCTTTTTGCTCCATGTACTGAGAACCGAATACCAATCCTAAATGGTTGTCTAGCTGAGCGCCAGGGGTGGATGATGCCAGTTGGCTGTGATTCAGTCTTTGTGAAACATAATAGAAGCTCACCAGCAAAGGACAAGACTACAGCTTTACCAACCATCTGGATTTATGCTTTGGTGTTCATAATTGCAAAATACTGAACATGTGCTGAATCTTTGTGATGTCCTGGTTTGTGGCTGACACTGACATTGGGTATCTGCCACATACAAATCCTCATTCTTCCATCTGTGGACCATAGCCAGAATCAAGCACTTGATTCCCTCAGAAGTTCATAGACTACTGCAATGCCATCTACCTGGCTCACCCAGCAAAATAATGACAGAGCTTGCAGCTAGTACAGAATGCAGCAGCCAAGCTGTTACCTAACCAGCCCGTTCCTGCCACATAACACCCATTCTCTGCTCCCTTCACCGGCTGCCTGTAAGATGGAAAATCTATTTCATAATTGGCTAACTGACCTTCCCAGCCTAACATTACATGGTTTACGGTACTAGAAGCAGCTTCTGCCTCCTTACTGCCCTGCTTGCTTGCTTCTACAGATGAAGGACTGTTACCAGCAGTACCAAGAATCTCCTGTCATTCATTTATGGGTTGAACGTTTAGTTTTGCAGCCCTGCCTTGCACAGTACAAGAGGCCTCCACTCTAGAGACCTTCACAAGCAGACTGATGACTGTTACTCACGCTTTTCATTAATGTACCTCTATTTACTTCCTAAATAATACATCCCAAATGCTTAGGTCTTTTTTCTGCTGTTTATTTTGTATCTTGTGCTTTGTGTAAATGTGAATGTCTAATACCAGTTTGCACAATCTGTATTGCTGCACGACAGTATGGCGGCCATTGGAACGTGTTTTCACTTCTACTTTGCCTAACTTGTTGCAGACACTCATCTTGATCAGGAGTGTCGAGTGTTTTCAGATACAAGATCCTATCCATATATACCCTGTACATTATCATGTGCATTAGAGTCACCCGGGTTCCATCTGCAGTGGTTTGTTGTATGTCCCATATATATGGTGCGGAGACTCCCCTGTATTTCATAATAAAAGCTTTTGTTTGCATCTAATTATTGCTGTATAGCTTTTATTTTTTTATTCTGTTTTATATTCCCGTCTGAGTAATTACGCCATAATGTCTAATCTCGGAGTGGACCCCAGAAGATGTAAAGAAACCGTGTAAGTGTTCCATCATTCTGTTTCGTGTAAGCATACAGGTAAGTGATGGCACGGTGGTCACTGACCGTCACATTCCGGTGGTATAATGGAAGTGGGACTGTCTGGGCTTATTCTAGTCTACTGCAGAAATAAAAAAACAGCCTTTATCCTGCTTAAAAAAATGACAAAGCCCATAAATCAAGCTTGGCCGGACAAGAAAGAAGCCACATTAATGGTGGCACATCATATAGGCTGAGGTCCCATGTTTATGGTATATATGGCATAACTCACTCTTCACCCACAAAAACCTTCCCTTCACCATTCACAATGTCCACCATTGCCCCTTCAGAAGGGTCACAACTTTCCTTTGCTTGTTCCACCTCCTCCTCTACAGAGCCCAGGACCATCTCCATGACCATTTCATGTTTATCTGGAGGCCAGGTATCTGGGAGGTTCATGGCCTGAGATGACCACAGAACCACCAGGTAGTGGACAAGAAGAATCCACAGCCTCCTGAGGAACTGGAGAGTCCAAGGATCCACCCCACATGAGGTAGAGAAGGGTCAACCACAGGGTCTGGCTCACTAATTTCCTTCCTAAAAGCTGCTCTTTACCCAGTTTGGTACCTGTGGGATCCCACTCCAATTTCCCTTGAGAGTCCTTACCCTCAGTAATCCTTTCTAAACCTACCAGTTCCTTCCCCTTCCAACCACTCCTCCTTTTTAAGCTTTTCACCACCTGCTGTGTGAGTCCCATCCAATCACTCCTCCATTCCTTGACTCATTGGTGTAGCAACCCCCTTCTCCCCACCCCCACCACACTGCTATACTGCAGTTAAGCTGTGAGACTTGCTGCTAGCAGTACTCACTACTCAGCACACACATCATGATTACACAGCTGTGCCAGAGACACTGTCTCACTGACATCCAGGACGAGACACTCCCAGAAAGGCATGTATGTATGAGTACGGAGAGAGTGGTCGCAGTGGGGCTGCATCACTGACAGCTGAGCCTGTCACATCAGTGAGGTGACAAAATGCAAGATATAATTACCTAGCTAAATCAGGCGCTAATGCAATGTTACATGTATTAAATGAGCACCAAATATATTGATTATTAGATAGCAGCTCCTATGCGGCAACTGGATGCCTTAGACGATATAGATTGTTTAAGTTTCAATAGAGACATAAAAGAGCGCTGATGGTATATAAATAAAAATATTTCTAATATTTATTAGAGTTCAACACAATAAAAATAGTTATGCCAATAATAACCAGATAAAATGTAGCCACAATATTTCTGATTGTATATAAACTGTATACAGATTCAGCTGTAATCACTCACATTAGATCGATTGTATTTAAATGCAGCTGAATCAGCTGATATGTGCAGTACTGCCGTCCATTAATTAACATAATAGAGTGTAGGAGTTCTCCAATTTATGTATATACCAGAGGGATCCCACGGTATGAAAGTGGATAATTTAAGTAGTTCAATATCCTCACTTATAGGTCAGTGTTCTCACCCAATGTTGGTAATCTCCGCTGGTTCCCGTCAATAGCAAAGTGCAGTGTGAGCTACAAGCGGCTGCAGGTATCCTTCACCGATGGACCAGAGGGAGATGCCGCGAGCTCCGTTGATCAGGCTGCAGACAGGGGGCCCTGGCACAGCGGAGGGCAGTAGCGTTCCGTCCCGTGTGACAGCAGTGAGGATCAATGAAATTGTTTATAGCAGGGTTAAACGAAGTGGATAAATCTCCTTCAATGGACCGACAATAGCTACAACACTCAACGCGTTTCTCCGCCACAGGCAAACGGCAGTTTTCTCAGGAGATATGAATACCCAATGAAGAAGTAAATGGGTATTTAAACCGTTTGTATCCAATTGGCTTTTGAGTGGTGATATGCACACCTGAGTGAATGCTCGGTGTTGATTAATTTGTATAGAGTTGATCCACATGATGTAATTAATACAGATGCTCTTTTGTTTAAAAAAAAGGAACTATAAAGATAATATCAAGCTTAAACAATAAAATTAGTACTTATAGTAGATAGTGGTGGGAAAACAAAGAACACACTAATCCCCATATATATGTATACACAGATAGAATTTCTAATGGACATACAGATACCTAATATGTAGCTTTATTAATTTGACATTAAATACGTCTTGCTTTATAGAGATTATTTTTATATATAGTTTGAATATTTATTCTCTCTATTCCTTTGAAGGGGTTTCGTGTTTCAAGTTATTCCCACCACTTTCTGAAAACATATATTCAATATAAAAAGGAATCTCTGAGGAGTATAACCATTAATTTAATTAGAAAGCTCCAAGAAACAAGTAATAACCCACCGAAAGCATATCGGACCAAACCACTGTATTCAAAATAGTAGGAGAGAAAATATTCAAATAGATGTTCCTAAAATATACAGATAATAATAATTAAACAGAAAAATCTTTTCTGAATCATCAGTCGTGACAGAGACCATCTGAGTTAGCCATGTGCATCGTCATATTCAGTGTAAATTGGTAAATATATATATATATATATATATATATATGAGTCTATTGTTGCTCATATCACACTAGATAAAGAATAATCCAGAGATAGATACAAAGTACCATGTGTATCATATACTCCATAGATATCTCAAAGGATATATATGTATGTATAGACTAGGTTTCTTAATAGAAGTATAAGAAAACAGCCAGGGAAAAAAAGGGGGGAGAAAAGAAGAAAAAAAAAGGAAGCTATAGGATAAAATAGAATAACATACAGATATTGATTCATATATTATTCAGCTCAATGTTTTCGTTGAGCCCTAGAGGGAACAAAGTATCTATCATACAAATCCAGTATGCTTCCCTCTTACAGAGGAGGTTATATCTATACCCACCTGGGAATGTCTGTTTTATATGTTCAACTCCCTGTATGGACAGAACCCCACAATCACCTCCATGGAGTGAGCAAACATGTCCAGGTACACTGTGTTTAGTTGACTTTTTAAGAATTAATCTTCTATGTTCTAAAACCCTAGACAGCATATTGTTCTACAGACATATTGGCAACCACAAATGCAGGAGATTACATAAACCACAAATGTTGTCTGGCAGTTTATATTGCCCACTATATCGAAGTATTCTTTAGTTCTATATGATAAAAATTATGATAGTCAGAGAGATAGATGGGGCATCCGATTCCCAGCCGGAACAGCACACTATTTGTAAGAGCCGGAGCGGTGCAGGGCTACTGGCTGACAGCCTATCATCTGGATAATGTATTCATGTTAGACCTAGTTTTCTATTGTTTACTACCACCACAGTGGACACTCAAAGGGTGAGTCATATAAGGTACCATAGTACCTTTTTGTTTACTCCCTATTGTCCAACAGTGATCTGACCAGACATGGTTGCTCTCTCGCTGATGTAATCACCTTGATTAGAATATGTATTGTATTCCAATGCTGTAAGATCCTTAGACAAAGAAGTCACCCTTACCCCATGTAATATGAAGCTTCTGGGGGTATAAGTAGAGCTAACCAGAGAGCTGAAAGAGATTCTATGCTCCTTGACTAAAAAGTGATGTTCTGTCAGGAGTTTGTGGTGGGAATTGTCATGTGGAATTGGATTACAGAGGTGTGCTGAGCTGTTTATAACACATTCTGTTCAATAACCACTGTTGGTTTTTCATCTACCACTGTGCCTGAGTAATTTGGAACCCAGTATCTTCACAGCTACTATCGATGGCGGGTAACTACCTGGCTCTCTTCCTTTGATGGTAAATCTAGTTATCATCAGGTATAGACCATCAAAGATTCCTGATCATCAATGGTTGATGGCCAATCCTAGACCAGACCCTGAGTGACCACAGCCACCACCAGATCCACAATGTGTACCTAGAAGCTGCCACATCTGGCACTTTGTTACCCGCCATCAGATCTACCTTCCCCTAGACAGCCACCTTTCCACATCTAAGCTGGAACTCTGCAGCACCAGCTTTTATCTCCTTTGCATTAGCATCCCGGCCAGCCTCACACAGGTCCATGGAAGCAGCATTATGATAACTTTTGACTCTTTATTTGCTGCAGCTGCTGTATAGTTCCTGTGATTTCCTCCAGCTTATTAACCAGCTGCACCAGCTCCTCATTTCATGTAACTCTCTCCCAGCTGCTGCAACAGATTTTTCTCCTGCAGGGTCCACAGGTTATCCACACGATAACATTGGAATATGATGACACGACAGCAGATTTGCACCAAACGGTCAAAGCTTTTGGCCTCCCAGCATGCACTGGGCCCGTCCATATATCCCCACCTCCTGGCTCAGGCAAATCAGTTTTTTGTTCGGTGTGGCAGGAGTCAGATCATGGTCAAGAGGGCTGCTGGTTTTTAGCAGCAGGGGAAGCAGCAGCCTCTCAACAAAAACAGGCTGAAAAGCCAGTGGTAAGTAAAGCACATAGACATGAAACAACATCTTCACAGTCTACACATGCTTCAGATGAGGATTCGTTGGAGAATGAAGACTCATTACACTCTGGTTCTGCATACGAAGATGAGGAAGGAGGTCTCAGTTCAGTGGACATGTCTGAGTTAATTAATGCAAAGAAAGCCATTCTATCCTTAGAATAATCAGCAGAGCCTGTGTTAAAATCCAAGTTTAAACGTCCCAAAACAGTCAGGACTGAGTTTCCTGGGTCAGAACAGCTGGAGGAAATTATTGTAGAGGCTTGGGCTACTCCCAGTAAGAAATTTAGAATTCCAAGGAAATGGAATTCCAAGTATCCTCTTCCAGCTGAGGACTGTTTAAACAGGGAGGTGGCCCCCAAAGTAGATACGCATGTCATTCGATTAGTGGGAATATCTACATTACCTCTGCCTTCAACATCATTAAATTATGTCACGGATAGGAGAGTTGATGGTTTTTAAAAAAACAAAAAATTTTTTCCCTATCTGGGGCAATCATAAGACCAGTCATGGCTTCAGCCTGGCTGGCAAAAGCAGTGGCTGCCTGGACTGATGCATTGGAAGGGGATCTTTCAATTGCATCTAGAGAGCATAAATCTCATGTAGCACATATCAAACAGGCTGCAATGTTCTTGGAAGAAGCAGCTTTGGATATGGGTACTATTGCCTCTCAGGCATCAGCTTCAGCAGTAGCCGCTCGCAGAGTGGTTTGGCTATGTACACGGAAAGCTGATTCAGAATCCAAAAAGGTTTTGGAGTCTTTACCTTTTACTGGAGATATTCTTTTTGGTAAAGAATTAATCAGTATCTTGGAGTCAGAAGCAGACTCCAAAAAAGTTAAGTTTCCTTCCACAAACAAATTCAAGCCTAAATTCCAGCTTTTCAGCCCTTTCCGTCTCAAGGGAAAACAAAAGGAAAAGGAGATGGCAAACAGTCCCAATACAACAAGTCTGGTGTTAAAACTGAATGATAATAATAATAATAGAGAGTTCTCCGTTGTGATGATATTCAGCATATAGAATTTATTATCAAAGAGGGAACCGCTCCCAATATTATGCGCAGAGGAGCCTGGACCAAGACAGAATTCATCAATGAGCTTGTGTCTTTAGAACACTGACTGTACATTATTTATACCATAACATTATGCAATTATTCAGAGCTTATTTACAAACAAGGCGCACATATAGATTAAATCATGGAGATATATTGGTTGATGAACAATAAGGGGAAATGCCAAATATGGTCATATTAGCTAATTAAAGAGAGTGGTTTTATCCATAAGATGGCAGACTTGTCATGAAGCTTGAATCTCCTATACATAACAATTAGGTTCTCTAATAGGCTTCGTTGTCATAAAGGTCATTTTTGTTCATAATAACGTGTTGTCTAAAGTGAAGGTCCATCAGATATTCCATGATATGTTCTTGTTCTGCCACAAAGTCTCATACAATATCATTGAGCACTCGTTATCTACACACAGGCCTTGCTACTAGCCACATAAACACCAAAACAAATGATGCTCAAGGGTTGTGGGAGAATATTACTCTGTGCATAGTAACTCTATACTAAAAGAAGACACTGTTTAAGGGAACATTAGAATACCAAGAATCATAGCACAATTAATGAGACAATACAGGACATTTGATATAATTTCAACATTCCACCGTTTTGTTTAATCTCTAAACAACTATCATATAATAAATCAAATACTCACCATGTGTAAATGATTTGTCTGGTGATGAGTGGAGTAGTGTGAGATGTGAGATAGAATAAGGAAAACCCGTTCTCTGGATACAATCGCTGGCAATAGTCCACTGAGTATCGATGCGAAAAGCCTCAACCCTCCCGAAAACTTGTATAGATAAGAGAAATGGAAGAGATAGCGACAGAATATGTTGTTTCTTTACCCTGGCTATAGGTTGAGGTTCTTCTTGCTGTGTGTGTGTATGAAGCAAAAGCATGTACGCACCTATTAAGTGTATATTTCTGTTAGTGTGATCATGTGTGGGCTACCGCAGTGTAGGTAACCGGGGTCATCACCATAAGATTAGTTTTTGGCTTTCTTTGGGGTGTTAGTATTTTGCCACACTGACTACCAAGGGCCGGCAGACATTTGATGCTTACATAGATTATGAGAATTATAAGAATTATCATCATGACATAATGTAACACTGGACATAGCCACTTAGAAATACTAGCTCCCATCCATCCAAAAAGATCCCAATCAGCCGATTGGTTCATGTGTTCCTGTAAATCTTGTAGTAATTTAACCTTCTGTTCAATGGGATTGTAATTATCTGAGATATTAAAACAACACATTCCTTTAAATTGTTCCCATCCGCTACCTTCTCTGAACAGTAACTAATGGATGGCTACTCGATAATAAATCATAACTTCTCTAATGTCTCTCAGTTCTTCATTAATGAATCCTATAATCGTGCTTGTACCCTTTATATTTTTAGCTAGTCCATAAAAGTTAAACTTCCTAGGTCTATCACAAGTCTATATAGCAAGCCAAAAGGCATATCAGTAAGGGTATTTTTTATAGTAAATTAATTGTAAATCATAGTATTTTAGCTCTATAACCACGAGATATAAATAGATACTTTTGGTAAGCGTGTCTCAATTGATAAGTGATATATTTCTTCTTCTGCTCAAGTACATATTCATCAGTATCTTATCAAAACATCATTTTGTACATATTCCTAGTGTCATTATATCTTCATATGCCATGGTCAGTGTGGGGAACATACTATATGTTTATGTTATTTTCCTTAAGCCATTATGGCTCATGGTGTAGGGAAAGGTAAGAAAGTAGATTGTCTCGTTGTTGGCGCACTAAGAGAGAGAGAAAATTATTAATTTGTATAAAATATAACTTTTAATGTTAATCATCCCCAATCGTAGTATATCAACTATCTCAGGTAATATCACCTATACAATTCTAGGTCCAACACATTACTGTGGGATAGGTCACAATATTGAGCAAGTTATTCGGATCCCACAATATGTCCTAAATCCCTTACAGTATGTCTGTAATCATTGTTATATAACCTCTAGTCGTATTAATGTACTGTAAGTCCAAACCCCTTGAGTAATGATCCCACAATCCCACACTTACTATATGAATTGACACAAGTAGTACCACCTATGCAGTTCTATGTTCAATAGAATATTGTGGGATGTGTCACAATATTACATTTACTGTTATATCTCTTCCCTTAGGATTGGATTATAATATATCATTAGTCCCTTGTGGTATACCTGTGGTCATTGTTGTATATATACCAAGGGGTGACAGTCACATTCATGTATGGTGTTTTACAGTATTGAGTGATTAATCCAGCCAAGGAGTTATCTATAGTCTCTTAATATTGGGGTATATTACCATTTCTCATTATGGGGTTCTCAGCCTAATTGGTTGTCTGAACTGTTTAAATAAACAGCTCATAAGTCATTCTTAACATATCATTTCATTTGTGGATGACTCAAATCGTGAGATAGTGTAAATATAAATGAAGTGGACTTCCGGTTCCGGGACGCATGGAGTAGGAAGCTCACCGCAGGAGCTCCGTCCCCGCCGCCCGCTTTTAAACACCTTTTCAAGGCTATTATAGCCTCTACACCGCCCGTGACACCCCAGCCGGCATTCGCAATCACAATGGACCGCTTTGTGACAGCCGTGACAGCAGCCCCACAGGCTTCCGCAGCCGCGCCGAACAGGCAGGAGAAGCGCCGGACCTGAGGTGATTTCCCCAGCTTCCAAAAAAGCTGCAGCAGAGGGCGCAGACAACACAGGCTCCCAGGTATGCCGTGACCCCACAGCCCCTGTCACATACGGAGACGTAGTGGCTGCAATCACTGCTACAATGGCACCTCTCCTGTCCCAAGCAGTAAGTGACATATCCAAACAATTGCAGCACCTGACACAGAGGGTTACCCGCACTGAAGCACAACTTCAAGCAGCTACCCATGACATAGAAGGGCTTCACCATTCAGTAAAAAATCTCACTACAGAAAATTACCAAATATGGAATAAATTAGACGATATTGAAAATCGTTCGAGAAGAAACAATATAAGATTAGTGGGACTGCCAGAATCTATTAAAGGCACGGCACTGGCACAATTTGTACGCACTACTCTTCCCTTTCTATTGGGAATTGATCGGGACTGTAGTGATCTCATGATCGAGAGAGTCCACTGAGTAGGACCAGTTCCCACCCCCAACAGACCGCACCCACGTGTGACTTTGTTCCGATGTCTGAACTACCTTCATAAAATGATATTTTGGTCTGCTTCCCGTAAAGTGAAAGATTTACAATGGGAGGGTAACAAGCTTTACATATTTCAGGATTACTCAGTGGAACTGACCCGGGCCCGCAAGGCTTTTTCACCAATTTGCACGCAACTCGTGTCTGAGGGACGCAAGTTTGGTCTGCTCTACCCCGCACGCTTGCGCATTTATGAGGTTACCTCCCACAAGGACTTTTTGTCACCCGCTGATGCAGCAGCATATCTACGCAATGTTGCAAAAGAGGATAGCGTGGACATCACAGATCGCCCTTCACCCGCATTGTAATCTCATGATCTCACTCGGATACTCTCAAGCACCCCCCTCATGGGTAGTGCTCTCTTGACCCTGTCTGCAGACCGTTCAGTGACTGCCACTGCTGAACTCTGATTACACATATTCTCAGTTATATGCACCCATTTCTCTGTATTTTCTTCACACGATTGCATCTAGGAATATAGATAACTCAGCTCACTTAGATATGAGATTATCTCATACAGAGTGATGTACAATTTAGCTGGACATATTTCTAGTCTGCAGCAATAGCTGAAGTTATCTTTTGGTAATCCCCACTCCCTGATTGCCACTCGTGACATATTGCTCCTCACAGATTAGTTTATATATGGGGACTCTTCACTTTTCTTCTCGGGCGGGCATAGATACTTATGAGAGGACGGTGGGGGGGGAATCCTACCTCACTATTGCTTTCATGTCCTCTAATGCTCATACACGTGGCCACTGTTATTGGTCCTTGTATATGACCGTTAGCCGGAGGTCGCTGGTCAATGCTAAAATGGTTATTAGTACGGTAATGTTTATCATATTGTACGACCTGTTGTTTACTTTTTTCTTTTCTAATGCTTCCCCCCCCCTATATTGTCTCTATCCTCCCCCCTCTCACCTACCCCCCTCCCAGGATGTGACTGTCATTATCTGGATAAAGCTGATAGTGGTTGGTGCATATGTTTAATCTTTGACACGACAACATGCCTGACTTAGTAGTGGGAACTTGGAATGTAGGGGGATTTAACTCCCCAGCGAAGAGACGGAAAATAATCCTTTATCTCAACAAACAACGGATAGATCTGGCTTTCCTGCAGGAAACGCACCTCACACAGGAGGAGACGGTGAAATTGAACACTTTAAACTGGCAGGTACTGGGTTTTAGCTCATATAATTCTAAAGCTAGGGGTGTTGTCGTATTGGTAAAAAGTCATATTCTCACAGAGGTGGTTTCCACTTTAACTGACCCAGATGGTCGTTATGTTATATTATCTGCAAAGATTAATGGTAAAATGTACACCATATGCAACGTTTACGCTCCTAATGTTTATAACAAGATGTTTTTTCAGTCTCTACTAGCTAAATTGACCCCCTTTTTAACAGAACCTTTGCTCCTAGGTGGTGATTTAAACCTTATCTCTTCCTCCTATCTAGATAGGTCTCATCTTCCCGCGAGACATCTCACACTGCCCAAACTTGGAGTTCCCTTTTTAGCAGAAAGATTGCAAGCAGTAGATATCTGGAAGGCTCTGCACCCCACGGAAAAAGAATACACATGCCTCTCCGCTGCACATCACACACTATCCAGGATAGATTACATTTTATTATCCCATTCTTTACTTCCTCATGTGTCTGACTCCCAAATTGAGACCATAGCCCTCTCGGATCATGCCCTGGTAACTGCGACCCTTCACTTTCCAAATGTCTCCTCCCCATCTCCTAAATTATGGCGGTTCCCGTCATATCTCGCAAACTCCCTAAAATTCCAACAGAAATTGGAATCCTCCTGGGAATCTTTTCTGACTAATAATGTATCCCATCTAGAAGAAGTTCCTATATTGTTCTGGATGACTGCGAAATCAGTTCTCCGGGGTGATGATATATCATACGTCTCAGCTAATAATAAAAAATATGCCACTCAATATTTAGAGTTTCAGAGGCCCCTGTCAACAGCCTACCAGCAATACAAATCCTCCCCTACCCCACAAAACCGCCTCATTTATCTTAACTCTAAAACTCATTTTGACGAATTCATGTCATCTATGGGAAGTAGATTCTCCTTTTCTGTAAATTATAAATTCTTTAAATTTGGCAATAGAACTGGAAAATGATTGACGACTTTACTAAATGGTTCTCGTCCTCCTATGGTCACGTACCCACTTCGCACATCCACTGGTGCGCTAACCACTACTAACCAAGAAATCTCTGACATTATGAGATCCTTTTATGAAGGCCTATACTCCCCAACTCCACCTCCTTTGCCCGAATCTCCCCCTACAGTCTCCCCATGGCCCTCTAACTTTTGGGACACTCTTCCTGTTCCACGATTACTCCCCAATATGGTTCAATCATTGCTAGATCCCATCACACTTGAAGAAGTCAGAAATGTCATTGGACAATTCGGCAGGGACAAGGGACCGGGTCCTGATGGCTTCAGTGCTGATTTTTATAAGATTCTTCTACCACGTTTTGGTGAGACTTTGGTGTCGGTCCTGAATGCGGTTTTGACCACTGACACTCTTCCCAGACATTTTAATACAGCCATTTTCAAGGTTCTTCCTAAACCCGGGAAGGACCTCTCTCAGCCGGGATCATACCGCCCAATCTCTTTACTGAATCTCGATTACAAGTTACTTACCAAAATATTAGCGGATCGGATTAAACATTTACTCCCTCATATTATACATAAGGACCAAACAGGATTTATCTGGCGAAGACACTCTGAGGTCAACGTACGACGGGTCCTGTCAGCTATCTATGCTTCCTCCTCCTCTTTTTCTCTCGCCACTCACCCAGTTATCCTATCTCTTGATGCAGAAAAAGCGTTCGATCTGGGTGACTGGGATCACCTTTTCTCTTCTCTTTCACTTTTTGGCTTTCCTGCCCCTTTTGTAAATCTCCTGAAACTCCTTTACACTACTCCTCGGACGCAGGTCTGGTGTAATGGAGTTCTATCCCCAGCTTTTGAGATACATAGAGGAACCAGACAGGGATGCCCCCTGTCACCCTTACTCTTCGCCATAGCGCTGGAGCCTCTGGCGATAGCCTTACGACAATCCCCAAGATTTAAAGGAATCATAATAGGGGACGTGGATCTCCGCCTGGCCCTTTTTGCCGATGACATGCTCTTGTTTGTCTCAGACCCAGTGACCTCCATCCCAGAGATTCTGGGCCTGATTCAGACATTTGGAAATAGGGCAGGATATAGGATTAATGTAGCTAAATCAGACATTTTACTCTTAGGCCCCACTACAAATGTCATATCAGATCTCCTTTCATCACTTTCTTTCAAAATTGCCCCCACAAAAATCACATACCTAGGGATCCAAATCCCGGCGAATCTGTCTAGATTGTACGAGGAGAATTACTCCCCTAGCCTGGCACGAGTAACAACACTTTTGGATAGTTGGAAATGACTTCCCTTGTCACTGTTGGGGAGGATAGCAGTGTTACAAAACAATCTTCCCCAAACTGTTTTACCTTATGCAAATGCTCCCAATCCAACTTAATAATCGAGACATCCAATACCTACGGAAAATTATGTCAAAATTCTTGTGGAAAGGAAAAAAATCATTCATAGCTTTAGACAAGCTGATGGCTCCTAAGTTGGAGGGTGGGTTCGGGGTCCCTGATTACGCGTCTTATTCAATGGCTTCGCTGTTTCGTTTCGCTGCTGACTGGCTGTTTGATAGGGAACTCTTCACTGACTCTGCACTGGATGAGGCCTTGTTCGCTCCTTATTCCCTGGGAGCTCTGCTACTTTGAAACATAGAAACATAGAATTTGTCGGCAGATAAGAACCACTTGGCCCATCTAGTCTGCCCCTTATTTTTATTTTTTTTATATTTTTTTTTATCACTAACCTTATTTAATCCTTATTTCTTTGTAAGGAGATCCTTATGTCTATCCCATGCATGTTTAAATTGCTCTACTGTCTTAGCCTCTACCACCTCTGATGGGAGGCTATTCCACTTGTCCACTACCCTTTCTGTGGAGAAATTTTTCCTCAAATTTCCCCTGAACCTCCCCCCCTCCAGTCTCAGTGCATGTCCTCGTGTCCTATTGCTTCTCTTCATTTGGAGAATGTTTCCCTCCTGGACTTTGTTAAAACCCTTGATATATTTGAAAGTTTCTATCATGTCCCCCCTTTCCCTTCTCTGCTCCAAGCTATACATATTGAGATTTCTTAGTCTTTCTGGGTATGTTTTGTGATGTAGGCCATGCACCATTTTAGTTGCCCTCCTTTGTACAGTTTCTAATGTATTAATATCCTTTTGAAGATATGGCCTCCAGAGCTGAATACAGTATTCTAGATGAGGCCGTACCAATGACCTATACAGTGGCATTATTACTTCTTTCTTTCTGCTGCTGATTCCTCTCCCAATGCAGCCAAGCATCTGACTAGCCTTCCTCATTGCCTTGTTACATTGCTTACCTGCTTTTAAGTCATCTGAAATAGTGACTCCTAGATCCCTTTCCTCCTCAGTAGTTTCCAGTATAGTGCCATTAATACTGTATTTAGCTTTAGGATTTTTGAGACCCAAGTGCATGATTTTGCATTTTTTGGCATTAAACTGTAATTGCCAGACTCTTGACCATTCCTCTAGTCTACCTAGATCCTCAATCATTTGTTTTACCCCACCTGGTGTGTCTACCTTACCTTACTTTGTAAACCTTCTTTGATCCCCTCATCGATTCGCAATAATCCCCTTTTCCATGATATCTATTATAACTGGCGCTCCCTACACAATAAATTCAGGAGTAATCCAGAAATCTCACCATGCATCCCACTATGGGGCAACCCTGCATTTCCCCCATCTCTTATTAATCCTAATTACCGACTCTGGAAAGAGAAGGGTCTCTCTAACTCCTCCAGGGTCTTTGATCCGGGAGGCTCAATGCGGTCTTTTTCCTTCCTCCAAGAGAAGTTCAACCTACCTCACACCCACTTTTACATGTACCTACAAGTCAGACACTATTTAAACCCCACAAATCCCAAACATAACCACCCCCAAGACAACTCTTCTCTTTCCACCCCACTGTCACTTTCACTTGCTGCACACAGAGTTGGACCCACACGCATCAGACAGATATATAACATCCTGACTTCTAGATCAACAGAACACAGATGGAATAGATTATTAGACCAATGGCGAAAAGATATACCCAGTCTAACTTCCCATCAGCAACTCAGTGAGCACTATATCTCCTCTCTGAAAGCCTTAGCCTCCCCGTACTTACAGGAGGTACATCTTCGCACCCTACAGAGGGCATATATTTCCCCCACACAACATGCCCGATTTAATCCCACGGAATCTGGGGAATGTCCCAAATGTCATGTCAGTGTAGCCTCGTTTTATCACATGTTTTGGGAGTGTGGTCTGATCCGCCGCTTCTGGCATAAAGTAATGGCCTTTATTAACCAGCTATTACACATCCATGTGGAAGCGACGCCGCTATCTTGCCTGTGTGCAAACTTCTCAGAATGGGACTTAGGACCAGGGAGACGGAAAATACAACCATTTCTAACCATCCTAGTAACGGTATTAAAAAAAATGATCCTGTCTCACTGGCTCTTGTCCACATCCCCGACTCTGACGGAGGTGCACAGTAAACTTTTGCAGATCTTATACTATGACAGAAAATCGGCCCAAATTAATATTGAATCAGGGATTAAAACCTTTTATAAAAAATGGGGTCTATATATTGATTCACGGGATCAGACCACACAGACTCAAATATTTAAGGTTTTTGAACACACAGAATGGTTCTTGCATAGGAAATTATTGGAAGACACCTTGCCGTGACACTCCACACTAATATCTACTAGTACCTTTGGGACAAGAACACCATGTTTCCTATAATTGCTAATGCATCAATTGCGATTCTTCTCACTATATATTTATAGATAGGACATCCTTATATTCCCCAATCATTATCCCTTATGTGTTACCCTCCTCTTCCCCTTCCCTCCTCTTTTGAGCACTCACTTTTTACTTCTCTTTCTTTTCTCTTTCCTCTGTTTAGGGTTATATATATGTCAGGATACCGAATTCCAAAAGAATCGAACCTCATTATTATGTTTATTGTTATTTAGGAAAAGGTAATCTGGTTATAGAGGTGTATACACCTTTCTTTATGATTCTGATGATAAAGCGTTGATGGAGACCCCTACGGTTTTGACCCCACGGTTTTGATGTACAAGACAGATTCACATAAACACTATATCCCTTGGTTAATGTTAGTGCAATAATCTTGTGACAAAATACGGATTTATGGTTTGGAGTCCACAAGTCTAGATTCTACGGATCTGAACTTTCCCTCTCTTAACAGACTATAATGTATTTGTCAACTTTAGCCTTAACTTCATAATCTCCATTGTCTGCTACTTCGTTGTTTCATATTGAATTTATATTATGTGAAAATCCTAATAAACAGATTTAAAAAAAATATATATATAAATGAAGTAGCAGAAGCACATATCATGTAAAAGCCTGTTATTGAAAGGTGGATTGAAAAGAACCTCACTCTAGAAGATTTCTTTATACATTGTTGCTTATCCAATTGCTACATACTCTGACATTGATTGTAGCTGATACGGCTTAAATCCTTCCCTTCACAGGGAGAGAAGGCTGCGGTGTAACACATTTGTTACAGTGTTGCTATGCAGTTCTCCTGCTGGCAGTACTGTAATGATGGGGTATATGTAATTGCGGTCGAATTGCCGCAAATGTCGAAAAACGGGGCATTTTAAATTCGACAATGCAATACAGTACTTTTCCACAAAAAAACGGACGTTTCAGATTCGACTTTTTGAAATTTGACAGTTGTCAAATTCGATATGTCTGCAGTGGTAAAAATGCGGCTTTTCGACAAAAGTATATTCAATTGAAGAAAGTCGATTCGACAACAGTGCTTTTCGACAGTCATTTCGTCAATTTCATTCCGCCTCACTTTGCTGGTGGAATCTAATAAAAAATGTAAAAACATGTTGTTTTTTTGTGTTTTTTTTTTATTGCTAATAGCATATCTATTTATATTAGAATGGATTATGTACCTGGTTTGTCTATTAGGAGCCACAAGTATTATTTATATATTTTTTTAACTGACTAAAATAGAGAGAGCATGGTTTTCAGTGGGAAGGGGTGGGAATGGGTTAAAACCAAGAAAAAAAATGTGTGGGGTCCCCCCTCCTAAGCATAACCAGCCTCGGGCTCTTTGAGTCGGTCCTGGTTGTAAAAATACGGGGGGGAAATTGACAGGGGATCCCCCGTATTTTTAGAACCAGCACCGGGCTCTGCGTCCGGTCCTGGTGCAAAAAATACAGGGGACAAAAGATGTAGGGGCCCCCCGTATTTTTAAAACCAGCACCGGGCTCCACTAGCTGGAGAGATAATGCCACAGCCAGGGGACACTTTTATATAGGTCCCTGCGGCCGTGGCATTAAATCCCCAACTAGTCACCCCTGGCTGGGGTACCCTGGAGGGTAAATCAAAGGTTCCCCCCTCCACCCGAGGGCCAGGGGTGAAGCCCGAGGCTGTTCCCCCCATCCATGGGCTGTGGATGGGAGGCTGATAGCCAACTGACACAAAGAAAGAATATTGTTTTTTGTAGTAGAACTACAAGTCCTGGCAAGCCTCCCCCGCAAGCTGGTACTTGGAGAACCACAAGTACCAGCATGCGGGGGGGGGGGGGAATGGGCCCGCTGGTACCGGTAGTTCTAACAAAAAAAAATACCCAAACAAAAACAGTACACGCACACCGTTAAAGTAAAACTTTATTACATACATGCCGACACACACATACTTACCTATGTTCACACGAGGCTCGGTCCACTTCTCCAAGTAGAATCCTCGGTGTACCTGAAAATAAAATTATATTCACCAAAATTCAGTGTAGCATCTGTCCTCTTCTTTTTTGTAATCCACGTACTTGTCAAAAAAACAAACCACATTTACCCGGACCACGCTCTGAAAGGGGTCCCATGTTTACACATGGGACCCCTTTCCCCGAATTCTGAGACCCGCTCCATTATCCTTAATGGTGGGAACTTTGCGGTCAGCAGTGAGGTTACTCGCGCCTTCGATACAGTGCCTCACAGGAGACTGATCAAATTAAGGGAACTTGGTCTAGGATAAACTATTTGTACATGGATAGGTAATTGGCTTTACAACAGAGTACAACGAGTAATGGTGAACGGGATGTTCTCCAGCTGGGCACCAGTAGTCAGCGGAATACCACAAGGGTCCGTACTTGGCACGATACTGTTCAATATATTTATCAACAATCTAGGAATAGTCCTGGAAAGCACAGTGTCAATCTTTATGGATGATACTAAGCTGTGTAAGGTAATTCAGATAGTGATGTGGAGTCTCTACAGAATTACTTATTTATACTTGAAGCCTGGGCGTCTAAATGGGGAATGAGGTTCAATATAGAAAAATGCAAAATGATGCATTTTGGAAAAAAAACACACAAGTATCGTACACTCTAAATGGGGAAATTATAGGGGTGACTGTGGGGGAAAAAGATTTGGGGGTGCTCATGGATAATAGGCTTACAGTACACAATGTAAAATGCTGCAAAAAAGGCAAGGTGCTCGCATGCATAAAACGGGGCATTGAGACAAGGGACGAGGATGTAATCCTGCCACTGTACAAATCATTGGTACGTCTACACCTGGAATATTGTGTTCAGTTCTGGGCACCATATTATAAAACAGATATAGGAGAACTAGAAAGAGTTCAAAGGCGGGCTACTAAACTGATTAAAGGGTTAGAGACACTGGAGTACGAGGAAAGGCTTGCTAAATTATATATGTATACACTAGAAAAGCGGCCACTAAGAGGTGACATTATTAATATCTTCAAATATGTAAAGGGTCATTAGAAGGAGCTAGCAGCGGATTTGTTTATTAAAATAACCCTGTATAGGACATGTGGGCTCTCGCTGAGGCTGAGGAAATTCCATATACAACGTAGGAAAGGGTTATTCACGGTAAGAGCATTAAAAATTTGGAACTCCCTGCTGAAGCAGATAGTAATGGCAGACTCTGTAAATGTATTTAAAACTGATTAGACAAATTTCTAACTAGAAAGGGTATCCAGGGTTATAGCATTTACCACAGTGACATTAATCTGGGAGTGGTAAGAGTCATAGTTGTCAATTGGTACTAAACCATTACATCAGCAGGTACATTATAATATGATCAGCTGATCACAGAATACAGGTTGAACCCGATGGGCATTTTGCCTCTTTTCAACCTAACTAATTATGTAACTATGTAACTATTACCTTATAATAAGAATTTACTTACCGATAATTCTATTTCTCGTAGTCCGTAGTGGATGCTGGAGACTCCGTCAGGACCATGGGGAATAGCGGCTCCGCAGGAGACAGGGCACAAAAGTAAAAGCTTTAGGATCAGGTGGTGTGCACTGGCTCCTCCCCCTATGACCCTCCTCCAAGCCTCAGTTAGGATACTGTGCCCGGACGAGCGTACACAATAAGGAAGGATTTTGAATCCCGGGTAAGACTCATACCAGCCACACCAATCACACTGTACAACCTGTGATCTGAACCCAGTTAACAGCATGATAACAGCGGAGCCTCTGAAAAGATGGCTCACAACAATAATAACCCGATTTTTGTAACAATAACTATGTACAAGTATTGCAGACAATCCGCACTTAGGATGGGCGCCCAGCATCCACTACGGACTACGAGAAATAGAATTATCGGTAAGTAAATTCTTATTTTCTCTGACGTCCTAGTGGATGCTGGGGACTCCGTCAGGACCATGGGGATTATACCAAAGCTCCCAAACGGGCGGGAGAGTGCGGATGACTCTGCAGCACCGAATGAGAGAACTCCAGGTCCTCCTCAGCCAGGGTGTGCCCCTGACCAAGTAGCAGCTCGGCAAAGTTGTAAATCCGAGACCCCTCGGGCAGCCGCCCAAGATGAGCCCACCTTCCTTGTGGAATGGGCATTTACATATTTTGGCTGTGGCAGGCCTGCCACAGAAATGTGCAAGCTGAATTGTACTACACATCCAACTAGCAATCGTCTGCTTAGAAGCAAGAGCACCCAGTTTTTTGGGTGCCTACAGGATAACAGCAAGTCAGTTTTCCTGACTCCAGCCGTCCTGGAAATCTATATTTTCAGGGCCCTGACAACATCTAGCAACTTGGAGTCCTCTAAGTCCCTAGTAGCCGCAGGTACCACAATAAGCTGGTGCAGGTGAAACGCTGACACCACCTTAGGGAGAAACTGGGGACGAGTCCGCAGCTCTGCCCTGTCCGACTGGACAAGCAGATATGGGCTTTGTGAGACAAAGCCGCCAATTCGGACACTCGCCTGGCCGAGGCCAGGACCAACAGCATGGTCACTTTTCATGTGAGATATTTCAAATCCACAGATTTGAGCGGTTTAAACCAATGTGATTTGAGGAATCCCAGAACTACGTTGAGATCCCACAGTGCCACTGGAGGCACAAAAGGGGGTTGTATATGCAGTACTCCCTTGACAAACTTCTGGACTTCAGGAACTGAAGCCAATTCTTTCTGGAAGAAAATTGACAGGGCTGAAATTTGAACCTTAATGGACCCCAATTTGAGGCCCATAGACACTCCTGTTTGCAGGAAATGCAGGAATCGACCGAGTTGAAATTTCTTCGTGGGGCCTTCCTGGCCTCACACCACGCAACATATTTTCGCCACATGTGGTGATAATGTTGTGCGGTCACCTCCTTCCTGGCTTTGACCAGGGTAGGAATGACCTCTTCCGGAATGCCTTTTTCCCTTAGGATCCGGCGTTCCACCGCCATGCCGTCAAACGCAGCCGCGGTAAGTCTTGGAACAGACATGGTACTTGCTGAATCAAGTCCCTTCTTAGCGGCAGAGGCCATGAGTCCTCTGTGAGCATTTCTTGAAGTTCCGGGTACCAAGTCCTTCTTGGCCAATCCGGAGCCACGAGTATAGTTCTTACTCCTCTACGTATTATAATTCTCAGTACCTTGGGTATGAGAAGCAGAGGAGGGAACACATACACCGACTGGTACACCCACGGTGTTACCAGAACGTCCACAGCTATTGCCTGAGGGTCTCTTGACCTGGCGCAATACCTGTCCAGTTTTTTGTTCAGGCGGGACGCCATCATGTCCACCTTTGGTCTTTCCCAACGGTTCACAATCATGTGGAAGACTTCCCGATGAAGTCCCCACTCTCCCGGGTGGAGGTCGTGCCTGCTGAGGAAGTCTGCTTCCCAGTTGTCCACTCCCGGAATGAACACTGCTGACAGTGCTATCACATGATTTTCCACCCAGCGAAGAATCCTTGCAGTTTCTGCCATTGCCCTCCTGCTTCTTGTGCCGCCCTGTCTGTTTACGTGGGCGACTGCCGTGATGTTGTCCCACTGGATCAATACCGGCTGACCTTGAAGCAGAGGTCTTGCTAAGCTTAGAGCATTGTAAATTGCCCTTAGCTCCAGTATATTTATGTGGAGAGAAGTCTCCAGACTTGATCACACTCCCTGGAAATTTTTTTCCCTGTGTGACTGCTCCCCAGCCTCTCAGGCTGGCATCCGTGGTCACCAGGACCCAGTCCTGAATGCCGAATCTGCGGCCCTTTAGTAGATGAGCACTCTGCAGCCACCGCAGAAGAAACACCCTTGTCCTTGGAGACAGGGTTATCCGCTGATGCATCTGAAGATGCTATCCGGACCATTTTTCCAGCAGATCCCACTTTCTTGCGTGAAATCTACCCGAATGGAATCGCTTCGTAAGAAGCCACCATTTTTCCCAGGACCCTTGTGCAATGATGCACTGACACTTTTCCTGGTTTTAGGAGGTTCCTGACTAGCTCGGATAACTCCCTGGCTTTCTTCTCCGGGAGAAACACCCTTTTCTGGACTGTGTCCAGAATCATCCCTAGGAACAGCAGACGTGTCGTCGGAAACAGCTGCGATTTTGGAATATTTAGAATCCACCCGTGCTGTCGTAGAACTACTTGAGATAGTGCTACTCCGACCTCCAACTGTTCTCTGGACCTTGCCCTTATCAGGAGATCGTCCATTTTCTTTGAAGAAGAATCATCATTTCGGCCATTACCTTGGTAAAGACCCGGGGTGCCGTGGACAATCCAAACGGCAGCGTCTGAAACTGATAGTGACAGTTCTGTACCACGAACCTGAGGTACCCTTGGTGAGAAGGGCAAATTGGGACATGGAGGTAAGCATCCCTGATGTCCAGGGACACCATATAGTCCCCTTCTTCCTGGTTCGCTATCACTGCTCTGAGTGACTCCATCTTGATTTGAACCTTTGTATGTAAGTGTTCAAATATTTCAGATTTAGAATAGGTCTCACCGAGCCATCTGGCTTCAGTACCACAATATAGTGTGGAATAATACCCCTTTCCTTGTTGTAGGAGGGGTACTTTGATTATCACCTGCTGGGAATACAGCTTGTGAATTGTTTCCAATACTGCCCCCTTGTCGGAGGGAGACGTTGGTAAAGCAGACTTCAGGAACCTGCGAGGGGGAGACGTCTCGAATTTCCAATCTGTACCCCTGGAATACTACTTGTAGGATCCAGGGGTCCACTTGCGAGTGAGCCCACTGCGTGCTGAAACTCTTGAGGCGACCCCCCACCGCACCTGAGTCCGCTTGTACGGCCCCAGCGTCATGCTGAGGACTTGGCAGAAGCGGTGGAGGGCTTCTGTTCCTGGGAATGGGCTGCCTGCTGCAGTCTTCTTCCCTTTCCTCTATCCCTGGGCAGATATGACTGGCCTTTTGCCGGCTTGCCCTTATGGGGACGAAAGGACTGAGGCTGAAAAGACGGTGTCTTTTTCTGCTGAGATGTGACTTGGGGTAAAAAAGGTGGATTTTCCAGCTGTTGCCGTGGCCACCAGGTCCGATGGACCGACCCCAAATAACTCCTCCCCTTTATACGGCAATACTTCCATGTGCCGTTTGGAATCTGCATCACCTGACCACTGTCGTGTCCATAAACATCTTCTGGCAGATATGGACATCGCACTTACTCTTGATGCCAGAGTGCAAATATCCCTCTGTGCATCTCGCATATATAGAAATGCATCCTTTAAATGCTCTATAGTCAATAAAATACTGTCCCTGTCAAGGGTATCAATATTTTCAGTCAGGGAATCCGACCAAGCCACCCCAGCGCTGCACATCCAGGCTGAGGCGATCTCTGGTCGCAGTATAACACCAGTATGTGTGTATATACTTTTTAGGATATTTTCCAGCCTCCTATCAGCTGGCTCCTTGAGGGCGGCCATATCTGGAGACGGTAACGCCACTTGTTTTGATAAGCGTGTGAGCGCCTTATCCACCCTAAGGGGTGTTTCCCAACGCGCCCTAACTTCTGGCGGGAAAGGGTATACCACCAATAATTTTCTATTGGGGAAAACCCACGCATCATCACACACTTCATTTAATTTATCTGATTCAGGAAAAACTACAGGTAGTTTTTTCACACCCCACATAATACCCTTTTTTGTGGTACTTGTAGTATCAGAAATATGTAACACCTCCTTCATTGCCCTTAACATGTAACGTGTGGCCCTAAAGGAAAATACGTTTGTTTCTTCACCGTCGACACTGGAGTCAGTGTCCGTGTCTGTGTCGACCGACTGAGGTAAATGGGCGTTTTAAAGCCCCTGACGGTGTTTGAGACGCCTGGACAGGTACTAATTTGTTTGCCGGCCGTCTCATGTCGTCAACCGACCTTGCAGCGTGTTGACATTATCACGTAATTCCCTAAATAAGCCATCCATTCCGGTGTCGACTCCCTAGAGAGTGACATCACCATTACAGGCAATTGCTCCGCCTCCTCACCAACATCGTCCTCATACATGTCAACACACACGTACCGACACACAGCACACACACAGGGAATGCTCTGATAGAGGACAGGACCCCACTAGCCCTTTGGGGAGACAGAGGGAGAGTTTGCCAGCACACACCAAAACGCTATAATTATACAGGGACAACCTTTATATAAGTGTTTTCCCTTATAGCATCTTAATATATAATCATATCGCCAAATAAGTGCCCCCCCTCTCTGTTTTAACCCTGTTTCTGTAGTGCAGTGCAGGGGAGAGCCTGGGAGCCTTCCCACCAGCAGTTCTGTGAGGGAAAATGGCGCTGTGTGCTGAGCAGAATAGGCCCCGCCCCTTTTCGGTGGGCTTCTTCTCCCGTTTTTCTGACAACCTGGCAGGGGTTAAATACATCCATATAGCCCCAGAGGCTATATGTGATGTATTTTTAGCCAGTATAGGTACTTTCATTGCTGCCCAGGGCGCCCCCCCCAGCGCCCTGCACCCTCAGTGACCGTTGGTGTGAAGTGTGCTGAGAGCAATGGCGCACAGCTGCAGTGCTGTGCGCTACCTCATGAAGACTGAGAAGTCTTCAGCCGCCGATTTCTGGACCTCTTCTCTCTTCAGCATCTGCAAGGGGGTCGGCGGCGCGGCTCCGGTGACCCATCCAGGCTGTACCTGTGATCGTCCCTCTGGAGCTAGTGTCCAGTAGCCTAAGAAGCCAATCCATCCTGCACGCAGGTGAGTTCACTTCTTCTCCCCTAAGTCCCTCGTTGCAGTGAGCCTGTTGCCAGCAGGACTCACTGAAAATAAAAAACCTAACAAAACTTTTACTCTAAGCAGCTCTTTAGGAGAGCCACCTAGATTGCACCCTTCTCGGCCGGGCACAAAAACCTAACTGAGGCTTGGAGGAGGGTCATAGGGGGAGGAGCCAGTGCACACCACCTGATCCTAAAGCTTTTACTTTTGTGCCCTGTCTCCTGCGGAGCCGCTATTCCCCATGGTCCTGACGGAGTCCCCAGCATCCACTAGGACGTCAGAGAAATAGGAGTTTAACCGTATTCAGACGCATAGCAAAAGAAACAACAGTAATAATTATTAGACTCGTATGCATCCAGCACTTATTTGCACATGTTAAGCTGCCGCCTACTGGGAGTGAATCTTAGCTTCTTAGATTTGCGAATGACGGATTCGCAATATTGCGATTAGCACACTTAGCAGTTTCTGAGTAGCTTGAGACTTACTCTGCCATTGCGATCAGTTCAGTCAGTATCGTTCCTGTTTGACGTCACAAATACGCCCGGTGTTCGCCCAGGCACTCCCCCGTTTCTCCAACCACACCCGAATTTTTCCAAAATACGTCAGCGTTTTTTCACACACACCCATAAAACGCTCAGTTTCTGCCCAGTAACACCCACTTCCTGTCAATCACATTACGATCACCAGAACGGAGAAAAACCCTCGTAATGCCGTGAGTAAAATACCTAACTGCATAGCAAATTTACTTGGCGCAGTCGCACTGCGGACATTGTGCATGCGCAGTAAGCGGTAAATCGCAAAATAACGAAAATCGGCAACGAGCGAACAACTCGGAATGACCACCCATGTCTGGTCAGCTCACTGTTGGACAATAGGGAGTAAACAAAAAGGGACAATGGTACCTTATATGACTCACCCTTTGAGTGTCCACTGTGGTGGCAGTAAACAATAGAAAACTAGGTCTAACATGAATACATTATCCAAAGGGTAACAGATAACGTAACACAATTGCATATATTAATATTAAGGTTGATTTAAACACAATATTGGGTGAGCAGTAATGGACATGTTATGGAGAATGAGGAAACAGATGAATGTATAGGGATATGGGGATAAAAAGTACATATCTGACATGAGAAATGAGGCATAGCTATATTGTCACAGACCTCTCATTTCCTCACAGTAGCCATGGGCCAGATGTTATTTCCCATCATTTACAGACTTCTGCGGCTGCACCGAGATGATAGGCTGTCAGCCAGTAGCCCTGCACCGCTCCGGCTCTTACATATACTGTGCTGTTCCTGCTGGGAATGGGATGCCCCATCCACCTCACTGACGATCATAATTCTTATCATATAGAACTAAAGAATACTTCGATATAGTGGGCAATATAAACTGCCAGACAACATTTGTGGTTTATGTAATCTCCTGCATTTGCGGTTGCCAATATGTCGGTAGAACAATACGCTCTCTAGGTTTTTAGAACATAGAAGATTAATTCTTAAAAAGTCAACTAAACACAGTGTACCTAGACATGTTTTCTCACTCCATGGAGGTGATTGTGGGGTTCTGTCCATACAGGGAGTTGAACATATAAAACAGACATTCCCAGGTGGGGATAGATATAACCTCCTCTGTAAGAGGGAAGCATACTGGATTTGTATGATAGATACTTTGTTCCCTCTAGGTCTCAACGAAAACATTGAGCTGAATAATATATGAATCAATATCTGTATGTTATTCTATTTTATCCTATAGCTTCCTTTTTTTTCTTCTTTCCTCCCCCTTTTTTTCCCTGGCTGTTTTCTTATCCTTCTGTTAAGAAACTTAGGGGCAGATTTATTAAGCTCGGTGAAGTGATAAAGTGGAAGGTGATAAAGAACCAGCCAATCAGATCCTAGCTGTCATGTCACAGGCTGGCTTTTATTATTGGCATAACTGTTTTTATTGTGTTGAACTCTAATAACTATTAGAAATATTTGTATTTATATACCATCAGCGCTCTTTTATGTCTCTATTGAAACTTAAACCATTTATATCGTCTAAGGCATCCAGTTGCCGCATAGGAGCTGCTATCTAATAATCAATATATTTGGTGCTCATTTAATACATGTAACATTGCATTAGTGCCTGATTTAGCTAGGTGATTATGGGCCAGATGTACTAAGCCTTGAAAAGTGATAAATATCACAGTGATAAAGTACCAGCCAATCGACTCCTAACTGTCATTTTTCAAACACAGCCAGTGACATGGTAGTTAGGAGCTGATTGGCTGGTAGTTTATCACTGTGAAATTTATCACTTTTCAGGCTTAGTACATCTCCCCCTATATCTTGCATTTTGTCACCTCACTGTTGTGACAGGCTCAGCTGTCAGTGATGCAGCCCCACTGCGCCCACTCTCTCCGTACTCATACATACATGCCTTTCTGTGAGTGTCTCGTCCTGGCTGTCAGTGATGCAGCCCCACTGCGCCCACTCTCTCCGTACACATACATACATGCCTTTCTGGGAGTGTCTCATCCTGGTTGTCAGTCATGCAGCCCCACTGCTCCCACTCTCTCCGTACTCATACATACATGCCTTTCTGGGAGTGTCTCATCCTGGTTGTCAGTCATGCAGCCCCACTGCTCCCTCTCTCTCCGTACTCATACATGCCTTTCTGGGAGTGTCTCATCCTGGTTGTCAGTGATGCAGCCCCACTGTGCCCACTCTCTCCATACTCATACATACATGTCTTTCTGGGAGTGTCTTGTCCTGGTTGTCAGTGAGACAGGGTCTCTGGCACAGCTGTGTAATCATGATGTGAGTGTGTGTGCTGAGTAGTGAGTACTGCTAGCAGCAAGTCTCACAGCTTAACTGCAGTGTAGCAGTGTGGTGGGGGTGGGGAGAAGGGGGTTGCTACACCAATGAGTCAAGGAGAGGAGGAGTGGTTGGATGGGACTCACACAGCAGGTGGTGAAAAGCTTAAAAAGGAGGAGTGGTTGGAAGGGGAAGGATCTGGTAGGTTCAGAGGGGATTAGTGAGGGTAAGGACTCTCAAGGGAAATTGGAGTGGGAGCACACAGGTTCCAAACTGGGTAAAGAGCAGCTTTTAGGAAGGAAATTGGTGAGCCAGACCCTGTGGTTGACCCTTCTCTGCCTCATGTGGGGTGGATCCTTGGACTCTCCAGTTCCTCAGGAGGCTGTGGATTCTTCTTGCCCACTACCTGGTGGTTCTGTGGTCATCTCATGCCATGAACCTCCCAGATGCCTGGACTCCAGATAAACATGAAATGGTCATGGAGGTGGTCCTGGGCTCTGTACAGGAGGAGGTGGAAAAAGCAAAGGAAAGTTGTGTCCCTTCTGAAGGGGCAATGGTGGACATTGTGAATGGTGAAGGGAAGGTTTTTGTGGGTGAAGAGGGAGTTATGCCATATATACCAGAAGCATGGGTCCTCAGCCTATATGATGTGCCACCATTAATGTGGCTTCTGTCTTGTCCTACCAAGCTTCATTAATGGGCTTTGTCATTTTTATAAGCAGGATAAAGGCTGAGTTTTTTTATTTCTGCAGTAGACTAGAATAAGCCCAGACAGTCCCACTTCCATTATACCACCTGAATGTGACGGTCAGTGACCACCGTGCCATCACTTACCTGTATGCTTACACGAAACAGAATGATGGAACACTTACATGGTTTCTGTACATCTTCTGGGGTCCACTCCGAGATTAGACATTATGGCGTAATTACTCAGACGGGAATATAAAACAGAATAAAAAATAAAAGCTATAATGTAATAATTAGATGCAAACAAAAGCTTTTATTATGAAATACAGGGGAGTATCCGCACCATATAGATGTAACATACAACAAACCACCGCAGATGGAACCCGGGTGACTCTAATGCACATGATAATGTACAGGGTATATATGGACAGGATCTTGTATCAGAAAACACTCGACACTCCTTATCAAGATGAGTGTCTGCAACAAGTTAGGCAAACTAGAAGTGAAAACACGTTCCAATGGCCGCCATATTGTCATGCAGCAATACAGATTGTGCAAACTGGTATTAGACATTCACATTTACACAAAGCACAAGATACAAAATAAACAGCAGAAAAAAGACCTAAGCATGTGGGATGTATTATTTAGGAAGTAAAATAGGATTTTGGTACCTACCGGTAAATCCGTTTCTCTTAGTCCGTAGAGGATGCTGGGGATTCCAAAAGGACCATGGGGTATAGACGGATCCGCAGGAGCTTGGGCACACTGTAAAGACTTAAACTTGGTGTGAACTGGCTCCTCCCTCTATGACCCTCCTCCAGACCTCAGTTAGAAAACTGTGCCCAGGAGAGATGGACAATTTCGAGGAAAGAATTTATTGTTATAAACACGGTGAGTGTCATACCAGCTCACACCTCAAACACACCGTAGAACGTGGCATTCAGTAGAATACCAGTCAACGGCATGAACAAAACCCAGCCACATGCTGAGAGAATATGTAACACAACCCGTGTGTCCACAGAAACAAAAATAGGACCCTGCATGCTATGTCATGAACAACGGTAGCAACCACCAGATAGAGAAGACAGGGTGTAACCAAAAAGCAATAACTGTAGACACCGTACGCACTGGGACGGGCGCCCAGCATCCTCTACGGACCAAGAGAAAAGGATTTACCGGTAGGTACCAAAATCCTATTTTCTCATACGTCCTAGAGGATGCTGGGGATTCCAAAAGGACCATGGGGTTTATACCAAAGCTCCAAAACGGGCGGGAGAGTGTGGACGACTCTGCAGCACCGAATGAGCAAACATAAGGTCCTCAACAATCCGGGTATCAAATTTGTAAAGCATGGCAAAAACTTTTGACCCCAACCAAGAATCCGCTCGGCAAAGTTGAACCGCCGAGACTCCTCGGGCATTCGCCCAAGAAAATCCCGTCTTCCCAAAAGAAGGAACCTTCACGGACTTCGGTGACGGCAAAGCAGCCGTAGAACAAACATGCCAGACCGCATCACAGATTCAGCATGTAACAAACTGCATAACGCAGTCTCCCAAAGTAAGCTGGGAACATACCACATAAACAGGGTCTCTGTTACTCCAAACTAAGCCAAATAGATGACTTGCATACTCAAAACCCTGGCTAGAGCAAGGGGGTTTGAACTAGCTAATGCCTAAGTAACCCCCTGCATCAACAAAAGCCTGATTTCTGCGAAACCCCTCTTGGTAGAACTATCAACCGAGTACTCAATTCCTCTCTAGCCACCTGAAAGATCAAACAAGGCTCTTGTGGGACAAGACCACCACTTCCGACACCCGCCTTGCGGACGTCGAAGTAAAAAACCTGACCACTTTCCAAACGAGAATTTCCGCAAAGAAACTTAATATAGTCTTGCCTTCACATCGGCTTGTAACGTATGGATAAGCAGGACCTAGCTGAAAGTCCTCCATAGGAGCCTTCCTGGATACACACCGAGACACATAATTACTCCAACAACGGTTGTAACGCTGTGCCGTGAGTTCTTTCCAAGCCAGAAGAATTGAAGAAACGACTTCACTGGGAACACCCATTCAGCTTAGGATACGACCTTCAACCGCCCCACCATTAGACGCAGCCGCGGTAAGTCCTGATACACGCCCTGATCCTGTTGTAACATTACGTCACGTAAAGGAAGAGGGCAGTAATTTTCTATGAGTAAACCATGAAAACTGGATAGCCAACCCTCTCTGGTTAGACCGGAGTTCAGAGGATCATCGATCATCTTACGCTTACCACTGCCAGAAAAGTGAAAGCGGAGAGGCCACCTCGACCGACTAAAAACAGTGTCACAAGAATGTCCGCTGCTATATCCTGAGTGTCTCTTAACCTGGAACCCTCTCCTCGAGGTCTCACGTTGAGGCGAAACGCCAACATGTCCAATTGCGACACTCCACAAAGACTTGGCACGTCTGGGAAAGCTTCTCAATAATGACAGTATTTTTCCCGGCTGAATATCATGTCGCAAAGGAAATCTATGTCTCCGTCGTTTACCTCCGGAATGAAGACTGCTAACATAGCGTTTACCAGACTTCCCCCTCAACTGCAAACAGCGCACCTTCTGCCATTTTCGTGTTTTTTTTTTGTTCCGCCCTAGCGGCTTACTTACGCCATTTCTGACAAGGCTTCTGGCAGAATTAACACGTCAGAGCATGAAGAACACGTTCGTCTAAAATAGCTCTTAATTCCAAAACTTACAGCAGACAAGTTTCCCAACCTGACCTCATCCTCTGGAAATACGTCCCTTGCAAAGGACTGCTCCCCAGCTTCGGAGATCTATATGCACGGACACCAAGATCTAAACCTTTATCCCTCTAGAAGGAAAAAAATCGAGCAGACACCACAGGAGCGATGTCCTGGCCGTTTTGATTATATTCCGGTGGATGCGCAGGTGAGACCCGGACCACATTTCCAACTGGTCCCATGAAAATCACTCTGGTATTAGACCTGCTCTCCGAAAAAAAACCTCTCATGCCGCATCCATCTGTCTTCTTAATGGAACCTATTGATGAGGTGTCACCTCAAAGTCGATCCAACTCTGGACCCTCAGACCTCTTTCCACAGGAAAACACCAAACCTTAACCGGTCAGTATCCACTCTGAAAACCACTTCTGACATCGGCGTCGTTGGGAACAACAGGCCCATTTCTGCGCCGAAGAACCGTCAGAGATAAACAAGGATATGCACCTTTTTACAGGGACAACCAGACAATGTCCTAAACGTGACGCACTTCTGTAAGGCGTCGCGTGTTACCTCCCCTTCCATAGGGGAGAGGCAAAATCTATTAGAAAAAACAGTAAGGGGAAACAACCGTAACTCAGAATGTTCCCCTTTGGCTTCTATAAATAACTCACATGTCGTAGTCTATTCCTAGACTAACTGAAAATTAGTGGACAAGTGGTCACCGAAGTGGGGACCAGCCAGATAGACTCAGCGACAAGTGGTGTATGTAGTGGAAACAGAAACTACGTCCACTTCTGCGAACCTAACCAGGTTGCAGAACACTTACCTTTTCACCTTCCACTGTCTACACAGAAAAGGAAAAAGAACGGTCTCGAACCGGTTAAACGACTGCATCCCACAAAAGAATGCGTCATCCACCGTTGTGAAGGAAGTTAACTCACAAATTCAGCCTTATCAGCGGATACCGCCGAGATTAACTGAAGAGAGGCCACACCAAACAGCTGTATACCTCCCACCAGCATCTCCCGGAGACCTCCTCCGCATTTTTCTGGTCACACCTCCTGCTGTCACTTGGCAGCCTGCTGTAATGTTATAAGGAAAAATACACATAGGCAAGCCCTACCCACTCTGGGCAGGATAATTCTATCGGATGCTTACCCAACTACCACACTCCCTCAAGTGCATACATTGCAAATAAGGTCAAAGTATAGAAATAAAATTTCACTTAGCTGCCTGTGTATGATCCTTTGCGACCGGGCTCTGCGTCGTCCAGGAGTTGACTGTCATAGATTTCTCTCCGCGTTGTGAAGAGATTAATTTTCGGACTCCTTGAGAGCATCGAAACCAACTCGTCCCGGCCAATCTAGAGCTTAATCAACAGAGCGACCAGCCCATGAGAAGAACACCATTATTTCAGCATTCATGTATATACATCATGTAATACACAATATAACACATATATCGTAATCATGCATATATAAAGTCATATCTACACATAAATACATATAGACATAACCTATACGCAAGTGGATTGTCCAGACCCGTCAGGTCCCTAGTGACAGTAATGTGTATGACCATGTACTGACATGCCCCCGATGTGGATCTACCAGGAACTTTACAGCCGACAGAAACTGAGGAAATGTCGACAGCCCGGAATAGTAAGCGGCAGAATAATCACAATCTTGGAAACCCCAAGGGGACTGAGGGAAGCATACCTCTACAATTGTAATAACACTCCCCCTACTTATATATAAACAAAATATATAAATACCAATACAGGCACCAGGCAATAACAGCTTGTTAATTCTTTTAGCCAGGCATTACCGTTGATGCCGACAGGGCATCGACCGACCGCCGTGTCTCCCCTAGTGTGTTTACTTGTTTTTTTAAGCACACAAAAGTAACCTGTCAATACTTAGTTGTTTGAATCAAGTACCGGCAAGCGTCGGCGAAACCGACAGTTATCCCCACAGGCGCCTTTGACAACGCCCTCACACCTGTCGACACACGTCGACTAACCAATAGTGGGTAAATAAAACAGGGAAACAGTGTATTTATGTATTACAACAAGGATTCTGCGTCCATTATCAATCCTAATGCTGTATGACACCCATACAGCATTAAAACACTCTATGCCCCCCTTCCTTCTTAGTATACAGCAAGTCCCCCCTCTGTGAGGTCTAAGCTCCGCCCCTTCCCGGAGCACTTAAGCCCGCTCGACAAAAAAAATAATTATATATATATATAAACAAGAAGATAAAGTACCCTTTTTTTTTGCGCTGAACTACAGTATAGCTCGTACCAATGAGAAATGCCTTCTGTCAGACAAGGCACTGCATAGGAAATAGCAAAAAAAGGGGAATTCTCATGAGAGCTTAACCACCTCAGAAATCACATAAAAATGTATTTATTTTATAAAATTTAACAGTAAATTCTGAAATGTTACATATAAAACATCAGTAAAACAAATAGGTAATCTTATACCATAGGTGAACAATACAGATTGAAAATCATCTGACGAATTCCGTTTGGAGATATCGACACTTAAACCGAATATCAATTCTTCCACCAAAGCGTTCAGTAGTATGTTCGAATTCACAAATATGTGAATTCCCAACGCGTTTCGTCCATACAGGACTTCATCAGGGGTCGTGATATTGCAATATTTGTGTATATCATATACAGTTCACCAATAAAGATACATAAAGAATAAAATTGCTGTGACAATGACCTTTAAGGTATAGAAAGGCAACTCCAATACTGAATGGGAACAATTTAATAGACTTAGAATAAGTCAAAAATCCCTAGTAATCTCTCAGGCTTCCTTTCACAGCTGAGAGATTACTAGGGATTTTTGATTTATTCTAAGTCTATTAAATTGTTCCCATTCAGTATTGGAGTTGCCTTTCTATACCTAAAAGGTCATTGTCACAGCAATTTTATTCTTTATGTATCTTTATTGGTGAACTGTATATGATATACACGAATATTGCAATATCACGACCCCTGATGAAGTCCTGTATGGACGAAACGCGTTGGGCATTCACATATTTGTGAATTCGAACATACTACTGAACGCTTTGGTGGAAGAATTGATATTCGGTTTAAGTGTCGATATCTCCAAACGGAATTCGTCAGATGATTTTCAATCTGTATTGTTCACCTATGGTATAAGATTACCTATTTGTTTTACTGATGTTTTATATGTAACATTGCAGAATTTACTGTTACATTTTATAAAATAAATACATTTTTATGTGATTTCTGAGGTGGTTAAGCTCCCATGAGAATTCCCCTTTTTTTGCTATATATATATATATATATATATATATATATATATAGAAGAAATTATTGCGCCACTTGTGTTCATCAACGTTAAACTTGAATATAGATATAAGTAGTACCACTCTGACACTCCCTAAAAATTTAAAAGGGCGTCTGCTTACCCCTAACAGGGATGGCGGTTCCCTGTATGAGAGAATTTAAGATAGGGGGGGTGGGGGTTTAGCGACCAATGGTGTCTAAAATAATTTACAATTTCAGTTGAATAAATACGGTACAATTTATTATGTAAAACAATTTTTAAAAAGACAGAAACTTTTTCTAAAAAATGGGATAAAAACTATACATATAAATAGAATACCAGTTAAAAATGAATAAATAGTAAAAAGATTCCTTAACTTGGTATGTAGGTCACTGCCAGGTAGCCCAACGCGTTTCGTCCTTAAGACTTCATCAAGGGGTGTTGGCAGACTGGGAACAGACCTCTATTTATACCAGTATTAGTCTGGTATCAATTATGACATCATTTCCTGTTGATGTCACATGGTCTTTTTTAACAGACTAAGAGCAAAGTATTTTACATAAGAGAGTTATATAGTAATAAAGTTTATAGGTCCTATACATAAGTTAGTTCATTTTCTAGTTGAATTGGGGTTTAGAAATGCTTTTAAAGTCTCTCAGAAGTTGCGCCGGTGTTTTCCGCCCCACTTCCGGTTTTTCGGCGTCGCGTCACTTCCGCCCCACTTCCGGTAGTCGGACTGCGCATGCGCCCGCGACCTTCAGTTCTTCTAATAGCAAGGGAGCTAGGTGTAAGGCGCTTTGTTTTCATAGCGGCGGCCATCTTTGTAGAGATTTATTGTTAATTTTCTCTATGCGGTGGCCATCTTATTGTAGAACAGCAGGATTGACATTTATGGTATTTCTTGCATAGAAATGAAATAGAAAAAGGGGAGATTAATAATGACAAATGTGCAGCGTTTCTTCTTTGAAATTAAACGACAACATGTGACCAAGATATGGGATCCATATATTTATATTAGATACATAAATAAATAAATAAATATATATAAAAAGATGAATAAATATAAATAAATAATGATAGTTGATTAATTGCTGCATGTTATAGTGCAGAGTATGGCAGTGCAATCAATGTTTATTGCATATTGCATATTTTAAATAGGAGCGTTAATAAAGTAAATAAATAAATATATAAATAGTGCAGCCATTAAATAGCATAGTGCTAAAGTGCTTATTGCAAATTAACAGGAGGGCAGTGAGGGACGGGGTGGTGTTAGAGTGCCTCGTGGAGAGTGATAAAGTAGTATATCTGTTAGCTGAATGGTCAAGGTAACCGGAATTGACATGCTCATGTAGGCTATATTTACTTAGTTTGGTTACAGTACCTGATCTTCCCAGGTGGTCTCCCTGTTCTGGTACTGATCAGGCCCAACACTGCTTCGCTTCCAAGATCGGACGGGATTGGGCATGTCCAGTGTGGTTTGACTGTACGATTCACTTACCATACATGTGTCTCCGTTATTTATGATACAGCTATACACGTTGGTAAAGGACTGTGGTGGTGTGGGGTGGGCTGGGTTGGGGTTGGGTGGGGTGAGTGGGGGTTAGGTGGGGGGGGGGGGGGTTTGGGTGTGTCGGGTCTGAAACCAAATTCTAAATTTTATCCATTAGAATCAAAAGGGAGTAATATTGATATTTTTTATGAGATGGTAAAGAAGGACCTATGCGACACCGATCTTGTGAAAATAAAGGAAAAGAACATCACGAATCGAGAACAAGAAGCTTTAAAAAAGCTACAGAAAAACCAGGAAATCGTTTTAAAACAAGCTGATAAAGGGGGGGGTCTGGTCATAATGGACCGTGACAAATATATCACAGAAGCAGAGAGACTATTGGGGGACAATGCATCCTATATAAAATTGTCCAACGACCCTAAAGACGTTTTCATTGAAGAACTAAGAACACTACTAGTACGTGGTCTTCATACAAACATTCTCACAAAGGGAGAATTCCAATTCTTGTTCAAATCAGATCCCATTACCCCTATTTTCTATTTCCTGCCTAAAATTCACAAAAATTTGGAAAACCCGCCCGGAAGACCAATAGTGGCGGGTATCGATTCTCTTACATCAAACCTGTCAGAATACGTAGATGTCTTTTTAAAACCATACGTAAAAGACTTACCATCATTTTTAAAAGACACAACCTCCGTACTGAACTCCCTAAAAGACTTTGTGTGGAAAGACACCTTTAAGTGGGTAACAATAGATGTACAATCGTTATATACCTGTATAGATCATCAAAAAGGTGTAAACGCATGCAGAGAGTTTTTGGAAAATGATACGGCATTAACAACGATTCATAAAGATTTTATCTGTGATGTTATGCTTTTTATCCTTCAACACAATTATTTTAAATTTTTAGATGACTTTTATTTACAACGCTGTGGGACCGCGATGGGTACAATTTTTGCACCAAGTTTCGCAAATCTTTTTATGGGCAGTTGGGAGAAGAATTTTATATATGGCAAACATGATTTTAAGGAACATTTAACCTTTTATCGTCGCTACATAGATGACATTTTAATCATCTGGGATGGAACAGAAGAAAGTTTTTATGAATTCCTTAAATATCTAAGTGAAAATGATATGAACCTCATCTTTACATCCAAGATCAACCAAGAGTCTATTGAATTTCTTGATCTGGTTCTAATAGCAAAGGACAATAAAATTGAGACAAAAAACTTCATTAAACAAGTGGATACGAATAGCTACCTGCATTACAGAAGTAACCACTTAAAGAAATGGAAAAATAATATCCCCTTCTCTCAATTTAATAGAATAAAGAGAAATTGTACCAATCAAGAAGAATGTGAAGCCCAAATTGAGAAATACAAACACAGATTTAAAGATAAGGAGTACCCTACGAATATTCTGGAAGAAGCTGCCACAAAAGCAAAAGCCTTGGAAAGATCTACATTACTTGAATATAAGACCAAAGAAACAAAAAAGGACTCCATCTCTTTTATTACTACATATAACCGTCACGAAAAAAACATCAGGGACTCACTCAAGAACCATTGGGGAGTCCTACTAATGGACCCAATACTTAAAGAAATTCTACCTCCTCGCCCCGAGATTATCTTCAGAAAATCAAAAAACCTCAAAGATACACTAGCCCCCAGTATGTTGCGGAATGATACTAAAGTGGTTCCAAGAATGCCAAAATGCACTGGCTCCTACAAGTGCGGTCGATGTAATATCTGCAGGTACCTACACCCAGTAAGGAAGACCTTCACAGACACGGAAAAAAGGGAAATTCACAAAATTAAAGACTTCATAAATTGTAATACCCAATCAGTGACCTACCTGTTAGAATGTGGGTGCGGCAAGCAATATGTGGGAAAGACCAAAAGACCTCTTAAATTGAGAATCCAAGAACATGTCCGCAATATAAGGAATAAAATAGAAACACACGCCGTATCCAGACACTTTAACTCAACACATAACTCGAACCCAGAAGCATTGACTTTCAAAGCTATTGAACTTGTGAAACTGGGTGAAAGAGGGGGCGACCTGGCCAACAGACTAT